>NC_083430.1:2846760-3494146 GCF_020745735.1 Hemiscyllium ocellatum | reverse complement strand
ATTTCTGGAGGCAATTCCATTACAGAGTATCAAGGCAAAAGGAGCCTGTAGCTTTCTTCACACAATATGGGCTACCCAGAGATTCAACCGGACCAAGGATCAAATTTTTACTGCTAGGCTGTTAAAGGAGGTTATGGATAGTGTAGGTATACAGCACTTTAAATCCAGTGTGTATCATCCTGAATCCCAGGGAGCTTTAGAAAAGTGGTATCAGACTTTAAAGACCATGTTGAGAGCATCCCGTCAGGATTACTGAATGATTGAGATAAAGGCATCCCATTCGTATTGTTTGCCATTAGAGATGCCGCAAGTTGCACCCACTGAATCTACTCAGTTCACTCCCTTCAAGTTAATATTTGGGCATAAAGTGAGAGGCCCTTTAAAATGATAACATAGAAAGTAGAACATTACAGTGCAGTACAGGCCCTTGGGTCCTCGATGTTGCGACGACCTGTGGAACCAGTCTGAAGCCCATCTTACCTACGTCTATTCCACCTTCATCCATATGTCTATCCAATGACCATTTAAATGCCCTTGTATTTGACGAGTCTACTGCGGTTGCAGGCAATGCGTTCCATGCCTTTACTACTCTGAGGAAAGAAACTACCTCTGACATCTGTCCTTATATCTATCATCCCTCAATTTAAAGCTATGTCCTCGCGTGCTTGCCATCACCATCTGAGGAAAAAGGCTCTCACTGTCCACTCTATCTAACCCTCTGATTATCTTATATGTCTCAATTAAATCACCTCTCAACCTCTTCTCTCTAACAAAGACAGCCCCACATCCCTCAGCCTTTCTTCATAAGGCCTTCCATTCATACCAGGCAACATCAGTGTGGATGTAGTAGGGTTGTTGTAATGGGTAACTTTAACTTTCCTAATATTGATTGGAACCTCCTTCAAGCAGAAGATTTGAATGGAGCTGTTTTCTTAAAATGTGTTCAGGAGGGTTTCCTAACTTAATACGTTGACAGGCCGATGAGGGGAAAGGCCATTCTAGACTTGGTGCTCGGAAACGAGCCAGGGCAGGTATCAGATCTTGTGGTGGGAGAGCATTTTGGTGATAGTGACCACAACTGCCTCACATTCTGCATAGCTATGGAGGAGGAGAGGATTAGGCAAAATGGGAGGATATTTAATTGGGGAAGAGGAAACTATGATGCAATTAGACATAAGTTAGGAAGCATGGACTGGGAGCAATTCTTCCATGGTAAAGGCACTATAGACATGTGGAGACTTTTTAAGGAAGAGCTGTTGCGAGTGGTGAATAAATATGTCCCTCTGAGACAGGCAAGAAGTGGTAAGATAAAGGAACCTTGGATAACGAGAGCGGTGGAGCTTCTTGTCAAAAGGAAGAAGGTAGCTTACATAAGGTGGAGGAAGCCAGGGTCAAGCTCAGCTGTAGAGGATTACAGGCAGGAGCTCAAAAATGGTCTGAGGAGAGCCAGGAACGGGCACAAGAAAGGCTTTGCAGAACGGATTAGGGAGAACAGAAAGGCATTTTACACTTATGTGAGGAAGAAGAGAATGATCAAAGAAAGAGTAGGGCCGATCAGGGATAGCAAAGGGAACTTGTTTGTGGAGTCTGAGGAGGTAGGGGAAGCCCTAAATTAGTTTTTGCTTCTGTCTTTACGAAAGAAACAAACTTTGTAGCCAATCCTGTATCCAGACAGCTAAGTTCCCCTGTATCCCATTCCTCCTGACCATCTGAATGAACCTACCATGGGGAACCTTATCAAATGCCTTGCTGAAGTCCATATACACCACATCCACAGCTCGACCCTCATCAACTTTTCTAGTCACATCCTCAAAGAACTCGATAAGGTTTGTGAGGCATGACTTGCCCCTCACAAGGCCATGTTGACTGCACTTAATCAAGCCATGTTCTTCTAGATGGTCATATATCCTACCCTCAGAATCATTTCTAACACCTTGCAGACGACAGACGTGAGACTTGCTGGTCTGTAATTTCTGGAGATTTCCCTATTTCCTTTCTTGAAGAGAGGAATTACATTTGCCTCTCTCCAGTCCTCAGGTACGACTCCAGTGGGGAGCGAGGATGCAAAGATCTTCGCAAATGGCGAAGCAATCGCACTTCTCATTTCTCAAAGCAGCCGAGGACAAATATGATCTGGGCCTGGTGACTTGTCAATCTTAATGTTTGACAAAATTTTCAGCACATCAGCTTCCTCTATCTCTATCCATTCCAGCATGCACACCTGCTCTTCAAAGGTTTCATTCACGGTGGCACAGTGGTTAGCACTGCTGCCTCACAGCGCCAGGGACCTGGGTTCAATTCCCGCCTCAGGCGACTGACTGTGTGGAGTTTGCACGTTCTCCCCGTGTCTGCGTGGGTTTCCTCCGGGTGCTCTGGTTTCCTCCCACAGTCCAAAGATGTGCGGGTCAGGTGAATTGGCCATGCTAAATTGCCCGTAGTGTTAGGTAAGGGGTATATGTAGGGGTATGGGTGGGTTGCGCTTCGGCAGGTCGGTGTGGACTTGTTGGGCCGAAGGGCCTGTTTCCACACTGTAAATAATCTAAAATCTAAAGATAGGATTCTTGGCACTGTGGAAGAACAGAAGGATCTTGGTGTGCAAGTACATAGATCCCTTAAAATGGCCACCCAAGTGGACAGGGTTGTTAAGAAAGCATATGGTGTTTTGGCTTTCATTAACAGGGGTATTGAGTTTAAGAGTCCTGAGATCTTGTTGCAGCTCTATAAAACTTTGGTTAGACCGCACTTGGAATACTGCGTCCAATTCTGGTCGCCCTATTATAGGAAAGATGTGGATGCTTTGGAGAGGGTTCAGAGGAGGTTTACCAGGATGCTGCCTGGACTGGAGGGCTTATCTTATGAAGAGAGGTTGACTGAGCTCGGACTTTTTTCATTGGAGAAAAGGAGGAGGAGAGGGGACCTAATTGAGGTATACAAGATAATGAGAGGCATAGATAGAGTTGATAGCCAGAGACTATTTCCCAGGGCAGAAATGGCTAACACGAGGGGTCATAGTTTTAAGCTGGTTGGAAGAAAGTATAGAGGGGATGTCAGAGGTGGGTTCTTTACACAGAGAGTTGTGAGAGCATTGAAAGCGTTGCCAGCAGCAGTTGTGGGAGTAAGGTCATTGGGAACATTTAAGAGAGTGCTGGACATGCAAATGGTCACAGAAATGTGAGGGTGCATACATGAGGATCAATGGTCGGCACAATATCGTGGGCTGAAGGGCCTGTTCTGTGCTGTACTGTTCTATGTTCTACGTTCTATCCTACTAAATCTCCTCTGAACCCTTTCCAAAGTTTCCACATCCTTCCTACAATGCAGTGACCAGAATTGTACGCAATACTCCAAATTCAGCTGCACCAGAGTTTTGTACAGTTGCAGCATGACCTCATGGTTCCAAAACGCAATCGCTGTACCAATAAAAGCTAACACACTGTATGCCTTCTTAACAACCCTTTCAACCTGGGTGGCAACTTTCAGAGATCTCGTACATGGACACCGAGATCCCTCTGCTTATCTACACTACCAAGAATCTACACTCCACAACCACCTGCTGAAGGAGCAGCACTGCGAAAGCTAGTGCTTCCAAATAATTAGGTTGGAATATAACCTGGTGTTGTGTGACTTTTTTAACTTTGTACACCCCTGTCCAACATCCTCCAAATCAAGAATTTTACCATTAGCCCAGTACTCTTTATTCCTGTTGCTCCTTCCAAAGTGAATCATCTCACACTTTTCCACATTAAACTCCATTTGTCACCTCCCAGTCCAGCTTCGCAGCTTATCTATGTCTCTCTCTAACCTACAACATCCTTCATCACTATCCACAACCCTACCAACCTTAGTGTCATCTGCAAATTTACTAACCCATCCTATGCCCTCATCCAGGTCATCTATAAAAATGACAAACAGCAGTGGCCCAAAACAGATCCTTGTGATACACCACTAGTAACAACACCGATAAGTACATTTCCCATCAACCACCACCTTCTGCCTTCTTTAAGCTAGCCAACTTCTGATCCAAACCTCTAAATCACCCTCAATCCTATGCCTCCGTATTTTGTGGAATAGCCTACTGTGGGGAACCTTATCAAACACCTTACTGAAATCCATATTCACCACATCAACTGCTTTACCCTCATCCGCCTGTTTGATCACCATCTGAAAGAAATCAATAAGGTTTGTGAGGCATGACCTATCCTTCACAAAACCGTGTTGACTATCCCTAATCAGCTTATTCCTCTCTAGATGATTATAAGTCCTATCTCTTATAACCTTTGCTAACATTTCAGCTACACCCAAAGTAAGGTTCACTGGTCTATAATTACCAGGGTTGTCTCTACTCCCTTTCTTGAACAAGGGGACAACATTTGCTACCCTCCGGTCTTCTGACACTATTCCTGTAGACAATGGTGACATAAAGATCAAAGCCAAAGGCTCTGCAATCTCTTCCCTAGCTTCTCAGAGAATCCTAGGATAAATCCCATCCAGCCCAGGGGACTTACCTATTTTCACACTTGCCAGAATTGCTAACACCTTCTCCTTGCAAACGTCAATCCCGTCCAGTCTAGTTGCATTTATGGCCTCGACAACATTGTCTTTTTCCAGAGTGAATACCAATGAAAAATATTAATTTAGTGTTTCCCCTATCTCCTTGGACTCAATGCACAACTTCCACTACTATCCTTGATTGGGTCTAATCTTTCTCTAGTCATTCTAATTAACTAAAGAAAAATTGACAAGCTCAAAGTCGGAGATCTCACAATTAGTTTGTGTATTGGAAGTGTGGGAGAGATTAAATCGAGTAGGTGAGTTGGCTAAACAGCACCTAAAGAGGGCACAATTTAGAGAGAAGCAGGTGGCAGATTAAAAACTCTGAGACGTGGACGTTTTCCCAAGGGGATAACATGTTAGTACTGTTACCAGTGTTGGGAGATCCCTTCAAAGCTAGGTTTAGAGGTCCCTATCAAATTGAGAGAAAAGTTTTAGATTAGATAACATACATACAGTGTGGAAACAGGCCCTTCGGCCCAACAAATCCACATCAACCTGCCGAAGCGTAACCCACCCAGACCCATTTCCCTACATTTACCCCTTAACCTAACACTACGGGCAATTTAGCATAGGCAATTCACCTAACATGCACATTTTTGGATTGTGGGAGGAAACCGGAGCACCCACGCAAATATGGGGAGAATGTGCAAACTCCACACTGCCTGAGGCAGGAATTGAACTCGGGTCTCTGGCGCTGTGAGGCAGCAGTGCTAACCACTGTGCCACCGTACTGCCCAAGTTGAGTCAGTTGAATTACCATGTAAAGATGCCAAGTAGAAAAAATGGTATCGGGTATGTCCTGTGAACATGTTGAAAATGTATTATACTAGAGAGAAAGAACTAGAGAAACAGGTGTTAGTACTGCCCCGCGGAGTGAGGAATCAATTCCAGATGTGGTGGATTTTGATTTGCCTCAAAATATGTTAAAACATGAAGAAGTCCTTGAGGAGTGGGATAGGTTAGTAAACTTTCTGTTTCAGGAGATAGAATGTAGTTGAAAGGTTTGTTACTGCAGTATGATGACGTGTAAGAATCAGGTGGGGAAGACTATGTGTGAAATATACATAGGGAATACTGCTCCAATAAAACAACACCCCTATTGGCTTAATCCTTTCAAAGCCAGACAGGTCCAGAGGAGGTGGAGGCCATGCTCAATGAGGATATCATCAAACCGAGTCAGAGCGAGTGGAGTTTGTCAATCGTCTTAGTTCTCAAACCGGATGGGACTCGACGATTTTGCATGGATTATCAGAAAGACAACATTGTTATAAAATCAGACTGATATCCAGTAATGAGATTGGTGGACTGTATCGAGAAAGTTGGACAAGCCAGTGACACCACCAAGTTGGACTTACTGTGTGGTTACTAGCAGATACCTTTATCAGAGAAGGCGAAAGAATTTTCTGCATTTATGACCCCAAATGGGCTATATCAGTTCAAGGTGATGCCCTTTAGAATGAAGAACGCACCCATCACATTTCAAAGACTCGTGAACAGAGTTGTGGCTGGGTTAACAAACTGTGCAGTCTATTTGGACGATGTAATGATCTTTAGTAAGTCTTGGAAAGATCACATTGTACAGCTGGCAGAGCGCTTTGAACTATTATAAGAAGCAAAGCTGTTGATAAACAAAACAGAATTTGCGAAAGCAGAGGTGACGTTCTTGGGACATAACATTGGTCATGGAAGATTGACACCACGGAATGCCAAGGTGAAGGCCACCAAGGAATGTCCATGACCAAACTCGAAGAAAGAGGTGCTTCGATGTTTGGGACTCAGTGGATTCTATCGGCATTTTGTTCTAAACCTCAGCAGTGTAGTGGTACTGTGAAATGATTTGCTGAAGAAGAACACAAAGTTTTGGTGGACAGAACAATGCCAGTAGGCATATGACCATTTGAAAGCAATATTAACCACCAAACCAGTTTTAGCTACACCCAACTTTTCGAAACCTTTCAAAGTTGCTATCGATTCTAGTGACATCGGGGTTGGAGCTGCACTGTTACAGGGAGATGATGATGGGATTGAACTGCCAGTTGGTTACTTTTCAAAGAAACTCAACATCCACCAGAGGAAATATTTCACAATTGACAAAGAAGTATTGAGTTTGGTACTGGCCTTACAAAATTTTAATGTGTATGTCACGAACAATGTGTCGGAGACGGTTGTGTACATTGTGAACCTCTCCCATCCTTGGAATGCTTTAACAACAAGAATATGAGTCTATTTCATTGGAGTCTTGTGTTTCAGCCTTTTAATTTACTTATTGTGCACGTTGCCGGTCGTAAGAATGTAATCTTGGATGCTTTTCCACTGACAAAGTGTAGATAAGATTGGTATCTATTCAATCTTATATATATGTGGGAGGAAGTTAATATGAACTGAGAGAAAATCATTATGTCTGTCATAATATTGTGGTTAAGGAATAGAGAAAAAAAATGAAGGCATCTTTTCATTGTAATGGTTCACTCGTTTCTTAAGGTGGAGGTGTTATGAATGGGTAGAGGTATACTATACCTTTTAAGGGAATGAAAAGCTAGCAAGGACTGACTGACTGACATAACAGAAAGTGTTCTGAACAAAGTTAGAATGTAACACTTGGTCAAAACAAATAGCTGCAACTGAGTTCCCATGAAACAAATTCAAATTTGGCTGATCAGTTTAAATTATGCCCCAAGATACCAAAATCCAATCAAATTCGAATTTAGAATTTTGATAATATTAATGAAATGATCTGATGTTTTGGGGTATAAAATGGGACATTTTGAACAGTTAGGAGGAGAACTGCTCAGGACCAATGTATAGACTGCTAGGTGAAAAGCTCTCTGAAAGTTACCTGTCTATCAAACATTTGTGCAAAAGAACATCAAAACCGACCTCAAGAAAATCTACAGAGGAATATCTACAAAGGAGAATCAACAAAGCTGGCTGGTTTTGAAATGTGTTTTTTTTTGTAAATCTTAATTGGGATTTTATTGGACTAGTATTGTAGAGTGGGAGGTAAAAGATAGGTTTAAGAGAAAGGAGTTATAAGTAGTTGTTGGTTTTAATATTCTCTGGACTTACAGAGTAAAGTTGTTCATTTTTTCTTAAAATAGTGACCTGTGGAATAGCTCTTTGCCTCTCAAATGTTTACAGATTACAGCACTGAATCATTTCTGTGTGACTGGTTCAATTTAGCAGAGGGGCTTACCCCTTGTTGTAACAAAAAACTCCAATCTCTTACGCATAGTTTGTATTTTCAATTGGAATGGATCCAGCCATTCCTGACAAAGGAACAGATGCAGGCCATTGAGTTTGCCCTATCAACACAATTTAGTAACCATTAAATAAAGGGATTGTACAGTATAAGGGAAACATTGGTTTAAAATGTAATGTATATTTATATTGAAATTATGGTTTTGTAGCCTGGTGGAAGAAATTACCAAGGTTTCCACAAGACACTAAAGGCAATATGTAGAAATGATGGAGTATTCAACTCAGCCAAGTTTGGGCGACTTGACATTAACCATGATCTGGCAAAGCCTCTCCTCCAGCAAATTGATAATTTTTCTGAACGCACCTTACAGTAAGTATCTGAGTTATCTGCACAGCACTTCAATATAATGGTATGTGACCAATCAACGATTATTAACAATATGGTAACTTTAAGCATCATATTTCCTTGTTTAGTAAATACAGTTCAAAGCCTAATTATTTGCTGATATTTTAATTGTTTATTTTCATTAATCTTGTCTGTGGTGCTGTCATTAATCCATGTTACTCAATAGAACAAGCTGTGTTGAGTCCTATGCCATTTAAATAATATTCTGAAACTTTGAGAATGCTTCCTGAGAGGTTATAAAATGGTATTCTCCTTACACTGTTATGCTTCGGTCCTTCCCCATAGTAATGTTCGAATGACTGGCTTGTAGTCCAGACATCGTTTCCTGAATGAAGAGCTTGGATGCTTTACCACTGAAGTGGGTTGTAAGAGCTGGAAAAATTCCCAGCTTTTCTGGCCTGTGCTCACAAAAACAGGATCTTGTTAACTGGGATGAGGGGTGGTTGCAGGGGTGGGCTGACCCAGAAAAGACATTGGACTTTAGGGAATGTTCACTGATCATTGTACAATGTTCAGCATCATGTACGACCCTTCAGATACTAAAGCAGTTAATGTTCAAATGTATCAAGACCTGCAAAAGGCAAGCAACATTCACACCACATAAATACAAGATAGTTGCTATCGCCAATAAAAGACAATCTAACTACCCTTTGACATTCAAAGGTGTTATTGTGACTGAATTCCCCCTGCCAAAATCCTGGGGTCACTATTGACCAGAAATTCAACTGGATTTGCCACATAAACATAGTCGCTACAAGAGTAAATGAGAGTCTTGGAACTCTGCAATGAGTAATTTATAGAATCCCTACAGTGTTGGAAGCAGGCCATTCGGCCCATTAAGTCTACACCAACCCTCTGAAGAGCATCCCACTCAGACCCGCCTTCCCCCACCCTTACACCTTGCATTTACCACAGATAACCCACCTAACCTGCACATCCCTGGACACTACAGGCAATCACCTAACCTGCACATTTTTGGACTGTGGGAGGAAACTGGAACAATTGAGGAAACCTACACAGACACAGGGAGAATGTGCAAACTCCACACAGAAAGTCGCTCAAGGTTGGAATTGAACTTGGGTCCCCGGCGCTGTGAGGAACTAGTGATAACTTCTGTGCTGTCCCAGTGACATTCATCTCACCAAAGCCTTCCCACCATCTACAAATCACAGGTCGGGAATGTGATGAAACACTCCCCACTTACCTGGATGGTTTCACCTCCACAAAAACTCAAGAAGCTTGACATTATCCAAGGCAAAACAGCCTACTTGATTGGCATTACATCCATAAGTGTCCACTCCTTCCACCACCAATGCTCAGTAACAGGTGTGTGTACTATCGACAAGGTGCACTGCAGCAATTCACCAGGGATCCTCTGACAGCACTTTCCAAATTCATGACTACTTCCATCAAGAGGGACAAGGACAGCAGATATGAGAAGCCCACCACTAAGTTGTCCTCCATACCAATCACCATCTTGACGTAAAAACACATTGTGATCCCTTCAAGGGCTGTGTGTCAAAATCCTGGAAGTCCTTCCATAAAGGTATCGTGGGTTACTCTGCTGCACATGGACTGCAGCAGTTCAAAAAGGCAGCTTGCTACCATCTTTTCAGTGACAACTGGGGATGAGCAATAAATGCTGGCCAGCCAATGATGCTCACATCCCATGAGAGAATAAAAACAAAGTGGAAATCGTAGGCAGCGGCAAAGAGACAGCAACAAGAGGACACAGATTTAAGGTAATTGGCAAAAGGACCAAAGGCAACATTGGGACTGTTTTTATTGGACAACAACGTCCATTTATTTCACACATCTGACATAGTAAAATGGTCCAAAGAGAATAAACTTGGAAACTGACCTACATAAAATATTAGAACAAATGAGCAAAGATTTGATCAAGGAGACACATTTTAATGAGTGTTTGAGCAAGAGAAAGGAGAAGGAGGAAGAGAAGGACAAAATTTCAGCTTTAAGGCATTGATAGCTGGAAGCATGGCTGTTTACAGTGGAACAAGCAATATTGAGATGCCCAGAAGATCAGCAATGAAGATGTGCAAGTATCATAGAAGATTGTCAGACTGGAGGAGATCATGGAGATAGGGTGCATCAAGTTCATGGGCACTTAAAGACAAGGCTGAGAATTCTAAAACTCAGGCACTTCCAGGCTGAAAGCTGATGTAGGTCAATGGGCACGTGGTGATAGGTAAATTAGATGGGGTGTGAATTAAGATCCAGGCAACAGAATTTAGATGAGTTAAAGTTTATGGTGAGTGCTGTGTTTTGAAATGCACTTTCTGATATCTAGGTCCAATACTAACTTAAATACTTGAAGGGAGAAAGAGGGAATAGGATCTGTTGGATAGCTTTTTCATGAACGTGGACGACATGATGGAACAAAGATCCTCCTCCTTTGCTGTGTCATTCTACCATTCTACACTATCACAGTTAGTCCAGGTTCATAGACAAACAGGGAGCATGCTCCATAAGCTTCCATTGGAAATGGTGTATGGAGACTCCTGGGTGCCAGTGTCAGGGATGTCTCAGATAGAGTCTACAGGATTCTTAAGGGGAGGGAGAGCAGCCAGAATTTGTGGTACACATCAGTACCAATGACATAGGTAGGGAAAGGGAGGCGGACCCAAAAAAAGAATATAGAGAGTTAAGTTAGTAGCTGGAAGGCAGGACGAGTCGAGTAGTAATCTCAGGATTGCTACCAATGCCACATGCTAGTGAGACTAGGAGTACAGACTAAGTGCAGATGAACACGTGGCTGCAGGACTGTTGTAGGAGGGACAGCTTCAGACATGTGGATCATTGGGATACCTTCTAGGGAAGGTGGGACCTGAACAAGAAGGGCAGGTTGCACTAAACTAAAGGGGTACCAATATTCTGAGTGGGAGGTTTGCTGGAGCTCTTTGGGAGGGTTTAAACTAGTTTGGCAGGGGGATAGGAACCTGAGCTATACATCAGATGATGGAGTAGGTGATGAATAAGCAAATACAGCATGCAGAGAGTCCATGAGGAGACATTTGATAGGGCAAAAGTGCAGTCAGTGTGATGAGTTGAAATGTGTCTATGTTAATTCAAGAAATATCCAGAATAAGGATGATGAACTCGGAGCATGGATCAGTGCTTGGAACTATGATGTTGTTGCCATACGGAGACTTGGATATCACAGGGTCAGGAATGGTTGTTGGATGTTCCAGGGTTTAAATGCTTCAAAACGATTTGGGGGGGGGGTGTTGGGAGGTAAAAGAGGTTGAGGAGTGGCATTGTTAATCAGGGATAGTATTACAGCTGCAGAAAGGGAGGTCTACAGAGTCAGTATGAGTAGAAGTCAGAAACCTGAAAGGAGAGTCACTGTATTGGGACTTTTCTACAGACCCCTCCCCCCTCCCGCCAATAGCAACAGAGATACTGAGGAGCAGATTGGGAGGCAGATTTTGGAAAGGTGCAGAAGTAACACGGTTGTTATCACAGGTGATTTTAAATTCTCTAATATTGATTGGAACTTCCTTAGTTCAAATAGTTTGGATGGAGCAGTTTTTGTCAGGTGTGTCCAGGAATGGTTCATCACTCAACATGTACATAGTCTGACTAGAGGGGAGGCTATATTGGATTTGATTCTTGGTAACAAACCTGGTCAGGTGTCAGGTCTCTTGGTGGGAGAGCATTTCGGTGATAATGGTCACAATTCCCTGACCTTGATTATATTCATGGAGAGGGATAGGAGCAGATGAAATGGGAAAGTATTTAATTGTGGGAGGGGGAATTACAATGCCATTAGGCCAAGAACTGTGGAGCATAAATTGGGAGCAGATATTCTCAGGGAAATGCATAACAGAAATGGAGGTTGTTTAGGGAGCACTTGCTATGAGTGCCAGGTAGGTTTGTCCCACTGAGGCAAGGAAGAGATGGTAGGGTGAAGGAACCTTGATTGATGAGATGTGGAACATCTAGTCAAGAGGAAGGAAGAAGCTTACTTAAGGTTGAGGAAGCAAAGATCAGACAGGCCTCTGGAGGGTTACAAATTAGCCAGGAAGGAACTGAAGAATGGACTTAGGAAAGCTAAAAGGGGGCATGAAAAAACTTTAGTGGGTAGGATTAAGGAAAACCCTCAGGTATTCTACACTTATGTGAGGAACAAGAGGATGGCCAGAGTGAGTGTAGTGCTGATCAGTGATAGTGGAGAGAACTTGCACATGCAGTCAGAGGAGGTAGGAGAGGTACTTAATGAATACTTTGCTTCAATATTCACTACTGAGAGGGACTTTGACTTTTCTGAGGGCAACGTGAAACAGACTGATATTCTACAACAGGTTGATTTTAGGAAGGAGGATGTGCTGAAAATTTTGAAAAATATAGGAATAAATAAATCCTCTGGGCCAGACGGGATATACCCTAGGTTACTATAGGAAGCAAGGGAAGAGATTATTGTGCCTTTGGCGATTATCTTTGCATCCTCATTGTCCACTGGAGTAGTACCAGATGTCTGGAGGGTGGCAAATGTTATTCCCCTGTTCAAGAAAGGAAATAGGGATAATCCTGGATATTATAGACCAGTCAGTCTCACATCTGTGGTGAGTAAAGTATTGGAAAGGATTCTGAGAGGAGAAAGCGAGGTCTGCAGATACTGGAGATCAGAGCTGAAAATGTGTTGCTGGAAAAGTGCAGCAGGTCAGGCAGCATCCAAGGAACAGGAAATTCGATGTTTTGGGCTTCTGCCTGAAACGTCGAATTTCCTGTTCCTTGCATGCTGCCTGACCTGCTGCGCTTTTCCAGCAACGCATTTTCAGCAAGGATTCTGAGAGACTGGATTTATGAATACTTGGAAAACCATAGTTTGATCATAGATGATCAGAGCATGGCTTTGTGAGGGACAAATCATGTTCATAAACCTTGTTGAATCTTTGAGGATGGGACAAAACACTTTGATGAAGGTAGAGCAGTGGATGTGGTGTACATAGATTTTAGTGAAGCGTTTGATAAGGTTCCCCATGGCAGACTCATTCTGAAAATAAGGAAGCATGGGATACAGGGAAATCTGGCTGTCTGGATACAGAATTGGCTGGCCCATAGAAGACAAAGGGTGGTAGTAGATGCAAAGTATTCATTCTAGAGCTCAGTGACCAGTGGTGTTCCACAGGGATCTGTTCTGGGATCCCTACTTTTTGTGAATTTTATAAATGACGTGGATGAGGAAGTGGAAGAGTGAGTCAGTAAGTTTGTCGATAGCACAGAGGTTGGTGGAGTTGTGGATCGTGTGGAGGGCTGTTGTAGGTTGCGATGGGATATTGAAAGGATGCAGAGCTGGGCTGAGAAATGGCAGATGGAGTTCAACCTGGAAAAGTGTGAAGTGATTCACTTGGAAGGTTGAATTTGAATGTAGATTACAGGGTTAAAGGCAGGATTCTTGGCAGTGTGGAGGAACTGGGGTTATTGTCCATAGATCCCTCAAAGTTGCCACCCAAGTTGATAGGGTTGTTAAGAAGGTGTATGATGTGTTGGCTTTCATTAGCAGGGGGATTGAGTTTAAAAGCCACAAGGTTATGCTGCAGCTCTATAAAACCCTGGTTAGACCACACTTGAAATATTGTGTTCAGTTCATTATAGGAAGGATGTGGAAGCTTTAGAGAGGGTGCAGAGCAGATTTCCCAGGATGCTGCCTGGACTGGAGGGTGTGTCTTACGAAGAAAGGTTGATGGAGCTAGGGCTTTTCTCATTGGAGCGAAGAAGGATGAGAGGTGACTTGATAGAGGTGTACAAGATGGTGAGAGACATAGATGGAGTGGATAGCCAGAGACTTATCCCAGGGCGGAAATGTCTATCATGAGGGACATAAATGAAGGGTGATTGGAGGAATGTTTTGGGGAGATGTCAGAGGTAGGTTCTTTACAGAGAGAGTGGTGGGTGTGTGGAATGCACTGCCAGCAGGAGTGGTAGGGTCAGGATACAGTAGGAACATTTAAGCACCAATTGGACAGGCACATGGAAGATCGTAAAATGAAGGGTATGGAGTCAAGTCTGATCTTAGAATAGGATAAAAGGCTAGCACAACACCGAGGGCTGAAGGGCCTGTACTATTTGATGTTCTATGATTTGGCAGCGACATTCTACTGGTCAAGAGACCTTAAGCCTACAGCTAGCTTTTTCTTGGGAAGCGAAGAAGTCAGGGGAGCCCACAAATAACTTGCTTTACCCAAGTCTAATCAGTTCTGTTCCGCTGTACTGGTTCACAGTCTGCTAGTTACAAACAGATACTATGACTCCTCTACCTGTCTCTGTCCCCACTCCTCACTTCTGAAAACGGATTGGTACAAGGTATCTCTGATTGTTCAGTCTGAAGTTGCAATGATTGAGAAATTGCAAATGTTTAATTCTTGTGGGAATAGACTTGGTGATTTTTTTCATGTATCCTACTTTGTACAACAGGTTTAACAAAGGTCGAAGAAATTCAATGAAAGGACGGTTCAATCGTATTAAATTATCACTGACAAACATCATTGATGAGCCGCTTCCCACCAAATCTACTGCAGAAAATGCATGGGTTTGGAAATGCCGAAAAGATTTCATGAAAACTGAGGTCAGTGGAACTTGATATTCACGTGGTGGTGAACAACCTGCAGATGTACAGACTTTCAAAGAAGAGTCATCAGACTTGAAACATTAATTGTGTTTCTCTCTCCATAGATACTGCCATATCTGTTGAGTGTCTCGAGCACTTCCTATTTTGATTTCAGATACAAATGGTTTGATATTGAAACAAAGTTGAAGCCCATCAAATAAAATGGACAGGGACAGGGATAGCTGGGGTTAGCTGCATGTTAGGAAACAGTGAAAGACTGTGTTTTAGATTAGATTAGATTACTAGATTACTTACAGTGTAGAAACAGGCCCTTCGGCCCAACAAGTCCACACCGACCCGCCGAAGCGCAACCCACCCATACCCCTTACCTAACACTACGGGCAATTTAGCATGGCCAATTCACCTGACCCGCACATCTTTGGACTGTGGGAGGAAACCGGAGCACCCGGAGGAAACCCACGCAGACACGGGGAGAACGTGCAAACTCCACACAGTCAGTCGCCTGAGGTGGGAATTGAACCCAGGTCCCTGGTGCTGTGAGGCAGCAGTGCTAACCACTGTGCCACCGTGCGGCACCTTTTGGGTTGGTGAAGGTGTACAGTGATATTTCCCAGAGATCAATTTTAAAGACCCCTTTTTTTCCTTGTCATATTTTGACAGCGTGGGGGAATTAAGCATTTACAGGTGGTTTAAAATAAAAACTTGGAAATATAGTGAACTGTGAGGATTGTGACAAAGTTCAAGAGGACAGGCTAGTGGAGTGGGCAAATGGAATTTAATCCATGGAAGTGCCAAGTGAAATATTCTCTTAGGAAGAAGGAGGAACGACAAGGTAATATAAAGGAATTAATTCTAAAGCAACAACAAGAGGAGAGGGAGCTGGGTGTATATTCATTAAACATGGCAAGATCTTGCGCTTGAGAATTGGAGATCAGGAAGTTCTAAAATACTGATTTGGAATCAACTGCCATATTGTCATCAATGTTTGGGTGAATGTGGCAGGTTTGGTGCAGGGATTCCCGAATCATGGGCTGCAATTCCCTATAGGGACACAGGAGTCACATGGGGGGGGGGAGAGAAGGGGGAGCGGGTGGTGAGCACACTCTCTCATGTACCAGTCCTCTTGGATGCTATTTCCTATTAATAAAGTTGAGAATATGCTATAGTTTATTGACTGTTTTCCCCACCTATCCGTCCACCTTCAATAATCTGTGCATGAGGGCTCAGTGGTTCGCACTTTTGCCTCACAGCGCCAAGGATCCAAGTTCAATTCCAGCCTTGGGCAACTGTCTGTGTAGATGTTTGCACATTCTCTCAGTGTCTATGTGGGTTTCCTCCCACAGTCCAGAGATGTGCAGGTTAGGTGAATTGGCTATGCTAAATTGTCTATTGTGTCCAGGGATGTGTAGGTTAGTAGTATTAGTCAGGGGTAAATGTAGAGTAATAGGGTAGGGGAACGGATCTGGGTGTGTTACTCTTTGGAGGGTTGGTGTGGACATTTTGGGCCAAATGGCTTGTTTCCACAGTGTAGGGATTCTACGATTCTATGATATACACCCGGGAACCTCTACTCCTGCACCACCTTTAGAATTGTACTCCCAAGTTTATATTGTCTTTCAGTCTCTTCTGACTAATGTGCATCATCTCACACTTCCCTGCATTGAACTTCACCTGCCAGCTATTGGTCCACTTGACCAACATGTTAATATCCTTTTGGAGTTCTACATTATCCTGTTCACTGTTTACAATTTGTCCAAGTTTTGTGTACTTTTCACACTTTGAAATTGTCCCGTGCAAACCAGGAACTAGGTAAGACCATAAGACATAGGAGTAGAAGTAAGGCCATTCGGCCCATCGAGTCCACTCCGCCATTCAATCATGGCTGATGGGCATTTCAACTCCACTTACCAGCATTCTCCCTGTAGCCCTTAATTCCTCGAGACAAGAAGAATCTATCAATCTCTGCCTTGAAGACATTTAGCGTCCCGGCCTCCACTGCACTCTGCGGCAATGAATTCCACAGGCCCACCACCCTCTGGCTGAAGAAATGTCTCCGCATTTCTGTTCTGAATTGACCCCCTCTAATTCTAAGGCTGTGTCCACCCTTTCCAAGCCATGTATTATCTTGTATGTCTCTATTAAGTCTCCCCTTAATCTTCTAAACTCCAATGAATACAATCCCAGAATCCTCAGCCGTTCCTCATATGTTAGACCTACCATTCCAGGGATCATCCGTGTGAATCTCCGCTGGACACGTTCCAGTGCCACTATGTCCTTCCTGAGGTGTGGGGACCAAAACTGGACACAGTACTCTAAATGGGGCCTAACCAGAGCTTTATAAAGTCTCAGTAGCACATCTCTGCTTTTATATTCCAACCCTTATGAAATAAGAGACAACATTGCATTCACTTTCTTAATCATGGACTCAACCTGCATGTTTACCTTTAGAGAATCCTCAACTAGCACTCCCAGATCCCTTTGTACTTTGGCTCTACTAATTTTCTCATCATTTAGAAAGTAGTCTATGCTTTTATTCTTTTTGCCAAAGTGCAAGACCTCGCACTTGCTCACGTTAAATTCCATCAGCCATTTCCTGGACCACTCTCCCAAACTGTCTAGATCCTTCTGTAGCCTCCCCACTTCCTCAGTACTACCTGCCTGTCCACCTAACTTCGTATCATTGCAAACTTCACTAGAATGCCCCCAGTCCTCTCATCCAAATCATTAATATATAATGCGAATAGCTGTGGCCCCAACACTGAACCCTGTGGGACACCACTCATCACCGGCTGCCATTCCGAAAAAGAACCTTTTATCCCAACTCTCTGCCTTCTGTTAGACAGCCAATCCTCAATCCATCCCAGCAGCTCACCTCGAACACCGTGGGCCCTCACCTTGCTCAGCAGCCTCCCGTGTGGCACCTTATCAAAGGCCTTTTGAAAGTCTAGATAGACCACATCCACTGGGTTTCCCTGGTCTAACCTGATCATTAATATCTCCTTAAATGTTTGCTACTGCATCTCTATTAATCAATCCCCTAATCTAAATCACTTATGCTAGATCTGCTTTTCTCCTTTTTGCCCTTGCTTAAATTCAAAGTAGTAGTCTTGGGCCCAGATTTCTCTCCCTTAAATTGTATGTAAAATTCAATCATATTATGGTCACTATTCCCAGGGTGCTTTCATTACCAGGTCTGTAAAAAATCCTCTCTTATTGATCAAAACCAAGTCCAGCAGAGGCTAATTGGTGCCTAACATGCTAAGACATTGTACCAAAAACATTCAATGAATTCCTCTCCCAGACAACTTTGTCCAATTTGATTTTTCCCGTCTATATAAAAGTTATATTCCCCCATGATAATTGCTGTACTCTTTTGACAATCTTCCATCATTTTTTCCTTGATACCCTGTTTTACCATGCGATTACTGTTGGGCGTGTCTACACAACTCCCAGAGGTGACCTCTTTTCTTTACATTCCTCATCTCCATCCAGACCACATCTATATTCTAGTTTCCTGAATTAAGATCATACCCCTCTATTGTGCTGATATCATCTTCGATTAACCGAGCCAGTCCTCCACACTTGCCTCACTTTCTGTTCATCTTAAACTCTTTAATATTGAGGTCCAATCTAAGTCACCTTTCAGCCTTGCCTCATGTAATGTACACTACATCATAATTATTCATCTCAATTTATATCACAAGTTCATCTATGTTGTTTTGAATGTATGTATATTCAAATATAGTGTTTTAATTTTTATCCTTTTATTATTTTTGTAACCTGTATTCTTACTTTTTTTTATTATTAGGTCTGCATTCTCCCTGGCGTCCTTCTGCATTCTATCCCTTCCTGCTATTGTCTGTTTATCATTCATTCAATCCTGTTACTTTTTGGCACACTGATTCACCACAGCTTCCCAAATTTGGGCCCTTGCAGCCAATATTTTGTTTAAAACCTGCTCTGCTTCTCTAGATATGCAGCTGACAAGAACACCTGTCCCAGTATGTTCAGGTATAGACCATCCCACAAAACTGGAACCCACTTCTCTCATACAAGTCTTTCAGGCGCACATTCTTTAACTGCCTTTATGCCAATTCACACTTGGATCATGTAATAATCTAAACATTATTACCTTTGAAGTTCTGCTAATTAATTTGATGCCTAACTCCTTGTACTGGCTATGCAGAACCTCTTTTGTAGTTCTATTTCAGTCAATGGTGGCTCCATGAATCATGACAACTGAATCTTCTCCCTCCCACTGCAAGTTCTCCTCCACAGCAGATACCCAGAACCTCAACACTGGGCAGACAACTCAGCATCTGGAGTCATGCTCCTTGCCGCAGTAAACAGTGTCAACCTCCATCTCCACTCCACTATAAATAGGTTTGCTCAGGATCACACTAGTATCCTTGAGCTCCCACATTCTGTAACTATGCCTCACTGGGATGTTAACTGCAGGCTACTCTTCCCAATCTGCTCCACACCAATGCTGATTGTAACACTCTCTTTCCAGTCTGCTTCACTGTGATGTTGACTGCAGGCCACCCTTGCTGAACTGTTTCATTGCAGTGCTGACTGCAGACCATTCTTCCCCAGCCACAGGTCTGCTACTTTTATCAGCCAATTTGTATGCCCCTTTCTAGGATCTAATGTTATCCCTGACTTCCCTTGTTTGGCACAGTTGGGCCCTTTTCCCATTTTATTTTCATGCAAATCATGAATGAAAATTGTTATGGTTCCTCCAGGTTCCCTTTAAAGTTTGCCATTGCCTATCCATTATCATCCTTTTGAGTAATGTTCCCCAATCAATCACAGACAGCATACACTACATGCTACTGAGTTTTCTTTATTTAGATTAGGACCTGAATCTCAAAATCAACTACAGAACAACCTCGATTATCCAAACAAGACGGGCGGGGAGTATCTTTTTCAGTTAACTGAGAGTTCGGATAACGGATTGTTTGGATTACTGATTGCATTTTTACGGGACCTTGCAATCTTGATCGGATAATCTGAAATTCAGATAATTGATGTTTGGATAATTGAGGTTATCTCCACTTTAATGAGTCATCACACTTTCCCCAAGGGGTCTCGCATAGCTAGATTGCCAATTATTTATTTTTCAATTTTGGATGTTTCGATAAGGTCACCTCATTCTTCTTAATTCTAATGAGTACAATTTGTGGGATTCTCTGCCACAGAACACAGTTGAGGCAAAAATGTTTAGTGTTTTCAAGAAGGAGTTAGATGAGTTCTTTGGACTAAAGGGTGTGTGGAGCAAGCAAACACGGTGTACACGGTTGGATGACCAGTCACAAAGGAACTCAAAGGGACGAATGGCTTCTTTTAGCTCCTATTTCTATGTTTCTAACCTTGCCTTATAAGACTGTCCCTCCATGCCAGTATATATTTTCCCTTAGATAAAGGCCCAAAACAGTGTTCCAGTTGTGGTCTGGCTTGTATCTTGTATAGTTTTAATAAAATCTTCCTACTTTTATACACTATTCTCTTTGAAATAAATACCAACATTCCATTAGCTTTCCCTATTAGCCACTGAATCTGGGTTTTTGTGATTCATGCATAAAGTGCACAAATCTCTCTGTTGTGTAACTTTCCACAGACCTTCTTCACTTAAATAATATTCAGCAATTATTCTTCCTGCCAAAATGCATTACCTCATATTTTGCCAGATTATTTTCCAACTGTCAAATTTATGCCACTCAATGAACTATCACTCCATGTCTTCCTCATCACTTGTATTTCCACCCAATTTTGACTTGCAAGTGTTGATGTTGGACTGGGGTGTACAAAGTTAAAAATCACACAACACCATGTTATAGTTCAATAGGTTTATTTGGAAGCACTAACTGTTTGACTATAACCTAGTGTTGTGAGATTTTTAATTTTGTCCACCTATTTTTATCATCTGCAAATATCTGCTACAGTGCATTCACTTTTTTCATCAAAATTATTAATATCCATTGAAAATAATTATTGTCCCAGAACTGATCCCTGTAGCACTCTTGTAACTACAGACTGCCATCCCCCTTTTCCCAACTCTATCTCTTCTATTAGTTAGCCATCCTGGGCTATTAAGTTGCCTAATATGTGGTACCTTAATAATGAAATCAGATGCTCCTAATATATTGCAATAATACATATATATTATGCTTGTTAATGGTGTTTTAAGGATTGTGGACTTATGCATACTGACAACTTACTCCGGCTCACTAAATGAAAGATACTTTAACTGTTGTAACATGTGAAATTGCTTGTGTTCTTTTTCTTAGGGCTCAGAAAACCTGACTATGAGACATGACAGGAAGTGATTTGGGAAGCAGTGATTCCTATCCCTAATAAGTACTGATCAAGTCTGTGATAGCCCAGTTTTGTGGCCAGTAGTCTTGTGCTGTTGGTTTCCTCATACAGTGGAAAATGGAAGAGAAAAATGTTCATGTGAATGTTTTGTGGTAGATATTGGCAGGGTCTTCAAAAACCCCTACTTTTGGAGTTTCCCACTTAGAGCCCACAAATAACTGTTTTTGTATGTGATGTAATAACAGCAAAATAAAGCTATCTTTATTTTGAATCAAACACATTATTGCTGACAAATTGAAACAGAAGCTATGAACTACTTGTGCATTTACAAACTACAAGCAATGTGTTACACCAACCAGAATATACAATATGATATTAACAACCTTTATTTTCTGACAGATCAACAGATTATTTTACGACTTGACAAAGCAGATAACTGAAAGAAAACAGCATTTTTATAATGCCCCTTCCCTGTCCGTTCAATGTTCAATGAAACCAGCATATGAAGGTACTGTCTATTTTAAATAGCTGGCCTTGTGAACACTGACTGTGTAAAATAGCTGAGGCACGCACAGTGGCATAGAGGTATAATGTAGTAAAAAATGAGGTCTGCAGATGCTGGAGATCACAGCTGAAAATGTGTTGCTGGTCAAAGCACAGCAGGCCAGGCAGCATCTCAGGAATAGAGAATTCGACGTTTCGAGCATAAGCCCTTCATCAGGAATAAGAGAGAGAGAGAGCCAAGCAGGCTAAGATAAAGGGTAGGGAGGAGGGACGAGGGGGAGGGGCGATGGAGGTGGGATAGGTGGAAGGAGGTCAAGGTGAGGGTGATAGGCCGGAGTGGGGTGGGGGCGGAGAGGTCAGGAAGAGGATTGCAGGTTAGGAGGGCGGTGCTGAGTTGAGGGAACTGACTGAGACAAGGTGGGGGGAGGGGAAATGAGGAAACTGGAGAAATCTGAATTCATACCTTGTGGTTGAAGGGTTCCCAGGCGGAAGATGAGGCGCTCCTCCTCCAGCCGTCGTGTTGTTGTGTTCTGCCGGTGGAGGAGTCCAAGGACCTGCATGTCCTCGGTGGAGTGGGAGGGAGAGTTAAAGTGTTGAGCCACGGGGTGATTGGGTTGGTTGGTTCGGGCGGCCCGGAGGTGTTCTCTGAAGGAGACAGGCCGCTTACTTGCGTCACATCATCTATTGCATCCGCTGCACCCGATGTGGCCTCCTCTATATTGGGGAGACAGGCCGCTTACTTGCGGACACATCATCTATTGCATCCGCTGCACCCAATGTGGCCTCCTCTATATTGGGGAGACAGGCCGCTTACTTGCGGAACGCTTCAGAGAACACCTCCGGGCCGCCCGAACCAACCAACCCAATCACCCCGTGGCTCAACACTTTAACTCTCCCTCCCACTCCACCGAGGACATGCAGGTCCTTGGACTCCTCCACCGGCAGAACACAACTACACGACGGCTGGAGGAGGAGCGCCTCACCTTCCGCCTGGGAACCCTTCAACCACAAGGTATGAATTCAGATTTCTCCAGTTTCCTCATTTCCCCTCCCCCCACCTTGTCTCAGTCGGTTCCCTCAACTCAGCACCGCCCTCCTAACCTGCAATCCTCTTCCTGACCTCTCCGCCCCACCCCACTCCGGCCTATCACCCTCACCTTGACCTCCTTCCACCTATCCCACCTCCATCGCCCCTCCCCCTAGTCCCTCCTCCCTACCCTTTATCTTAGCCTGCTTGGCTCTCTCTCTCTCTTATTCCTGATGAAGGGCTTATGCTCGAAACGTCGAATTCTCTATTCCTGAGATGCTGCCTGGCCTGCTGTGCTTTGACCAGCAACACATTTTCAGTAGAGGTATAATGTGTCCAGGAGCTACTGACTATCTCCAATGTGACCATCCAGCTTAGTCCAGATGACATTCAGTTTATTGCCATCACTGAATCCTTATTAAGATACAACCATGTCTGAAACATGTATAGGTGGTCATGTCAGTACTGCAGGTACAAGAGGTCAGAGGATGGGAATTCTGAGGAGAACACAAAGAACACAACTTTCACCATTTGACAGAATTCTGGCTTTAAGCTCATAGAATTATGCCCTTTTATTTCCCTCTAGCTGCCTGGGGGACTGTCAAACAGCTGTTCTGTCTTGACTCTGCCCTCAATCTAATTGGTCTAACATGAATGGAAATCCAGAGGTCAGACCTTCAGCAGTGCTTGGCCTGCAATGTGTTGCCTGCACTGGGCTGTCTTCCTGGTGCTGTTCAGGATCATTGTCAATTCTGTTCAAGCTGCAACATTTAAGGTATACCCTGAAATAGCCATTTTTTGCTCAGTTGTGAATGCATTTGCCAAGAATGTGGTGGAGGCAGGTTCACTTGACTGAACAGGGTCTGGAATGGATTGTCTGAGAACGTGGAAGATGCAGGTTCACTCAAGTGATTAAGGTCTGGAATTGTACTGGCTGAGAAGTGTAGGGTCAGCAGGCTCAATTCAAACATTCAAAAGGGAATTAGATAGTTATCTGAACAAAAAGAATGTGCAGGGTTCCAGAAAGAAAGTGGGGGAATGGCACTCAGTGAATCACTCATTCAGAGAGCTAGTACAAACACAAGTGGAACTGTAACAATGCTGTGATGTTGTAATCTTAAATAATTCAATATTTATGTCTTAGGAGTTTTCACTATCGGGAACAAGAACATCTGCATTTGTTGGGAACAAACTATGGCTCGAGTTATATAGGGGTGAGAATGGGAATGGGTGCATTGGTCAAGAACGAGGCCAGGCTGAGGTTTGAGTGTGAATGCTGAGAGCAGGACCAGGATTTTGAGGGGGCAAGGGAGGGGAAACATTGGTGATACTGGGATTCAGGTTCGTGTTTTGGGACTGACTGTCCTGACTGTCTCTGCTTCAGCTTTCCAACATTGGACAAGATGAAGAAATCAAAACTGGATGGAGGTTATGATGGAGAAGGCAGGGGAAACTGAGTGACAAGCCAAGTGAGGAGGAGGAGATGCAAGTGAGAGCACAGAGGCACTTTGCCCCTCTCACTTTGAATGCATGTCCCCTATTATCAGACATTTCAATACTAGGAAAATGATTCTGACCGTCAACCTTATCGATTCATTTCATAATTTTATAAACTTCTATCAAGTCTCCGCCTCTGCCACTCCAAAGAGCCCAAGGTTTTCTAGCTCCCATACGTTCTAATCCAAGCAGCATCTTCATAAACCTTCTCTAAAGATTCCACATCCTTCCTGTAATGTAGTGACCAGAATTGAATGCAGTGCTCTGAGTGTGGCCTAACCAAAGTTTTATAAGGCTGCAACATGACATCCTGGCCCCTGTACTCAGTTCCCCAACCAATAAAAGCAAGTATGCTATATGTCTTCTTTATCACCCTATGTACTTGCAAGGCCACTTTCAGGAGCTATGGACTTGAACTCCAAGACCCCTCTGTACATCAATGCTGTTCAAGGACCTGACATTAAGTTTCTCTTAACGTTTGATCTTCCAAAGTGTAGCTCCTCTCACTTACTCAGATGTAACTCTATCGGCCATTTCTCCGCCTATATCTGCAACTGATCTTTATCCTGCTGTGTCCTTTGTCAACCTTCTACACTATCCACAACTCCACCAATCTTTGTGTTGTCTGCAAATGTACTAACCCATTCATCTATATTTTCGTTCAAGTCATTTATATATAATCACAAACAGCAGAGGTCCCTGTATGGATTCCTACAGAACACCATTGTCCTGGATCTCCAGTTAAAAAAAACCCTTCCTCCCCATCTCTCTGCCTTCTACTGGCTAGCCAGTTCTGAATCCAAGCGGCCAAGTCACTGTGGATCATCACCTGAGCTCATTATACATCAGACCCCCAGTCCACGTTTACATTAGTGCCTGGGTGTCCTTGGAGAAGGAGCATGTGGTGTTCATCAAAGCTCTTGATGCCTCTACAGAAAGATGCACACCGCAGGGGATTCAGTATTTTATCTCCCATTCCAATTCCATTCTTGTTGAGTCCCTTCCCACTCACCTTTGACAGTTTGCATTGCCCATAATAAGCTTTGCTTGTGAATATTTACTTGGCTATCTGGGTGTTTACTTGTGGTAGTTAGTGTTTAGAAAGGAAAACCAAACAGGTTTTGCTTGTAAATTTTTGATTGACCACATGGTGATTACTGGTAGACATTAATAGCTTAAAAACAAAAAAAAAAGTCTGTGATTTGGTGGTGGGAAATCCATTCAATTGTGTATACAACACATCCGGCTATAATAATAGAGAATAAAAAGCAGTCGCAGGAGGGGTCTTGTGCTGCAGTGGTAGTATCCTTGCCTCTGGTCCAGGAGGCCAAGGACCAAGTTCCATCTGCTTTGGAAGTGTATGATGACAAACAATCAAGGTATTTTTCAATGTATAATTTCAGTTACATCACACTGTAACCTTTTGCTATAAATTCTGTATCTTACAATTGTGTATTCCACAACCACCTGATGAAGGAGCAGCGCTCCGAAAGCTAGTACTTCCAGTTAAACCTGCTGGACTGTAGCCTGGTGTTGTGTGACTTTTAACTTTGTACACCTCAGTCCAACACTGGAATCTCCACATCAGGACATCCCTGAACAGGTTGACCCAATGCACAACCTTTTGAGTTATTTGAAAATTATTTTGTTGTGCCTTAGTTACACTTCAGCTGTACACTGCTGATCTTCAGGCATCTGCACAGTGGCAACAGTGTGTACCATCTACAAGATACATGTCAGAAACTCACCAAGGATTGTCAGTTAGCATAATCTAAACCATGACCTCTGTCACCTTGAAGGACAATGGCAGCAAATGCATGAGAAATCTGCAAGATTGCATCCAAGCCATTCACCATTCTGATTTAGAAATGTAACACATTCCATCACACTGTCAAAAACGTGTAACTCCCTCGCTGACAGCAATGGAGGTGTCCATGAACCTCAAGAAAGGAGGTTTAAGAAAGTAGCTGACTACCACCTTCAAAGAAAATTTGGAATGGGCAATAAATTCTGATCTTTTCACATCCTAAGAATGAAAATAATTATTTTTATGTTTCAGAAGCTGCACGAAAGAAAGGTGCTGGTGTTGTGCCTTTTGTGAAGAAGATATTAAAGGAGCATATTGAACAAAAGCATGAGGAGTTTTTCAAAGATGCAAGAGACAGTGCGATGGAGCAATTCAATGACATGAAGGTTTTTTACAGATTCATACTGTTTTCTGGCTAAAGGTTTATCAATATATGCTGTGTATTTAAGTAAGATGCACACACTGAAATAAAAGCAGTGTTCCATAATACATAATATACACACACTGAACACACTCTGCAATACTCATTGTGTTCCATATTAGGTAATGTACATGTACTGAGTTATACATGCTGAAATACATGCTCTGTTCCATATCTGGAATTAAGCAGGTGTTAAGTTGTAATGAACAGATATTACATTGCATTTTTTTTATCATGTTAAGGAGAAATTGAAGAAGGAAATTCATGGAAGAATGACCATCACCTTGGAACTTGGTTTCTCCCAGTGGTCTGGGCATAATCCTTTACCAGGTACCTGAACACTGGCTACACTTCACACATTCATTCATGCTACCATTATTTAGAACTAACCCTTTATAACATTTTGATTGCAGATTTTCGAAATGAGTTTGATCAGATAACTCTAATCTGGGATGAAGTAAAGGATTTATCAGACACTGACTAATCATTTTGGATCTGTTTGTTTCTTTGAAGTTGATGGTATAGTACTATGGCCTTCTAAAAAAATGTACATCTTACTGATTTTGTGAAGCTCTCGCATTAGTGAAAGATACATTATACTCCTCCCTCTATAGCAAATATATCCTCTTTTAGATAGATACTGCACACAGTAGTCCAGCTGTGATCTCACTGTAGCACATAAATTGGCCTTCCTAATTGGTTACTGTACCTACCTGTCTACTTTCATTGACTGGCATACAGTATAAGGCTACCTGGACCTATTTGTGCATTCACACTTCCAAAAATATTATCATTTTATATTGCTCTTCCCTTCTGCTTTTAACACTGTAGTTTCATGTTTAGCCACATTCTATTGCATCTGCCATGTGCTTAGCTATTGTTGTGAACTTGGGTAGAGTAATTCCAAATTGGGAGACAGGACATTAGATTTGCTAGGGCGGCACGGTGGCATAGTGGTTAGCACTGCTGCCTCACAGCGCCAGGGACCTGGGTTCAATTCCTGCCTCAGGCGACTGACTGTGTGGAGTTTGCACATTCTCTGCGTGGGTTTCCTCCGGGTGCTCCGGTTTCCTCCCACAGTCCAAAAGATGTGCGGGTCAGGTGAATTGGCCATGCTAAATTGCCCGTAGTGTTAGGTAAGGGGTATATGTAGGGGTATGGGTGGGTTGCGCTTCGGCGGGTCGGTGTGGACTTGTTGGGCCGAAGGGCCTGTTTCCACACTGTAAATAATCTAATCTTAAAAAAAAAATTTGCTGTGTGTAAAATTGTAAAGTGAGGGAAGTGTGGCATGGTCCTTTAAAAAATGATGTGTTTTTCCTATGCTTAGAGATTTAAAATTATGTCTGTGAGAAGCAGCTTGTGGGTTTGCCGGTATAGAAAGTACCCAAATTGAAACATCTATTGAAAGTCCAAGCAGCATTTTTACCAAGATAACAGATTTGGATTTTAGCCAATCAATTTAAACCAAAAACCTATTAAATTTAAACCTGATGGTCTTGACAAAAGAACCAATACTACGTAAGAAATATTGCTGTCATCACGAGTATAAACAAGGCAGTAGTTGGACTGAGACCCCAGAACCAATTGCCATTTGCTAAGAGATAACAGTTCTCACAGTCCTCTATGTATTGGAGAAAGCATACTCTAAATGACATCATTACCAACATCGGAGAAGGCATTTCAGACAAAGGAAAATGTTGGAGAAGGCATTTTGGTCAGAGGAAGATGATGAAGAAGACATAGAAAGTTCAAAGACATAATTTATGTTTTTGTATGTGTGTGGGACTTGTAGTTATTGCGACAGCTAAAAACCGTTAGAATCTTGCTTTATTTAGAAATCAGTAGTTAGAAGGGATTTATTCAGATTGTTCATAATTTAGTTAATTTGTTCGCTCTTAAGAGTTAGATAAATAAATTGTCACTTTTTTTTGTTTTTATTTGATTTAGCCACTAAAGGTTGCTGAGAAACAGATTGCCCCTCTCTGCACACTCCTTTTAACATATTATAAAGCACATGGCCCCTCTCTGGGTGTTTCAGTTTTGGTTATCATAGGGCAAAACCTCCGCTTTATAACACTCGATTTGTCTAAATCACCTTGAAGCCCCATTGCATCTTCCTCACTGTTTGAAACAAACTCAATAAAATTTTAGACGAGACCAACAAATCTGGAAACAGGACAATTTATTACGGACTTGCAAGTACGAGCTACAACTGCACAAAGCAATTGAGCGAATTATACCTTTGAGCTGAGTGAGGTCACCTCTCCAGACTCCTAATTACCCAATCTCTCTTCCTAGGCTATACAACTGTCCATCTTCGCTCCACCCTTGTTACTTCCCCTTCCCCATGTTGGCAACCTTCTTCCCTGTTAGTGCTGACATTTTTATTATTTTGTCGATAGTACATCAAGATATAGTTTAACATTTTGTATCAATACTGCTGGTACACTCCATTCTCCGTACACTTCATCAGCTTTGTACCATTTTTGTACAGCTCAGGCATTTTAGTTATCTCAGTTTTTTTGCTGAAAACTTATTTTAAAAGAGTTAACTTGCTTATATTATACTCCAGAATTCGTATTTAATTAACCATAATTAAAAGTAAAGATACACTTCCCTTAGTACCTGCAGACTTAATAATTTTTCTGCTGGACCCCTTTTCTTCATGTTTTTTTATATCTGAAAAAACAACACTTCTTTTCATTTCTAACACTCACAATTTAGATTCCTGTCCATGTTACGTCATCAGCGAACTTGGCAATGTTGATTTGGTTCCCCCATCCAAATCATTTCTATGTATGTATACTTTATGTATCATGAAAAGCTGGGGCCCATGCGCTAATCCTTTGAGCTCACTGCTCCTTTTACCCCACTGTAAGATATTGTACTAAAGCACTCTATGAACAGTACCGCACATTCCAGCCCTTTGGCCCTCGATGTTATGCCAACCTTTTATCCTACTTTAAGATCCAACTAACCTACATACCGGATGTCTTATTATTATCCATGTGCCTATCCAAGAATTGCTTAAATGTCCCTCATATATCCGACACTACCACTGCTGGCAGTACATTCCACGTACCCATCACTTTTTGGACTTAATACCGCCCATATTTATTTTGTAAGATGTAGTGATTCACCTTTCCTCCTCAGACAAGAAAGAATATTGTTGTAATTCATGCATACATTCATTAAATAAGAACCATTGCCAATCCACCTTCAACCCTTTTAGTATGGTTTCTCCATCCTTCATTGACAATTCAGTCCTCAGACCCCATAAGTTGCTGTTATTTAGATTCATGACCTTAGTTTCGGATTTGGCTATTTCATCTTTGTGAAGAATTCTATCATATTATGGTTGCTGTTCTCCAAGGGACTTTGCATAACAAACCATTTGAGATTACTACACTGGTTTTAATTGAGGATGTGCTTATGTGCTTACAAAAGACAATGTAATTCTGAAATAAAAAAATATGTTGTCGAAATTTAACAGCTCTGCAGCCTCTATTTCTCTATCCAAGTCCAAAATGTTTCTTTTTAAATTGCTTTTCTGTGTTTTTCATTACAGGTAGTTCTGCTATTATGCAGTTGTTGCATTCTTGTGCGGTCCCTTGCTGTGTAAAAATCGCGCATTAAAGTGCCAGCAGTTAAAGTGTTCATGGTGCAATTGCTTTATAGCCAGCACACGTTTATATATAAAAAAAAATTTATTGGTGGGAAGACCCACTACGCGTACATTTTTTTCTCCAACCTCAATTTTCAAGGTCATCGTCCTGTTCCAGTGAGGCCCGAACCTGGCCTTCCAAGGTTTGGATCCGCCCCTCAGAGTTCTCCGTCTCGGTCTAAGATGCTGCAGTCCTTTGCTCAGCTGCTTCCACATGTCGATTCAATGCCTGAATCTCCAGCTCATGCTTTATCAGCGTGGCAGGAATCAGTTCTAGCTGTGAGTGGATGCAGCTGTTCCACCAAGCTCAAAGGGCCACTACAGGAGGTGAGGAATCAGCTGCAGGTGTACCTGACACAGCAGGGGAGTGCTCTGCCTGCTGCACTCCCCTAGCTCCTTTTCCTTTATTAGTCTTCATCTCGACTCCAAAACCTCGAAATCCAAATTTAAAAGGTTCTAGGAGTTCTGCCTGCTTTATGCTGAAAATGTTCCTTGGGGTGGCTCATGGGGGAGGAGTAGGAGCCCAACTTGCCTGGGGTATGGCACAGAGTACAACACAGCTGACTTTTCAGACTGCCGCCATCTTGAATCTCCTGCCAACACACGTTTTAAAAGTTGGAGCTTTAGTAACAATGTCCCTATTCGTTAATCGCTTTACATCCAATTTGCGTTGATGAAAACTGCTGTATGGTACAACTACCTGTATTCCTTCAACTTGAAATGAAACAAAATGAAATGCAATGAGACATAAAAGCATGAAGCTTTGTGATGACTGAATGATTAGGAAGGCCACTGGTTTTAAAGTGTTCCTGTGTTTTGCTGAATGAATTTGTGTTTTAAAATTCGGTCATTGTTATAATCTGGATTTACTATGTTACTGCTCAAGCGAATGAGATGAATGAAACAGGAGTTCAAATTTCATCACACAAATTTTAGTTCAGTTAATTAAATTATTCTGAAAGATAAAAGCTAGTCTCAGCAATGATGAAGCCAGCAGATTGCCTAACAGCCTATCTGATCCACTGATTTCCATTAGGAAAGGAATTCTGCTGTTGGAACATGTGCATTTCCACAACAGTGTAGTTGATGTTTAAGTGCTCTCTGAAATGGCCAAACAAGCCACTCAGTTGTCAAGAAGATTTGTTACCACCTCTGAGAGGCAAATACACATGGCTATGTCAGTGCAGATATGAACCAAATTTTGCTGGATTAGCTAAAATGAAATGAGAAGGAAAAACACGTGACACCTAATGGTGACCTAATGACTGTGTTAGTCACAGAATCATAGAGAAAGCACTGAATAAGGCCCTTCAGCCTGTCAAGTCTCTTCCAGTCAAAAACAACCACCTGCTCTGGTCTGATCCTTGGCCAAGTTGGTGTAAACGGGTTCACATGTAATTATTAGCATTGCATGGGTAGGATTTCTGCAGTGTTTTGGAATGCATTGTGCTTTAATTTAGGACATTGGGTTTATTCCATTGTTAGAACTACTTTGAGTAATTGAACTCCACAATAAACCTGACGGACCAGGGAAAGTGAGATTAAAAGTGACAAACAAATGGCTTGAGTGAATTTAAAAAACAACCATGCACAACACATAAAATCAGTCATCAATAAGCATGTACCCCACGTGAAAATACCAGATGATTTATTAACTCCCTAACTCTCCTCACTCACTTTGCATTCTGTACTCCCATATTTATGGCAACTTGAAATATCCCTGATAGGACAGCCTGGCAGGTGGCTCCACATGCTCCTGAAGGATAGGGTGGCCATCAGCTCTTGACAGTGAATCATTGATGCTGGGCACCCTGGTCTTGCCCTCTCTGCTCCTGAGCAATTAAGCTGAGGGTGGAGACTTGAGTCTTGCTGTTATCCTTAGAGATAGAGGGAACTAGGAGCTCAATGGCTGTAGGTTGGCAACAGCAACAGACTGGAAGCCCTGGTGTCCGGGGTGCTCTGATTTGGTTCCACAGCTCTAGACTGTGCTTTCACTGAGGGTCCTGCTTACTCCCTGGTTGCCTGTTCCCTGGGGCCTTGTTCCAGCTGCAGACAGGACAAGCCAGTTTTCCCATATGCATAGAGGAAATACAGACTTGACTGCCATATCAGTTCTCAAGAGATCAATACCAATTATCCTCCAACATTTTATTCCAGTCTCTGCATTTTTTGTTGCATGATTCTGCTTTTGGATATTTTTTAATCAACCTTTTCAAAGATGTTATTACATGTATGTGGAACAGGTCGGCTTGAACCTGGGTCTCCTGACTGAGAGGTAGGGATACTACACCACAGTCCTAAGCCACTGTTTGTGCTCTATCCAAATTCAAAGAGGAAAAAAAAAGAAGAGAAATTGTGCAGGAAGTAGCAGTTTAGGAGCTGGATAGCAAATAGATGACAGCAGGTACTGAATCCAGCGTTTAAACTACATGTGCATTGCAATAATGCACAATCAACATTTGGTTAAGAAGTATTGCAGTGTGCATCTCATTAAAAACAGTAAATATGTAGTTAAGGCAACTCAGATTTAAAAGATTTGGCTTTGCTTGCATGATGTTTTGAAACAGTGTAAGTTGATGGAGATATTTTTAACAGCTCTAGCTGCAGATATTGAAGGTGTAGTACAAAGGTAAATGAGACAGTTTGCAGACTGTCACAGCTCATGGAGATGTAAAAATAGTTAAATGTCACATTCCTGCTAAGGAGCATCATTTTAACCACAGGAGGGCATATTTTATTAGCTTAAAATGGGGCAGCACAATGGCTCAGTGGTTAGCACCACAATCTCACAACACCAGGGACCTGGGTTCAATCCCAGCCTTGGGCGACTGTCTGTGTGGAGTTTGTACATTCTTGCCATGTCTGTGTGAGTATCATCTGTTAGTCCAAAGATGTGCAGGTTAGGTGAATTGGCTATGTTAAGTTGCCCATAGTGTCAGATGCATTAGTCAGAGGAGGGAAAGTAACTGTGAGGACCAATATGTCAGAAAAGGAAGGACAGGCAGAGACAGGTAAATCAACATGATGGTACTAATGGGCTGAAGTGGGTTTATTTCAGTGTAGGAGTATAATAAGTAAGGCAGATGAGCTTAGAGCCTGATCAGTACATGGGACAATAATATTGTGGCCATTACAGAGACTTGGTTGACAGAGGGACAGGATTCACTGCTCAACATTTCCAGGTTTGTTGGTTTAGATGAGATAGAGAGGAAAGTAATAGAGTTGGAGGAGTTGCATTAGTAACCAGGGAGAATGTCACAGTTGCACTCAGATACTATAGGGCTTATCCACTGAGGCAATATGGTTAGAGCTCAAAAGTAAGATGGGTGCAATCACTCGGATAGAATTATATAATAAGTCCCTCAACAATTACCATGACATTGAGGAACAAATATGCAGGCAGATTATAGAAAGATGCAATGAAAGAGGGTTGTCAAAGTGGGTGACTTTAATGCCCCCATTATTAATTTGGACTCCCTTAGAGCAAGAGGCTTAAAAGGGGGCAGAATTTGTTAAATGCATCCAAGGGGATTTTTTGAAACAGGTATCGATAGTCCAACTAGAGGACGGGCCATTCTGTCCTTGTATTGACTAATGAACCCAGCCAAGTCACTGACCCTTTCAGTGGGAGAACATTTTGGAAACATTGATCACAACTCCTTACGTTTTAAGATAGCTATGAAAAAGGATAATTCAGGATGTTGTGGGAAGGTACTATATTGAGGGAGGTCAAAATATGTCAATATTAAGCAGGAGCGAAAGTGTTAGTTAATTGGGCAAGTCCACATTTGACATGTGGGAGTTATTTAAAGACCTGCTGATGAGAGTTCAGGACTGGCATGTTCCAGTAAGGAGGAAGGATAATGATGGCAAGATAAAGGACCCTTGGATAATGAGATAGATTGTGAATTTAGTCAAAAGGGAAAAAAGAAGCATATGTGAGGTTGAGGAAGCTAAAATCAGACAGGGCCGATAGCGAAAAGGGGCCATGAAATGACCTTGGCAAATAGGATAAAAAGAATCCCAAGGCATTCTATACATTCATCAAAATCAAGAAGATAACCAAGGAGACGGTAGGGCCATTCAAGGATAAATGAGGGAACTTGTACTCGGAGGCAGAGGATGTGGGTGAGATCCTAAATGAGAGCTTTGCATTAGTATTCATCTAGGATAAGGATATGGAGAATAGTGAGATTTGTATGGAGCATGCTAGCACATTACGGCATCTTAAGTGATTTTGGGTCTCTTGAAGAGCATTAAGGTGGATAAGTCCCCAAGACACAATGGTATGTACACAGGTTATTAAGAGAGGCAAGAATAGAGATTGTTGGGGCCTTGACAAAGATCTTTGTATCCTCGCAGGTCTCTGGAGAGGTCCCGGACAACTGGCAAGTACTTAATGTTGTTTCTCTGTTCAAGAAGGGTAACAGGGATAATCTTGGAAACTATAGACCATTGAATCTTACATTGCTGCTTGGGAAGCTATTGGAAAGAATTCTTAGGGATAGGAATTACGTACATTTGGAAAAGTATGGCCTAATTAGAAACAGTCAACATGGCTTTATGCAGGGCAGGCCATGTCTTACTAATCTGACTGATGTTTTTGAGGAGCTGACAAAGATGATCGATGAATGTAGAACAGTGGAATGTTGGCCTCATGGACTTTAGAACATAGAACATAGAACATAGAAGGATACAGCGCAGTACAGGCCCTTCGGCCCTCGATGTTGCGCCGACCGAATCCTACCTAACCTATACTAGCCCAATAACTTCCAAATGCCTATCCAATGCCCGCTTAAATGACCATAAAGAAGGAGAGTTCACCACTGATACGGGCAGGGCATTCCATGAACTCACAACCCGCTGTGTGAAGAATCTACCCCTAACATCTGTCCTATACCTACCACCCCTTAATTTAAAGCTATGTCCCCTAGTAACACCTGACTCCATTAGCGGTAAAAGGTTCTTAGTATCTACCCTATCTAAACCCCTAATCATCTTATACACTTCTATCAGATCTCCCCTAAACCTTCTCTTCTCCAATGAGAACAGCCCCAAGTGCCTCAGCCTTTCCTCATAAGATTTTCCTACCATTCCAGGCAACATCCTGGTAAACCTCCTCTGCACTCGTTCTAAAGCTTCCACATCCTTCCTATAGTATGGCGACCAAAACTGCACACAATACTCCAGATGAGGCCTCACCAGAGTCTTATACAACTGCAACATGACCTCAGGACTCCAGAACTCAATTCCTCTGCCAATAAAGCCCAGTACACCATATGCCTTCCTCACAGCACTATTTACCTGGGTGGCAACTTTCAGAGATCTGTGTACATAGACACCAAGATCCCTCTGCTCATCCACACTACCAAGTAGCCTACCATTAGCCCAGTAATCCATCATCTTGTTATTCCTACCAAAGTGAACGACTTCGCACTTAGCTACATTGAATTCCATTCCAGTAAGGCTTTCAACAAGGTCCTTCAGGCTCATTCAGAAGATTAAGATGCATGAGATCCATGGTGACTTGGCTATGTGGATTCAGAATTTATTTGCCTATAGAAGGCAGAGGGTAGTGGTGGAAGGGTGTTTTTCTAGCTGGAGATCCATTGTGTTCCGCAAAGGGAAGTATTGGGAACTCTGTTGTTTGTGATATATTATGCAAATGACTTGAATGAAAACGTAGATGGGTGGGTTAGTAAGTTTTCAGACAATACAAAGATTGGTGGACTTATGGATAGTGTAGAAAGTTATCAAAGGATACAACGGGATATAGATCAGTTCCAGATATGGGCGGAGAAATATCAGATGGAGTTTAATCCGAATAAGTGTGAGGTGCTGTGCTTTGGGAGATCAAATATTAAGGAAAAATTATTGACAGGACCCTAAACAGCACTGATGTACAGATCTCTTGAAGTTGAAATCCAAAGCTCTGTGAAAGTGGCTATGCAAGTAGATAGGGTGGTAAAGAAGGCATATGGTATACTTGCCTTTATTGGTAGGGGAATTAAGCATCAGGGTCAGAATGTTGTGTTGCAGCTTTATGGGACTTTGATTAGGCTGGACTTAAGAGTATTGCATTCAATTCTGGTTGCTGTATTACAGGGAGGATGTCAAAGCTTTGGAGAGGGCGTAGGAGAGGTTTACCAGGAACCTGCCTGGATTAGTGGGTATAAGGAGAGGTTGGAAAAGCTCACTTTGTTTTCTCTGGAGGAGGCTGAGGGGAGGCTTCATAGAAGTCTTTCAGGAGATGTACAGATTGAGTTGATGCTCAGAATCTTTTCCCCAGAGCTGAAATATCTAATTGGGGGGGGGCAAGTTCAAAGGAGATGTGAGGGGCAAACTTTTTTTGTAAATACAGGAATAATAGGATTCTGGAATGCACTGCCAAGTGGTGGAGGAGGCAGATATGATAGCGGTGTTTAAGGGACTTTTAGATAAGCACATGAATATTAGATTAGATTAGATTACTTACAGTGTGGAAACAGGCCCTTCGGCCCAACAAGTCCACACCGACCCGCCGAAGCGCAACCCACCCATACCCCTACATTTACCCCTTACCTAACACTACGGGCAATTTAGCATGGCCAATTCACCTGACCCGCACATCTTTGGAATGTGGGAGGAAACCGGAGCACCCGGAGGAAACCCACGCAGACACGAGGAGAATGTGCAAACTCCACACAGTCAGTCGCCTGAGTTGGGAATTGAACCCAGGTCTCAGGCGCTGTGAGGCAGCAGTGCTAACCACTGTGCCACCGTGCCACCCACATTAGTTGAGGCATGGATTACAAAAGCAGGGAAGTCATGTTGGAACTGTACAGAATTTTATTTGGCTACAGCTGGAGTACTGTGCATCAGTTCTGGTCCTAGGAAGGATGTGATCTCAGTGAAGATGATGCAGAGAAGATTCATCAGGGATGAAGCAGTTTAACTATGAAGCAGCAGAGAAAACTGAGATGGATCTGAATTGAGGTCTATTATGTTGAGATTATGCAGACCGGGTAGATAGAAAGCAGCTGTTCCCCTTAGTTCAAGGGTCAGTCACAAGGTGCCAATTATTTGAATGTGAAAGACAGGAGGTCTAGAAGGATTTGAGGAAAGCGTTTTCACCCAGAGGGTAATAGGAAACAGGAATGCACTGCCTGGAAGGGACACCTCATAACCTTTGAGAATACCTGGAAAAACACTTGAAATGTCATGTCTTTAGGCTATAGGCTGAGTGCTAGAGTCAACTTGAGTTGATTTAGAATAGCTTTTTGTCAACGCAGACAAGGTCCTTGTGTGTCCTGTATGATTCAATGTTTAATAAAAGCATTATTGGGAATGAAATTATTTATCATGAGCAAATTTAGCAGTTGGCTACCAGTGTGTTTCATAATAGCTTCTAATTGCGGACTCTGAGGCTGGAATTTAATTGAGCAGAAGGGTCACAGCTGAGGACTGTGCCCAAGTGAAAACAGAAATTGCTACAGAAACTCAACAGGTCCAGCAGCATCTGTGGGAAAAGAGAAGAGTTAATGCCTTAAATCTGATATGAGTCTTTTTCAGAACAGAGTCCTTCTCCTCTCTGTCCCCATTAAGCACCATTTCACCTACACTCACTTAAGTGTCCCAATCCTAGACTGTGAATATTAACTTAGCAAGATGCAGAGGCCTAAAGAGCAAGTCCTTTTAGGGTTGTTCTTGGACTTCATGCAGGGTTTTTTGTTCAAAGATACTCAGTGCCTGATTGAAGGACCTGTGAGAAGCTCTATTCTAGCTGCTGACTCCCTCCCCTGCAACCCAGATTGTGTGATAAACTTCCCATCCTCACTTGATTGTTGCCTTGGTCTCTTGATAATCCTGGCTCTTGGGTGGATTCATCACTGTCATCAGCTACTGCTCCCTGGAGGTTCAGCTGAGCAAGTACAGCTGCAGCCTCTGGATGACTAGCAGGGATGCTGCCTGAACTGCTGTGCTCTTCCAGCACCACTGATCCAGAATCTGGTTTCCAGCATCTGCAGTCATTGTTTTTACCTAGGTCTCAGTTTATACCAGGGGGATGTGGACATCCCGCTGATAATTAAAACCAAAACACCCAGAAAAAATTGCTTCGCCTCTTAATCTGATAAAAGAAGAGTGAAACATAGTTTAACCTACCTTTTACCCCCAATCTGTTATAAAGGAGTGGTTAAATGAAATGGAATCCTTTCACCCACTCTTTAATTAACAAGTAACAATTTATTTATCTAACTCCAACAGTGAACAAATTAACAGAATTGCTAACAAACTAGACAATTTTCTCCAAGTACTGACTATTCCCTAACTGAACTAAGTTCTACTGCAATGAATGCTGTTCAAATAAATACAATTCTCATTTATATAAAACCACCAAGTAATAAGAAAAATGATAAATTACAAAGTAATCTCTTCAAGTTCACATAGTCTTTTCCGTTTTATCTCCAATCTTTCTTCTGCTGATCTCATGTCACAAATGCCTTTCTTTGTTGAATTCTGGTATCCAAAAAGCCTCTCTCTGTCAAATTCATGGCAGGAATATTAGTTTAGAGTATCGTGTACCTTTAGATGTTGCTTAATCAGAGCTTAAAGATTTCTGTGAGAGCCCAATATTTACTGTTCGGATGGTGGGTGGATCTCTCTTAATTTTCAAAAAATATTTACATAAATACCACCGATGATGCAAATTCTCATATGACTGGTTTCAGGCTGTAAACTCCATCCATTTTTAAATACAGTTGGCTTTGATTTTCTGAGTGTTTGGTTTAAATTAATTGGCCAAACTCAAACTTGTTGTCAAAGAAAGCATAAGGTCTCCACTCACAAAGTCAATTGTTACATGTTTCCATTTTAGAATTGTCTGTGCAATCCCCTAACTGCTCATGGGCCCCTTCTCCGTTCAACTCTAATCTTTAAAAGCACTTTACTTCTTAAAGGGTCATGCCAAAGCGTTCCGCCATTTTTACACACCAGTTTCGTGACAGGTGGCAGAGAAGGGGAAAGGGTATGCAGAGCCTTTGGGCTTCTTAGGCTGAAGGAAGGCCAACCATTTTCAATCTGCCATGTAATTTGGCAATCTCTCCTGAAAGCATGATTCCTGTGTAAGGTGTTCAGTGTAGGATGCAAAACCTCTATTTCCTGCAATTAAATTCTGCCTTCAGTCTCTGACCTTGGAGACACTGTGAGTATAATAGTGGGAAACTGGCAGCTGCACCATGGATGGATCATGAATGTAATTTGGACATAGCCTTCAACATCTAGTTGCATGAGACAATTAAGAGGGTTGGTTTGTCAGTGTTCCCAATTTAAAACAGGCCACCAGAGAATCTGCCTCTCATTGACTCAAACACAGGCTTTAGAGAAAAAAAAGAAGGCACTGATGAAATTGAGCAGGTCTGATAGTGTTTGTAAGGAAAGAAACAGTGTTAACATTTTGAATCCAATATGATTAGAACATAGAACAATACAGCACAGAACAGGCCCTTCGGCCCACGATGTTGTGCCGAACATCTATCCAAGATTAAGCACCCATCCATGTACCTATCCAATTGCCGCTTAAAGGTCGCCAATGATTCTGACTCTACCACTCCCACGGGCAGCGCATTCCATGCCCCCACCACTCTCTGGGTAAAGAACCCACCCCTGACATCTCCCCTATACCTTCCACCCTTCACCTTAAATTTATGTCCCCTTGTAACACTCTGTTGTACCCGGGGAAAAAGTTTCTGACTGTCTACTCTATCTATTCCTCTGATCATCTTATAAACCTCTATCAAGTCACCCCTCATCCTTCGCCGTCCAACGAGAAGAGGCCGAGAACTCTCAACCTCTCCTCATACGACCTATTCTCCATTCCAGGCAACATCCTGGTAAATCTTCTCTGCACCCTCTCCAAAGCTTCCACATCTTTCCTAAAGTGAGGCGACCAGAACTGCACACAGTACTCCAAATGTGGCCTAACCAAAGTCCTGTACAGCTGCAACATCACTTCACGACTCTTGAATTTAATCCCTCTGCTAATGAACGCTAATACACCATAGGCCTTCTTACAAGCTCCATCCACCTGAGTGGCAACTTTCAAAGATCTATGTACATAGACCCCAAGATCCCTCTGTTCCTCCACCTGACTAAGAACCCTACCGTTAACCCTGTATTCCGCATTCTTATTTATTCTTCCAAAATGGACAACCTCACACTTGGCAGGGTTGAACTCCATCTGCCACTCCTCAGCCCAGCTCTGCATCATATCTAAGTCCCTTTGCAGCCGACAACAGCCCTCCTCACTGTCCACAACTCCACCAATCTTCGTATCATCTGCAAATTTACTGACCCACCCTTCGACTCCCTCATCCAAGTCATTAATAAAAATTACAAACAGCAGAACTGATCCCTGCGGAACTCCACTTGTAACTGGGCTCCAGGCTGAATATTTACCATCTACCACCACTCTCTGACTTCGACCGTTTAGCCAGTTTTCTATCCAATTGGCCAAATTTCCCTCTATCCCATGCCTCCTGACTTTCCGCATAAGCCTACCATGGGGAACCTTATCAAATGCCTTGCTAAAATCCATGTACACTACATCCACTGCTCTACCCTCATCCACATGCTTGGTCACCTCCTCAAAGAATTCAATAAGACTTGTAAGGCAAGACCTACCCTTCACAAATCCATGCTGGCTGTCCCTAATCAAGCAGTGTCTTTCCAGATACTCATAAATCCTATCCCTCAGTACCCTTTCCATTACTTTGCCTACCACAGAAGTAAGACTAACTGGCCTGTAATTCCCGGGGTTATCCCTATTCCCTTTTTTGAACAGGGGCACAACATTCGCTACTCTCCAGTCCCCTGGTACCACCCCCGTTGACAGTGAAGATGAAAAGATCATTGCCAACGGTACTGCAATTTCTTCTCTTGCTTCCCACATAATCCTAGGATATATCCTGTCAGGCCCGGGGGACTTGTCTATCCTCAAGTTGTTCAAAATGTCCAACACATCTTCCTTCCTAACAACTATCTCCTCTAGCTTACCAGTCCGTTTCACACTGTCCTCTTCAACAATTCAAAAAGATTTTAGAAAGTTCTGAGGCTTTTTGTAACAGCGGCAGAGCTGCTCAAACACACAACTGAAAGCTTTATAGTGAGCACAGCACATTATATTGACATGTCAGATTTTACTTTTTATGTACACGCAACACAGAGATTGTAACCAGGTCAGCTGGATGGACCTCATAGAATTTCAGTTCCCTGACTGGGGCTGTCCAAACAGGAGCCTTGGGTGACAAATGAGTGTTAGACATCCTGTTTACTCTGAGGAAGCTGGATCCTTTCAGCTTTCCATATGTAAATAAAGGGTGACTTGGTGACGGGATACCGACTCTGTGGAGTTATTTCAGAGATGACACCATTTCCAAAAAGTGCTTGTGAAGTATTGATTGGCTCTCCTTCCTTCTTTCATTGGGTGTTTCATGCGACAAGCCTTTCAACCTTGATTGTATCACGGGAATCTTCCACCAACTCAGCAGTTTACACTTCACTTGCTGTCTTCATACCTGACTGGAGAATTCTCCATCCATCTGCTGCAGTTAACATCCGTGCAATCTGTAGCAATTTCGGGCAACACAGAAGCAGGGAGCAAGCAGTGGAACCTGGGAAAAGCAGCTAAAATGGACAGAACAGCCACCTTTTTCTGAAAGCTTGACATGATTTCCCAGCAGGCTCAGCTAGCTGCTATCTCTGTGCCTGTACAAAAGAGAGGCCAGCCCCCAAGGTGTTCTGGCAGGAATCGGCCAGACACCTAAGTGTATTGGAGGGGGGAAGTGGCCACTATGCAGGCCTGATAAGCCAACAAAGCCTGGAGTCACGATGTCTGGGATAGGCTCAGGAGAACAGAAGAGAGCCATTAGCACCTCCGTGTTAGCAAACGGAGAGATTATGAAACAATGGACACAGCCACGGAGGTCATTTTCACCTGCACGGTAGGGAGGTGGAAAACACATCGGACATTGCCAGTGCCCTGGGGGCATTTCCAGACTATAACTGCAGAGGTACCTGGGCTCTCTAAAAAAGGGGCTCTCCGGACTGCTGGAACAGATCTCTCTCTCTCTCTCTCTCTCTTCGCTGGCTGCTGGGACAAGTCTGCTGTTCACCCTCGCACTCAATTTCAAGCCTGACTGTAAGTTTCTTACCCAGAAGCGTGGCGTTTTCCGAGAACCATATCAGTGGTTGAGGCTTTGTGGGAAAGGGGGTTCTCCACTGTCATAGTTATAAGCATTGCTAACTTGTGTAAAGTAAGGCCTTACGTTGTGTGCGTTAGCATCTTGTTCCCATAGTCATAGTAAACTGTATAGTGTCTAATGTTTGTCTTTCTTACGGGTTCTGGTGGGTGTTGATAATAAAAGGGTGTTGGACTGTCGCTCTGCATCTTGTTTGCTCCATTGCACCCTCACCACGGACCTCTGGTAAAGTCACGGTGTTTCAAAAGGCCTTGCCATAATTCCGGAGTCGAGAATCTAGGGTTTTTCCTGGGACACCTCGAAGCCGTCCACTCAGGACTGGGTCTGGTCAGGTATAAACAGCCCAGTCCTTTTCTCTCTTCCGGGGAAACTGCCCGAGTGGGTAGACAACGGGGTGGTCATTAAACCACTGACGGAAGGGAGAATCGCCTGAGTATTGGTGGCAGTGGGTTACCTGGGTGATATAAGGGTCAGACTTGCTGTGCAGCCTGCAGCAGTTTTGACTCAGCGCTCGCCCCAGTGGGAATCCCATAGTGTGGGATTTCCCCGGTTCCTAGAACCAGCTGGTGCGAGACATGCGCAGGTGGCCACCCTGTCAGATACCGACTCAGCGCGGAGTAAAGCAGGAAAAGGACCCGCTACAAATCAGACATTAGTTGTGACTGGTATAGAACGGGAAGTATAGCTATCACAAACAGGAAATAACACAAGCCAAAATGTACCTAATAGCACAGAAAGTGTGATTGTCACAGGAGAGGAAATGTTGACAGTTACAACAGGAACTGTGGCAGATTGAGAAATAAACAGAAGAGAAAGTGCGACAATTACAGATGATAAAGAACATACAGATTTCCATTGTTTTGTAAATCTATGGATTGATAGTAATAGTTTACCTCATGCACTATAGTAATTCCCATGTTCACAGTCAGAATTACTATCACTGTTGAACAGATCAGATCTGCAGCAAGTTTATTGGATGTGGGTTACAGATGGAGGGAGCAGGTCCAGATTAATTATTTCTGGGGGCATTGCTCAGTATCTATATTGTGGTTGATTGAAGATATTTTAGAACTCTGTTTCTCACAACAGACACTGTTCTGGTCCACTGTATTGGTCTTTGAATGATAACGCATCTTCTTCACATAAATATCCCGGATATTGACACATGGTAGACCTGCAGCCAACTTTCTCAGTTCTTGGTTGCGAATCACAACATCAATGGCTTGTTCCCGTCGGTAATACTTTGAAAATCGGTTAAATATGACACTAACCGGCAAAGCCACCATCAACAAGCCAAAGATGATGCAAGTGCTGCCAATGAGCTTGCCTTGAATTGTGACAGGGTAAGTATCCCCATAACCAACAGTAGTCATGCTAATGGTTGCCCACCACCAGCCAATGGGGATGCTGTGAAGACCAGTTTCTTTTTCATCTTTCTCTGATGAGTAGATGAGAGCTGAGAAGATGGCAATACCCACAGTCAAGAACACAATCAGGAGTCCTACCTCTTCATAGCTGTGTCTGAAAGTAGCCCCAAGTGATCTCAATCCAATGGAGTGGCGAGCCAACTTCAGGACCCGAAAGATACGCATCAACCGAAGGACCTGTACTACTCGGCCAATGTTCACCAGCTCTGAGCTCTCATCATCTATACGTTCCACGACCAGGGTGAGGTAGAATGGTAGAAATGATAAAAAGTCAATGATATTCAGTGGATTTTGAAGGAATTTGCAGATATATGGGGCAACTATTAACCTTGCAATGTATTCAAAGCTAAACCATGCAATACAGGTAGATTCAACAATCAGGAAGCCAAGGCCTTCCTGTTGCTCCTGGAATTCAGGCAGACTATGAACACACATAGTCACAATGGAGAGCAACACAATGGCCAGTGAGGATATAGTAAAAACCTTGGCTGCAAAGGAATATTCTGGATTCTCTAAAATGAGCCACAATTTTTCTCTCTGTTTGCCGCACCACATATGTTTAAAACTCTCGATTTGTTGGGGGATGGTGCTGGCATCTTCAGAACTTGTTAAGCTCAAATCATCACTCTGTGTGTCAAACTCTTTCTCAACTACATTCTCTTTGCGTTCATGATACTTGAACCTGCAGCAATGATGGATAGAGATCCCGCCAAGTCCCCAGTACTCAATTTCTTGGTTGAATGAGAATATACAAATCCCCTCCATCACATGAAGCTTGCCCGTGGAATAGAAATTCAACACATAGTGAAAGAAACTTGGATTTCTGTCAAAGTAATATTCATCTGTGTGCACATCATAGTCATCACACAATTCAAGGGTGTCCTCCCTGGAGGAACATCTCAGTAACTTTCCCAACCTGGTCTCTGGGAATTTTAACAATGCTTTTTGATCAATCTTTTGTTTCAGACCCCCAACGTTAACATTGATCATCTTTAGATATAGTCTGTCCCTTTGGTAGAACTGTCCATAAACCATGATCACCCCCCAGTGTGATGAACTGAGGCTAGAATCTTCCTCAGAAACTGGTGCGAATTCAGAATCCTGTCTTTAAGAGTGCATGCTGGGAAAGTGGTCTCTTCTCAAGGCCTTGTGGCAGCAGATCCATGTATCTTCTAGTTCTGTAAAAGCACCAACAATAAGGGAATTCAGAGGAAACATATTCTACTGATTGGTAAGAACAACCGATCTAACTGAAATTAAAAAATGTGCGGTTTAGATTAAATTGAGTAGTATTCTGAGTAGGGAGGCAAACGCTAACAAGAAGCCATTAATAAACTTGCATATTGGGCATATTGATTTCAACAGAGATAAGTGTGGAGTGTTACATTTTAGTCAAAAAGTAAAGAGCTCATGTATTATTTGTAGATTGGGCGGAGGAGAAATGGGATTTAGGAGGATAATCAGAATAAAAGAACAATGCAGATTAATCAGGATATTAAAACAAACTAATATTTCTCACTGCTGGAGAAAACGGAAAAGAAGAGAAACCTGTGTCAAAATTAATTAGTCATATTCGGAGTGTTATGATTATTATCAACGTTTTGGGCATAAGCCCTTCATCAGTCCCTGCTTTCTCCCTGTATCCTCCTTACCTTGGTAAAGGCCAGCATTTCATTTGGCTTCTTAATTACTTGCTTTAACATTTTTAACTTCATTCATGGATGTGGACATCACTGACGGGAACAGCATTTATTGTTCATCCCAACATGATGCACACTGCTGCTACTGAACATGGAGGGAGTGAATGCTTGTAGATATGGTGTCCAGATTCTAGAGTGCACCATCCAGGCAAGTGGGAGTATTCCATCACACCTCTTGTGTCTTTTAGACAGTGCACAGTCACGAGGTGAATTTATTACTGCAAGATTCCTAGCCTTTTTTCTGCTGTTGCAGCCATTGTTTTTATGTAGTTAGATCAGAAAACCCCTAAATGTTGATAATGGGGGATTCAATGATGGTAATACCATTGAATTTCAAGGGGCGATAGTTAGATTCTCTCTTTTTGGAGATGGTCATTGCCTGGCGCTTGTGTGGCATTAAATTTACTCACTACAAGTCCAGATGTTGCCCAGTTCTTGCTGCATTTATGTTTAGACTGCATGGACAATATGAGGAGTCATGAATGGTGCTAAACATCGTTCCATCATCAGCGAACACCTTCACTTTTAACCTGAGGAGGCAAGGTCAGCTGAAGCAGCTGAAGATGAGGACTAGGACTGAGGAACACCTACAGAGATGCCCTGGAACTGACCTTCAACATCTATAACCATGTCCCTCTGTGTCTGTGGAGAATTACTGATTCTCATAAAACTCCAGTTTTACAAGGGCTCCTTAATACTACACTTGGTCAAATCCAGCCTTAATGTCAAAGACAGTTACCCTCACCTCATCTCTGGAATTCAGCTCTTTTGTCTGTTTATGAACCAAAGCTATAATGAAGTCAGGAGCTGAATGGCCATGGTCGAACCTAAACTGAGTGTTACTAAGCAGGTTAATGCTGCTTGATAGCACTGCTGATGATACCATCATTTTACTGATTATCGAGGGTATACAGTCTGGGTAATAATTGGCCAGGTTGAATTTGCTTTTCATGTACAGGATATACCTGGGCAATTTTCCATATCGTAGATGGCAGTATTATAACTGTACTGGAACAGCCTGACGAGGGGAATGACAGGTTCTGGAGCACACTTCTTCAGTGTATAGTTGGAACGATGTCAGGGGCCCATAGCCTTTGCAGTATCCAATGCTTCCAACCATTTCTCCATATCATAAGCAGTGAATTGAATTGGCTGAAGACTGGCGCCTATAATGTTTGGAGCCCTTTCTAGAGGAGGTTGAGATAGATCATCCATTTGGCACTTCTGGCTGAAGATTGCTGTGAATGTTTCAGCCTCATCTTTTGCGCTGATGTACTAGGCGTTTACACTATTGAGGATGGGGATATATGTAGAGCCTCTTCACGTGAGTAGTTTCATTGTCCATACTATTTGCAACTGGATATGGAAAGACTACAGAGCTTAAATCTGATCTGTTGGTTATTGAATTGCGTAGCTTTTGTAAATCTGGCTGTTTACAATATTTGACATGCAACTAGTTATGTTTCATAACTTCTCCATATTGGTCCCCTGAATTTTTCATGTGCTAGTTCCTATCTATCACAGTTAGTACTGTGATAGTGCCACATAACTCAGTCGAGGGAATTCTAAATTTGAAAGTGGGACTTCTCCACAAGGACTGTGCCATGGTCACTTTCACCATGGTGAAAGTGGTTAGCACTGCTGCCTCACAGTGCCAGGGACCCAGGTTCGATTCCAGCCTCAGGCGACTGTTTATGTGGAGTTTGCACGTTCTCCCTGTGTTTGCGAGGGTTTCCTCCCACCATCCATAAATGTGCAGTTAGGTAAATTGCCCATAGTATTCAGGGATGTGTAGGTTAGATGCCTGAGTCAGGGTAAATGTAAGGTAATGGGGAATGGGTTTGGGTGGATTACTCTTCAGAGGGTCAGTATGGACTTGTTGGGCCGAAGGGCCTGATTCCACACTGTAGGGATTCTATGATTCGATACTGTCATGGAGAGACACATTTGCAGCTGGCGGATTGGTAACGATGAGGTCAGGTAGGTCTGTTCAAAGAAGGGTCACTACACTTGAAATATTAATTCTTTTTCTCTTTCCACAGACACTGCTAGACCTTCTCCAGCAACTTCTGTTCCTGTTGGTTCCCTTAATCCCTGCTGCAGACCTAATGTAGTAGCTATGACCTTCAGGATCCAACCAGCTCAATCAGTAATTCTGCTGCCAAGCCACTCTTGGCAGTGGGCAATGAAATCCCCCAGCCAGAATATATTTTGCATCCTTTCCACCCTCAGTACTTCCTCCAAATAGTGTTCAATATGAAGGAACACAGTATGTGGTAACCAGCAGGAGGTTTCCTTACCCCTGTTTAAACTGAAGCCATGAGACTTCATGGGTTCAACGTCAACGTTGAGGACTTCCAGGGCAACTCCCTTCCAATTGTGTGCCTCCACCTCTGCTGGGCCTGTCCTGCCAGTGGGACAGGTCCTATCCAGAGATGATGATAGTGTTGTCTGGATATTGTCTGCAAGATATGATTTTGTGAGTGTGACTATCAGGCTGTTGTTTGACACATCTGTGAGACAGCAGTCCCAGTTTTGGCACTGGCACCCAGATTTTAGTAAGGAGGACATTGCAGGGCTGCCTTTGCTGTTGTTATTTATGGTGTCAGTGTTGATAGTGGGCGGTTGTTCAGTTTAATTATCTTTTCCGTTTCTAGTGATTGTTACAACTGAATGGCTTGCTAGACCATTCCAGAGACAGTTAAGAGTCAACCATATTGCTGATGGTCTAGAGTCACATGATTGCTAGACCAGGTAAAGACTGCAGATTTTCTTCCCTACAGGATATTAGTGAACTAGATGGGTTTTTACAGCAAACAGCTTATTAGACTTTATTCCAGTTTTTTTTATTGAATTCCAATTGCACCATCTACCATGGTCAGAGTTAAACCAAGTTTCCAGAATAATATCAGGATCTCTGGATTACTAGCACAATGACAATGGGACTCGGCCTTTACCTCCCATTTGTACACGAATGCTCCGTGATTCATGTTCGACAGCATCCACATCCCTCAGTCCTGCTGAATTCTGCAATCTCCCTCAATTAATAAAATGAGGTTTTGCTATTTTTCCAAAGTGGACAAGTCACATTTTCTCACATTATCTCCATCTGCCAAATTTTTGCCTACTCATAGAACATAGAACATAGAAAAATACAGTGCAGTACAGGCCCTTCGGCCCTCGATGTTGCGCCGACCGAAGCTACCTAACCTACACTAGCCCAATAACCTCCATATGCTTGTCCAATGCCTGCTTAAATGACCATAAAGAGGGAGAGTCCACCACTGCTACTGGCAGGGCATTCCATGAACTCACAACCCGCTGAGTAAAAAATCTACCCCTAATATCTGTCCTATACCTACTACCCCTTAATTTAAAGCTGTGTCCCCTAGTAACAGATGACTCCATTAGTGGAAAAAGGTTCTCACTGTCAACCCTATCTAAATCCCTAATCATCTTGTACACCTCTGTCAAATCTCCCCTAAACCTTCTTTTCTCCAATGAGAAAAGCCCCAAGTGCCTCAGCCTTTCCTCATACGATCTTCCTACCATGCCAGGCAACATCCTGGTAAACCTCCTCTGCACTCGTTCCAATGTCTCCACATCCTTCCTATAGTAAGGCGACCAAAACTGCACACAATACTCCAGATGAGGCCGCACCAGAGTCTTATACAACTGCAACATGACCTCAGGACTCCAGAACTCAATTCCTCTACCAATAAAGCCCAGTACACCATATGCCTTCTTCACAGCAATATTTACCTGGATGGCAACTTTCAGAGATCTGTGTACATGGACACCAAGATCCCTCTGCTCATCCACACTACCAAGTAGTTTACCATTAGCCCAGTAATCCATCTTCTTGTTACTCTTACCAAAGTGAATCACTTCACACTTAGCTACATTGAACTCCATTTGCCACCTTTCTGCCCAGCTCTGCAACTTATCTATATCCCACTGTAACCTGCCACATCCTTCCTCACTATCCACAACTCCACTGACTTTCGTGTCATCCGCAAACTTGCTCACCCAGCCTTCAAGCCCCTCTTCTAGGTCATTTATAAAAATGACAAACAGCAATGGTCCCAAAACAGATCCTTGTGCAACACCGCTAGTAACTGCGCTCCAAGATGAACCTATACCATCAACTATTACCCTCTGTCTCCTTCCAGCCAGCCAATTCCTAATCCAAACCTCTAATGCACCCTCAATGCCATACCTCCGTAGTTTTTGCATTAGCCTGCCATGGGGTACCTTATCGAACGCCTTGCTAAAATCCATATACCCCACATCTACTGCTTTACCCTAATCCACTTCCTTGGTCACCTTCTCAAAGAACTCAATAAGGTTTGTGAGGCACGACCTGCCCTTCACAAAACCATGCTGACTATCCTTGATCACATTATTCCTATCCACATGTTCCTAAATCCTATCCCTTACAATTCTCTCTAAGACTTTGCCCACAACAGAAGTGAGACTCACTGGCCTATAGTTACTAGGGCTATCCCTACTCCCGTTCTTGAACAAGGGGACCACATTCGCTATCCTCCAGTCTTCTGGCACTATTCCCGTAGACAACGACGACATAAAAATCAAGGCCAATGGCTCCGCTATCTCCTCCCTAGCTTCCCAGAGGATCCTAGGATAAATGCCATCAGGCCCAGGGGACTTATCTATTTTCATCCTTTCCAGTGTTCCCCAGACCTCTTCCCTACATACCTCAAGGCCATCCATTCTAATCACTTGTGACTCAATATTCACATCAGCAACAGTGTCCTGTTCCTGAGTGAATACTGACGAAAAGTATTGATTTAGTGTCTCTCCAATCTCCTCCGCCTCCACGCACAACTTCCCACTACTATCCTTGACTGGACCGATACCTACCCTAGTCATCCTTTTATTCCTGACATACCTATAGAAAGCCTTTGGGTTTTCCCTAATCCTACCAACTAAGGACTTTTCATGTCCCCTTCTGCTGCTCTTAGCTCTCTCTTTAGATCCTTCCTGGCTACCTTATAACTCTCAATCGCCCCAACTGAACCTTCACGCCTCATCTTTACATAGGCTGCCCTCTTCCCTTTCACAAGGGATTCCAATTCCTTATTAAACCACAGCTCCCTCACAAGACCCTTTACTCCCGGCCTGACTGGTACATACTTATCAAGGACAACCATTAGCTGTTCCTTGAACAATCTCCACATATCATTTGTGTTCTTCCCTTGAAGCCTATTTCTCCAATCCACACATCCTAAGTCATGCCTCACCGCATCATAATTTCCCTGTCCCCAGCTATAACTCTTGCCCTGCAGTGCACACTTATCCCTCTCCATCACTAGAGTAAACGTCACCGAGTTGTGGTCACTGTCCCCGAAGTGCTCACCTACCTCCAAGTCTAACACCTGGCCTGGTTCATTACCTAGAACCAAATCCAGTATAGCCTCACCTCTTGTTGGCCTGTCTACATATTGTGTCAGGAAATCCTCCTGCATACATTGGACAAACACCGACCCATCTAACGAACTCGAGCTATAGCTTTCCCAGTCAATATCTGGGAATTTAAAGTCCCCCATAACAACCACCCTGCTACTTTCACTCTTCTCCTGAATCATCCTCGCAATACTTTCCTCTACTTCTCTCAGACTGTTAGGAGGCCTGTAGAAAACTCCTAACAGGGTGACCTCACCTTTCCTATTTCTAACCTCCGCCCAAACTACCTCAGATGACAAGACTTCCTCCATCACTCTTTCCACCGCTGTAATACTATCCTTGACAAGCAATGCCACACCTCCCCCTCTTTTACCCTCATCTCTGACACTACTAAAACATTTAAACCCTGGAACCTGCAACAGCCATTCCTGTCCCTGTTCTACCCACGTTTCTGTAATGGCCACAACATCGAAGTCCCAGGTACCAAACCATGCTGCAAGCTCACCTACCTTATTTCTTATACTTCTGGTATTGAAGTATACACACTTCAAGCCACCTTCCTGTTTACAGGCACCCTCCTTCAAGATCGATGCCATGTTCCTAATCTCCCTACACTCAAGGTCCTGTACCCTAAAGCTACATTCCAGGTTCCCATGCCCCTGCAGAGTTAGTTTAAACCCTCCCAAAGAACACTAGCAAACCTCCCCCCAAGGATACTGGTGCCCGTCAGGTTCAGGTGTAGACCATCCTGTTTATAGAGGTCCCACCTTCCCCAGAAAGAACTCCAGTTGTCCAGAAACTGGAATCCCTCCCTCCTGCACCATCCCTGTAGCCACGCATTTAACTGTTCTCTCTCCCTATTCCTCGACTCTCTATCACGTGGCACGGGTAACAAACCAGAGACAACAACTCTGTTCGTTCTAGCTCTGAGCTTCCAACCTAGCTCCCTGAAAGCCTGCCTAACATCCTCACCCCTCTTACTACCTATGTCGTTGGTGCCAACGTGGACCACGATCTGGGGCTGCTGCCCCTCCCCCTTAAGGACCCGGAAAACTCAATCAGAGACATCACTAACCCTTGCACCTGGGAGGCAACATACCAATCGTGAGTCTCTGTCGCCCCCGCAAAACCGCCTATCTGTGCCCCTCACTATTGAGTCCCCAATAACAATCGCTCTACCTTTCTCCACCCTTCCCTTCTGAGCAACGGGGACAGGCTCCGTGCCAGAGGCCTGAACCTCGTTGCTTACCCCTAGTAAGTCATCCCCCCCACAAGTATCCAAAACGGTATACTTGTTCTTGAGAGGAATGACCGCAAGGGGTCCCTGCACTGGCTGCTTCCTCCCACTTCCCCTCACTGTCACCCATCTCTCTATAACTTTCGGAGTAACTACTTCCCTAAAGCTCTGATCTATGACCACCTCTGCCTCCCGAATGATGCGCAGTTCATCCAACTGCAGCTCCAGTTCCCTAACACGGTCTTGGAGGAGCTGGAGATGGGTGCACTTCTTGCAAGTGTAATCAGCAGGGACGCTAATGGCTTCCCTCACCTCATACATGTTGCAAGAGGAACAGTTAGCCTATTTTCTTTTGCAAACTATTGAATCCTTCTTCCTACTTGCTTTCTCACCTATCTTTTGTTTTGCCATATTTAGTTCATTTATCCAAGTCATTCAGGTAGATTGCCAGGACTTCAACTAGTTACAGATACCTGTGACATTTCATTAGTAACAATTTGCCAACCCGAAAATGACCTTTCTTCCTGACACTGTTCCTGAGTGTCCACAATACTGAGATCTTATGTTGTGCAGTAATTATTTTGATTCACTCATGGGATGTGGGCATCACAGGCTGGCCAACATTTATTGCCTGTACCTTGCAAATCTTTATCAAATGCCTTTTGGAAAACCAAATATGTTACAGTTGGTCCTTCTCTACCCACCTTTCTTGTTACATACTTACAGAACTCTAATAAATTTGTCAAACACCTTCCCTTTCACAAAACCATGTAGACACTACTTAATTGTATTATGATTTTCTGAACATCCTGTTAATACCCCCGAGTAGTAGCTTCCAGCATTTCCCAATGACAGATATTAGACTAACAATCCTAACAATTCCTGATTTCTCTTTTCTCTTCTTGAATAGAGTTCTTGCATCTATTACAAAATTACAAATAATTTGTTCACTATCTCTGCATCTACTTCTTTGAAGACACTCAGATGTAAACCAGTAGGGAACTGGCCTTTCCTTTTCTATGTCCATTGTAAGCAGAGCCTTTGAGTCAGTTGTGGACCATTGAATCAGCTGATGTGGCTAACTCCCCCTGTGAGATAAAGCTGACGGTAGCAGCCCTCCCTATGGTGTAACCGGTAAGCTAGTGATGATGGGATTTGAGATTTCTGTGTGTCTGAACTTAATAACTGCAAGCATTTCTGTAGCCATAGTGATTTATTTTAAAAGCAGTTTTTAGGTCTAGCTTTAGAGTGAATGGTTATTGGGCACTATTAATGGACTTTTTTTATTTAGACCATTTTGCAACCCAAGAGGGTAAATAATGGCCCTCAAAGTTGTTAGTGTGTTCCAGAACTTGCTTTTTTAAGATAAAAGCAACACTCATAGTTGAGAGAGAGAGAGAGAAATTTTCCATTTTACCTTCGACTTTAAGTGAGACAGTCCTGTGAAGTCCTTGGAATAGCATGGCTCCTCAGAAAGTGCACCTCAGAAAGTACTCCTCAGAAGGGAAGGATATATATGGATAAAACAAAGATGCTGGAAATGTGAAACAAAAATAGAAATTGCTGAAGAAACTCAGCAGGTCTGGCAATAGGGAGTCACAGAGTCATAAAGTTATACACCTGTGTGAGAGAAAGCAAAGTTAACATTTTGAGACTGAAATAACTTTACAGAGGCCATCAAATCGCCCTTTATTTACAAATGAACAGGCCTTGACTATAGTACTGCTTCATACACAGTCAGGCATCAGAGTGTCAATATTCCTGACATTCAATATTTTCATGTAGTCTGGACTCCCTGACTGAACCAGATTAACAGCCCCAATCTTGGAACAGTGACCCTTCTTCAGAAAAAGGTCACTGGACTCGAAACATTAACTCTACTTTTACGGAACATAGAACAGTACATCACAGGAACCAGCCCTTCGGTCCACAGTGTTGTGCTGTACATGACACCAAATTAAAATAATCACTTCTGGTCAGCCAAGGTCCATATCCCTCCATTCCTTGCATATTAATGTGCTCATCTAAAAGCCCTTCAAATCCCCCCATCGAATTTGCCTCCACTAGCATCCGTGGGAGCATGTGCCAGACGTCTACCACACTCTTTGTAAACAAAAACTTGCCCCCTCTCTCCACAGATGTTTCTCGATCTGTTAATGACTTTAGGATACATAGAGAACTAGGTTACCTCAGACTGTAGAGTTAGTGTTAATTCAAGATCAGAAGTATTGGGATAAGAAGTTACTTGAAGCTGAGTAAATGTAAACAGGCATAAATTCTAGGAATAAATTATCTGCAGCTCTAACTCAAATATTGAAGCTCAAGTGCCTTAAACCTAACAGGGTGGGAGGGACAGGGACTCTGATGTGGGTATTGTATGAGTGTTGAGTGTTGGGTACCGTGCAAAAACTGCTTATCATTGAATTCATAAACAAGTGTTTTGGGATTAATGGGATTATACTTTTACTGTGTGCTTTAAAAACTTTGAATTTGTATTAGAAGCAGATATTTAGTTTATTCTTCGCTATCTTCAATATTTTTGTAATGAAGTTTAGTTTTATTGTTAAAGTGAAATCTGAAGCATTATATGCTTATATTTCATACAGCCACAGAGTCATAGAGATGTACAGCACAGAACAGACCCTTCAATCCAACCCGTCCATGCCGACCAGATATCCCAACCCAATCTAGTCCCACCTGCCAGCACCCGGCCTATATCCCTCCAAACCCTTCCTATTCATATACTCATCCACATGCCTTTTAAATGTTGCAATTGTACCAGCCTCCACCACTTCCTCTGGCAACTCATTTCATACCCCTACCACCCTCTGTGTGAAAAAGCTGCCTCTTAGGTCTCTTTTATGTCTTTCCACTCTTACCCTAAACCTATGCTCTTTAGTTCTGGACTCCCCCACCCCAGGGAAAAGACTTTGCCTATTTATCCTATCCATGCCCCTCATATTTTGTAAACCTCTATAAGGTCACCCCTCAGCCTCCAACGCACAGGCAAAAACAGCCCCAGCCTGTTCAGCCTCTCCCTGTAGCTCAAATCCTCTAACCCTGGCAAAATCATTGTAAATCTTTTCTGAACCCTTTCAAGTTTCACAACATCTTTCCGATAGGAAGGAGACCAGAATTGCACACAATATTCCAACAGTGGTCTAACTAATGTCCTGTACAGCCGCAACATGACCTCCCAACTCCTGTACTCAATACTCTGACCATTAAAGGAAAGCATACCAAACGCCTTCTTCACTATCCTATTTACCTGCGACTCCACTTTCAAGAACCTATGAATCTGCACTCCAAGGTCTTTTTGTTCAGCAACACTCCCTAGGACCTTTGTCACAGAAACTAAAAATATGATCTAAAAAGCCAGGTCCTGTCTGAACTCTGACAGCTCAGCGCATAACAATCTGCACTAGTCTTGTGGTCAGGTGACCAGCAGCAGAAATGCTTACAAGGCTGGTTGAGAGCTACAATCAAGCATGCTGGGAATTTTAATAAAATTAATTTAAACTCTGACCTCAGTTATAACTGCAGCCAGGCTATGTTGTGACCAGCAGTTTCCTGTGTTGGTCAAATAAGGCAAGTGTCATGGTGTCAGCTAGCCAGACTGGCACCACATTAAGAATCTCTAGAATTGTATTCTTTTTCTATATTCCTGCACTCAGACTCTGGAGTTCCCTAGTTTTTATCCTTGAACTCTCCTAGTTCTCATCTGTATGCCATCCCTTAGTAACATAGTGAAAAGCTCACGATTAGATTCCACTGACAATACCCATCACTCCCTCACCTGCAGCTCTCTTCAGTGCTCTCTTATTGTTCACACAACTTGTCCAATATCCAGGACAAATATAAACACTGGGAAGATAGAAACCATTGTCTTCATCTGACAGCAATTCCAATCCTCCCTCTCGTTCATATCTAAGGCTGAACAAAATTATTCTCAGCCATGCTATTCTATTTGACACTGAGCTGACTTGCTAACCTCATATCCACAACATCATCAGCAAGACCATGTGTGTAAGTTCGTGATCATAAACCTTCCACAAACTTGAACTTACATTCTTTAGTAGGTTTCAAAGGTCTTTGCAGGTCAAACTCTTTTCAGCACTTTTTCTCTCCACCATACACCAGGAGATTGGATATTAGACCAGACTGGAAACCCCACTGCAAACACCTTTGTAGACATAAGAACACTTACTAATTATCCTGCGACTGAGCAGGTTCCACATCAGTTGCAACTTGAGGATGGTATAGGCTGCTGCCTGTCAGAGACAGTGTGGAGGATCTGAATGTTGAAAGTGGTAGATAGGATGTGTTGACCTGGAGTGAATTCTCACATTTTCAGTATTTTTGGAGTTGTACTCACTATTTAGCAGGAGAGCATTTGTTTTTATTCACTCTTGAGACATGGGCGTCTCTGGCTGGCCAGTATTTACTGCTAGTTTCCCTTGAGAAGGTGATGAGCTGTCTTCTTAAAATTGTGGCAATCCACATGCTGTTGCAATGAAAAAAATGCAATATATTTCCAAATCTGCTATATTTCCTGGTCAGGATGGTGAGTGGCTTGGAGGAGAAAGTGCAGGTAGAGATGTCCCAATCAATAAGATCATGACTATTCTGTACCTCCAGATGGCCTTTGCCCTATATCCTTGAATATTTTTGAATAGCATACATTTATCAACTCCAGCTTTGACAATAACAATTATCTCAACATCAATTGCCTTTTTCAGAAAACAGTTCCAAACTCTGACTAGTCTTTCTGTGAAGAAATATTTCTGAGTTTTTATTGACTTGTTTCACTTAGTGTAATGAGAATATTAATTGAATTACTCTGCAGTAGCATCTAAGGAATGCTCACTGGTGTAATCTCTCCTAATTTAACCTTGGTGTCCAGCTATCATTCTCGTGAGTGAGTGCTGCATTCCCTCCAAGGCTGAGCTATCCTTCTTACAGCCTGGTGTCAGACTGCTCCCAGCAGCTCCACGTATGCTCTAACACCAGCTTAGCACAGTTGAGGTATGACGTCTACCCCCTTGTTTTCCCATCCTCTACATATAAAGGCCAGCATACATTTCCCTTTTTCAGTATTTTCTGGTGTTATTGTTGTGTCGCCATAGTCTTGCCAGACCACAGGGGGCTGCTCTCTTATTAGAGAGAAGTGACTGGCAGTGATTTAACCTGAGGTTTGCCAGACCTCAAGTGAGGGAAGAGGTTGAGAAGGAGAGTCCTTCACGGTAAGTTCAAACTTGTGTTGGGAATTGGACCTATGCTGTTCCTGAAGAAGGGCTTATGCCCGAAACGTTGATTCTCCTGCTCCTTGGATGCTGCCTGATCTGCTGTGCTTTTCCAGCAACACATTTTTCAAACCAACAATCCAGCCAACTGAGCTAAACTGATTCATATTTTCTGTATTTGTTCATGACATATTAACAACCTGTGTATGCAAATCTCCAATTCTCTTTGGACCATCATTATTTCTAGCTTTCCAACCTATCCTATTCCAGATCCAAAGTGAGTTTTCCTACATTGAAATCTGAGAGCCATAGTTTTGCCCATTCTCTAAACTTATTAATGGGCAGATCTTCCAATAGATATTATGCTATCATGTACAGAAGCTGTGTGTTGGGACCTTGCAGAAGTCCCAACATAGCTGACTCTGCAGGAATTATCAAGAAGTTAAAACTTCCAATAATGTCTGGAATCCTCTGAAAATGACCCAACTCTGAGTTAGATTTGGAGACCTTAGAGGGTTCCAACACACTGACTTCTGTGAATAGTTAGGCAGGAAGGATTAGAGCATTGAAACTGGTTAATTATGAAAAGTAAAAAATGAGGTCTGCAGATGCTGGAGATCACAGCTGCAAATGTGTTGCTGGTCAAAGCACAGCAGGTTAGGCAGCATCTCAGGAATAGAGAATTCGACGTTTCGAGCATAAGCCCTTCATCAGGAATAAGAGAGAGAGAGCCAAGCCGGCTGAGATACCGTGCAGGCCTCCTACCCGCCCTCGACCTCTTTATAGCCAACTGCCGCCGTGACATCAACCGACTCAACCTGTCCACCCCTCTCACCCACTCCAACCTCTCACCCTCAGAACGTGCAGCCCTCCACTCCCTCCGCTCCAATCCCAACCTCACCATCAAACCCGCAGACAAGGGAGGCGCGGTGGTAGTTTGGCGCACTGACCTGTACACCGCTGAAGCCAAACGGCAGCTCGCGGACGCCTCCTCTTATCGCCCCCTTGACCACGACCCCACCTCCCACCACCAAACCATCATCTCCCAGACCATCCAGGACCTCATCACCTCAGGGGATCTCCCATCCACCGCCTCCAACCTCATAGTCCCACAACCCTGCACCGCCCGTTTCTACCTCCTGCCCAAAATCCACAAACCTGCCTGCCCCGGCCGACCCATTGTCTCAGCCTGCTCCTGCCCCACCGAACTCATCTCCCAATACCTCGACACGGTCCTGTCCCCTTTAGTCCAAGAACTCCCCACCTACGTTCAGGACACCACCCACGCCCTCCACCTCCTCCAGGATTTTCGCTTCCCCGGTCCCCAACGCCTTATTTTCACTATGGACATCCAGTCCCTGTACACCTCCATCCCCCATCACGAAGGACTCAAAGCCCTCCGCTTCTTCCTTTCCCGCCGCACTAACCAGTACCCTTCCACTGACACCCTCCTTCGACTGACTGAACTGGTCCTCACCCTGAATAACTTCTCTTTTCAATCCTCCCACTTCCTCCAAACTAAAGGAGTTGCCATGGGCACCCGCATGGGCCCCAGCTATGCCTGCCTCTTCGTAGGATATGTGGAACAGTCCATCTTCCGCAACTACACTGGCACCACCCCCCACCTTTTCCTCCGCTACATCGATGACTGTATCGGCGCTGCCTCGTGCTCCCACGAGGAGGTTGAACAGTTCATCAACTTTACTAACACCTTCCATCCCGACCTGAAATTCACCTGGACTGTCTCAGACTCCTCCCTCCCCTTCCTAGACCTTTCCATTTCTATCTCGGGCGACCGACTCAACACAGACATCTATTATAAACCGACTGACTCCCACAGCTACCTGGACTACACCTCCTCCCACCCTGCCCCCTGTAAAAACGCCATCCCATATTCCCAATTCCTTCGTCTCCGCCGCATCTGCTCCCAGGAGGACCAATTCCAACACCGCACAACCCAGATGGCCTCCTTCTTCAAGGACCGCAGATTCCCCCCAGACGTGATCGACGATGCCCTCCACCGCATCTCCTCCACTTCCCGCTCCTCCGCCCTTGAGCCCCGCTCCTCCAACCGCCACCAAGACAGAACCCCACTGGTTCTCACCTACCACCCCACCAACCTGCGCATACAACGTATTATCCGCCGCCATTTCCGCCACCTCCAAACGGACCCCACCACCAAGGATATATTTCCCTCCCCTCCCCTATCAGCGTTCCGCAAGGACCACTCCCTTCGTGACTCCCTTGTCAGATCCACACCCCCCACCAACCCAACCTCCACCCCCGGCACCTTCCCCTGCAACCGCAGGAAATGTAAAACTTGCGCCCACACCTCCACACTCACTTCCCTCCAAGGCCCCAAGGGATCCTTCCATATCCGCCACAAGTTCACCTGTACCTCCACACACATCATCTATTGCATCCGCTGCACCCGATGTGGCCTCCTCTATATTGGTGAGACAGGCCGCTTACTTGCGGAACGCTTCAGAGAACACCTCTGGGCCGCCCGAACCAACCAACCCAATCACCCCGTGGCTCAACACTTTAACTCCCCCTCCCACTCCACCGAGGACATGCAGGTCCTTGGACTCCTCCACCGGCAGAACACAACTACACGACGGCTGGAGGAGGAGCGCCTCATCTTCCGCCTGGGAACCCTCCAACCACAAGGTATGAATTCAGATTTCTCCAGCTTCCTCATTTCCCCTCCCCCCACCTTGTCTCAGTCGGTTCCCTCAACTCAGCACCGCCCTCCTAACCTGCAATCCTCTTCCTGACCTCTCCGCCCCCACCCCACTCCGGCCTATCACCCTCACCTTGACCTCCTTCCACCTATCCCACCTCCATCGCCCCTCCCCCTAGTCCCTCCTCCCTACCTTTTATCTCAGCCGGCTTGGCTCTCTCTCTCTTATTCCTGATGAAGGGCTTATGCTCGAAACGTCGAATTCTCTATTCCTGAGATGTTAATTATGAAAAGTAACATTCTCGCTCACCGTTGACTGCATCCTGACTGCTGCCCCATGGACACCACACTCCAGAACTGATCCCCCATTCCCACAGCCCAGAACTGACGGCTCTTCCCCAATTCCTCTTCTGGACCTGACACACTTCACTAACCCCCGTGTCATGTTGTGGCCGTACAGGACATGGGTTAGGCCACTGTTGGAATATTGCGTGCAATCTGGTCTCCTTCTTATCGGAAAGATGTTGTGAAATTTGAAAGGGTTCAAAAAAGATTTACAAGAATGTTGCCAGGGTTGGAGGATTTGAGCTACAGGGTGAGGCTGAATGGGCTGGGGCTGTTTTCCCTGGATCGTTGGAGGCTGAGGGGTGACCTTATAGAGGTTTACAAAATCATGAGGGGCATAGATAGGATAAATAGACACAGTTGTTTCCCTCGGGTGGAGAAGTCCAGAACTAGACTTCATAGGTTTAGGGTGAGATGGGAAAGATATAAAAGAGACCTAACGGGCAACTTTTTCACGCAGAGGGTGTACGTGTATAGAATGAGCTGCCAGAGGAAGTGGTGGAGGTTGGTACAATTGCAACATTTAAAAGGCATTTGGATGGGTATATGAATAGGAAGGGTTTGGAGGGATACGGGCCGGGTGCTGGCACATGGGACTAGATTGGGTTGGGATAGCTGGTCGGCATGGGCGTGTTGGACCGAAGGGTCTGTTTCTATGCTGTACATCTCTATGGCTCTATCTGATCCTGACAGCTTGTAACCAAAGCTGAAAATGTGTTGCTGGAAAAGCGCAGCAGGTCAGGCAGGATCCAAGGAGCAGGAGAATTGATCCTTCTTCAGGAATAAGGAACTTTCCTGACCTGCTGCGCGTTTCCAGCAACACATTTTCAGCTCTGATCTCCAGCATCTGCAGTCCTCACTTTCTCCTCGAAGTTTTTAGTTTCTAACCAAACTCAACAGATCTCAATCAATTGTAAGCCCTCACCCACTTACATTCCATTTATTCCCAAACAACCAGCTTCCCTACACAACTGGCAGTGACTCCATTGCAATGCCCACAGGTAACATATACAATTAATGTCCTACTCTCTCAAACACTTGCTATCCTAACCTTCTCCTTCCTGCCAAACTACCCTCACATCTACCTAATACCTTCAGCCCCCATGGACAATCTAACTGAATGTGTTTGGATTTGGTGGACAGTCTTTAGGAAGTTACTAATCACTAAATTTCCAACATCTAATCTACTCTTGAGCTATATTATGTTGCTCATCTGTACTTATCAATGGTAACGTTGCTGAATGTTAAGGGGTGATGGTTAGTTTCTCCTTTTTTTTGGAGATAGTCATCACCTGCCATTTGTGTGGCAAAATGTCATTTGTCACGTTTCAGCCCAAACCTGGATGTTGTCCAGGTTTTGATGCTTGTGGGCATGGCCTACTTCAGTATCTGAGGAGTTATGATTGATGTTGAACATTGTTCAGTTATCAGTGAACATCCCCACTTCTGACCATATGGTCATCAAAGAAGCAGCCTAGATGGTTGGGCCTATGACAATCAATCTGAGGAACTCTTGCAGAGATATCATAGAGTCATACAGCACAGAAACAGATCCTTTGGTCCAACTCATCTGTGCCAACCAGACATTCCAATCTCAACTAGTCCCATTTGCCACCATTTAGCTCATATCTGTCTAATCCATTCCTCTTCATAGACCCATCCAAATATCTTTTAAATTTTCTAATTGTACTCACCTCCACCACTTCCTCTGGCAGCTCAGTCCACATATGCACCACCTTCTGTATAAAGAAGTTACCCCTCAGGTCCTTTTTCAATCTTTCCCCTCTTACCTTAAAGCTATGCTCTCTAGTTTTAGATTCCCACATCCTAGGAAAAAGACCTTGGCTATTCATCCTATGCAACCCCCTCATGATATTACAAATCTCTGCAAGGTCACCCTTCAGCCAGTGACTCTTCAGGGGGCAAAGCTCCAGCCTATTCAATGTCTCCCTATAGCTCAAGCTCTCCAGTCCTGAAGCTGAGATGACTGACTTCCAACATCCACAACCATATTCCCTTGTGCTAGGTATGACTTCAAACTATGAGATGATATCTCATAATTCCCACTGGTTTCAAAGTCCTGAAGGCTCCTTCATGCCATCTCCAAGTAATTGTCATTTTGATGTCAAGAACAAGTCACTCTCACTCTGGAATTCAACTCTTTAATCCATGTTTGAACCAAGGCTGTAATGAGGTTAGGAGCTGAGTAGTCCTGGAAGAACCTAAGCTGAGCATTAATGAGCAAGTGAGTGACTGGTATTTAATAGAACAATCGATGAAATATCCATCAGTTTGCTGGATTGTGAATAGGCTGATTGGGCAGTAGCTGACTTGGACATGACATAGTTGATTTTATGCATTGTTGGATAGATGCCAATGTTGCAGTAATATTGGACCAGGATCATGGCCAGTTCTAGCAAGTGAATCTCCAGCACAGCCATTGGGATGTTTCACTTTGGCTGCACCCAGTGCACTTATGCATTTGCTGCTATTACATGAAATGAAGCAAGATGATAATTCACAAGACTCTTGCGTGGAAGGAAGTTGTGAAAAGTTCATATTGGCTAACATACTGGGCTGTTCACTCACAGAAAATGGAATGATCATAGAGGAGCTAGTTATCAAATTGTTCACAACCATTCACAACTAACCAGAGCATTCCCTTTATCTCTATTCACTATGTCCTACCTCCCAACCAGTTACTTATCCATATCATGTCCAATTATAGAATCATAGAATTATAGAATCCTTACTGGGTACTTTTATGTTAATGAATGCTAATGTAGATATATAGGATGATAACCACTATAGCAAACAGCAATCGGCTAGTTTGTCAAGGGGATGGGAATCAAATAAAATGCAAGAAGCAGCATTGCAATGTAGCACAATGATGAGTGGAAATGAAGCAGTGACAGAAAAAGAGACAATGTTTAAAAACAAAGGTTCTTCTGCTGGAGATGTTAAGATTCAAAAAGAAGGTATAAAAATTAGCATAAAGGCACTTTACTGGAATGTTTACACCATTCGGAACAAGGTAAATGTGTTGACAGCACAAATCATTGTGAATGGGTATGATTTAATGGCCGTTACAGAGACATGTTTGCAGGGTAGTCCCAACTGGGAGTTAAATATCCAGGGGGTATCAAGCTATTAGATAGGAAGGAAATGGAAGTAGTGTAGCTCTGATATATAAGGATGACATCAGGGCAGTAGTTAAAGATTAGATTAGATTAGATTAGATTACTTACAGTGTGGAAACAGGCCCATTTGCCCAACAAGTCCACACCGACCCGCCGAAGCGCAACCCACCCATACCCCTACATACCCCTTACCTAACACTACGGGCAATTTAGCATGGCCAATTCACCTGACCCGCACATCTTTGGACTGTGGGAGGAAACCGGAGCACCCGGAGGAAACCCACGCAGACACGGGGAGAACGTGCAAACTCCACACAGTCAGTCGCCTGAGGCAGGAAATGAACCCGGGTAGGCGCTGTGAGGCAGCAGTGCTAACCACTGTGCCACCGTGCCACCCACAGATGGTACAGATTAAATGGAGATAAAGGTTAAATCGATGTGGGTGGAAATTAAAAATAGCAAGGAGAAAAAGTCACTGAAAAGCGCGGCTTTAGGCCACCAAAACATAACATCACGATGAGGCAGGCAATAAACAAAGCAACAGCTAATGCATCTAAAAAAAGTACAGCAATTACCAAGGGGGGGGGGGGGGGGGGGGAAATTAATCCACATATTAATTGGTCAAACCAAGTTGGTCAAGGCTGTTTAAAGAGGAGTTCATTGAATGTATCTGCAATACTTTCCTCAAACAGTACGTAATAGAACTTACAAGGGAGCAAACTATCTTAGATCTCGTCCTGTGAAATGAGACAGGAATAATTAGTGTTCTCAAAGTTCGGGATCCTATCAAAAGGAGCAATCACAGTATATTTAAAATACAGATGGAGGGTGAGAAAGTAAAATCCAATACCCACGTTGTGTGTTTAAACAAAAGACATAACTATGTGATGAGGGAGAAGCTGGCTAAGATTGACTGGGAGCAATTGGCATGGTGGAACAATTGAGGAACAGTGGAGATTTCATAGCGATTTTTCCAGTTCTCAGCAAAAGTATGTACCAGTGAAAAAGATGGACTGTACGACAAGTGATAATCAACCATGGATAACTAAGGAAATAAAGGAGTAGGTATCAACTGAAAGCTAATGCATACAAAGTTGCAAAGGTTAGTGGGAAACTAGAGGATTGGGAAATCTCCTCTACATTTTCTAGACGCCTCCTAGCAGAGCGCTTTAGGCAACATCTCCGGGACACCCACAAATCAACCACACTTCCCTGTGGCCCAACATTTCAACTCCCCCTCCCACTCTGCCGAGGACATGGAGGTCCTAGGCCTCCTTTATCGCAGCTCCCTCACCACCAGACGCCTGGAGGAAGAACGCTTCATCTTCCGCCTCGGAACACTTCAACCCCAGGGCATCAATGTGGACTTCAACAGTTTCCTCATTTCCCCTTCCCCCACCTCACCCCAGTTCCAAACTTCCAGCTCTGCACTGTCCCCATGACCTGTCCTACCTGCCTATCTCCTTTTCCACCTATCCACTCCACCCTCCTCCCTGACCTATCACCTTCATCCCCTCCCCCACTCACCTACTGTACTCTATTCTACTTTCTCCCCACCCCCACCCTCCTCTCATTTATCTCTCCACCCTTCAGGCTCTCTGCCTGTATTCCTGATGAAGGGCTTTTGCCCGAAATGTTGATTTTACTGCTTCTTGGATGCTGCCTGAACTGCTGTACTCTTCCAGCACCACTCTAATCTAGACTCTGGTTTCCAGCATCCGCAGTCATTGTTTTTATCTAGGTTATGAGAGTAACCTAGCTCAGAATATAAAAACAGATGCAAAAGTTTCTACAAATATATAAAATAGAAAAGAATGGCTTAGCTAACCACTGGTCCTTGAGAGGATGAGAAGCGGGATATAATAGGAAATGAGGAAAGACGGAGGTGTTGAACAGGTATTTTGTGTTGGTCTTCCCTGTAGAAGACACAAATTACAATGTTATTGAGTAGAATACTGAGATACAGGCTATTAGACTTGACAGAATTAACATTCATAAGGAGGAGGTGTTAGCAATTTTAGAAAGTGTGAAAATAGATAAGTCTCCTGGGCTGGATGGGATTTATCCTAGGATTATCTGGGAAACTGGGGAAGAGATTGCAGAATCTTTGGCTTTGAGCTTTATGTCATCATTGTCTACAGGAATAGTGCCATAAGAGTGGAAGATAACGAATGTTGTCCCCCTGCTCAAGATGCGGAGTAGAGACAACCCTGGTAATTATAGACCAGTGAGGCTTACTTTAGTTGTGGGTAAAGTGTTGGAAAGGATTATAAGAGATAGGATTTATAATAATCTAGAAAGGAATATTTTTTATTTAGGCATGGTCAACAAGGTTTTGTGAAGGGTAAGTCATGCGTCACAAAGCTTACTGAGTTCTTTGAGAAGGTGACCAAACAGGTGGATGAGGGTAAAGCAGCTGATGTGGTGTATATGAATTTCAGTAAAGCGTTTGTAAAGATAGGCTATTGCAGAAAATACAGAGGCGTGGAATAGAGGGTGATTTAGCATTTTGAATCAGAAATTGGTTATCTGAAAGAAGATAGAGGGTGGTGGTTGATGGGAAATGTTCATCTTGGAGTTCAGTTACTAGTGGTGTACTGCAATGATCTGTTTTGGGGCTACTGCTGTTTGTCATTTTTATAAAAGATCTGGATGAGGGCGCAGAAGGATGGGTTAGTAAATTTGTGGATGACAATAAAGTTGGTGGAGTTGTAGATAATGTGGAAGGATGTTGCAGAGGGACATAGATGGTTCACTAATATCCTTTAGGGAATGGATCGGGTGGCACGATGGCTCAGTGGTTAGCACTGCTACCTCCCAGCGCCAGGAACCTGGGTTCAATTCCCGCCTTGGGCCATTGTCTGTGTGGATTTTGCACATTCCCCCCCGTGTCAGCGTGGATTTCCTCCGTATGCTCCGATTTCCTCCCACAGTCCAAAGATGTGCAGGTCAAGTGAATTGGCCATGTTAAATTGCCCATAGTGATAAGTCCATTAGTCAGGGGTAAATTATAGGGTAGGGGAATGGGTCTGAGTGAGTTACTCTTCAGAGGGTGGGTGTGGGCTTGTTGGGCCAAAAGGCCTGTTTCCACACTTTAGGGAATCTAACCTAATCTGAATCTGCCAACCTTATCTGGTCTGGCCTACACATGACTCCAGACTCACAGCAATGTGGTTGACTCTTAACTGCCCTCTGGGAAAATAAGGATGGGCAGTAAATGCTGGCCTGGCCAGCGACATACTCATCCCCTGAATGAATAAAAAAAGAAAGGCTGCAGAAATGGGCTGAGAGGTGGCAAATGGAGTTTAATGCAAAAAAAATGTGAAATGATGAACTTTGGAAGAAGTAACAGAAATACAGAAAACTGGGCTAATGATAAAATTCTTGGTAGAGTGGATGTGCAAAGAGATCTTAGTGTCCATGTGCATAGATCCCTGAAAGTTGCCACACAGGTTGATAGAGTTGTTAAGAAGGCATCCAGTGTGTTAGCTTTTATTGGGAGAGGGATTGAATTTCAGAGCCATGAGGTCATGCCGCAGTTGTACAAAACTCTGTCACGGCTGCACTTGGAGTATTGTGTACAGTTCTGGTCAGCGTGTGAAAGCAATGATGTGGAAGCATTGGAAAGAGTGCAGAGGAATTTACCAGGATGTTGCCTGGTCTGGAGGGAAGGTCTTATGAGGCGAGACTGATGGATTTGAGGCTGTTTTCATTACAGAGAAGAAAGTTAAGAGGTGACTTAATAGAGACATACAAGATGATCAGACGATAAGATAGGATGCACAGTGAGAGCCTTCTTCCTTGGATGGCGATGGCTAGCACAAGGGGACTTAGCTTTAAACTGAGGGGTGATAAATATAGGACAGATATCAGATGTAGGTTCTTTACTCAGAGAGTATAAGGGCGTGGAATGCCATGCCATGCCTAATAGACTTACCAACTTTAAGAGCATTTAAATGGTCAGTGGATAAGCATGTGGATGAGAATGGAATAGTGCAGGTTAGATGGGCTTCAAATTGGTTTCACAGGTTATCGCAACATCGAGCGCTGAAGGGCCTGTACAATGCTGTAATGTTGTGTGTTCTAGGAGAAAGTGAGGACTGCAGATGCTGGAGATCAGAGCTGAAAATGTGTTGTTGGAAAAGCACAGCAGGTCAGGCAGCATCCAAGGAGCAGGAGAATCAACGTTTCATGTCCGAACTGTCGATTGTCCTGCTTCTTGGATGCTGCCTGACCTGCTGCACTTTTCCAGCAACACATTTTCAGCTCTGTTCTATGTTCTAACGTGCCTATAATTGATGACAAGGAGGCTATGACAAATGAGGACCTAAAAACAATCATTATCATTAAAGAGGTAGTGTTGGGCAAGCTAATGGGACTAAAGATAGACAAGTCTCCTGATGGAATGCATCCCAGGGTGCTAAAAGAGATGGCAGGGAAATAGCAAATGCACTTACGGTAATTTACCAAAATTCGATGGAATCTGGTGTGGTTTCGGCAGATTGGAAAACAACAAACATGATGCCACTGTTTAAAAAAGGAGGTAGACAAAGAGTGGGTAACTATAGGCTCGTTAGCTTAACTTCTGTAATGGGGAAAATGCTTGAATCTATTGCTAAAGAAGAAATAGTAAGACATCTGGATAAAAACTGTCCAATCAGGCGGATGCAACATGGGATCATGAAAGGCAGGTGATTTCACTAATTTTTTTGGAATTATTTGAGGACTTTACAAGTGCAGTGAACAATGGGGAACTGATGCATCTAGTGTATTTGGATTTCCAGAGGGATTCGACATGATGCCGCACTGCTGCATTAGTTATGGGTAATGTATTAGCATGGCTGGAGGATTGGATAACTGATAGAAAGCAAACAGAAGGGATAAAAGTTGTTTTTCTGGTTGGTGATTAGTGATTACAGGCGTGCCTCAGGGATCAGTGTTGGGACTGCAATTGTTTTCAATTTACATAGGTGGCTTGGAGTTAGTGACCAAGTGGCATGTGTCAAAGGTGACAGATGACACTAAGATGAGTGGTAGAGCAAAGTGTGCAGAGGACATTGAAAGTCTGCAAACAGATATAAATAGGTTAAGTGAGTGGGCAAGGGTCTGGCAGATTGAGTAGGCGAAAGTGAGGACTGCAGATACTGGCAATCAGAATCAAGATTAGAGTGGTGCTGGAAAAGCACAGCAGGTCAGGCAGCATCCGAACAGCAGGAAAATTGATGTTTTGGGAAAAGCCCTTCATCAGGAATGAGGCAGAGAGCCTCTGGGGTGGAGAGATAAATGGAAGGGGGATGGGACTGGGGAGAAGGTAGCTAAGAGTGCAATAGGTGATGAAGGTGGGGATGAAGGTGATGGGTCGGAGAGGAGGTGGAGCAGATAAGTAGGAAGGAAGATTGGCAGGTAGGACAGGTCATGAGGATGGTCCTGAGCTGGCAGGTTGGCAAGTTGCCGGCACGGTGGCACAGTGGTTAGCACTGCTGCCTCACAGCGCCAGAGACCCGGATTCAATTCCTGCCTCAGGCGACTGACTGTGTGGAGTTTGCACATTCTCCCCGTGTCGGTGTGGGGTTTTCTCTGGGTGCTCCAGTTTCCTCCCACAGTCCAAAGGATGTGCAGGTTAGGTGAATTGGCCGTGCTAAATTGCCTGTAGTGTTAGGTGAAGGGGTAATTGTAGGGGTATTGGTCTGGGTGGGTTGCGCTTCGGCGGGTCAGTGTGGACTTGTTGGGCCGAAGGGCCTGTTTCCACTACTGTAAGTAATCTAATCTAAAAAAAATTGAGGTAAGGTGGGGGGAGGGGAAATGAGGAAACTGGTGAAGTCCACATTGATACCCTGGGGTTGAAGTATTCCAAGGTGGAAGATGAGGCATTCTTCCTCCAGGCATCGGGCAGTGAGGGAGTGGCAGTGGAGGAGGCCCAGGACCTGCATGTCCTCAGCAGAGTGGGAGGCGGAGTTGATTGGTGTGGGGTATTGGAGTTACTTGGTGTGGTTGTCCCGGAGATGTGCAGCAGGTATTCAAGAAGGCAAATGGAATATTGTTTTTCATTACTAGAGGGATGAAATTTAGAAACAGGAAGGTTATGCTGCAGGTGGATAGGGTGCTGGTGAGGCTACACCTGGAGTACTCTGCACAGTTTTGGTCTCCTTACTTGAATTTCATAGAATCCACAGAATTTCACAGAATTACATAGAATCCCTACAGTGTGGTAACAGACCCAACAAGAAAACTCCAAAGAGTATCCCACCCAAAACTATTCCCCATTACTCTACATTTACCCTTGACTAATGCACCTCCCCTACACATCCTTGAACACTACGGGCAATTTAGCCTAAGCTACACATCTTTGGATTGTGGGAGGAAACTGACACACCCAAAGGAAAACCACGCAGACATGGGGAGAATGTACAAAAGATGTAGTGGCATTGGAGGGGTTGCAGAGGAGGATCACTGGGTTGATTCTGGAGTTGAGCAGGTTGGCTAATGAGGAGAGATTAAGTAGTTTGGAGGTATACTCACTGGAATTTAGAAGAATGAGCAGAAATCTTATGGACCCATATAAAATTATGAAAGGAAATGATAAGATAGAAGCAAGGAGATTGTTTCCACTGGCGGGTGAAACTGGAACTAGGGGGCATAGCCTCAAAATAAAGGGAAGCAGATTTAAGATTGAGGAGGAACTTCTTCTCCCAATGGATTGTGAGTCTCTGGAATACCTTGCTAGTGAAGTAGTTGAGGCTAGTCCCTTTGTTTTCTAAAAGCTGTTTCTTGGCTCAAGGAGCCTCTGTCCTTGATTTTTTTCAGAGGGGCAATAGACCAGGCCGGGCTCTGATCAGTCTGGTTTGGTACAGAGATGAAAAGGATTTTGAGAGGCTTTTTGTTTAAATGTAAACATATGAGACTTCAGGCCAAAGTAGTCTTTTTTTAGAGGTGACCTGCTTAATGAAAGGGGAGTGGTCAGTTCTTCAACTGAGCTGAGCTGAGCTGAGCAGTTTTTAGTTCAGTCTTGAACTGGGAAGTTCAACAAGGAGCTATGTGGAAATTTTCTCTCGTTTCTGTCCTTCAACACTTGTTCCATTTCTACCAGTTTTTAAAGGGAGTTTGCTTATAGGGACTGTTGTGTATATTAGGAACAGCATAATTAAGTCTAGCTGGATAGGTTGAATTCTGTAAGGGTTCTTTATTATGTTCATTGTGTTTCATTGTGTAATTTTGTGATACATTTTTGTCTGTTTTAAAATCTAATAGTCAACCTAGCTAACTTACTCCAGGTAATTTTCACTGTACACTAACTGAAATAAGTTTGAAAGTTATGGTCTGGGGCTGCCTGCTTAAGAATGTTTGAAGTGGTCTGGCCTAGTCCATAACAAATGTTCTTAAGACAAAGTTAGATAGATTTTTGAACAGGAAAGAAATAAAGAGTTATTGTGAGCGAGCAACAAAGTGGAGCTGAGCCTATGAGAAGGTCAGCCATGATTCTGTTGAATGGCAGAGCTGGCTGAACAGGCCAGATGGCGTACTCTTGCTCCTTTTTCTTATGTTCTTATGCAATAGAGACCTTCTAATTATTAAAGCAAATCCAGCATTCCCTGGGTGATAAAAGAGATAGAGATACAGATGAAGCAGGAATCTGCTGTTCTGTTGTAAAACAGATTTAAATGGATAATACAATTGAGAACCAGGCTGAATAAAATAGGAGATGAAAAGGAGATGTATGAGAAGTGGCCGGCAGCTAATAAGAAAGAGAATCCAAAGCCTTCTACGGAAATATAAATGGTAAAAGGAGGAGTTGAGGCCAATTAAGATCCGGAGAGGGGATTTATACTTTGAGACAAAGGGCATAATTGAAGTGTTACATTCATAGCAGTCAGTTCTCTGGCACTGACCCTGACACTGTGGCAAAGAAGGAAGGGGGCAGAATAGAAAAGTACTCGTGGTAGGGAGTCGATAGTTAGGGGAATCGACAGGAGATTTTGTGGTCAGGATTGGGATTCCCGGAAGGTATGTTGCCTCCCTGGTGCCAGGGTACGGGACGTCTCTGATCGAGTGTATAAGTTTCTAAAAGGGGAGGGCGAACAGCCAGAAATCTTGTTACATATTGGCACTAATGATATAGCCAGGAAAAGGATCGAAGATATAAAAAGTGAGTTCAGGGAGTTAGGATGGAAGCTGCAAAGCAGGATGAACAGAGTTGTGTTCTCGAGTTTACTATGAGATAGCGAGGCGAGGAACAGGGAGCGGGTGCAGCTTAATACGTGGGTGCGCAGCTGGTGTAGGAGGGAGGGCTTCAGATATGTAGATAATTGGGATGCCTTCTGAGGAAGGTGGGACCTGTACAAGAAGGACGGGTTGCATCTGAACTGGAAGGGGACCAATGTCCTGGGTGGAAGGTTTGCTTGAGTAGTTTGAGAGGGTTTAAACTAGTACGGCAGGGGGGTGGGACCCTGAGCTGTATACCGGAGGTGAGGGTTGATGCAGATGAGGCAATAGCAAGAGGTAGACCAGCTAGTTGGAAGGATTATCCTGGGAAGGAACCAAGGTATCAGTTAAAGTGTGTTTGCTTTAACGCAAGGAGTATCAGGAATAAAAGTGATGAACTTAAAGCATGGATCAGTACCTGGTGCTATGATGTTGTGGCCATAACAGAAACATGGGTTTCTCAGGGGCAGGAATGGTTGCTGGATGTTCCAGGGTTTAGAGCATTTAAAAAGAATAGGGAGGGGGGAAAAAGAGAAGGGGGTGGAGCACTACTAATCAGAGAGGGTATCACAGCTACAGAAGCTTCCATTATCGAGGAAGATCTGCCTACCGAGTCAGTATGGGTGGAAATTAGGAACAGCAAGGGAGCAGTCACCTCGTTAGGGGTTTACTACAGGCCCCCCAATAGCAGCAGGGAGATGGAAGAAAGTATAGGTCGGCAGATTTTGGAAAAGGGTGGACGTAGTAGGGTTGTTGTAATGGGTGACTTTAACTTTCCCAATATTGATTGGAACCTCTTTCAAGCAGAAGATTTGAATGGAGCTGTTTTCGTAGGATGTGTTCAGGAGGGTTTCCTAACTCAGTACGTTGACAGGCCGACGAGGGAAGAGGCCATTCTAGACTTAGTGCTCGGAAATGAGCCGGGGCAGGTATCAGATCTTGTGGTGGGAGAGTATTTTGGTGATAGTGACCACAACTGCCTCACATTCTACATAGCTATGGAGGAGAGGATTAGGCAAAATGGGAGGATATTTAATTGGGGAAGAGGAAACGATTAGACATGAATTAGGAAGCATGGATTGGGAGCAATTATTCCATGGTAAAGGCACTATAGACATGTGGAGACTGTTTAAGGAACAGTTGTTGCAAGTGATGAATAAATATGTCCCTCTGAGACTGGCAAGAAGTGGTAAGATAAAGGAACCTTGGATGGCGAGAGCGGTGGAGGTTCTTGTCAAAAGGAAAAAGGTAGCTTACATAAGGTGGAGGAAGCTAGGGTCAAGCTCAGCTCTACAGGATTACAGGCAGGCAAGAAAGGAGCTCAAAAATGGGCTGAGGAGAGCCAGGAGGGAGCACGAGAAAGGCTTGGCAGAACGGATTAGGGAGAACACAAAGGCATTTTACACTTATGTGAGGAATAAGAGAATGGTCAAAGAAAGAGTAGGGTCAATCAGGGATAGCATAGAGAATTTGTGTGTGGAGTCTGAGGAGGTAGGGGAAGCCCTAAATGAGTTTTTTGCTTCTGTCTTTACGAAAGAAATGAATTTTGTAGTGAATGAAACCTTTGAAGAGCAGGTGTGCATGCTGGAATGGATAGAGACAGAAGAAGCTGATGTGCTGAAAAGTTCGTCAAACATTAAGATTGACAAGTCGCCAGGCCCAGACCAGATTTGTCCTCGACTGCTGTGGGAAATGAGAAATGTAATTGCTTCACCACTTGCGAAGATCTTTGCATCCTCGCTCTCCACTGGAGTCGTACCTGAGGACTGGAGAGAGGCAAATGTAATTCCTCTCTTCAAGAAAGGAAACAGGAAAATCCCTGGAAATTACAGACCAGTAAGTCTCACGTCTGTCATCTGCAAGGTGTTAGAAAGGATTCTGAGAGATAGGATTTATGACCATCTGGAAGAGCATGGCTTCATTAAATGCAGTCAACACGGCTTTGTGAGGGGCAGGTCATGCCTCACAAACTTTATCGAGTTCTTTGAGGATGTGAGTAGAAAAGTTGATGAGAGTCGAGCTGTAGATGTGGTGTATATGGACTTCAGCAAGGCATTTGATAAGGTTTCCCTTTGGTAGGCTCATTCAGAAGGTCAGGGGAATTCAGGGGAACATAGCTGTCTGGATACAGAATTGGCTGGCCAACAGAAGACAGCGAGTGGTAGTAGAAGGAAAATATTCTGCCTGGAAGTCTGTGGTGAGTGGTGTTCCACAGGGCTCTGTCATTGGGCCTCTATTGTTTGTAATTTTTATTAATGACTTGGATGAGGGGATTGAAGGATGGGTCAGCAAGTTTGCAGATGACACAAAGGTTGGAGGTATCGTTGACAGTATAGAGAGCTGTTGTAGGCTGCAGCGGGACGCTGACAGGATGCAGAGATGGGCTGAAAGGTGGCAGATGGAGTTCAGCCTGGATAAATGCGAAGTGATGCATTTTGGAAGGTCAAATTTGAAAGCTGAGTACAGGATTAAGGATACGATTTTTGGCAGTGTGGAGGAACAGAGGGATCTTGGGGTGCAAGTACATAGATCCCTTAAATGGCCACCCAAGTGGACAGGGTTGTTAAGAAAGCATATGGTGTTTTGACTTTCATTAACAGGGGGATTGAGTTTAAGAGTCGTGAAATCTTGTTGCAGCTCTATAAAACTTTGGTTAGACCGCACTTAGAATACTGCATCCAGTTCTGGTCGCCCTATTAAAGGAAAGATGTGGATGCTTTGGAGAGGGTTCAGAGGAGGTTTACCAGGATGCTGTCTGGACTGGAGGGCTTATCTTATGAGGAGAGGTTGACTGAGCTCGGACCTTTTTCATTGGAGAAAAGGAAGATAAGAGGGGACCTAAATGAGGTATACAAGATAATGAGAGGCATAGAACATAGAACAATACAGCACAGAACAGGTCCTTCGGCCCACGATATTGTGCCGAACATTTATCCTAGATAATGAGAGGTATAGATAGAGTCGATAGCCAGAGACTATTTCCCAGGGCAGAAATGACTAACACGAGGGGTCATAGTTTTAAGCTGGTTGGAGGAAAGTATAGAGGGAATGTCAGAGGCAGGTTCTTTACGTAGAGAGGTGTGAGAGCATGGAATGTGTTGCCAGCAGCAGTTGTGGAGGCAAGGTCATTGGGGACATTTAAGAGACTGCTGGACATGCAAATGGTCACAGAAATTTGAGGGTGCATACATGAGGATCAGTGGTCGGCACAACATCGTGGGCTGAAGGGCCTGTTCTGTGCTGTACTGTTCTATGTTCTATACTTTATATCTATTTTCACTACAAAAGAATATGGTGGTGATGGAAAAGAGATAATTCACAGTCCTGAAAACTTTTAAATTGATAAGAAAGAGTTAATTAGAGAGACTGTCTGTTTCTCAGTGGGCAAGAAGAACCATCATGAAGACAGTTGGATAGTCTGTTTAGTGACAGCTCTACCTATACCAATATTACCTGAATGTAGTATTGGCCAGTGTTAACCTGGACAGAAGAGTGATGGTGACCTTGAGAGGCAGACCCTGGACTTTACAGATCAGGAGAAATTGGAGACCTGAGAGTCAGAGAGCAGCCTTTGACAGCAGGTGATGATGAACGTAAGGGATGCTGGCATCTTATTTGGAGTTGTGCTCCTGATATGCAAAAAACATTCTTTAATAGATGTGTTCATCCCCTTCCTTCCCACCTTTTCAAAAAATGTCTTTTAAAATGTTCTTTACATTCTGTCCTGCCTGCACTACCCTGTATTCAATGGCCGTGAGAGCAGATTGAGGCCCTTAATTGCCAATTCACGGAGGAGTTAAGGGCCTCAATCAGCTGAAGGACATTTTAGCCTATTGGGCACCTTACCAATTTCTCCCACCCATATCATAGGGACAGGTGAGGGACTGGGCAGCAAAAAGGTGGATGGGCCAACATTCCAAAATCCTCCTCCCCTCCTCTAAAACCATGCCTGCCAGCCAACTGTAAAATCCAGCCCTACGATGATTCTTTAGATAGCAGGGTTTCTACGAGTTTTTGTCATACTAAATACTTCTTGCTGCCTGAAGGTTTATAAGGTCAATGTTTACAAGGTCAATTCATTTTTGTCATTTATTATTTTATCCTTGTGTTTGTGATTCTTGCCTCCTTTGCTGAACAAATATTGAATTTAATCAGATATGGTCAATATTCATAAGAAATTCCCTTTGTTTCAGATTGTTACCAGTCGATAAATGCAATTTCACTTGTTCTCTTATGAATTCTAACTCATATTACCATAAACACACACCCAAATATCCTTCTGCAAGTGTGCTGTGTTTAATGCTGTTCTGTTTTCCAGTCAGTGTGCAAATTCAAATTTCCCATTAGAATCACTTTGTTTCTCTTACATGCTTCCCTCATCGATCTCTGTATTTATAAATCATATCAGCACATCATCAGGTCTGTAGGCAACTCCCACTAGAGTCTTGCTGTTCTATTGTTCTGCCCAAAGTGATTCTACTGTTTATTTCCCTGTCCTGAAAACATTTCCGATCATGCCCAATGTTATCAGAGAGAGAAAAAATAGAAAAGCAAATAGATTGACAAAAGCAAAGAGAAAAAAAGAAACAAGTGAGAAATAGAAAGATGGAAAGAAATCATGAACATGAAAGAAACAAGGGGTTAAAGGATGGATAGAAAGACAAAGACAGAGGGAAAGAAAGATATTGCAAAAGGAAAATTGAGGATAAAAAATTAATCAGAGAGAGAGAGAGCCTGAATTAGTGTTGCTGGAAGAGCACAGCAGTTCAGGCAACATCCGAGGAGCAGTAAAATCGACGTTTCGCGCAAAAGCCCTTCATCACCCGAAACGTCGATTTTACTGCTCCTCGGATGTTGCCTGAACTGCTGTGCTCTTCCAGCACCACTAACCCAGAATCTGGTTTCCAGCATCCGCAGTCATTGTTTTTACCCGAGAGAGAGAGCCTGTTTTGTGATTCAGGAAGAGAGTCGAAGAGAGCGTAATGCTTGGAGACACTAAGCAAGAGATAGTGTAAGGCAGGGAGAGATTCAAAGTGAGTCAGAATAAGAAAGAGATATACAAGAGAAAGAACAAGAAAAGGGATGAGACATACAGAAAGAATGGGAAAGAAGAAGGCAGAGAGAGAGAGAGACAGGGACAGGCAGAACCTAAAAGATTCAGAAAGCAAGAGAGAAGGAGGAAGAGAGAGAAAGACAGAAAAAGAGGAAAAGAAAAAGAGGAAAAGAAAGAGGCAGAGAATAAGGGACAAAGTGAGACCACTTACTCAGGCAACACCAGAGTCTTAGGTGGACCCAATAAAATGTTCCACAAAGGTTTACCTGCAGAGTCAGCGTGCAAACTCACAGACCGAGGAAGAACTGAAGCTGATCTGTTGTACTCTGTTGTAAGGAACATCTTCCAGAATTCCTCGAGAACACAGCGATCTGCAATGGGCGGGTGATGCTGGTGATATGACAGAATGCTGCTCTCCTGCAATCAGATCCTTTAATGGACTGACTCAGACACTGACAGAAAGGATCAGGCCGATAACTGTCTCCATCTCTAATTACTGCAAATGCAATTGGCACAACCAGCAAGCTAGCAGTTAGTCTGCCCCTTGAACTCAGTCTGGCCTCTTTTTCCGCTTCGCAAGCCAACAATTGATTGCAGGCAGATTGATACAGCACAGAAACTGACAGTGAACCAACCTGAGCAATGGTCCAAAATTGGTCAATACTGGCTTGGTGGGTACAATAGATATACGTGGAGGATAGAATGTGGGGAAGATACAGCTAACAGGTTTCAAATAGTTGGCTACAGCTCTTGGAGTACAGGTTCTTGGGACAGGTGCTGTTGTTTACAGGTGCTGAAGTAATGTTCCTAAAATCATAGGATCCTACAGTACAGAAACAAGCCCATACCGAATTTCTGAACAGCATTTCACTCAGACCCACCCCACCCACCCTACCCACCCAACTTTATCCCTGTAATCCTGTATTTCCAATGGTTAACACATGTAGCCTGCACATGCCTGGACACTACGGGAGGTTCAGCATAGCAAATTCACCTGACCCATGCAGCTTTGGACTGTGGGAGGAAACTGGGGCACTAGGAGGAAACCCACGCAGATACAGGGAGAATGTGCAAACTCCACACAGACAATCATCCGAGGCTAGAATCGAGTCTGTGTCCCTGGAGCTGTGAGGCAACACATTATGTGGCAGTGTGCCCGTGCTATAAATGAGCAGACTTTGAACAAATCCACTACCTCAAGACTGCGTATTCATGAAGCACTGTGGGCCTTCTACAGCAGGAGAACTGTACTTCAGCACAACCTGCAACTTCATGGCCTAGCATATTCCCCATTCAATCATTACCATCAAGCCAGTGGATCATCCTGGTTCAATGGAGAGTGAAGAAAACCATGTCAAGAGCAGCATCAGGCATACTTAAAAATGAAGGCCACCTAGTGAAGCTATCAAACAGGACTACCTGCGTGCCATACAGCATAAGCAGCAAGTGACGGACAGAGATCTACAAAGAATGGATCAGATTTAAGCTCTGCAGTCCTTCCACATCCATTCATGAATGATGGCAGAGAATTAAAGATTACCTGGAGGAGGAGGGTGCTCTACATTGATTCACTTCATGTGATATTAATAAACACTTACAGGCACTGGATATTGCAAAGACTGTGGGCCCTGATAACATTCTGGCAACAGTACTGAAGGCCTGTGCTCTAGAACATACCATGTCACAGTCTAGCTGTTCCTATGTAGTTGCACATACCTGACAATGTGGGAAACTCCCCACAAAAATGGACAAATCCAACGTGGCTAATAATTGACCAATCAGCCTTCTGTCAATCTGATGTAAAATGATGGACGTTGTAATCAGCAGTGCTATTAGGTATAATAGCTGATCAGCAATAATCAGCTCACTGAAAATTAGTTTGGGTTCCGGCAGGACTACTAAGCTCCTGACTTCATTACAGCCTTGGCTGAAACATGGAGCTGAATTCTAGAGCTGAGGTGAGAGTGGCTGCATTTGAGTAAGTGTGGCATCAAGGACCTGTAGCAAAACTGTGTGGAGTTTGCACATTCTCACTGTGTCTGCTTCAGTTTCCTCTGGGTGCACCGGTTTCCTCCCACAATTCAAAGATCTGCAGATTAGATGGATTAGCTGTTGTAAATGTGAGGTTAAGGGAATAAGGGGTGGTTCTGGACGGGATGCTCTTTGGAGGATCGGTACAGATTCAATGGTCCAAATGGTCTCTTTCTGCACTATAGGAATTCTATGATTCTCTTTGATTCAATGGAACTAATGGGCATTATGGGATAAACTTCCACTGAATTAAGTCATACCCAGCACATAGGAATATGGTTGTAGTTGTTGGACAGTCATCTCAGCTTCAGGATATCTATGCAACAGTTTTAGAGTCAGAGTCATGGAGATGATCCAACTTGTCCATGCCAACCAGATATCCTAAATTAATGTAGTCCTATTTGCCAGCATTTGGCCAAATGCCCTCTAAACCATTCTTATTCATGTTGTATATGTTGTAACTGTGCTAGCCTCTATCACTTCCTCTGGCAGCTCATTCCATATACGCACCACCTTCTGCATGAAGAAGTTGACTCTTGGATCCCTTTTTAAATCCTTCCCCGCTCACTTTATAAACCTGTGCCCTCTAGTTGTGGACTCCCTACCCTGGAGAAAAAACCTTGGCTAATCATCCTATTTATGCTTCACATGATTTTATAAACTTCTATACGATCACCCCTCAGCCTCCGACACTGCAGGAAAAATAGTCCCAGCCTATTCAACCTCAAACCCTCAAATCCTGGCAACATCCTTGTATATCTTTTCTGAAATCTTCCAAGTTTCAGAGCATCCCTCCGATAGTAGGGGGACCGGAACTGAATGCAGTATTCCAAAAGTGGTCTAACTAATGTCCTGTACAGCTGCAACATGACTTCCTAACTCCGATACTCAATGCACTGAACTTCTCCACTATCCTGTCGACCTGCAACTTTACTTTCAAGGAATTATTGTCGAGGGGTGTATTAAAGCTTTGGGCAGCTGTTGCTAAGGCTCAATGAGGAAAAGCCATTGTCAAAGACTCTCCCGTCATACTTTACAGAAAGGCTGAAACTGTAAAAACCCTTCAGAGTGCATTTTTATTAGAAAATGAACATTATGAATATAACCTGCAATGCAATTCAAGCAGTTCAAGTAGGCAACTTACCACTACATTCTCAGGAGCAACTAGGTCCAGCCAGCGAAGCCCACAATCATCATATATTAAGTGAGATAGTTCAGCATGCCACACACTGGAAAGTGCTGTGATTTGCACTTTACATAATGATGACTTTGAAATGTTAAGTATTATACTTTCTCATATTTTTTGAATATTTTTTGCAGAGCTTTAATTGAGAACAAGTTTGCAGAGATTGGAAGCCAGGAGATCAGGCAGCTGACCTTTGGAATGGTTCAGCCTGAAAGAAGCAAATGTATGATCAAGGGTTTCAGCGACAGATGAGCCAATGCAGCGACTGAGTTCCAGAGACAGAACAAAGTTGTGAGTGTGATGGAGAAGACATTGATTCAGAAGTTCAACTTAGGATCTGAAAGGACGACTGTGATTGTGAAGAATCTAATTCAGACTCAGACAGTGGTCAAGACAAAATCTGTAATGATGACTGAAGTTAATGGCTTCAAAACCTCAAATGTTGACTTGGAAGAAAATGCTACTTATCGTACACTATTGGACACATTGTGTGGCAAATCAGGCAGTGAAAAGATTGAAAAAAATCTGGTGAAGTAGAGTTGGGGATTTTCTGCATACCTATAGGACCTGACAATGTTTTGAATTGAATTGAATTTATTGTCACATGTACCGAGGCACAGTGAAAAGCTTTGTCTTGCGAGCAATACAGGCAGATCACAGAGTTAAGTGGCATAGATAAGTAAATAATAGGTAAACAGCAGCAAAAACAAAAACACAAGTAGTTATTAGTAAAGTTTAAAAGCATGCTGTTAAGTTTAAAGAGCGTAGAACGATCGTAGGAAATAGAAAACTTAGATCTGCACGCAGGAGCTCGCAAGGAGTCGACCATATCCTGCACCATCTTGCATATGTTTTTCGGTGATGTTGTTAAGTGGCAGTACATAGATTAGAATTAGGAGGGAGCCAAGGATAGAAATTTAGGAGGCATTTGAGATAATATTGCATGACTGAGAGGAGAAGCCATTGCAGGCAATTCTCTGACTGTGTATTGATAGATGACAATGTAACCAGGTGAATATAGTCCTATGTAACCAAGAAATAACAGATAGCAATGATAGGGGAATGTGTGGTCAACTACATCTAAGGCTAGAGTTGAGCTGAGAAGGATGAGGAGGAATAGTTCACCATGGTCACAATCACATAGGAGTTAATTGTGAACTGGCTAAGGATGCTTTTATTGATGCAGTGGGGGTGGAAAGCTGATTTGTATGGTTCAAATAAAAAGTATCAAAAAAGAGTAGCATGGATTTTGGGGTAGCTATAGATAGGCCGACTAAAGAGGAGGCTATATTGGATTTGGTATTAGGCAACGAACCTGGTCAGGTGTCAGATCGCTCGGTGGGAGAGCATTTCGATGGTAGTGATCACAACTCCAATGATTAAGAGTAAGAAAGACTTGCATTACAGTAAGCCCTCACTGAAAGTTACGGTTGCATCCTAGGCCCAACCATCTTCAGCTGCTTCATCAATGACTTTCCTTGATCAGAAGGTCAGAGATGAAGATTGCACAATGTTCAGTGCCACTTGTGACTTCTCAGATGCTGAAGCAGTCTGTGTTCACGTGTCGCAGGACTTGGACAATATCCAGCTTAGGCTGAAATATTGCAAATAACATTTATGCCACACAAGTGTAAGATAATGACCATCTGTGTGGAGGGTTGGTACAGTAAGTTTTTTTCACCTGACAGGGAATTAAAAGTGGTGGGGGAATGGCATTGCTAATCAGGGATAGTATCACAGCTGCAGAAAGTGAGGTTGTCAGGGAGGGTTTACTTACACAGTCAGTGTAAGTAAGAAGTCAGAAGCAGGAAAGGAGCAGTCACTATAATGCGAATTTTCTACAGACTCCCCAGTAGCAACAGAGACAGGGAGGAGCAGATTGGGTGCAGAAGTAACAGTGTTGTTGTCATGGGTGATTTTAACTTCCCTAATATTGATCGGAACCTCAGTGCAAATAGTTTGAATGGAGCTGTTTTTGTCAGGTGTGTCCAGGCAGGGTTCCTGACTCAATATGTAGATAGGCGACTAGAGGGGAGGCTATACTGGATTTGGTGCTAGGCAACAAACCTGGTCAGGTGTCAGATCACTTGGTGGGAGAGCATTTCAATGATAGTGATCACAATTCCCTAACCTTTACTATAGTCATGGGGAAGGATAGGAGCAGACGGAATTGGAAAGTATTTAATTGGGGGAGGGGGAATTACAATGCTATTAGGCAGGAACTGTGGAGCATAAATTGGGCACAGATATTCTCAGGGAAATGCATAACAGAAATGTGATGGTTCTTTAGGGAGTACTGGATAGGTTTGTCCCACTGAGGCAAGGAAGGGACGGTAGAGTGAAGGAACCTCGGATGACGAGATGTGAAATATTTAGTCAAGTGGAAGACGGAAGCTTACTTAAGATTGTGATCAGACAGGCCTCTAGAAGGTTACAAGGTAGCCAGGAAGGAACTGAAGAATGGATGTATGAGAGCTAGAAGAAGACTTGAAAAAGCCTTGGTGGGTAGGATTAAGGAAAACCCCAAGACTTATGTGAGGAACAAGAGGATGGCCAAAGGGAGGGAAGGGCTGATCAGGGATAGTGGAGGGAAATTGTGTCTGACATCAGAAGAGGTAAGGGAGGTTCTTAATGAATACTTTGCTTCAATGTTCACTAGTAAGAGGGACCTTGACATTTGTGAGAACAGCATGAAAGAGACTGATACCTCAACCAGGTTGATGCTAAGAAGGCGGATATGCCGGTAATCTTGAAAAACAAGAGAATAGATAGAATCTGGGACAGACAGAATATACTCAAGGTTACTATGGGAAGAGACTGTTGTACCTTTGGTGATGATCTCTGCGTACTCACTGTCCACTCGAGTAGTATTCAGCCTGGAGCTCGTTGATCATTGGTGTTCTACAGGGATCTGTTTTGGCACTTTTGCTGTTTGTAATTTTTATAAATTACTTGGATGAGGAAGTGGAAGGATGGGTTAGTACGTTTCCCAATGACACATAGGTAGCTGGAGTTGTGGATAGAATGGAGGGCTGTTATAGGTTGCAACAGGGTCCCTGAGAGGATGCAGAACTGGGCTGAAATGTAGTATAGAACATGCAACATTCCAGCGCCGCACAGGCTCTTCGATGTTGTGTCAACCTGTGAAACTAATCTGAAGCCCATTTAACCTACACTATTCCATTATCATCCATATATTTATCCAATGACCATTTAAATGCCCTTAAAGTTGGCAAGTCTACTCCTGTTGCAGGTAGGGCATTTCATGCCCCGACTACTCTCTGAGTGAAGAACCAACCTCTGACATCTGTCCTATATTTATCACCCCTCAGTTTAATGCTATGTCCCCTCATGCTAGCCATCACCATCCAATGAAGAAGGCTCTCATTGTCCACCCTATCTAATCCTCTGATCATCTTATATGTCTGTATTAAATCACTTCTTAACCTTCTCCTCTCTAATGAAAACAGCTACATGTCACTCAGCCTTTACTCATACAACCTTCCCTCCATAACAGGCAACATGCTGGTAAATCTCCTCTGCACCCTTTTCAAAGCTTCCACATCCTTCCTACAATACGGTGACCAGAACCAAGTGCTGCCGCGCCAGAGTTTTGTGCAGCTGCAACATGAAACTCAGTCCCTCTCCCAATAAAAGCTAACACAGCGTATGCCTTCTTAACAAGTCTATCAACCTGGGTAGCAACTTTCAGGGATCTATGCACATGGACACCGAGATCTTTCTGTCATCTACACTACCAAGAATCTTATTATTAGCCCAGTATTCTGTATTCGTGTCACTCCTTCCAAAGTGAATCATCTCTCACTTTTCCGCATTAAACTCCATTTGCCACTTCTCAGCCCAGGTCTGCAGCTTATCTCTGTCCTTCTGTAACCAGCAACATCCTTCCGCACTGTCCACAACCCCACCGACTTTAGTGTCATCCACAAATTTACTAATCCATCCTTCTATGTCCTCGTCCAGTTCATTTACAAAAATGACAAACAGCAGTTGCCCTAAAATAGATCCTTGCAGTACATCACTAGTAAGTAAACTCCAGGATGAACATTTCCCATCAACCACCACCCTATGTCTTCTTTCAGCTAGCCACTTTCTGATCCAAACCGCTAAATCACCCTCAATCCCATCCCTCCACATTTTCTGCAATAGCCTACCCTGGCAAACCTTATCAAACACCTTACTGAAATCCATATACACCACATCAACTACTTTACCCTCATCCACCTGCTTGGTCACCTTCTCAAAGAACTCAATAAGGTTTGTGAGGCACAACCTACCCTACACAAAATCATGTTGACTATCCTTAATCAATTTATTCCTTTCTAGATGATTACAAATCCTATCTCTTGTAATCTTTTCCAACACTTTACCCACAACTGAAGTAAGCCTCACTGGTCTATAATTACTAGGGTTGTCTCTACTCCCCTTCTTGAACAAGGGAACAACATTTGCTATCCTCCAGTCTTCTGGAACTATTCTTGTAGACAATGACGCCATGAAGGTCAAAGCCAAAAGCTCTCTCCACAGCTTCCCAGATATTCCTAGTATAAATCGAATCTGGCCCAGGGGACTGATCTATTTTCACACTTTCCAGAATTGCTAACACCTCCTCCTTATGAACTTCAATCCTGTCTCGTCCAATAGCCTATAGCTCAGTATTCTCCTCGGCAACATTGTCTTTTTCGTGTTTCAATACTGACGAGAAATTTAGCGCCTCTCCTATCTCTTTCGAATCCATGTACGACCGCCCACTGCTGTCCTTAAATGGCTCTAATCTTACTCTAGGAGAAGGTGAGGACAGCTGGTGCTGGAGATCAGAGTCGGAGAGTGTGGTGCTCGAAAGGCATAGCTGGTCAGGCAGCATCCAGAGAGCAGGATAATTGATATTTCGAGCATAAGCTCTTCATCAGGAATCTAGGAGAAAGTGAGGTCTGCAGATGCTGGAGATAAGAATCGTGGGGTGGATGGGGGGTGGCGGGGAAGGGGGTGATGGTGGATGAATTCCTGATGGAGAGTTTATGCCCAAAACATCGATTCTCCTGCTCCTCAGATGCTCTGCTTTTCCAACACCACACTCTGTGACCTTAATCTTACTTTAGTCCTTCTTTTATTCCTGATCTTTAGGTCTTTCCTGGCTAATTTGTAACTCTCAAGCACCCTAACTGAGCCTTCATGTCTCATCTTTATGTAAGCCTTCTTCTTCCATTTGACAAGAGATTCAACTTCGTCAGCTCCCGCACTCGACCACTTCCTCCCTGTCTGACAGGTACATTATTAAGGAGACGCAGTAGCTATTCCTTGAACTAGCTCCACATTTCAATTGTGCCCATCCCTGCAGTTTCCTTCACCACCCTGTGCATCCTAAATCTTACCCAATCGCATCGTAATTGCCTTTCCCCCAGCTATAACTCTTGCCCTGCGGTATATACCTATTCCTTTCCATTGCTAAGGTAAATATAACTGAATTGTGGGCACTATCACTAAAGTGTGCACCTACCTCCAAATCTAACATCTGGCCGGGTTCATTACCCAGTATCAAATTCAATGATGCCTTGCCCCTTGTTGGCCTATCTACATAATGTGTCCAGAACTCCTCCTGTACACATTGGACAAAAACTGATCCATCTAAGGTATTCGAACTATAGCGTCTCCAGTTAATATTTGGAAAGTTAAAGTCCCCAATAATAACCAGCTTGATATTGTCAGAATCATCTTTGCTATCCTTTCCTTGATATCTCTAGAACATTTCGGAGATCTAGAGAAAACTCTCAACAGGGTGACCTCTCCTTTCATGTTTCTAATCTCAGCTCATACAACCTCAGCAATTCAGTCCCTACCAAATGTTCTTTTCGCCAGTTACACTGTCCTTGACAATGCCACACCTCCCCTCTTTTACCACCTTCCCTGTTCTTACTGAAACATCTAAACCCCAAAACCTGCAACAACCATTCCAGACCCAGGTCTATCCATGTCTCAAAAATGGCTACAACATTGAAGTGCCAGGCTTGCACGTTCACCCACCTTATTCCAGATACTCCTGGTGTTGAAGTAGACACACTTCAAACCACCTTCTTGCTTGTTGGTAAACTCTTGTGACCTTGAAACCTTATTCATGACCTCACTACTGTCAACCTCCTGTACACTGGAGCTACAATTTAAATTCCCATCCTTCTGCTGAATTGGTTTAAACCCTCCTGAAGAGCACTGGCAAATTCCCCCCCCAGGATATTGGTACCCCTTTGGTTCAGATGTAGACTATCCCATTTGTCGAGGTCCCACCTGCCCCAGAATGAGCCCCACGTATCTAGGTACCCAAGTCCCTCACTCCTGCACCACTCCTGTAGCCACATGTTCAATTTCTCCCTCTCCCTATTCCTCGCCTTGCTAGAATGTAGCACGGATAACAAACAAGAGATGACAACTCTGTTTGTTCTAGCTCTAAGCTTTCGCCTAGCTCCTTGAACTTCTGCCTTACATCCGATCCCTTTTCCTAGATATGTCATTGGTGCCTATGTGGACCATTATTTGGGCTTCTCCACGTCTCCCTTAAGGATCCCAAAATATGATCTGATACATCACAGACCCTGGCGCCTGGGAGGCAACACACTAACTGCGAGTCTCTCTTGTTGCCACAGAATCTCCTATCTATCCCCTAACTATGGAGTCCCCACAGACTAATGCTGGACTCCTCTCCCCCTTCCCTTTAGAGCAATAGGGACAGATTCTGTGCCAGAGACCTGTACTCCATGGTTTATCCCTGGTAAGTCATTCCCCCCCACCCCACCCCCCAAGGGTATCCAAACTGGTATACTTGAGGGTAACACCCACAGGTGATCCCTGCATGTCTGCCTGTTCCCTTTCCGTCCCCTGACTGTAACCTATCTACCTTTTTCCTATACCTGAGGTGTGATTACCTCTTTCTGTATTGTACTGTTCTATGAATCTATAAATCTATCTCCAGTAAAAGACAATCAAACCACCACCTATTGACATTCAATGGTGTTATCATCAGTATTATCACCCTATTATCAATGACTAGACACAGAATCACGGTAACCATATGGACCAACGGCACAAAGCTGATTGGGAGGGTGAAGTGTGAGGAGAGATGCTGCAGCATTGTTAGAACAAGTTGAGTGAATAGTAAATGCACAGTAGATGAGTGCAATTTGGATTAATGTGCAGTTAGCCACTTTGGTAGCAAAAACAGGAAGGCAAATTATTATCTGAATAATGATAGATCAGGACAGAGGGAAGTGCAACGAGACCTGTAAGTTCTTGTGCCCCTGCCACTGAAAGTAACCATACTGGTGCAGCAGATGGTGAAATGGGAAATTGGGATGTTGGCCCTCAGAGTGACAGAATTCAAATATTGGAGAGAACGTCTTGCTTCAATTGTAGAGTTTTGGTGAGAACATACCTGGAGTATTGTGTGATAGTTTGGTCTCCTTATCTGAGGGAAGATGTTCTGGAGAGAATGCAAGAGAGGGTTAAAAAAATGTATTCTGGGATGAGAAGACTCACATATGAAATCATAGAATAGTATATTATGGAAACAGACCATTCAGTCCAACTTGTCCATGCCATCTAGATATTCTAAATTAATTTAGTCCCACATATCAGTATTTGGTCCATTTCTCTCTAAACCCTTCCTATTCTTGAATCCATCCAGATGAAGAAAAATTGATTTGGTTAAGGCAATACTCACTGGAGTTTGGAAGAATGGTGGTGAGGGAATCTCATTGAAACCACTCAAATTCTAAGGCAGATGAACACAGGAAGGGTGTTTCCAATAACCAGGGAATTTAGGATCATGGGTTACAGTCTAATGTTAGGAGGTTTGGATGAAAGGTGGAAAAATCTCTTCATGCGGGGAGTGGTGAGCCTGTGAAACTCTCTGTTCCACAAGGTAGCTGTGTGGGCCAGCTGGTGAGAGTATTCGCTGACATCTTTAACCTCTCCTTGTTAAAATCGGAAGTCACCACCTGCTTCAAGAAGACCACCATCATCCCAATACCAAATAAACACATGCAGTGTGCCTCAATGACTACCATCTGGTGGCTCTGACCTCCATAATTTTGAAGTGCTTCAAGAGGTTATTTATGGCTCATTTCAACTCTAGCCTCCCAAGCTGCCTTAATCCCTTGCAATTTGCCTACCAGTGCAGTAGGTCTGCGGCAGAAGCCAGCTCCCTAGTCCAACACTCATCCCTGGAACACCTAGATAATAAGGATATCTACACCAGGCTTCTATTTATTGACTGCCACCTCACCTTCAGCACTATAATCCCAATCAAACTAATCTCCAGACTCTGAGATCTAGGTCTTTGCTCCACCCTCTGCAACTGGATCCTCTACTCCATGACCTACAGACTGCAATCAGTGAAGATAGGTAGCAGCAATCTTCAACACAACCTACAAGGATGTGTACTCAAGCCCCTTATTGTATTCCCTGTACAGTCGTGACTGTGTGGCCAAATTTCCATCTGAACTCCATCTACAAGTTCACTGATGACACCACTGTTATAGGTTTGGATGTCAAACATTGATGCAACAGAATACAGAAAAGAGATAGAGTGCTTGGTGGTGTGGTATAAAGATAACAATCTCTCCCTCAACGTCAGCAGAACTAAAAACCAGATCATCGACTTCAGGAAGCAAGGAAGAGGGCACGCCCCTATCTACATCAACGGAGCTGAGATGGAGATGGTCAAAACCATCAAGTTCTTAGATCACTAACAATCAGTCCTGGTCCACTGTGTTGATGCAATGGTCATGAAGGCACAACAATACCTCTTCTTCCTCAGGAGAGTAAGGAAATTCAGCATGTCCATAAGGACTCTCACCAATTTTTACAGATGCATCATAGCTTGGTAAGGCAATTAGATTAGATTACTTACAGCGTGGAAACAGGCCCTTCGGCCCAACAAGTCCATACCGACCTGCCGAACCACAACCCACCCAGACCCATTCCCCTAAACTTACCCCTTCACCTAACACTACGGACAATCTAGCATGACTAATTCACTTAACCTGCACATTTTTGGATTGTGGGAGGAAACTGGAGCACCCGGAGGAAACCCACACAGACACGGGGAGAATGTGCAAACTCCACACAGAGAGTCGCCTGAGGAGGGAATTGAACCCGGGTCTGTGGTGCTATAAGGCAGCAGTGCTAACCACTGTGCCACCCACGATTATGTTGTCCAGGACTGTAAGAAACTACACAGAGTTGTGAACACAGCCCAGTTCATTTAGTAGGCCAACTTTCAATCTATGGACTCCATCTACACTTCTCCATGCCTTAATAAGGCAGTCAACATCATCAAAGACCCTCCCATCCTGGCTAGAACCTTTTCCAAACTCTTCCACTAGGCAGAAGATACAAAAGCCTAAACACACATATTAACAGGTTCATGAACAGCTTCTACCCTAATGTTATTAGACTTCTGATGGACCTCTCAAATTTCAAATCTAATGTTGATCTCACTCCTTATGCACCTTCTTTGCAGCCATAATTTGTCTTCCTCGCTCTGTTCAGTCACCCCATGATCTTTGTATTTTATGATCTGACTATTGCACGCAAAAAAAAACTTTTCACTGTACCTGGGCATATTTGACAATAATAAATCGAATCAAATCAAATCATTTGGTTGAGGCCAAACCATTGAAAGTTTTCGAGAAAGAGTTAGATATATTTCATAGGGCTAAAGAAACCAAAAGCTTTGGGCAGAAAGAAGAAACAGGAAACTGTGTAGGTGATCTTCAATGATCATATTGAATGGTGAAGCTGGTTTGAAGTGTTAAATTCTTTACTGCTATTTTCTATGCAAATGCAGTGTCTGCAAGTGCAGTTCAAAGTTTAGGAATTCTATAGTGATTAACTCATCTTTTGACACCCTGAAGCTTGTCCACCATCTGCAAGGCACAACTCTAAATGGTTCTAGGGTTCTAAATTAATACTTTGGGTTGATGTTCGCTAGTGAGAGGGATGATATTGAGATAGAAATAAGAGAGAAGGTTTGTGACAAAATTAAAGGAATGAGTATAAAATGAGAGGAGGTTGTGACTGGTCTGCTAGCCCTATAAGTAGATATTCCATGAAGATATGCCTTCCTTGAAGATCTCCTCCTCCCTCTACAAGGATTGAAGGCCTTATGCCGAAATGTTGATTCTCCTGCTCCTTTGATGCTGCCTGACCTGCTGTGCTTTTCCAGCAACACATTTTTAAGCTCTGATCTCCAGCATCTGCAGTCCTCACTTTCTCCTATAAGTAGATATTTCCCAGCCAGAATGAATGTATCCCTGGCTGATGAAATGTATCCCAGATTGTTGAATGAGGCAAAAGAGTAAATAGCTGGGAGCTTGCAAAAAAGTTTCAAATCCTCTCTGGCCACAGGATACGTCGCAGAGGACTGGAGGACAGCTAAGGTGGCACTTTTATTCAAGAAAAGTGCAAGGGAAAAATCAGGAAACTAAAGACCAGTCAATCTAACCCCCGGTATTGGGAAAATAGTGGAAGCAATTCTGAGAAGTAGAATTTGCATTTGGAGAAGCAGAGATGAATCAAGAACAGTCAGCATGGTTTTGTTGAGGTGAAGACATGTCTCACCAACTTGACTGAATTTATCAAAGAAATGACCAGGTGTGTAGATATGGGCAATGCCCTTGACATAGTCTATTTGAACTTCAGCAAGGCTTTTGATAAGTTTCTGCATGGAAGACTGATAGCAAAGGTAACAAACCATGGGATTTAGAAAATGTGACAAATTGGATTGACAGTTGGCCGAGTGACAGGAAACAAAGGATGATGGTTGATGGGTGTTTTTCCAACTGGATATCTGTGTATAGTAGAGTCCCACAGGGATTAGTATTGGCCCCTTGCTGTTTTGGTTTATATTTAAATGATTCAGACTTCAATATAGGAGGATCAATCAAAAAGTTCACAGACAATACAAAAATTAATGAGATGGTAAGTAGTAAGGAGGATGGCCTTATACTGCAAGAGGATATAGACAGGCTGGTCAGATGGCCGATCAGTGGCAAATAGAATTCAATCTAGATAAATGTGAGGTGATGCACTTGGTCGGATAAATATGGCAATGGAATACATGATAAATAGTGGGACCGTGGAAAGTTTGGAGGATCACAGGGACCTTGGAGTATACTATACACTGCTCCCTTAAGGTATCAGACAAGTGGATAACAGGTTAAAAAGGCATAAAGGACACTTGCTTTTAATAGCCGAGGCAGAGTTTAAGAGCAAGGAGGTTATAATGGAATGGTAGAAAAGGTTGGTTCAACCACAGGTAGTTCTGGAATCAATGTTATAGAAGGGATGCGATAGCATTGGAGAGGGTGTAGAGAAGATTTACCAGGATGTTGGCTAGGATGGAGAGTTTTAGTTACGAAGAGAGATTGGACAGACTGGGGTTATTTTCCTTAGAGGAGACTGAGAAGCAACATGATTGAGGTCAATAAAAGTTTGAGGGGCATAGATAAGCTAGACAGGAAAAACCTTTACCCCTTGATGAAGAGATAAATGACCAGTGGGCCTAGATTGAAGGTGAGGGGCAAAATGAGAAGATTTGTTTTGCTGAGAGGGTGATAAGAATGTGGAACTCACTGCCCGTAAGGATGGTAGAGGCAGAAACCCTCATCACATTGAAAAGGTGTTTGGATGTGCACTTGTTATCCTGAGGCATGTAAGGCAATGGGCCAACGCTGGAAAATGGGATTAGGATCGTTAGGCGATTGTTTTTGGTCAGTACAGACGTGTTGGGCTAAATACCATTTTTTTTCTGTGCTACAGATAGGACTGAGGTGTGTGTCCAGGTGTTGATCTAAGTGTGTGTGTGGGACACAGGTGAGTATGGAGGATCAGGTTTGGGTGAAGAATATACAGGTATGTGGGTGGGATCCTGCAGTTGACCCTGGTGTGAAGGGGGTTTCCAGGTGTGAGCGCAGACTTATGGAGTCCAGTGTAGTAAAAGGGAGGGGGCGTGGCAGGAGGAGCCAGGTATGTGTGTAGGAATATAGGTATTGGTCCTGATATGGTCTTGTTAAGTGTAGGGCATCTTGGGTGTGGATGGGCTCCAGGCCCAGCTGTTAATTCAAGTGTATGCGCACGTGGGTGTCTGTATGTGTTGGGGGGGAGGGATGGGAGTGGGATGATGCATGTCCAGGTATTGCTCCAAGAGTGTGTGCAAGTGGCGGTTCGTGTGCTAATCCAGGAGGTTGTGTGCGGGTGCGTATGTGTGAGTCTGAGCAGGGTCTGGCTGCTGATCCAGGAGCGTGTGTTTTGGGAAAGGTCCTGGGTGCTGATCCAGGAGGGTGTATATGCATGTGTGCATCTGTGCGGGGGTGCTGATCCAGGTGTGTTTGAGGGGCTCATGTCCAGGTGCTGATTCAGGAGCGCTTGTGTGTATTGTGGAGGTAGTGGGTGGGATGGGGGTGAAGGGGAGGTGTGGTGGTCAGGTGTATTTGAAGGGGTCATGTCTAGGTGCTGACCCAGTGTTTAGGGGTTCCAGGTTGGTAGGGAGTGTTGGACTTTTAGGATTTTATGGCTTTTGGGGGTGTCTAGATTCCAGGGAATCTTGGTTTTTAGGGTTTGGGTCCAGGTGTTTGAGGGGGACCAGGTTTAGAGGGTAGTGGTTTGGGTTTTGTGGGGGAGAAGTTTGATATCTTGGGAAGATCTGGGTTTTTGGGGAGGTCGGGATTCTGGAGAATTCCACGTTTTGGGGGGGGGGGTGTGGGGAGGTCCAGGTTTCTGGAAAGGTTTTGGGGTGGGGGGGGTTCTGGATTTGGAGTGGATTCAGGTTTCTGGGAGAGTCTGTGTGTGGGGGATGTCCAGGTTTTTGGGAGGGTCAGATTTTGGGAGGGTGCAGGTTGGGGATGTCCTGGCTTTTTGGAGGGTCTGGGGTGGAGATGTCCTGTTTTTTTGGAGGGAGGTGTGTTGCTGAAAAAGCACAGAAGGTCAGGCAGCATCAGAGGAGCAGTAGAATCAATATTTTTGGCCGGATCCCTTAATCAGGAATGAGGCTGGGAACCTGGGGTGGGGGAAGAGATAAATGAGAGGGAGGGATAGGGAGAAAGTAGCTAAGAGTGTAATAGGTGGATTGAAGTGGGGATAAAGGTGATAGGTCGGAGAAGAGAGTGGAGCGGATACGTGGGAAGGAAGATGGAAAGGTGGGACAGGTTATGAGGGTGGTGCCAAGTCGGAAGGTTGGAACTGGGGTATGGTGTGGGGAGGGGAAATGAGGAAACATTCACTAGTTTCCTAACTTTCCTTGTCCATCTTCCTTCCCACCTATCCACTCCACCCTCCTCTCTGACCTATCACCTTTACCCCCATCTCCATCCACCCTCTGCACTGTCAGCCCCACACCATCTCTCTCTCTCCACCTCCCAGCCTCATTCCTGCTGATGGGCTCCAGCCCGAAATGTGGATTCTGGATGTAGGTTTGCTCACTGAGCTGGGATTTTGGTGCTCCTCGGGTGCTGCCTGACTGGTTGAGCTTTTCCAGCACCATTCACACTCCCCACCATGATCTGCAGTATCATGCACACTCCCCACCCTGATCTCCAGCACCATCCACACTCCCCACCCTTATCTGCAGCGCCATCCACACTCCCCACCCTGATCTCCAGCACTATCCACATTCCCCACCCTGATCTGCAGCACCATCCAACTCCCCACCCTGACCTCCAGCATCATGCACACTCCCCACCCTGATCTGCAGCAGCTTGCACATTCCCAACCTTGATCTGCAGCACCATCCACACTCCCCACCCTGATCTGCAGCACCATCCACACTCCCCACCCTGATCTCCAGCACCGTCCACACTCCCCACCCTGATCTCAGCACCATGCACACTCCCCACCCTGATCTCCAGCACCTTGCACACTCCCCACCCTGACCTACAGCATCATACACACTCCCCCACCCTGATCTGCAGCACCATGCACACTCCCCACCCTGATCTGCAGCACCATGCACACTCCCCACCCTGATCTCCAGCAACCATCCACACTCCCCAGCCTGATCTGCAGCACCTTGCACACTCCCCACCCTGATCTGCAGCACCATGCACACTCCCCACCCTGATCACCAGCACCGTCCACACTCCCCACCCTGATTTCCACCACCGTCCACACTCCCCACCCTGTTCTCCACCACCGTCCACACTCCCCACCCTGATCTGCAGCACCATGCACACTCCCCATCCTGATCTCCAGCACCGTCCACACTCCCCACCCTGATCTCCACCAGCGTCCACACTCCCCACCCTGATCTGCAGCACCATCCAGACTCCCCAGCCTGATCTGCAGCACCTTGCACACTCCCCACCCTGATCTCAGCACCATCCACACTCCCCACCCTGACCTCCAGCACCATGCACACTCCTCACCCTGATCTGCAGCACCATCCACACTCCCCACCCTGATCTGCAGCACCATGCACACTCCCCACCCTGATCTCAGCACCGTCCACACTCCCCACCCTGATCTCAGCACCATCCACACTCCCCACCCTGATCTCCAGCACCGTCCACACTCCCCACCCTGATCTCCAGCACCATGCACACTCCCCACCCTGATCTCCAGCACCGTCCACACTCCCCACCCTGATCTCCACCACCGTCCACACTCCCCACCCTGATCTCAGCACCATCCACACTCCCCACCCTGATCTCCAGCACCGTCCACACTCCCCACCCTGATCTCAGCACCATGCACACTCCCCACCCTGATCTCCAGCACCGTCCACACTCCCCACCCTGATCTCCAGCACCATCCACACTCCCCACCCTGATCTGCAGCACCATGCACACTCCCCACCCTGATCTCCAGCACCGTCCACACTCCCCACCCTGATCTCCAGCACCATCCACACTCCCCACCCTGATCTGCAGCACCATGCACACTCCCCACCCTGACCTACAGCATCATCCACACTCCCCACCCTGATCTGCAGCACCATCCACACTCCCCACCCTGATCTGCAGCACCATGCACACTCCCCACCCTGACCTACAGCATCATCCACACTCCCCACCCTGATCTGCAGCACCATCCACACTCCCCACCCTGACCTACAGCACCATCCACACTCCCCACCCTAACCTGCAACACCATCCACACTCCCCACCCTGATCTGCAGCATCTGCAGACCTCACTGTCTCCCGCTGTCTTGGAGGTTCCGCCTGTTGTGGGTGGGACTTTTTCCACGCGCTGCGACAGGTCCTCTCACTGATTGGACAGATCGGGTGATGGGGCCGTTCCTGTTTGGTGTGATTACCATCCTTGTCTCCCATTGGTTGATGATCTGTCAATCAGCAGGTCAGGGCCTGGAGTCCGGACATGGAGCGGGGCGCCGGGCGCTTTCTCTCGGACAGCTCATACAAGGTAGGCCTCAGCTCGGGCAGGGGGCTAGGGTCGGCTTTGCCCCCCCTCCTTCTCTCCATTGTCCTAGTATCTTCCCCCGCACCACCACCTTCACCCCTTTCCCTCCCCCTCCTCCCTTCCCTGGGGCAAACTGCCTAACTTCATATACTCGGTTTTTTTTCTGCCCATTTCCCCTGAAATACTTACTGAACAAAAACAATCTATATCCGATATAAAACTAACAACTGATCTCAATTTAACTGCTGTTTATGGAAGACAGCTCCAAAACTAAACTACCCCTTGTGTTTTGATGTGCTCCCTCAATAGTCTGGTCCTAATTCTCAATAAACTCCCTTGTTCTAGAATCCTCATCTAGAGAAATAGATTATCTACCCTGCCTCTTCCTCTTAATGTACTGAAGACTTTAATCAGGTCATCTTTTTATCTTTCTAAGTTCTAGAGAGAAAAAAAATCCTAATTTATATAACCTCTCTTTACTTGCAAAGCATGTTAAGTTCAAAGTTAACTCTGCAATGTCCCTGTTAAATGCTCAGGGCAGATGCAATACAGGTTTAGACACAATAAATTTGTGCCAACATTGCTCTCATCAAACACCCCCAGGGTAGATGTAAAACTTTCTCACTGACCAAGACGTTCTTGAACTTCTTGCCACTTCTTCCTATAGCAGTTGACTGACCCTCATTCCCATTCTCTTCCCATGATCCCTTTTTGTACACACACTAACTCGTGGAGAAATGGATGTGACATAGGATAAAGCTGTTTTTGCCCTAGCTGCTTCCTGCAAAACTTTGATCAGCCAGCCTGTAGTGGAAGATTTGTTTCTCTAACAAGGACTAACAAAGTCCCTGTTCTCTATACTTTGCTGTGTCAAGAATATGCCTTCATTCTCAGCATACAAATGACCCATCATCTGCATTAATGTAGAACTGTACAGCACAGGCCCTTTGGTCCATGGTGTTGCAATGAATATGATGCCAAATGAAACTAATCCTTTCTGCCTGCCCTTGGTCCATATCCCTCCATCCTTTGCGTATTCTTGTGCTTATCTAAAACTTTTAAATGCCCTTGTTTTATCTCCTTCCACCACTGCCCCTGGCAGTCCATTGCAGTCTCCTAATACTCTGTATGTAAAGAAAACTTGCCCCTCACATCTCCTTTGAACTTTACCCGTCTAACCTTAAATTCATGCCTGTATTCGATTCCAGCCTCTGGTGACTGTCTGTCTGTGTGGTGTTTGCACATTCGCCCCGTGTCTGTGTGGGTTTCCTCTGGGTGCTATGGTTTCCCCCTGCAATCCAAAATGTGTAGTTTGTGAATTGGCTGAAAATGTGTTGCTGGTTAAAGCACAGCAGGTCAGGCAGCATCCAAGGAATAGGCAATTCGACATTTCGGGCATAAGCCCTTCATCAGGAATGAGGAGAGTGTGTCCAGCAGGCTAAGATAAAAGGTAGGGAGGAGGGACTTGGGGGAGGGGCGATGGAGATGTGATAGGTGGAAGGAGGTCAAGGTGAGGGTGATAGGCCGGAGTGGGGTGGGGGCGGAGAGGTCAGGAAGAAGATTGCAGGTTAGGAGGGCGGTGCTGAGTTGAGGGAACCGACTGAGACAAGGTGGGGGGAGGGGAAATGAGGAAACTGGAGAAATCTGAGTTCATTCCTTGTGGTTGGAGGGTTAATGTAGTTCGGAGTCCGTGCGGGATCAGTCGGTTCCGTAGGCAGGTCCTGAGGAAGGAGATGTGGCTGTGGTAACGAGTCTGTTTGAGAACGTGGCTGAAGAGTTTCTGTGCAGAGGAGATGACCTGGGGGGTGCAGTGAGAGAGAGAGACTCACTGAAATCCTTGTGAATTGGCTATGCTATATTGCCCATAGTGTTCAAGGATGTGTAGGTTACACGCATTAGTCAGGAGTAAATGTTGAGTAATGGACAATGAGTTTAGGTAAGACCATGAGAAATAGGAGTGGAAGTAAGGCCATTTGGCCCGTCGAGTCTACTCTGCCATTCAATCATGGCTGATGGGCATTTCAACGCCACTTACCTGCACTCTCCCTGTTCTCCCACAGCTACCTGGATTACACCCCTTCCCACCCTATCTCTTGCGTCCCACAGCTACCTGGATTACACCCCTATCTCTTGCGTCCCACAGCTACCTGGATTACACCCCTATCTCTTGCATCCCATAGCTACCTGGATTACACATCTTCCCACCCTATCTCTTGCAAAAATGTCATCCCATATTCCCAATTCCTCCGCCTCCACCGTACCTGCTCCCAGGAGGACCACTTCCACCATAGAACACACCAGATGGCCTCCTTTTTTAGAGACCACAATTTCCCTTCCCACGTGGTTAAAGATGCCCTCCAATGCATCTCGACCACATCCCGCACCTCAGACCCCACCCCTCCAACCGTAACAAGGACAGAACACCCCTGGTGCTCACTTTCCACCCTACAAACCTTCGCATAAACCAAATCATCCGCCGACATTTCCGCCACCCCTAAAAAAGACCCCACCAGCAGGGATATATTTCCCTCCCCACCCCTTTCCGCCTTCCGCAAAGACCGTTCCCTCCGTGACTACCTGGTCAGGTCCACGCCCCCCTACGACCCACCCTCCCATCCTGGCACTTTCCCCTGCCACCGCAGGAACTGTAAAACCTGTGCCCACACCTCCTCCCTCACCTCTATCCAAGGCCCTAAAGGAGCCTTCCACATCCATCAAAGTTTTACCTGCACATCCACTAATATCATTTATTGTATCTGTTGCTCCCGATGCAGTCTCCTCTACATTGGGGAGACTGGACGCCTCCTATCAGAGCGCTTTAGGGAACATCTCTGAGACACCAGCACCAATCAACCACACCGCCCCGTGGCCCAACATTTCAACTCCCCCTCCCACTCTGCCGAGGACATGGAGGTCGTAGGCCTCCTTCACCGTCGCTCCCTCACCACCAGACGCCTGGAGGAAGAACGCCTCATCTTCCGCCTTGGAACACTTCAACCCTAGGGCATCAATGTGGACTTCAACAGCTTCCTCATTTCCCCTTCCCCCACCTCACCCTAGTTTCAAACTTCCAGCTCAGCACTTTCCCCATGACTTGTCCGACCTGCCTAGCTCCTTTTCCACCTATCCACTCCACCGTCTTCTCCCTGACCTATCACCTTCATCTCCTCCCATTGTACTCTATGCTACTCTCTCCCCACCCCCACCCTCCTCTAGCTTATCTCTCCATGCTTCAGGCTCACTGCCTTTATTCCTGATGAAGGGCTTTTGCTCGAAACGTCGATTTCACTGCTCGTTGGATGCTGCCTGAACTGCTGTGCTCTTCCAGCACTACTGATCTAGAATCTAGTTTCCAGCATCTGCAGTCATTGTTTTTACCCCTTAGTTCCCTGTGAGATTAAGAATTTATCAATCTCTGCCGTGAAGACATTTTCACTGAGCTCCGTGGCAATGAATTGCAGAAGCCCACCACACTCTGGCTGAAGAAATGCCTCCTCATTTCCGTTCTAAATTGACCCCCTCTAGGATAGGATACTCTTTGGAGAGTCAGTGTGGACTTATTGGCCTGAAGGGCCTGTTTCCACACTAGAGATTCTATGACTCTACTATTAGACATTTCAACTCTAGGAAAAAGATTCTTACTGTCAACACTATCTCTGCATCTCAATTTTATAGACTTCTATCTAGAGCAAATTATACGGTAAATTGAAAAGCCCTGGGGCAAATTGATGAACAGAGATCGATCTGGGTGTTTGGGTCCATTGTACCCTGAAGATGGCAACGCACATCGATAGAGTGGTCAAGAAGGCATATGGTATGCTTTCCCTCATTGGACGGGCTATTGACTGCAAGAGTTGGCAGGTCATGTTACAGTTGTATAAGACTTTGGTTTGGCCATATTTGAAATATTGCATACATTTCTGGTCACCAGATCACCAGAAGAATGTGGATGCTATGGAGAGGGTGCAGAGGAGGTTCACCATCTTGTTGCCTGGTGTGAAGGGTGCTAGCTATGAAGAAAGGTTGAGTAGGTTAGGATTATTTTCATTAGAAAAATGGAGGTTGATGGGGAATTTGATTGAGGTCTACAAAATTATGAGAGTTATAGACTGGGAAAAAAGCTTCTTGCTATCCACCGTGAGTTGGGGACTCAATTACTAGGGGTCACAAGTTCAAAGTGAGCAGGGAAAGGTTTAAGAGAAATATGCATCGAAAGTTCTTTACGCAGAGATTGGTGGGTACCTGGAACATGTTGCCAGCAGAGGTGGTAGAGGCAGGCACGATAGCATCATTGAAGATGTATCTAGACAGATACATGAATGGGCAGGGAGCAGAGGGATAAGATCCTTGGAAAATAGGTGACAGGTTTAGGTAGAGGATCTGAATCAGTACGGGCTTGGAGGGCTAAAGGGCCTGTTCCTGTGCTGTAATTGTCTTTTTTCTTTGTTCTGTCAAGTCTCCCCTAAACCTCTGCTGTTCAACAGAAAACAATGTGAGTTTTTCTAGCCTCTTTATGCATCTCATTCTTCTAATCCTGGTAAACCACCTCTGCACTCTTTCCAAAGCTTCCACATCCTTCCTATAAAGTGGTGACCAGAACTGAATACAATGTTCGAAGTGTGGCCTAACCAAAGTCTTATAAAGCTGAATGTCTTACATCCTCCATCTTCTCCTTCAACTTCCATTGTGTATCCACCTTCTCTCTCAGTACTTCATGCACACGGTCCTAGGAGAGCTACAGTTTCCTCCAGTTCAATTTTGGGTTGTCCAAAACCACTATCATGACTCTCTCCCTCCATTAGACACAGCAAATTTCCTTGCATTTAAAAAGAATATTAATGTGATTTAAGTGAATTGATACCTCTGAAGGGGCAAGAGCTCTACTTGTCAAAAATAATGACCTTTGAACGACTAAAGAGACAATAAACATAATAAATCCAAAGCTAAAATGTACAGAAACAGAAAGTGTTTGGTATGCTTGCCTTTATTGGTCAGAGCATTGAGTGTAGGAGTTGGGAGGTCATGAGGCCACTTTTGGAATACTGTATGCAACTCTGCCTGCTATAGGAAGGATATTGTGAAACTTGAAATGGTTCGGAAAAGATTTACAAGGATGTTGCCAGGGCTAGAGGGTTTGAGTCATAGCGAGAGGCTGAATAGGCTATGGCTGTTTACTTGGAGTGTCAGAGGCTGAGGGGTGACTTTATAGTGGCTTATAAAATTGAGGGCCTAAGGGTCAGTTTTTTCATGCAAAGGGTAGTGAGTGTATGAAATGAGCTGCCAGTGGAAGTGGTGGAGGTGGGTACAATTGCAACATTTAAAAGGCATTTGGATGGGTATATGAATAAGAAGCTTTTAGAGGGATATAGGGAAAATGCTGGCAAATGGGATTAGACTAATTTAGGATATCTGGCCAGCATGGATGAGTTGACAGAAGGGTCTATTTCCATGCTGTATATCTCTGTGACTTTGTCTCTAAAAGTAAAGACTGAAAGCACATAGTAAGAGCTAGTGAAAGAGAATAGGAAAAGAAACTTGCAAGTCATCTGAAAAGCACTTCTTTTGGAAATTATATGGGTAAAGAAAAGTGTACTGAAACAAAATAAATCCTTGCATCTGCAGTGGTGATATTGTCATTGAAAATAACGAAATGACATGCATGTTGTGACATTAGTTCATCTTGTTTACAGAGGGAGTGGTCAACATGCCATACGGCCCAGTCCTGTTTGGCAGAGAGTTTGATGATTTTTGATCCGGCAGCAGTGAAAGATCAGTTATGTAGTTCGAAGTTCAAAACCATTTGGCTTGGAGGATAACTTGCAGGTAGTGTTCTCCTGAGTTGGTTTCCTGGCAGATTGTTCCATTGGATTTTGTGTGGTACACAAGTGCTGCCAGTCTGTGCTGGTGAAATTGCAGTATCTAGGCAAGTGGGATTGTTCCATCACTGTCCGGATTTGTGGATGATGGATAGGCTTTGGGGAGTCGAGTGGTGAGCTGGTAAGTCCACAGAATATTGATGGAGGACTTCAGTGATAGTAGCATCGTTTATTGTCAAGGGGCACTAGTTACATTCTCTTGTCAGCCCAAACCTGAATATTGTCAAAGGCTTACAATAGAGCCAATAAAGTGTGGACTCTAACTTTCCAAAGACTGACTTTGGACAGTCCCCCCTCTCTAAAATCTTACTGCAATTTGACATGGTATCTTTAGTTGCAAATAGTACTGAACATTGTGTAATCATCAGTGAACGTTCCACTGCTAATGTTATGTCGGAAGAAAAGTCATTGATGAAACAGCTGAAGATGGTTAGGACTAAGACAGTACCAAAGGAACTGAAAGGGTTGTTGTGGTGCTGTGGTAATGTCTGTACATCTGATCCAGAAGGCCTGGATTCATGATCTCACTGTTCTAGAGGTGTGTAAAAACAATTCTAAATAGATCAATTAGAAAATATCAATCGTGATGAACTGAGGAGTTTCTAGTGATGGTGTGGTAGTGCCCCTACCTCTGAGCCAGAAGACTGTCTTCAAAACTTGCCACCTCAGGGGGTGGGTAATAATAATTGTATTAGAAAATATCTCAATTTCTCTTTCGACTGTTATGGTACAATGGGAGTGTTCCTACCTCTGAGTCTGGAAGCAGGGCCTCAAGCCCCACCTGCTCCAAAGGTATACCATAACACAACTTGATTAGGAAGTAAATGTCCTGACATTGTATACTGCAGAGATGTTCCGGAATTGAGGTCCCTGGTCTTTAAAAACCACATTTTTTTAATTGTACTAGCTATGACCCAGCCAGGGTTCCTTGATGCGACACTTGGTCAAATGCAGACTTGACCTCAGGAGCTGTCACTCTCAGTTCACCTCTGGACTTCTGCTCTTTTGTCTATGTTTAAACCAAGGCTGTCATAATAAGATCAGGAGTTGAGTGGCCTTGGAATAATACAAACTTGAATGCTAGTGAACAAACAATTGCTCAGCAAGTGCTGCTTGATAACACTTTTTTTGAACACCCTTTCCTTTTCTCTGATGGGGTGGTAATAAGCCAGGTTTGATTTGTCTTGCTCTTTGTGGTCAAGATATACCTGGGCAATTTTTCACACTGTAGGGTAGATGCCAATGTTGTAGCTGCATTGAAACAATTTGGCTGGGTGTGGCATTTTGTGAATCACTAGTCTTTAGTACTATTGCTGAAATGTTGTCAGCACACATCCAGTGTCCTCCAGCCATTTCTTGATATCTCATGAAGTCAATCAAATCGACTTATGTATGATGCTTCTCTTATAGTTTATGGTTGAATACAATTCAGCTGCTGCATTTAGCACCTCATGCAAGCCCAATCTTGAAAAGAGAGATCCTGGTCTATCCATTTGGATCATTACAACATGCAAGTTTCGTTCTAAGCTTCATACCAACCTGGCTTGGAGAAATATCACTGTTTCTTCACTGTCATTGAGTAAAAATCTGATAATCCTTAGGAAAAGAACTGAGAGTATATGTACTCAATATTGTTATGGACCAGACTAAACCCCCTCAAAATATATTGAGAAGATAGCCTAGACACCATCTTTTACTTGTTTTTAAAGGCAAGCCTGAAGTGTTATGTTCCATGAGCAATTTGATTGGTCAAACTACTGGGCTTGAAGCACAACGTACTTTATTCTTACATGACAGTTAAAATATAAACAAATGAAAGAAGAATTGGGATAGTTAACAAATAATATATTTTTTAAACTTCTAAACAGCAACTGTTCCAATACAGTAACATCCCATAAACACATTGTGTCTCATCCAGGAGGGAAGAATGCCAAGGGAAAACTCTGTACATGACAGAATGTAAGCATTTTGCTGTAGCAGGGAGAGATATGCAGCATCTTCCAAACCCTAACAGCTACTGAAAGTAAAACTAAAGTCATGTTCTCTGAAAGCTTGATCCCACCTCATCATGCTGTTTCTAAGGGAATTTAGGATGGGCAGTATGTGCTTGGCCAACTTGTGATGCCCACAACTCATGAAGAATGAAAACAATTAAGCACAGTGGTTGTGCCACACAACACTACATGGTGTCTTCATTGTGAAGATGCGATATAGTTTCCATAAGGACTCTGTGGATGTCACTCCACCTCATGCTAAATTGCAAATTTTCCTGAAGTGGTGAGGATGATGCCAGGTAAACCTCTTGTTAGGTTTCAATCTAGCAATTGCAGCTTTTTGCTGGGTCATTAATGATGCAGTTGAGCCATTCTTGGTGATGGACATTGAGGTCCTCCACATAGACTATGCTCTGTACCCTTGCTACCTTCAGTAAGCAAGTGGTGGTCAATGCAATGAAGTACAGATTCATCAACCAAGGGAGTCGGGTGAGGTTGCTGTAGATGGTAATTAGCAGTTTCTTAATCCAGTGTTTGATCTGAGGCTGGGAGATTCCAAAGGGTCTGGAGTAAATATTGAGGGGTCCTATTGCGATTCCTTCCTGTCTCTGTTTTCTGGTGGGTCTATCCTGCAGGACATTGGCAGAAATATGTCTAGGACATTGACTGACTGCAATGTATGATCCCATGAGTATCACTATGACAGACTGTTACTTGACTTATCTGTGTGAGAGCTTTTCTAATATTGGCACAAGCCCCAGATGTTAGTAAGGACGTTTTTGAGTTTCAAACAGGTTTTTTTTTTGTTGTTTCTGGTGCCTTACTCATTGACCATGAGATGGAGGAGCAAAATTAGGCCATTTGGCCTATCACATCTGCTGTCCTTTGGATCATGACTGAAACATTTCTGAACACCATTTTGTGCCTACTCCCTGTAACCCTTTATCTCCTTACTAATCAAGAGCCTGTCTATCTCTGCTTTAAATACACTCAATGACTTGGCTTCCACAGCCTTCTGCATCAATGAGTTCCACAGATTCACCATCCACTGACTGAAGGAATTCCTCCTTATCTCAATTGTAGAGATTCGTCCTTTCACTCTGAGGCTGTGCCTATGGATTCTAGATTCCCCTGGATAGGTCATAGCCTAGACCCAGCTCAGGTTCTGGGAATCTGAGATTGAATCATGCCATGGCACGTGTGGAATTTGAATTCAGTAAAAAAAATTCTGGAATTAAGAATCTACTGATCATCATGATATCATTGTCTATTGTTGGAAAAATCTATCTGGTTCATTAATTTAGGGAAGGAAATCTGCGATCCTTACCTGATCTGGCCTGCATGTGTTTCCAGACCCACAGCAATGTGATTGACTCTCATTTGCCCTCTGACGTGGCTGATCAAGCCATTCAGTTGTACCAATCATTACAAAGTCTCAAAGAAATCAAACCGGAAGGATCGCCTGGCATTGACCTAGGCACCAGAAAAGGTAATGGCAGAAACAGCTTTGTTGACCCTATAAAGTCCTCCCCTCCAACATTTGGGGACTAGTGCCAAAATTGGGAGACCTGACTCTCAGATGAGTCAAACAACAACCTGACATCATTATACTCATGGAATCACACCTTGTAGACAATGTCCTAGACACCACCACCATCATCCCTGGATATGTACTATCTTAACAGCAGGATAGACTCAGCAGAGGAGGTAGCACAGCGGGATACAATCGAGAGGGGGATGCTCTGGGAATCCTCAACATTGACTGCAGACCCCATGAAGTCTTGTGGCTTCAGGTTAACACTGGCAAGGGAACCTCCTGCTGATTACTATGTATTGCCATCCCTCAGATGGTGAATTGTGTTGAACAATACTTAGAGGAAGCACAAAGGCACAAAATGTACACTGGAGGATTTCAGTGTCCACCAGCAAGAGTGGCTCGGCACAGCAATACAGATCGAGGTGTTTGGGTTCTAAAGGATACAGCTGCTAGGCAGGGTCTGTGACAGGGAACTGACTCGGGGAAAAATATACTTGATGGCATTGATACTAATCTGCTAGCTGCAGATGCGTACCTATGACAGTATCACAAACAGTGACCACTGCACAGTCCTTGTGGAGAAGAAGCCTCACCCTCACATTGTGAATAACATCCATCGTGTTATGTGGCAGTCTCATCGTGCTAAATGAGACAGACTTCGAATAGGTCTAACAACTTAAGACGTGGCATCCATGAGGTTCTGTGGGCCATTAACAGCAGCGGAACTGTACTCCAGCACAATCTGTAATCTCATAGCCTGGAATATCCCCACTCAACCATTACCATCAAGCCAGGGGATCAACCCTGGTTCAATGGAGAGTGTAGGAGGCCATACCAGGAGCAACACCAGGCATACCTGGAAAGTGAGGTGTCAGTGTGATGAAGCCATTGTTATGGGGAAAATCACCAGTCTCTGAGTCAGAGTAGGAGTTCGATGACAGAGTTTATTGTACAAAGAAATACCAGAGTTCTGGGGAGAAAAAAGACGCCAACAGCATAGTGGTCAGCTGCGATTCCTCTCTCAATCTAGAACGCATGTCAAAATACCTTTATACATCTTGTGATACAACAGGTCAGTGATGAGGTTATTGTCTTTGAAACATGATTTGTTTATGCTGGTGTTGGACTGTGGTGTACAAAGTTTAAAAATCACAACACCAGGTTATAGTCCAACAGGTTTATTTGGAAGCATTAGCTTTCAGAGTGCTGCTCCTTCATCCACCTGACAACCACCTGATGAAGGAGCAGCACTCCAAAAGCTGGCGCTTCCAATTAAACCTGTTGGACTATAACCTGGTGTTGTGATTTTTAATTTGTTTATTATAATCATTGCAGACTCATAGTTTCGATACAGTCATTGTCAGTCCCAGCATAGCCTTTGTTAATTTCAGTGCGATTTGTTGTTAGTTTCAATGCAGACTTCAGTTTCAATGTTTGCGTGGAAGTCCATTGCTGTAGTAATGGGTGCTAATCGCCCTTCCTGAGAAGGACAGTTACTGCAGCCCTGGCTATTATCACTTTATATTGAATCTATATCAAGCTGATGGCATTTCTATCTAAGGTGTTGGCTGTACCCAGACACTTCAGCAGGCAGATGATGTGATGTACACTGAAGTTGGTGGGGTGGAAGGTGAGGACCAGGGGTTCTATCCTTGTGGTCGGAGGGGTGGGGTTCAAGAGCGGAGGTGCGGGATGTTGGTGAGATGTTTTGGAGGGCATCTTCAACCATATAGGTGGGGGAATTGCGGTCTTTAAGGAAGGAGGCTATCTGATGTGTTCTGTGGTGGAACTGGTCCTCCTGGGATCAGATGCGGCAGAGGTGGAGGAATTGGAAATTGGGATAGTATTTTTGCAGGAGGTAGGTGTGAGGAGGTGTAATTCAGGTAGCTGTGGGAGTCGGTGGGTTTGTAGAAAATGTGTTGAGTTGGCTGCCATTGATGGAGATGGAGAGCTCCAGGAAAGGGAGAGGGATGTCAGAGATGGTCCAGGTGAACTTAAGGTCGGAGTGGAGTGTGTTAGTGAACTTGATGAACTACCCAACCTCCTCGCAGGAGCACGAGGTGGTGCCAATGCAGTCATCGATGTCCTCAACTGCACCTCATATGACAATCCTACCATTTCCAGGATTGTTCTTGTTAACCTCCTCTGAACCATCTCCAAAGGCAACATATCCTTCCATAGATATGGTGCTCCAAATGTGGTCTGACTAGAGCCTGATAACGCCTCAAGATGACATCTCTGCTCTTGTATTTTAGTCCTTGTGAAATGAATGTCAGTATTGCATTTGCCACCTTAACTGCAACTGAACATGCATGTTAACCTTAAGAGAATTCTGAACTAGGACTTGCATGTCCTTTTGTGCTTCAGATTTCCTATTTAGAAAATAGTTTACACTCTAATCTTCTTACCAAAGTCCACAACCTCACACTTTCCACATATTAAGATGATAAATGGAATTTTGCCCTTTATTGCTAAAAGCGTTGAGTTTGATAGCAGACTGGTTATGTTGTAGCTGTATAGGCAGCTGGTGAGGCCGCATACCTGGAGTACGCCATGCAGTTTTGATCTCCATGCTTGAGAGAGAATGTACAGGCACTGGAGGGCATGAAAAGGAAGTTCACCAAGGTTGATTCTGGAGTTGAAGGGATTCACTTATGAGGAGAGACTGAGTAGGCTGGGATTATATTCATTGGAGTTTAGAAGAATGAGGGGACACATTATAGAAACAAAATTATAAAGGGATTAGATAAGGTGGAAGTAGAGAGGATATTTCTACTGTTGGGTGAAACTAGGCCAAGAGGGCATAGCCTCAAGATTAGGGGGAGCAGACTTAGGACTGATTTGAGAAGGAACTTCTTCCACCAGAGGGTTGTGAATCTGTGGAATTCCCTGCCCAGTGAAGTAATTGGGGCTTCCCCAGTAAATGCTTTTAAAGCTAAAATAAGTTATTTTTTTGAATTGTAAAGGAATTACGGGTTATAGTGAGAGGATGGGTATGTGGAGCTGAGCCCCCGAAAGATCAACCATGATCTTTATTGAATGGCGGACAGCCTATAGGTCCAGCTTGTCTACTCCTGTTTCTCCTACTTATGATATTCCATCTGTTGCTACTTTGCCATCCTCCTAGCATGTACAGGTCCTTCTGTCGTCCCACATCTTCTCCCCCTCCCCCTCCCCCTCCCCCTCGAAGCAAAACGCTCAGAGACACCGTATGGCTCTACCTCCTTCATCTTTATTGCGTGCCTGGAGGGAGAGAGAATGATGGCCCATGTGCACAGGGACATGAGTTCACGGTCTTCTCTGAAATAGCAGTTTCTTGATGAATTATATAGTCATTTTACAGGGAGAGCATCCAGATAAGGCAATATACATATTGGTTGGGTGACCGTTACAACCAGCGAGCCTCAACAGTAAAGGTTAATAAACCATCTGCTATTACACAATGAATGATCTTAACCTCTTTAACTGGCTTCTCGTAATGCATACTTTTCACCTTGTTAACTGAATTTACATACTGAAAGCTTCCAATATTGTTAAATGGCTCTACATAATGACTGCTTTCCACTTTGTTAACCCATTACCCTTGCCTCCAGCACCCCATTGTTAATTGTAAGTTCTTATCTGATCAGAGTCAAGCTCAGCTGAACCTCTTGTTTCAGGAAACTCAAAACCTAACTCCTTCCCTACCTGCTCATACCTGATATACATTCTCACTTCTGCATCCTTTCCATAGGGCGGCACGGTGGCATAGTGGTTAGCACTGCTGCCTCACAGCGCCAGGGACCTGGGTTCAATTCCTGCCTCAGGCGACTGACTGTGTGGAGTTTGCACATTCTCCCCGTGTCTGCGTGGGTTTCCTCCGGGTGCTCCGGTTTCCTCCCACAGTCCAAAAGATGTGCGGGTCAGGTGAATTGGCCATGCTAAATTGCCCGTAGTGTTAGGTAAGGGGTATATGTAGGGGTATGGGTGGGTTGCGCTTCGGCGGGTCGGTGTGGACTTGTTGGGCCGAAGGGCCTGTTTCCACACTGTAAATAATCTAATCTAATCTCATTACTACCTGTCTCTCCTCCATCTTTGTTGCTAAGTTTGCCGATGACAAAATGCTTTCAACTCCTTTGTCCAGATGATTAATGTATAACATGAATAGTTTTCCCAACATTGACCCTTGCGGAGTTTCACTAACCACTGGCTACCATCCTGAAAAAGGCCCCTTTATCTCAACAAAAACTAATAGAACTGTGGATGCTGGAAATCAAACAAAAATAGACATTGCTGGAAAAGCTCAGGTCAGGCAGCATCCGTGGAGAAAAATCAGAATTAACATTTCAGGTTCAGTGACTTTCCTCAGAATTGATGACAGGAAAGAAAATGTTGGTTTTTAAGCCGAAGATAAGGTGGAGTGAAGGGATAAAGAGTAAATGATTTCTGGTGATGCACCACAAACAGAGAAGAACAGTTGGATAGATAAAGAATGCATACCAATCAGGCTAGGAAGTGAATGGCTGTTAATGGGGACTGTTAGTGACTAGTGTAATACCGGACCATGTGATAGCAAGGCCTGGTGTGCGGGGGTTGGGGTAAGGACATGAGAGAGCTAAGGCCCAAAAATTGTTGAACTCAGTACTGGTGTGGTGAGAATGGATGCTTATCGAAGTGGCGCCAATCAAGCGGGTTGCTTTGTCCTGGGTGGTGTCAAGCCTCTTGAGTGTTGTTGCAGCTACGGAGAATTCCATCATACTCCTGACTTGTGCCTTGTAGATGGTGGACAGGCTCTGGAGAGTCCGGAGGTGAATTATTCACTGCAAGATACCTAGTCTCTGACCTGCTTTTGTAACCACTGGTTTTGTATGGCAAGTCTAGTTGAGTTTCTGGCCTGTGGTAACACCCAAGGTACTGATAGTGGAGAATTCTGTGATGATAACATCACAATGCCGAGGAGCAGTGGTTACATTTTCTCTCACTGCAAGTTATCATAGCCTGGCCGTTGTATGATGTGAATGTTACTGGCCACTTGTCAATCCAAGTTTGTGTAGTTTTTGACTTCTTGTTATAGGTTGTTTGACTGTTTTGGAGGGTAGAATAGAGTAAACCACATTGCTATGAGTTTGGAGTTGCATGTAGCCCAATCTAGCTAAGAGGGCAGGATTCATACATTCAGGGTCATTAGGGAAGCAGTGGATTTTTATGACAATCAGAGGTTTTCCTTCCATGTTGAACTACAGACCACCATTTGGCTGCAGATTTATTAATTAGTTGAATTCATTTTATGCATTTGCTGTGAGGGAGATTAAACATGTCCACTGAGCATTTGCCTAGTGGTTGAGCAATTTAACTTAGATGTGTGAGAATAAGCTGTGTAGAACAGGCCTATTTTCTCTGGAATTCAGAAAAATGAAAGGTGTTTGTATTAAAATAAAATTTTGGGAGCGTAGAAGCTAAAAGGCTGAGTGAAGAGGTAATGAGGTTTTAGTGCTTTGTTATCTAAATCTGAGCACTGTTGGTGTTAGAGCTGGCTCTGTCACTTGCTGACTGCTTGTTTTCATTAACAGGAAAATCTGATTGGAACATTGTTGGCCATCTTCGGGAATCTTGTCATCAGCATCTCTCTGAATGTGCAGGTGAGTTTCTGCTTTGGGAATTGAGTTCTAAGTTGTTTGCTGATCGTGATCCTTGTGGCTGTTGCAGTGCCTGTGCATCTGAACACTAATACCTGCTGGTGCATGGAATGAATTCTGGAGAAATGAGGTGTGTTTGCATTTTACATGTGGTTAAAGCATCTTTCATTTATTTCGCTGGACCAAGTGTGTCTCTGCATAGGTACTTAAAACAGTATTAGCTAGCACAATGCTGTCTGTACCTTCCTTGCAACTGACTGTATTTATATGCAAACTTCTTGATTTTCAAATTTTCCCAATCTTCAGGGCTTCCACTAATCTAAGCTTTTCCAGCATCTTCAATTTTAACCTATTTACTTGCTTCACTTCAGTTAACACTGTCCTCATGTGATTGTAATTGCCTTTGTTTAATTTGGAGACATTAGTTTCAGACCAAAATTTCATGCCCTCAAACTGAATGACACTTGGTCTAAGCTAGAGGACTTCAATTAGTCCTGTTGGATTATGCAGTACCAGGTCTATAATTTGTTTGGTTCCAGAATGTAGGGTTCTAGGAAATATCCCAAATATACTCGTCAGTTCATCCAGGCTACTATCGCCAACTTCATTTTTGCAATATATGGGGAGATTTTATTCTGATACCACCTTTCAAGCACTCTTTAGTTCTTCATTTAAACATTAATGAAGGGACTTGTGAATGTGCGAGGAAATGGCCTGAGAATGACTGACTGTTTATCCTTGGTTGATTGATTGTATTGAATTTATAATTTAATATAAATTACAGAAGACTCTCTGGCCAGGCTGCAGTCTTTGCAGTTTTAAGCTCTGTCTATAGTAAGGCTGTGGAAGAATCGAGGAAGTGCAAAATAGATTCTCGAGGATTGTTTCAGAACTGAGATACAATAATTGAAAAATATTGAACAGGACCTTATTACTTTTTTTAAAAAAGGTTGAACAAAAGCACTTGAAATTGTGAAAGTAAAACCAGGAACTACCGAAGGGTCTGTTTCTGTGGTGTACTCCTCTATGACTTTATGATTCTATAACTGCATATGCTCGAAGTCTGCAGTAGAATTGAAGAAGGGCACAGATTAGATTAGATTAGATTACTTACGGCCCAACAAGTCCACACTGACCCGCCGAAGCGCAACCCACCCATACCCTTACATTTACTCCTTACCTAACACTACGGGCAATTTAGCATGGCCAATTCACCTGACCGGCACATCTTTGGACTGTGGGAGGAAACCGGAGCACCTGGAGGAAACCCACGCAGACACGGGGAGAACGTGCAAACTCCACACAGTCAGTCGCCTGAGTCGGGAATTGAAACCGGGTCTCAGGCGCTGTGAGGCAGCAGTGCTAACCACTGTGCCACCGTGCCGCCCACACGCCCATGCTGTTGGAGGGAATCCTGAGAGACATGATTTACATAAACTTGGAAACACAGAGACTGATTAGGTATAGTCAAATGGCTTTGTGCATGGGAAATTGTGTCTCACTAACTTGAATCTTTTAAAGAGGTAACAGAGGATTGAGGGCAGAGCAGGAGACGTGATCTATTTAGATTTGATTAATGTGTTCAACAAGGTTCTGTGTGGCAGACTAGTTAACAAGGCTCAATCACTTGGAATTATAGGGAGAGCAAGCCATTTGGATACAGAACTGGCTGGAAGATTGGAGACAGAGGGTGGTGGTGGAAGGTTGCTTTTTGGATTAGAGGTCTGTGAGCAGCAGTGTGACGCAAGGATCTGTGCTAGGTCCACAGTTTTTTGTAATTTCTTTAAATGATTTGAATGTGAATATAGGAGGTATGGTTAGTAAGTTTGCAGATGATACCAAAATTGATGGTTAGTGGACAGTGAAGAAGATTATCTCAAAGAATAACGGGACCTTAATCAGATGGGCTGAGAAGTGCCAGATGGAGTTTAATTTCGATAAATGTGAGGTCTTGCCTTTCTAAAATGCAAATCAGGGCAAAATGTACACTTAATGGTAAGCTCCTGGGGAGTGTTGCTGAAGAAAGAGACCATGAAATGCTGGTGCATTGTTCCTTGAAAATAGAGTCGCCAATAGATAGAAGAGTTAAGGCGTTTGGTCTGCTTGCCTTTCTTGGTCAGTGCATTGAGTATCAGACTTGAGAGTACAAGTTGCAGCTGTACAGGACATTTGGAATACTGTGTTGAAATCTGGTCTCCATGCTCGAGGAAGGATATTGTGAAACCTGAAAGGGTTCAGAAAAGATATACAATGTTGCCAGGGTTAGAGGGTTTGAGCTATAGGGAGAGCCTGAATAGGCTGGGGCTATTTTTCCGTGGTACGTCGGAGTCCGAAGGGTGACCTTTATTGAGGTTTATAAAATCATGAGGGGCATGGATAGGATGAATAGTCAAGGTCTTTTCCCTAGGGTAGGGGAATCCAAAACTAGAGGGCATATGTTTAAGGTGAAAGGGGAAAGATTTAAAAGGGACCCAAGGTGCAACATTTTTGTGCAGAGTGTGGTTCGTGTGTAGAATGAGCTGCCAGAGGAAGTGGTGAAGGCTGGTACAATTACAACATTTATAAGGCATCTGGACGGGCATACGAATAGGAAGGGTTTAGAGGACTATGGTTCAAATGCTAGCAAATGGGATGCAATTAACGTAGGATATGTGGTCGGCATGGATGAGTTGGGCCGAAAGGTCTGTTCCACTCTGAGTGTCTCTGACTGTAAGGGTCACTGGACCTGAAACATTTACTTTTTTGTTTCCCCAAGTACTCCAACAATTTCTGTTTTAATCGATTAAAAGTATGAAGGAGTTCTGCAAGGTAGATGTGCAAGAGGTGAGATTTGTTCTGTAGTGCCTTATTTCTTGGTCAGTTTCTGGATTCTTTGGTTCTAAAATGGCTCCTCTGACTTGTGCTGATCCTTGTGAGGTAGAGTTCACGAGATGACGTTCATAAAGAGATTAGTGTGCACATAAGGCATGCCAATATCATGCAATTCAGTTTGATTTGTGACATTAATCAGTGTGCAATGTTAATTGTGTTTGCACTGCTATTTTGGAGTTGCATGTTCCGACTTGTCCAGGCATTCATTGCAGTTAAATGGCCGTTAAAACTATTTAGAGCTATTTACAGATTGGTTGGTATAGTCACTCTGGCACCTTAGAATTCTACATGGTTTTAACACTTTTAAAAAAGTTTGAGGTTTGCAGAGCGTAATATAGCAAGCAGTAAGGTATTTCCAAGTACTGATTCCTCAGTCACCAACACAAAAGCAGATTATCTGGTAATTATCAGATTTCTGTTTCTGGGATTACACTGTGTGTGAATGGCTGATTTGTTTCTTACATCGACACAATGATTATACTTCATAAGCTGAAGGTGATTGGAGGAAGGTGTAGAGGAGATGTCAGAAGTAGGTTCTTTACATAGAGTATGGCGGGTGCGTGGAATGCACTGCCAGCAGTGGTGGTAGAGTCAGATACATTAGGGACATTAGGGATAGGCACATGGATGATAGTATAATGAAGGGTATGCCGGTTAGTTTGATCTTGGATAAAAAGTTGGCCCAACGCCGAGGGCTGAAGGGCCTGTACTGTTCTATGTTTGAAAGCAAAGCTGGCTGTAAAGCACATTTGTGCTCATGTGATCCACATAAGTACAAAGCCTTTTTTTGGGACTTCTGCACTCTGTGCTGCATGCAATTTTGTTTTCTACCCAAGGAGGATGATATGGAGAGGATGTTCCTTCTTGTGTGGACATCTCAAATTAGGGGCCTCTGTTTAAATAACAGGAGTTGACCACTTCATTTGCGAAATTCTCTTTCTATGAGCAAAGAAGGTGGAGAAGCAGAATTTTTTTTTAGATTAGATTAGATTTACAGTGTGGAAACAGGCCCTTCGGCCCAACAAGTCCACACCGACCTGCCGAAGCGAAACCCACCCATTCCCCTACATTTACCCCTTACCTAACACTATGGGCAATTTAGCATAGCCAATTCACCTGACCCGCACATCTTTGGACTGTGGGAGGAAACCGGAGCACCCGGAGGAAACCCACGCTGACACGGGGAGAACGTGCAAACTCCACACAGTCAGTCGCCTGAGTCGGGAATTGAACCCGGGTCTCAGGCGCTGTGAGGCAGCAGTGCTAACCACTGTGCCACTTTTAAGTGATAAATAGATTCTTGTTAAGTAAGTGGTGAGGGGTTATTGGAGTAGAAGATAACGTCACCATTGTCCCAGAGAACAATACGGCTATTCTCTGATAAGAGAGAGATGACTTGTGGTGGTTTAACCTGAGGGGTCACCAAGCTTCAGAAGGGGGAAGAAGTTGAGAAGGCGAATCTTTCGTGGTGACCTCAGCCAGTGTGGGAGTTGAACCCATGTTTATCAAGTAGATTGATGTGAATCTAAGGTGACAATCAGATCGATTTGGCAGAGCTGGTTTGAGAGGCTGAATGGTCTATCCTTACTCCATGTTTGTTTAATAGATTTGACTTAGAGGGGTTACAGTATTTGATTTTTTAGAATAACAGGATTGTTCTTTCAGGAGTGATTGAATAGCATGGAACTGTAACATACAACTAGGAGCAGGAGTCGGCATTTTACTTTGAGCTTGCTCTGCCATTCAATTATCATGGCTGCTCTATTCCTGCTTTTTCCCCATACACCTTGATACCTTTTTAAAATTTACAGATGTGTTTATATTCTCCTTGAGTGTGCTAAATGACTTGGCTTCGCAGCCTTCTATGGTAGAGAATTCCACTGCTTCACTACTCTGAGTGAAGTATGTGTATCCTCATCTCAGTCCAAAATGGCTTACCAATATCCAGAGACTCTGAAGCTTGGTCTTAGACTCCCACAACCAGGGAAACATCTCCCATACATCCAGTCTGTTGAGTCCTGGTTGACTTTCAATAAGACAACCTCTCCGAATTATAGAATCTCTGTGGTTAGAAAGAGGCCATTTGACCCATTAGTTCTTCACAGAACCTCTGAAGAGCATCCCATACAGATCCAGCCCCATATCCTATAACCCCACATTTGCTGTAGTTAATCCACCTAGACGATACATCCCTGGTCACTACATGGCAATCTAGCATGGCCAATCCACCTAACTGGTAAATCTTTGCACTGTGGGAAGAGACCGGAGCACCTGGTGGAAACCCATGCAGACACTGGGAGAATGCGCAAACAGCATCGTGGCTCATTGGTTAGCACTGCTGCCTCACAGTGCCAGGGACCTGGGTTCGATTCGAGCCTTGGGTGATTGTCTGTCTGTGTGGAGTTTTCACATTATCCCCGTGTCTGCGTGGGTTTTCTCCGGGTGCTCTGGTTTCCTTCCATGGTTCAAAGATGTGCAGGTCAGGTGAGTTGGACATGCTAAATTGCCCATTGTGTTAGGTGCATTAGACCGAGGGAAATGGGACGGTGTGGACTTGTTGGGCCGAAGGGCCTGTTTCCGCATTGTAGGGAATCTAATAAAACAAATCACACAAACTGTGACCTGAGGCGTTGAGGCTGCAGTGCTAACCCACTGACTGTCATGGTGCCTCATCCTTGTAAATTCTAGTAAATATAGACCCAGTCAAACCTCTTGTCATAGAGATAGTCCTGCCACCACTCCCATTCTCCTTTTGGGATAGTCCTGCCATCTCCATATGTGTCACATGAACTTCCGCTGCGCACACTCGATGGTAAAAAAATTGCTAAATTGCCCATTGTGTTAGGTGCATTAGAGTACATTTTGTACCCTTCCCACCTTCAGTGCTTCCTCCAAGTGTTGTTCAACATGGAGCAGTACAGATTCATCAGCCGAAGGAGGACGGTACATGGTAACCAATAAGAGATTTCCTTGCCAATGTTTAACCTGAAGCCATGAGACTTCACAGGGTCCAGAGTCCATGTTAAGAACTACCAGGGAAAATCCCTCTGAGCTGTATACCACAGTGCTGCCACCTCTGCTGGACCTGTCCAGGGATGGTAATGATGGTGTCTGGAATGTTAGCTGTAAGGTATGAGACATGAACCCTTCTGGGTGGGGGATTTCAATATCCATCACCAAGAGTGACTTGGCAGCAGCATTACTGATCGAATTGGTCGGGTCCAAAATGATAGAACTGCTAGACTGGGTCTGCAGCAGGTGGTGAAGAAACCAACAAGGGGAAAAAACATGCCTGATCTCATCCTTCTAAGCTACTGGCTACAGAAGCATCTCTCCATGACAGTATTGGTAAGAGTGACCACTGTACTGTTCTTGTGGAGACTACGTCCGGCCTTCACATTGAGAACAACTTCCATTGAGTTGTGTGGCACTATCACCGAGCTAAATGGGACAGACTTCGAACTGATCTAGCAACTCAAGACTAGGCATCCATGAGGCGCTGTGGGCCACCAACAGAAATGTACTCCAGCACAATCTGTAACCTCATAACCTGGCATATCCCCCACTCAAACATTGTCATCAAGCCAAGAGATAATTCTGGTTCAATGCCGAGTGTAGGAGGGCATGCCAGGAACCTAAAAATGAGGCGTCAACCTGGTGAAGCTACCAAATAGGAACACTTGCGTGCCAAACAACATAAACAGCTAGTGATAGTGCTATCAAGCAGCACCTGCTCAGCAACAACCTGCTCAGTGCCCAGTTTGGTTTCAAGGCCATTCAACTCCTGATCTCATTACAGCCTTTGTTCAAACATGGACAAAAGAGCTGAATTCCAGAGGGGAGGTGAGAGTGACAGCCCTTGATGTCAAGGCCGCATTTGACAGAGTATGATATCAAGGAGCCCTGGCAAATGTGGAAACAATGGGTAACAGGGGGCAAGCGCTCTGCTGGTTAGAGTCAGACCTGGCACAAATGAAGATGATTGTGGTTGTGGAGGGTCAGTCATCTTAGCTCCAAGACATCTCTTCAGGAGTCCCTCATTACTCCAAAGGCTGCACATTTTGTATATTTGCAGCATGACATCATGGCTCCGGAACTCAATCCCCTTACCAATGAAACCTAACATACCGTATGCTGCCCTAACAGCACTATCAACCTGGGTGGCAACTTTCAGGGGTCTATGTACATGGACACCAAGATCCCTCTGCACATCCACACTGCCAAGAATCTTTCCATTGACCCATTATTCTGCCTTTCTGTTCTTCCAAAAGTGCATCACCTCATATTTATCTGCATCGAGCTCCATCAGCCCAGTTCTGAAGTTTATCCAAGTCCCCCTGCAACGTATAACATTCTTCCACACAGTCCACCGTTCCACCAACTTTAGTATCATCTGCAAACTTACTAACCCATCCACCTATGTTTGTGTCCCAAATCGTTTATAAAAATGATAAACAGCAGTGGTCCCAAAACAGATCCTTGTGGCACACCACTAGTAACTGGACTCCAGGCTAAATATTTTCCATCAACCACCACTCGTTGCATTCTTACAGAAAACGAGTTTCTAATCCAAATTGCTAAATCACCATCAATCTCATGCATCCGCATTTTCTCCAGTAGCCTACCATGTAGAGCCTTATTAAAGGCTTTGCTGAAGTTGGCAACACCAGGAAGAGACACTCTGAACACTGCCTTGACATTCACTGAATTCCCCCACTGTCAACATCCTTGAGGTTACCATTGACCAGAATCTCAACTGGACTCACCACATAAACACAGTGGCAACAAGAGCAGGTCAGAGACTAGTGATACTGCAGCGAGTTACTCACCTCCTGACACCCCAAAGTCTATCCATCATCTACAAGGCGCAAGTCACTTGTCTGGATGGGTGCCTCTCCAACAATACTCAAGAAGATTGACACTGTCCAGGACAAACCAACCCTTTTGATTGGCACCACATCTGCAAACATTCAATCCCTCTACCGCCGGCCCTCAATAGAACAGTGTGTACTATCTACATGATGCACTGCAAAATTTCACCAAAGATCCTTAGACAGTATCTTCCAAACCCACAATCACTTCCATCTAGAAGGACTAGGACAGCAGGTACTTGGGAACACCAGCACCTGCAAGTTCTCCTCCAAGCCACTCTCCACCCTGACATGGAAATATACCGCTGTACCTTCACAGTCGTTGGGTCAAAATCCTGGAATCCTTCCCTACCGGCATTGTGGGTCCATCCACAGCAAGTGGACTGCAATGATTCAAGAAGGCAGCTCACCATCACTTTCTCAAGGGCAAATAGGGATGGGCTATCAATGCTAGCCAGCCAGCGACGTCCAAGTCCCACAAAAGAATAATGAAAAAAGAATACTTATGGAAGTGGCTCTAGAAATATTGGATGCATTGGTGGTCATCTCCTAAGATCCAAAGGCTCTGAAACAGTCCTTGCAGATTGGAGGGTAGCTAATTTCACTCCAATGTTCAAAAACAGAGATAGAGAGAAACCAGGGTATTGTAGACCAGTAAGCTTAACATTCGTGGGGAAGATTCTTGAATCCAAGGACTTTATAGCAGAGCATTTAGAAAGCAGTGAAAGGGCCAGACATAGTCAACATTGATTTATGAAGGGGAAGTCCTGCTTGACAATCTGTTGGAATTCTATCAAGATGTAACTAGTAGAGTTGACAGGGGGAAGCCAGTAGATATGGTATATTTGGCCTTTCAGAAAGCATATGAGAGAGTCCTGCATAAGAGATTATTATGCAAGATTAAAGTGCATGGGATTGGGGGAAGTGTATTGAGATGGATAGAACACTACTTGGCAGAGGGGAAACCGTAGGAATTAATGGGTTCTTTTCAAATTGCCACGATTAGTGCCATAGGGATTGTTGCCGGGATTCTAGCTATTCACTATATATATATATTAACGATTTGGATAAAGGAAATCTCAAGTTTGCAAATGATACCAAGTTGGGTGGTCGGGTGAATTGTGACGATGATGCAGAGATCCTTCAGCATGATCTAGACAGGTTGGATGAGTTGGGCACATCAGTGGCAGATGCTGTATAATTTGGATAAATGTGAGGTTATTCACTTGGGAAGCAAAAACAAGGCGGCAGATTACTACCCGAATGGCTATACATTGTGAGGGAGGAGTGTGCAATGGGACCTGGGTATCGTTGTGCACCAGTCACTGAAGGTCAGCATGCAGGTGCAGCAGGTGGTAAAGAAAGTAAATGGGATGTTGGCCTTCATTGTGAGAGGTTTCGGGTACAGGAGCAGGGATGTGTTATTGCAGTTATACAGAGCCTTGTGAGGCCACAGCTCGAATACTGTATGCAGTTTTGGTCTCCTTTTCTGAGAAAAGATGCTCTTGCTCTCTAGGGAGTGCAGCAAAGGTTTCCCAGGCTGTTTCCGGGGATGGTGGGACTGACGTATAAGGAGAGATTGACAAGCTTAGGATTGTTTTTGCTCGAGTTCATACAAATGAGGAGGAAATCTCAAAGAGAATTATAAAATTCTAACAGGATAAGACAGGGTAGATGCAGGGAGGATGTTCATGTGGCGGAGTCCAGAACCAGAGGTCACAGTCTGAGGATTTGGAGCAGACTGGTTAGGACAGAGATGAGAGGTTTCTTCACCCAAAGAATGGTGAGCTAGTGGAATTCATTACCACAGGAAGTAGTTGATGCCAAAACAATGAATGTATTCAAGAGGCAGTTAGAAATAGTACATTCCTGATTGAAGGGCTATTTTCCTGCTCCTCGGATGCTGCCTGACCTGCTGTGCTTTTCCAGCACCACTCTGATCTAAACTCTGGTTTCCAGCATCTGCAGCCCTCACTTTTGCCTAGTTAGATATAGTACTTGAGGCGAATGGGATCAAAGATTCTGGGGAGAAAGCTATAGGATTAGGCTATTGAGTTGGATGATTAGCTATGATCGTGATGACTGGCAGAGCAAGCTTGAAGGGCCAAATGGCTTCCTCCCATTCCTATCTTCTATGTTTCTATGCTTTAAACCTGTCATCAATACTCCAGGTGTGGTCTCGACAAACTCCTTTCTAACTGCATTAAGAGATCCCTGCTTCTGAATGCAAATCCTCCTGCAATGAACGCTGAGTATACCAGTTGCCTTCTAATTGATTGCAGCATCTGCCATTTACTTTTATTGACAGGTGTACAAGGATACCTAGATCTATTTATACATTCACATTTCCCAATATATCACACTTACTGAAGTGTATATTTGACATTTAGCCCTGTTGTACTGCATCTGCTATGTGTTTGCCCACTCATTCATCTTATCCAAATCACCGTTACAGCTTCCTTGCATTCTCCCTTCAACCCTATGCAGCTTTGTATTGGTACTTGGGAGAAGAAAAAGTCATCTATTCCTACTATTGTTTATTTTCTGTCAGCCAATTTTTGATCTGTGCCAATATATTGCTCCTGTGCTGACTCCATTGCTCACTAGCCACCTATGAGGGGCTTACCAAAAGCCTTCTGAAAATCCAAATACACCACATCTGCTTATTCTCCTTTTTCTACTCTATTAATTACACCCTCAAAAAGTTCCATTAGATTTATTATTAATGGATAGGCAGTGGCCTAGTGGTATTATTGATGGATACATCAGTCAGAGGCTCAGGTAATGCTCTGGGAATCTGTTCAAATCCCGCCACAGCAGATGGTGAAATTTGAATTCAGTAGAATTGTGGATGACATTCTATATCCCCTTCATTTAAATTACATCTTATGGAACCATAAGATTCTGACAAGGCTGGAAGCAGAGGCAGAGATGATGTTTCTCATTGCTGTGGCAGACAAGAATAGGGAATTATGGTCTCTGGATGCACAGTAGGCAACTTGGGTCTGAAATGAGATATTTCTTCACTGGGTAACTCTCTCTGTAAGTTGTGTAGCCATACAGCCACTCTGAAGGGTCTGCCCACTCCGAATCCATTCACAGCATTGGCTTTGTTTCAGAAGTTGCAGCTATGCACACATTTGAGGTTCACAAGGAAGAAAACAAAATTAGAGGAAATTTTGCCACAGAGGTGTGGTACCTGTGGAATTCTCCACTGCAGAAGGCTATGGAGGCAAAGTTACTGAATATATTTCATAAAAAATAGATTTCTGGAAGCTGAAATTGTGGAGTGATATGGGAGGATCAGCCATGGCCATATTGAAAAGGTGAATTGGGCTCAGTGGGCTGAATGGCCTCCTCCTATTTTCAGTGTTTCTGAATGTTTGCTCCCTGTATCTCTCAATTGCTGAAGGCTAAAATCAGTGCATCTTAAACATTTGGACTAAATGGGCTGAAACTCCACAATGTGCACCTTGTCCTCTCCCCATCTTGCCATATGTGCCTTTCTCATTTTTCTGCTCTCCGTCTTGCCGCTCCATCCGTCCTGTCCCTCACCTTTCACCTCTCTATGCTCCCCTAACCCCCACAACCCTGTGTTCCTCCATTGCTCTTAGTGTGCTCAGTGTCTTCTGTGGTCCTTCTGCAAACTCTCTCCTTGCCTCAAACCTGTAGCATTGTCCACCCCTCACCACCTTTCTGCTAGCCCACCCCACCCCTTATTAATCATCATTCTTTGCAGTAATGTTCTTATGATGCTCTATTATCTCTTGTTACAGAAATACAGCCATGTGCGGTTATCAGGCACCAAAGACCCTCGGTCGTATTTCCGGACAAAGACTTGGTGGTTGGGACTGGTGCTGATGTTACTAGGAGAGCTGGGAGTCTTCATTTCATATGCCTTTGCTCCACTATCGCTTGTCACACCACTCAGTGCTGTTTCCATTGTTGGTATGAAATTGTTCTGAATGATTCGTATCGTGTGGGGCAGACTATATCTCGAGCAAGAAAAGCAGTTGTTTCGCACAGGATCTGCAGGGAGCAGTGGTACCTACAATAGAAGAATGTATCTCAAAAAGTGAGAATTCTGTTGAGAGGATATGTCTCACAGCAGAGTGAGGGAGAATGGGAGGTGCTCAATGCTTATTGAGAGGCAAGTTCTGGGATGCTAAGGTTACATGTGTGAATGGGTAGATGCTGAGCTCCATTCATCTTTATGTTTATATCTTTTATCTCATCAGCCAGTTCAATTTTAGGAATTCTGTTCCTGAGGGACAAGTGGAAACCCAAAGAATTTCTGCGTAAGTCTCGAGTGAGAAAATATCTTTTATACTGAATTCTTGTTCTGTAAATGTTGGCATGCATTGATAGTAATTTATGGCTTAAATTTAGATTCACAAGGTACAATTTTGACATTCATAGACATTCTGATGAAACTTGTAAGAATAGCAAACAGTGTAGAAGATAATAATAGACTAGAAGGACAGGTTTTGTTTTACAACGATTGTTCAGTTTTTCATGGCTGGACTTTTAATTTCAGATTTTTATTGAATTCAAATTTCACCTTCTGCTGTGGCGGGATTCAATCCCAACATCCCAGAGCATTAACTGGGTCTCTGGATTACTGATCCAGCAATAAATACGATTGTGCTGTAACAACCCCTGTCAGATGGTGATCATTGGCTGACAAAGATGTGGGCATTCAATAAATGGCAATTTGAAATGGGAAAACGAATAAATAATTCAAGTTGTCACTTAGTGTCAACTTAGGTTCAAAGGTACCTTTGTACAAAGCTTCAGTTACAGATATGTCACCAACACACAGCACCATCATAAAGTACAGAGTACCTAAGTACAATCCTTGGTTACATAATCGCGAAATGAAGAAAAAATATTAACTTACAGCTCTACTCAGTGTAATCATAGGTCAGAGAAACAAGAAGCAAAGTTAAAAAGACAAACATTATGATCTCTATCCAAGAGTGCAGCAGACCGGTGCCGGGGGTCTCCATTTTGATTTGACTGCTGCTTTCTGTTATGCTCCGCACTGCGGCGCGCCGCCACACTCTGCCCTGGGCCTCTGGTCGCTGGTGTCCCTGTTTTGGAGGCTGAGGCTGGGTGTCTGAGGACAGGAGAAGGGAGGGAAATGGATTTTACAAAAAAGAAAAAGCAGGCAGAGCGGATGACCTCTAGCTGAAGCACTTGACTCCGCTGCCATCCGACTGGAAGTTCTTGGATCTTTAAAGAAGCAGTATAAACACAATGGGCCAAATTACTGCCTTCTCTGCTATTTACCATAGTGAATTGGTGTTGCTGTCTTTCCATTGTGTAAGCAGTAGTCCAGGCAAGGATTGCAGTTCATTGCCTGTTATTTTCCCTTTTTATTGCAGGGCGTTATGTACTGTCATTCCTTGGCTGTGCTTTGACTGTGATAGGAATCTATCTGCTGGTCACATTTGGACCAAATACTCATGAGCAGCTTTCCAGCAGGAACCTGGAACTGCACCTTCTAGGATGGCCATTCCTCCTCTACCTGGTAAGGACTAGGATAACTCTGGAGGAGGGGTGTGACAGAGGGAACGACTGGTATGAAAGGTTGGAGGATGGCAGGGTTGGAGAGAGGTTTGGAATGGGGGCATGTCGTGAAGGTAAAAAGCAAGTCACTGAGCGAAACTGATTTGGGAGGTGCGGGGGTGTTTCTGACTTTGAGGAGCCATACTTGTTTGTTTGTCAATTCATAGCACAGATAACACTCAATATTTCAGAAATGATGCTGATTTAAATGTTCCAATTTCACGTCACTGACCTGTTCCTTTCTTTATCTCAGCTTGTGGTGATCGTTATTTTCTGCCTTCTCCTGTACTTCTACAAAAGACAAAATGTGACCTATCTTGTGATTATATTGCTGTTGGTGGCTCTACTGGGTAAGTGCAAAATTCCCCTGTCTTGTATCAGCTTCCATTTTCCTGCTTATTCTTGGATTCGTCCCTCAGTGAATGTTCAATCTGCCCAAGAAAGTGTTTTTTTAAAGAATTAATTCATGTGATGTGGGTATTGCTGGCTGAACCAGTATTTATTACTTGTCTCTAGTTGTCCTTCAGAAGGTGATCATACGCCACTGCAGTCCATGTGCAGAAGGTAAACCCACAATGCTGTTGGCGGGGGGGGGGGGTGGGGGTAGTTCCACAATTTTGACCCAGTGACAGTGAAGGAACAGGAATATATTTCCCAATCAAGATGGGGAAACATTTGGAGAGAAATGGGCAGTTGGTGATATTCATTCCTATGTACCTTCTGCTATAGTCTTTCTAGATTGTGGGTTTGGTAGGTGCTGTCTAATGATCTGTGGAGTTGGGAGGCATGTTACTTGCTGCAAGGCAAATTCTTTTGGTCTCTGTCATTGTGAAGCTGGTCAGTGTGGCATATCATCCTTGTGCACTGGGCCTGATCACACGGCTGTAAAGTAGCTGCATTTGCCTGTCTGCACCTAAGGTTTTGCAGTGAGGACCCTTGACTACCCTAAAGTGTGTTCAAACCTTGACCTTCAGAGCCTGTTTGCTGCTTATCCATGGGCTCTGTTCAGCAGGGCAAAGTTATCACTAGGAAACAGTTCACTGTAGTTTACTGTGACTGGTGTGAATAAAATTCATTAACTGCATTAGCATCAATCACTAAATAGTATCCTCCTTCATTCAGTCAGACTGTATGACTGAAACAGCCAGAAGGAAGCAAATGGAATTGCCTTTAGTTGTTACTTGGCCCTTCAGTGGGTTACAGCCTCCTTTGTCGCTCGATCTCTCAATTGTATTCTGTACCAGAGAACCAGTTTGTGAAGGATAGAACTAGAGTCAATAATTATACACCGTTTATTTACAGAAATGCACATTAAATACACTGTGCCACCGTAATACACATTAGGGCGGCACGGTGGCTCAGTGGTTAGCACCTTTGCCTCACAGCACCGGGGACCCGGGTTTGATTCCAGCCTCGGGTGACTGTCTGTGTGGAGTTTGCGTATTTTCCTCATGTCTGCGTGCGTTTCCTCTGGGTGCCCCGGTTTCCTCCCACAGTCCAAAGATGTGCAGGTTAGGTGGATTGGCCTTGCTAAATTGCCCATTAGTCAGAGGGAAATGGGTATAGTTGGGTTACTCTTCGGAGGGTCATTGTAGACTTGTTGGGCCGAAGGGCCTGTTTCCTCACTGTAGGCATTCTAATCTAAAAGCATGCATCTCCTCATCCAGTCATTGTAGTTTCACTGTTTGTTTATACCTCTGACCACAAGTGAATCCTTAGTTAAAGTCCACCACCTGCATACAATTAAACAACTAATATTTAGTTAGTAATGGGCTCTTGTGTGTGATAGTAGTGCCCCTGTCTCTGAGCCATCAGACCTGCATTCATGTCTCAACTGCTACAAAGATGATTGATAATATCGCCGAACAGGTTAATAAAATGGAAATAGCTGGTGAAATTCAGCAGGTCTGGCACCATTTACGGGAAGAAAGCAAAGTTAATGATTCAAATCTGGTGACTTTCTATCAGAGAAATTACTGGACACAAAAATATTAACTCTGCTTGCTTTCTACAGATACTGCTAGACCTTCTGAGTTTCTCCAGCTGCTTCTTTTTGTTTCGGATCCCCAGCATCCATTGTTCTTTGTTTTATGATCAGAAAATGCCTATGTAGTGACACTATTGTGCCAGAATGCAGCTTACACATTAGCTGTGTAATGGACTCTTGTGACACAATGGTAATACCTCTGAGCCAGGCAGCCTGGTTTCCAGACCCATCTGCTTCATAGATGTGTAACATAATCTCTGAACAGTTTGTGCAGCCAAAATATTTTCCTAATCAATGTAAGGGCTCTTGAGATCTTGTGATAGTGTCCCAACCTCTGAGCCAGGAAGCCTGCATTGAAGTCCCACCTGCTCCAGAGGTCAAAGATGACGTGCACATGTTGATATGAATATTTAAGCTGGGAAAGATTGATTCCTTATTAATTCAGCAGGAAAAGGATAACTAGCTGTGTAACTATTGTGAGTTCTTATTCTCATTGATATTGTGTTGTTTGCTCCTCCAGGATCAGTGACTGTTGTTGCAGCAAAGGGTGTGTCAGGAATGATCATTCTGTCGATCCAGGGGAACATGCAGCTGGTTTATCCTATATTCTATGTGATGCTTGTGTGTATGATTGCAGCAGCAATTTATCAAGCAGCGTGAGTTAATGTTTTCACTTTTTTCCATCATTTACCATTTATTATTTGCTGTTTGCATTTGTTTTCTTGGGCACTGAACACTTCCCTAGGATTCAGCTCCTCAGAGACTGAGTCACTATGTTTTTACCACAATTGAATATAAAATAATTACACTTTTCATGAGCAACTGTTGTCTCAGTGCACTTGGGCCATAAGAAATAAGATTAGTCATTTGGCCCCTTGAGGCTGCTCTACCGTTCAACAGGATCATCATTGATTTGACATTCCTCATATCCACTTTCCTGCTCTTACCTATAACCCTTGATTCCTTTACCCCCACAACTGTTGCATGGAATTCCAAAGTCTCAACTCTCTGAGAGAAGAAATTCTTCATCATTTCATTCCTTTATTTTGAGACTTTATAGACAGTGAAGCACTTTGGTAGCGTTGGAAAATTGCATCCAGCAATTCTCAAACTTCAGTGTGATTAGATGTTTTTGTGAAGTTGACGGAGGGAAAATATTGGCTAGGATAACTCCCCTATTCGTTGAACTGGTGCCAAGGGATCTTCTGCATTCACACAAGGAGGCAGATGAGTCTCTGAAACATGATCTGTCTGACAGTACAATACTACACTGAAGTGTCAACCTTGAGGTTTGTACTCGTTCCCTGGAGCAACTTTGTGACTTGGAGGTAAGAGTGATACCAACTAAACCACAGCGAACACAGCAGTCAACTGAGTAGGACAGTGAGTTGCTTCTGACCTTTTGGGCTGTGAAAGTGTGTCCTGGGAGTTGCAAGGTAATAATGAGCAAAGGGTTCAAAGTTAGGCTTTCCCATTAATTAAAGCAATCAACCCCATTACTCCTTGAAATTTGCTTAGCTGCTTCTCCTAAGTTAATTCATTTCCAGAAAAATGGCAGGTGGCTGACAGCTCGTGATAGAATATTGGCTCCAAGATATCACATCGTAACCCTTCTCAAATCAGACAATGTCCAAACAGACCTAAATCTGCCAGTTTTTGTCCTGTTTGTCCTTAAATATGAATATCTATTCTGAACATTCTGGATGGTAGGACTCTGACCCTCTGTACCCTCAGGCAGCTTATGGTCTGGGTAAAATGGAACATTCAGTGTCAGGATATCAGTGTTTAGTGTTGGAGAATGGGACTGAAATTGGTCTTTGTCATTTGAAGGTTTCTGCGAGAGGTCTCTGAGTTATACGATGCATCCCAGATTGCTAGCCTCAGCTATATTCTATCCACAACAATTGCTGTCATCGCTGGTGAGTATTGGTGCTGGCCTTTCAGTATCTGATTGAATGAAACTCGATAATGCGGTGTCTGTGTGTATGATTGCAGCATATTAATCTCCAGAAGTTGGTGAGGAGTCTGTTCCCAAGGTATTGACTCAAATATTCTTCCTTAAACCAGTTAAATGTGAATTAGAACAAAGAATAAGTGCCTTCAACCTAGGTGTGATACCTAGCGCTGCAAGATCTTCTAACTTGCTTCCATCTCTAACATTTGTCTGACTTTCAGTGTCCTTGTGCATGAATCACATGTTTAGTGTACAGCTGCAGCAAGTAATTAGGAAAGCTAATGGTATGTTATACTTTATTATGAGGGGAATTCAGTTCAAAAGTAATGGTGTTTTGCTTCAATTATATGGAACCTTGGTGCAACCTTATCAGGAGCTCTGTGTACAATATCTGTTCAGCTCAGTTGGCTGGATTGTTGGTGTATAGAGTAGTGTGATGCCAATAGCGTGGGTTCAGTTCCCATCACTGGTTTGAGGTTACCATGAAGGACCCTCCTTCTCAACCTCTTCCCTTGCCTGAAGTCTGGTGGCTCAGGTTAAATCACCACCAGTCACTTCTTTCTCTAATGAGAGAGCAGCCCCTATGGTCTGGTAGGACTATGGCATCAGAACAAACAATATTGGTCTCTTTATCACTGTAGGGATTCTATGATTCTAAGATATGGTAAGTTTACAAGACTATGCATGGAATAGAAGGGTTGTTTTGCGAGGAATGGTCGACCAGGCCAAGCTTGTATCTGCTTTAGTTTAAAAGAGATAGACATGACATGAGTGAAACATACTTGATCCTGAGAAGGTTGACAGAAGGGATATGAAGAGGATGTTTTTCTTGTGTGGCAGGCGAGTGGGGGTGTTGGTGGGGGGCGTTGAGCACTGTTTCAAAATTAGGTGTCACTATTTTTTATATCTCAGGAGAAATACTCAAAAACATTGAGCCGATGCTTTCACCATCTATTGTGGAGATTCAAATTTATACGGCAGTGATAGTTACAAAGTTGTAGGAAGAGGCAGTAATGCAGTTGGTTAGATTGTGAGGGGATGATTGTGGATGGGTGGGAGGAGGGGCGTGGTCAAATGGATTGTCACTTTTGGGGGACCTGGGCCTGGATGGGTGTGATCTTTGGAGAGGAGGAATGTGATGGGGAGAGGGAGGATTGTCAGACTAAGAGGGAACATGGGGTGTGAATTTTCAAGGGACATACTGTCTGCACCATTTTGATTAACTTGTTTTCCTTTCTAGGGGCCACATTTTATTTGGAATTCAAAGGTGCCGATGCTCTTCACATCTGCATGTTCATTTTTGGGTAGGTTCGTGCCAAATCACATGTTCAAGTCATCTTCAGCATAATGTCAAGGCATTAATGTGTGGCTCTGAAAGCAAACACGTGCTTCATTTTTCTGACCAAGTAAAGATGTGTTTCTGCTTGCTGCTCTCCCTTTGACAAAGACCCAAACCATACCTTGTGCACGTGAAGGTGCCAGTAACACTGGGTGTATGAGACTGTGAGAGCTAAGATACACGAGCAGTCTAAGGAGGTTTGAGATAGTATGTGCGTAGTTGAATGGGGTGTGGTAAGCAAATTTTAAACTCTCTTTCTAAGCTAACACACGAGCTAATTTGACAGTGGCATCAACAGAGACCTCCCTCTAAAGAGAAGACATAGATTATCGAACTAGTAGTAACGAAGGGCACAGTAAAGGTGAGAAAATGAGGTGCATGTAATGTTATAAGGCTCCAATATGTGACTTCAATTTGCTGTGCTTTTCCAGCACCACACTCTCTACTCTGATCTCCAGCATTTGCAGTCCTCACTTTCTCCTAGTAGAAATCAAGTTATATCTAGATATGGTAAACCTATTTACAGTAATGATGTGAAGGAAACGTTCCTAGTGTGTAGGAGAATGAATTTCTGGAACAGTACATTGAGAAGCTAACTTGGGGTTTGGCTATTTTGGAATCAGTGTTAATCAATGAAAAAGGGCTAAATTAACTGTGATTTAAAGGAGCCTTTTGGAAATAGTGACCAAAATATGGGAGAATTTCACATTAAGTTTGAAACAGATCAAAGAAAGTAAGAATGCCAGAAAATGTGGTAAGTTTTAGGATTGATAGCAATTTATTACCCAGCAAAAGATGACCAAGAAGCTGAGGAAAGAGGAAGTAAATGCAAACTCATGAGAAATGGTAAGGCACAGTGGCTCAGTGGTAAGCACTGTTGTCTCTCAACATCAAGGATCCATGTTCGATTCCAGCCTCGGGCGACTGTCTGTGTGGTGTTTGCACATTCTCCCCGTGTCTGCGTGGGTTTCCTCCGGTTTCCTCCCATGGTCCAAAGATGTGCATGTCAGGTAGGTTGACCATGCTAAATTGCCCGTACTGTTAGGTGCATTAGTCAGAGAGAAATTGGTCTGGGTGGGTTACTCTTCGGAGGGTCGGTGTGGACTTGTTGGGCCGAAGGGCCTGTTTCCATACTGTAGGGAATCTAATCTAATCTAATCATTCCAGCCTTAGGCGACTATTTGTGTGGAGTTCACATGTTCCTGCATGGGTTTCCACCGGGTGCTCTAGTTTCATTCCACAGAACAAAAATATGCTGGCTAGGTGAATTGGTAATGTTAAATTGTCATGTAGTGCAAACTAGGTGGATTAGCCATGGTAAATGCCAAGCTATAGAGACAGGGCAGGGGACTGGGTTTGTGTGAGATGCTGTTTGGAGTGTCAGTGCAGACTCAGTGGGCTGAATGGCCTCTTTCCGCATTGTAGAAATTCTATGATATAAGTGAGGTTTTCAAAATGTAAAAGGAAACAGATTAGCTAGGCCATATTTGGGCCTATTTCTTGTGTACAGTGAATTTAAAGTGGGAATAGGGAAGTAGTAGAGAAATTAAATATTACCTTTGTCTGCATCTTACTCCATGAAGATAGATGCAATCTCCCAGAAATGCCAGGCAACCAAGAGATTTGTGAAACTGAGAAACTGGAAGAAATTAGTGTTAGTAAAGAGTTCTTGAAAAGTTAATTGATTTGAATTTTCGCTTTACTAGATGAGCTGCATTCCAGAGTATTGCAGGAAATGGCACAGTGTGTGACTGGCAATGTTCTTTCAAAGTCCAATAAATTCTGGAAAGTCCTTCAGACTGGAGATTAACAAACGTAATATCACAATTGAGAAGGGAAAAAGTGTGAATGGAAACCTATAGACAATTACTTTGACTTTGTGAGAGGGGAAATGTTGGATTGCTTTGTAAACACAATAACAAGGAGCATGAGTCAGCAATTCAACTTCTTGAGTCTACTTCACTGGTCACATTTTGGCCTCAACTCCACTTTGCTCACTCACTCTTCATCACCTGTCAACCCATTACTAATTAAAAATCTGTCAAACTCCTCAAATTTATTTAATGTCCCAACATCCACCATGCTCTGGGATAATGAATTCACAGAATAATGACCCTTTCAGAGAAGTAACTATTCCACATTTCTGTTCTAAATCTACCCCGTCCTAAAACTATGACTTCTCATTCTAAATTGCCCTACATAAAGTAGTCATAACACATGGAAACAGACCCTTCAGTTCAACCAGAGCGTACTGAAAATAATCCCAAACTAAACTAATCCCACTTGACTGCTCCTGGCCCATATCCTTCCAAACCTTTCCTATTCATGTATCTATCCAAATTGTAATAGTATCCACTTCTGCTATTTCCTCAGAAGTACATTCCACATGCGAACCACCCTCTGTATTAAAAAAAGCTTTTTATGTATTTTTTAAATCTCTCACCCCTCACCCTAACAATGTACCCCCTAGTCTAGAAAACCCGCATCCTACCATTATCTCTGTCTAATTCCCTCATTATTTTATAAACAATGATCAGATCACATGTCAACCTCCTATGCTCCAGTGTAAAAAGTCCCAGCCTAAACAGCCATTCTTTGTAACACTCACCCTCCATACCCAATAGCATGATGATAAATCTTTTCTTAACCTCCTGCTTCCTATAACTGGGCGAACAGAACTGCGCACAGTATTCTAGAAGAGGCCTCTCCAATATCCTCCATTCAGTTGAAGAGGGTGAACACATGACTGCCCAGCTGGTTCAGTGCGCTACGTGCTTGATGTGGGAGGTCAACGACTCTGATGTGTCTGGCTCGAATATGTGTGGAAAGTGTGTGCACATTCAGCTATTGACCGAATATATTGCAGCACTGATGAAAGAACTCGAGGACCTTCGACTCATCCGAGAGAACGAGATCTTTCTGGACAAGACCTTCAGCGAGGTTATTACACCAGTCATGCCAGAAGAGAGCAGACGATGAGGAAGGCCGAGAGGAGACAGGTGCAAGAAACCCTGGGGGAAGTACCTGTCAGGAACAAGTTGAAGCTTTTGGAAACAGTAGAGACTGATGACACTGCCAGTGCGCAAGGCGGCCAGGTCTGTCAATTAAAAGTTGGCGCAGAGGCAGAGCGGAAGAGTCAGACATCGCACAGAGCCGTGGTAATAGGGGACTCCATCGTGAGAGGAACTGACCGGGGTTTTTGTGGCAGCAGACGGGATTTAAGGATGGTGTGTTGCCTTCCTGGTGCAAGGATGAAAGACATCGCGGGCAGAGTGCGGGAAATCCTCAAGGATGAGGGTGAAGAGCCAGAGGTGATGGTACATGTCGGTACAAATGATGTTGGGAAGAAGAGGAGGAACATACTACAGCGGGACTTCGGAGAACTAGAAAGAAGGCTGAAAAGCAGGACGCCCAAGGTGGTTATCTCCGGTTTGCTTCCAGTTCCTCGGGCTGGTGTGGCCAGAAACAGGGAGATAATGGACTTGAACGTGTGGCTGGGGAACTGGTGCAGCAAGCAAGGATTTAGGTTCTTGGATCACTGGGGTATATTTTGTGGTAAGCATAAATTCTACAAGAGAGACGGTTTGCACCTTAATAGGTTAGAGACCAGCATTCTGGCAGGCAGGTTTTCTACTGCAACACAGCTACGTTTAAACTAAGTAGCGGGGGGGAGGGAACAAACTGGATGTTTAAAAAGGAAATTGAAGGGAAAGTTAGAACAAGAGAAGTCAAGAAAGAAACTGTATCAATGAGGCAGAAAACTCGGAAAGGGATCACGCTGTAAGGTTGAGTGAAATAGGGGTTGATGGGAAAGGTGAGAGCAGTAACAAGTTAAAAATACTATATATGAATGCACGAAGCATTAGACATAAGATGGATGAGCTTGAGGCTCTTTTGGAAATTGGCAGATATAATATTGTGGGGGTAACTGAGACGTGGCTTCAAGTGGTCAGGGCCTGGGAAATGAATATTCAAGGCTACACGTGCTATCGTAAGGACAGACTGACGGGCAGAGGGGGTGGGGTGGCCTTGTTGGTAAGGGAGGATATTCAGTCCCTTGCGAGGGGGGACCTAGAGTCAGGGGATGTAGAATCAGTGTGGATAGAGCTGCGAAATACTAAGGGTAAAAAGACCCTCTTGGGAGTCATCTACAGGCCCCCAAACAGTAGTCTAGATGTCAGATGTAAGATGAATCAGGAGCTGCAATTGGCCTGTCGCAAAGATGTTACTACAGTTGTTATGGGGGATTTTAACATGCAGGTAGACTGGGAGAATCAGGATGGTATTGGACCTCAAGAAAGAGACTTTGTGGAGTGCCTCAGAGATGGATTCTTAGAGCAGCTGGTGCTGAAGCCGACCAGGGAGATGGCAATTCTGGATCTGGTATTGTGTAACGAACCAGAATTGGTCAGAGACCTCGAAATGAAGAGGCCATTGGGAAGTAGTGACCATAATACATTAAGCTTCAATCTGCAATTTGAGATGGAGAGGGTACAGTCGGAAGTGACAGTACTTCTGTTGAATAAAGGGAACTATGGAGCTATGAGGGAGGAGCTGGCCAAAGTTCAATGGTGCAGTACCTTAGCAGGGATGACCGTGGAGGAACAATGGTGGATATTTCTGTGTATAATGCAGAAGTTGCAGGATCAGTTCATTCTTAAAAGGAAGAAAGATCCTAGGAGGAGGCATGGGTGGCCGTGGCTGACGAGGGAAGTTAAGAAACATATAAAGTCAAAAGAGAAAAAGTATAACATAGCAAAGATTAAGTGGGAAAACTGAGGACTGGGAAGCTTTTAAAGAACTACGGAGGATTACTAAGAAGGAAATGCGCAGAGGACAAATAAGGTACGAAGGTAAACTGGCCAATAATATAAAGGAGGATAGTAAAAGCTTTTTTTAAGTATGTGCAAGGCAAAAAAATGGTTAGGACTAAAATTGGGCCCTTGAAGACAGAAACAGGGGAATATATTATGGGGAACAAAGAAATGGCAGAAGAATTAAATGGGTACTTCAGATCTATGTTCACTGGGGAAGACACAAGCAATCTCCCTGAGGTAACAGTGGCTGAAGGACCTGAACTTAAGGGAATCTATATTTGCCAGGATTTGGTGTTGGAGAGACTGTTAGGTCTGAAGGTTGATAAGTCTCCGGGGCCTGATGGTCTACATCCCAGGGTACTGAAGGAGGTGGCTCAGGAAATCGTAGATGCGTTGGTGATTATTTTCCAGAGTTCGATAGATTCGGGGTCGGTTCCTGAGGATTGGAGGGTGGCTAATGTTATACCACTTTTTAAGAAAGGTGGGAGAGAGAAAGCAGGAAATTATAGACCAGTTAGTCTGACCTCAGTGGTGGGAAAGATGCTGGAGTCTATTATAAAGGTTGAAATTACGGCACATCTGGATAGTAGTAACAGTATAGGACCGAGTCAGCATGGATTTATGAAGGGGAAATCATGCTTGACTAATCTTCTCAAATTTTTTGAGGATGTAACTCTGAAGATGGACGAGGGAGATCCAGTAGATGTAGTGTACCTCGACTTTCAGAAAGCTTTTGATAAAGTCCCACATAGGAGGTTAGTGAGTAAAATTAGGGCGCATGGTATTGGGGGCAAAGTACTAGATTGGATTGAAAATTGGTTGGCTGATAGGAAACAAAGGGTAGTGATAAATGGCTCAATTTTGGAATGGCAGGCAGTGACCAGTGGGGTACCGCAGGGATCCATGCTGGGACCGCAACTTTTTACAATATATGTTAATGATATAGAAGATGGTATCAGCAATAACATTAGCAAATTTGCTGATGATACAAAGCTGGGTGGCAGGGTGAAATGTGATGAGGATGTTAGGAGATTACAGGGTGACCTGGACAAGTTAGGTGAGTGGGCAGAAGCATGGCAGATGCAGTTTAATGTGGATAAATGTATGGTTATCCACTTTGGTGGCAAGAACAGGAAGGCAGATTACTACCTCAATGGAATCAATTTAGGTAAAGGGGCAGTACAGAGAGATCTGGGTGTTCTTGTACACCAGTCAATGAAGGCAAGCATGCAAGTACAGCAGGTAGTGAAGAAGTCTAATAGCATGTTGGCCTTCATAACAAGAGGAATTGTGTATAGAAGCAAAGAGGTGCTTCTGCAGCTGTACAGGGCCCTGGTTAGACCACACCTGGAGTACTGTATGCAGTTCTGGTCTCCAAATTTGAGGAAAGACATTCTGGCTATTGAGGGAGTGCAGCGTAAGTTCATGAGGTCAATTCCTGGAATGATGGGATTACCTTACACTGAAAGACTGAAGCCTTTTACACCCTTGAGTTTAGAAGACTGAGAGGGGATCTGATTGAGACATATAAGATTATGAAAGGATTGGACACTCTGGCAGCAGGAAACATGTTTCCGCTGGTGGGTGAGTGCCGAACCAGAGGGGACAACTTAAAAATACGGGGTAGACCGTTTAGGACAGAGATGAGGAGAAACTTCTTCACCCAGAGAGTGGTGGTTGTGTGGAATGCTCTTCCCCAGAGGGCAGTGGAAGCCCAGTCTCTGGATTCATTTAAGAAAGAGTTGGATAGAGCTCTCAATGATAGTGGAATCAAGGGTTATGGAGATAAGGCATGAAGAGGATACTAATTAGGATCCTAATTAGCCATGATCATACTGAATGGCAGTGCAGGCTCGAAGGGCTGAATGGCCTACTCCTGCACCTATTGTCTATAGTCTATTGTCTATTCAATCAGATTCAGGGATCTGATTGTGCTTTAGCTTCATTTTCCTACCTGGCCCCTCAAATCCGTGATTAATCAATGAAAATTCTGTCAGTACCTTCTTTCTAGAGAGAAATCAAAAACTAATGACCTTCCAGAGGGAAATAATTCCTCCTTACGTTTATCTGAAATAGGAGGCGCCTTATCTTAAAACTGTTCTGCCTAGTTTTAGGTGGTGTCAGGAGGGAAGACATCCTCAGCATCTACCCAGGCAAGCCCCTTCAATTTTAAATGTTTTATTAAGCTCAGGAGAACAATGGCCTAGTGGTATTATTGCTGGACTGTTAATCCAGAGATCCGGGTAACGTTCTGGGGACTTGGGTTTGAATTCTGTCACAACAGATTCCTGGTGGAATTTGAATTCAGTAAATATCCTGAAATGAGAATAGAACATAGAACAATACAGCACAGAACAGGCCCTTCGACCCTCTATGTTGTGCCGACCTGTGAACTATTCTCAGCTGATCCCCCTATACTATCCCATCATCATCTATGTGCTTATCCAAGGATTTTTAAATCTCTCTACTGTGGCAGAGTTGACTACATTGGCAGGTAAGGCATTCCACGCCCTTGCCACACTCAGATCTGTCTTCAATCTGTCACACCATAATTTGTAGTTATGCCCCCACGTACAAGCTGACGTCATCATCCTAGGAAATAGACTTCCACAGTCTACCCTATCTAATTGATGACCATTAATCCATTGTCAAATGTTGGAAAAACCCATCTGGTTCACTAACGTCCTTTATGGAAGAAAAACTGCCATCCTTACCTGGTCTAGCCTGTGTGTGACTCCAGGTCCACAGCCGTGTGGTTAACTTGTAGCTATCCTCCGGACAATTACGGATGGGTAATAAATGCTGCCAGGCCAGCGATGCCGTGATCCCGTGAATGAATAAAGAAAACAAAATTGCTCATTCTGTTGAACCTCCGGAATCAAAGGCTAGCTTAACCTCCATAGTCATACAGCATGGAAATAGACTCTTCAGTCCAACCAGTCCATGCCAACCACATTCTCAACTAAACTAGTTCCACCTGCCGGTGCTTAGCTGGTGTCCCTCTAAACTGTTCCTTTTCATGAACTTATCCAAATGTCTTTTAAACATTGTAACTGTACCTGCATTTACTACTTTCTTTGGTTCATTCCACACACAAACTACTGTGATTTAAAAAATATGTTGCCTCATATTCTCTTTAAATCTTTCTTCTCTCACCAAAATATGCCCTCTATTTTTAAATTCCCCCAGCCTGGGGAAAACACCCTTGCCATTCAACTTATCTATGTGATTCATGATTTTATAAACCACAATAAGGACACCCCTCAATCTCCTACATTCCAGTTTAAAAACTCTGCCTTTTTATGTGTCTGAAACCCTCTGTTTCTGGTAACATCTTGATAAATTATTACTGAACCCTCTCCACTTTAATAATATCCCATAACACAGTGACCAGAACTGCTCACGATACTCGAGAAGAGACCTTCCCGATGTCCTGTGCAACCTCAACATGATGGCCCAACTCATATACTCAAAGATTTGAGCAAAGTATGTGTACTAAACCAACCTGTGATGTAAAGTTCAAAGAACCACTTTAACCCCAAGTCTCTCTGTTGTACAACACTACCATTATTTGTATAAGTCCTGTCTTTGTTAATATATTACCATGATGCAATACCTCACATTTATCCAAATTAAACTCCATCTAACACTCCTCAACCCATTGACCCAATTGATCAAAATCTCTTTGCAATCTATGGATAACCCTCTCCCCTGTCCACTATACCACCAATTCGTAAACTTACTAGCCATGCCTCCTATATTCTCCTCCAAATCATTTATATAAATAACAAAACAGATGTGGATCCAGAATCGATCCAGAAGGAACACCACTGCTCACTGGCTTTTCAGTCTGAAAAACAATCCTCCACCTCTATCTCCTACCATAAAGCTAATCTTGTATTCAATTGGCAAGTTCACCCTGAATCTCATGTGATCTAATTTTATTGATTAGTCTCCCATGAGGAACCTTGCCGAAGGCTTCACTAAAGTCCAAGTAAACAATGTCTACCACTCTGCCCTCATCCATCTTTTTGGTTACATCATTAAAAACTCAATTAAGTTTGTGAGAGATGATTTTCCTTACACAAAACCTTGCTGATTTATCCTTGTCTCTCCAAATGCATGTAAATCCTTATTCAGTGGAGTGGAGCATTCTCACTCTGATGTGTGTATACCTCAGAGTATTTGCTGATCTTTGAACTGTCTTCTCACAGAATAGGCAAATATTCTCTTAGCATTTTCAAAGATTGATGACATTTAGGTCCTGATAAGTCAGGCAGTTGTCAAATCTTGAAATCTGCTGTGGGCACCGCGGTGGTTCAGTGGTTAGTACTGCTGCCTCTTTGCGCCAGGGTTCTGGAATTCAATTTCAGCCTTGGGTGACTGTGAAGTTTGCACATTTTCCCCATGTCTGCGTGGGTTTCCAAGTGCTCCGGTTTCCTCCCACAGTCCAAAGATGTACATGTCAGGTGAATTGGCCATGCTAAATTGTCCATCGTGTTAGGTGCATTAGTCAGAGGGAAATTGTTCTGGGTGGGTTACTCTTCGATGTGTCGGTGTGGACTTGTTGGGCTGAGTGGCCTGTTTCCACACTGTAGGGAATCTAATCTAAATCCAAGTCCATTCATATCCTGTGTCTGGGTTCAATTCTCTTACACCTGACTGAAAAATCTATCTTAAAGCATCCCATTAGACAGTTTTTTTATTTCAAGAATCAACTTTTAAAACCTTCCTTGAACTGTTTCCAGTGCAAGTATGTCCTTCCTTTGGTAAGGAGACCAGAATAATACACAGCACTCCAGCACAGCACTTAAGGGCGGCACGGTGGCACAGTGGTTAGCACTGCTGCCTCACAGCGCCTGTAGACCCGGGTTCAATTCCCGACTCAGGCGACTGACTGTGTGGAGTTTGCACGTTCTCCCCGTGTCTGCGTGGGTTTCCTCCGGGTGCTCCGGTTTCCTCCCACAGTCCAAAGATGTGCGGGTCAGGTGAATTGGCCAAGCTAAATTGCCCGTAGTGTTAGGTAAGGGGTAAATGTAGGGGTATGGGTGGGTTGCGCTTCGGCGGGTCGGTGTGGACTTGTTGGGCCGAAGGGCCTGTTTCCACACTGTAAGTCTAATCTAATCTAATCCATGTGAGGTCTCACCGGTACTCTGCATAATTTAGCAAAACTTCCCTAATTCTATATTCCGTTTCTGTGCAATGAAGGCCAACATTTGGTTTCCTTAATTACTTACCTGCATAATAACATCCAAAATATCTTTCTGCAGTGTGTAGTCACTTCACTTACATAGATACTTTATATCTGCCTCAACTTGCTGACTCTTTTTATTGTAAATATGCCTGAAGCACAGTTGGTCCCTTCATAAGAGGCATTGTTATAGGTTATACAGTAAATAGTTTGGCCCTGTTGTTGATCCCTCTGGTGCTTGTATAGTTGTAGCTCGTCAGTATGAAAATGACCCATTTATTATGACTGTTTCCTGTTAATCAATCCTCTATTCTTGCAAATGTATCACCCTGAAATCCTGAGCTCGTACCTTGTGCAGCAATTTTTTGATGTGGCACCTTATCAAAGGTCAACTTTAAATTCAAACATATTTGAATTCCCCTTTGCTTGTTAAATCCTCAAGCACACGAACAGATTTGTGAAACATTATTTGCATTTTACAAATTGTTATCAACACAGTTCTGTTTAAGATTTTCTAAATATAGAAACACAGAAAATAGGAACAAGAGTAGGCTATCAGCTCTTCGAGCCTGCTCTGCTATCATTATGATCATGGTTGATCACCCAGCTCGAGCTTGTTCCTACTTTTCCACCATATCCTTTGATCCTTTTAGCCCCAACTGCTATATCCAATCTCTTCTGGAACCACCACCCCCCCCACCCCACCCCCATTACCAGGAACAGCCTTCATTCATTAACCCTGTCTAGTTGTTAGAATTTCATAGATTTCTATCAGATTCTCCCCAATCTCCTTCTTATAAGGTCCAGCAAATATAATCCTAACTGATTCAATATCTCATGTCAATCCTGTCATTCCAGAAATTAGTCTAATCAGCCTTTGCTGCACCCCTCAAATCCTGCATACACTGTCCCAAATACAATCTCGCCAAGATCCTGTATAATTGCAGCAAGACATCCCTTCTCCTGTACTGAAATCCTCTTGCTGTGAAAGCCAACATACCAGTTGCCTCCTTGACTGTTTGTACACCTGCATACTTATTTTCATAGACTGATGTGCAAGGACACCCATAACCATTCAGATGATTTTCCACCTTCCTGTTTTTATCTACATTATCCTCATCTGCCATGCATTGACCTACTCATTTGATTTGCCTAAATCAGACTGAAACATCTCTCCATCTCTATCAAGCTTACTCTCCAAATGAGAGGGTTAAACAATAAAGGGAGAACTAGCCATTTGGATACAGGACTGGCTTGAACAAAGGAGACAGAGGGTGGTGGTGGAGGATTGAATCAGACTGGAGGCCTGTGAACAGTGGTGTGCCACAAAAATTGTTGCTGGGTCCACTACTTTCTGTCATTTAATTAAATGATTTGGATGTGAACATAGGAGATATGGTTAGTAAGTTTGTAGATGACCCTAAAATTGGTGTAGTGGACAGCCAAGAATTTACTTCACAGTACAATGGGATCTTGATCAGATGAACTGAGAAATAGCAGATGGAGTTTAATTTAGATAAATGTGAAGTGCTGCATTTTGGAAAGGCAAGTCAGGGCAGGACTTCTACACTTAATGGTAAGGTCATGGGAGTGTTGCTGAATAAAGGCCTTGGAATGTAGCTTCATAGTTCCTTGAAAGTAGAATGGCAGATAGACAGGGTAGTGAAGAAGACGTTTGGTATGCTTTCCTTTATTGGTCAAAGTATTGAGAACAGGAGTTGGGAAATCGTGTACAGGACATTGGTTAGGCCACTTCTGGATTACTGCGTTCAGTTCTGGTCTCTGCTATAGGAAGTGTGTTGTGAAACATGAAAAGGTTTAGAAAAGATTTACAAGGATGTTGCTAGGGCTAGAGGGTTTGAGCTACAGGGAGAGGCTGAATATGCTGGGGCTGTTTTCCCTGGAGGGTTGGAGGCTGAGGGGTGACCTTGCAGAGGTTTATAAAATCATGTGCGGCATGAATAGGGTGCATAGATAAGACCCTTTTCCTGCGGTGGTGGAGTCCTGAACTAAAGGGCATAAGTTTAAAGTGAGAGGGGAAAGATTTAAAAGAGACAGAAGGGGCAACATTTTCATGCAAAGAGTAGTGTGTGTTTGGAATTAGCTGCCAGAGGATGTGGTAGAGGCTGGTACAATTACAGTATTTAAAAAGCATCTGGATGGGTACTTGGATAGGAAGAGTTTTAAGGGATCTGGGACTAGATTAATTTAGGATAATTGGTCAGCATGGGCGAATGGACTGAAGGTTCTGTTTCGATGCTGTACAGCTCTGTAACTGCAGATGCTGGAAATCAAACAAAAACAGAAATTGCTAGAAAATCTCAGCAGGTCTGGCATATCTATGGTGTGGAATCAGTTAACATTTCAGGCCTAGTGACCCTTCTTCAGAACTGATGGTAGCTAGAAGTTGGTTTTATGCTGATGATAGGGTTGGGTGAGGGTTAAGGAGTAAACAATAGATGGAGATAGAGCCTAAAGAGAGAGAATAGTTAGACAGGCAAAGGTGTGGATAATGGTCAGTGTAGAAGATGCTAATGGGGACGATGAGTGGCTAACAATGGGTAGTAAGTAGTGGCAGACCAAGTGATAACACATTGGACCAGCTAATCTAATGTTTCTTGATTTCTTTCTCCTTCCCTTGGATGCTGTGTCACACTTGTGCTTTTCCAATATGCTGGTACTGTGCAGAATTTAGGGAGTTTTAGAAGATTAAAACTAATGCACCACTGTATTTGCAGTCACTTTCTTTCAGACCTTAAAATGCAGACAGTCCGGTCCAAAGTTGTCAGATTTTACTCTCATTAGTATTCTTTAATGACTTGTGATTTCTTTAAATAGCTTTTCTTTTCCTCCTAGATCACTGTCCCAAATGCTTTTGATTGAACTTGCAATGCTTTTTGTGTTTTATATTGTGAAGACACATACAAAATGCTATCACAAAGTCTCTATCATTTTGTTTCTATTTCCTTTTCATTTTTCATTCTTCATTCCTTGGGCTCTCCCACTAAGGGACATCTGCTCACTATTACTCCACATTTCCCGTTTTATGTACTGGGATATTTCTTCATTTTCATTGTACTCCAGAGTGTACCTGTTGATTATTTTTTAGCCATCCTACTGATTCATCAGATGAGGTAATCAGCAGGAGGTTTCCTTGCCTGTGTTCAACCTGAAGCTGTGAGACTTCATGGAGTCCAAACTCAATGTTGAGGACTCCCAGAGGAACTCCCTCCTGACTGTACCACTGCGCTGCCACCCTTACCTCAAGTTCACCTGGACCATCTCAGAAACTTTCCTCCCCTTCCTGGACCTCTTCATTGCCATTTCTGGCGACGACTCAATACGGTCATCTACTTCAAACCAACCGACTCCCACAGCTGTCTGGACTACAACTCCTCCTTGCTCCTAATTCCTCTGCCCCTGCCACATCTGCTTCCAGGAAGACCAGTTCCACTCCAGGACATTCCTTCAAGGATCACAATTTCCCCTTCCACGTGGACAACAATGCCATACAACACATTATCCTCTGCCATTTCCACCACCTACAAACAGACCCCACCATCAGAATATATTTTCCTCCACACCCCTATCTGTGTTCCGCAGAAACCCTTGTTCTGTCCAAGCCCCCCACCAACCCACGTTCCATTGCCGGTACCTTCCCTTGCCAAGCACATGCGAGTCTTGGGCCGCCTCCACTGCCAAGTCCTAGTCACCCAACACCCAGAGGAAGAATGCCTCATCTTGGGAGCCTCCAGTCACAGGATCAATATCGATTTCATTAGTTTCCTCATTCACCACCCCCAGCTAACTCTGATCCAAACCTCCAGCTCGTCACCACCCTCTTGAACTATCCTACCTGTCCATCTTCCTTCCCATCTATCCATTCCACCCTGCTCTACAATCTAGTATCATCAGCCCCCACCTTCATCTACATATCGCATTCTCAACTACCATCCTCACAGCCGCCTCCTCCCCCCTCCCATTTATCTCTTAGCCCCCTGGGGTCCTCCCACATTCTGATGAAGAGCTTATGCTCGAAACGTCGATTTTCTTGCTGCTCAGATGCTGTTCCTTTTCCAGGACCACACTTTTTGACTCTGATCTCCAACATCTGCAGTCCTCATTTTCTCCCACCTCTGCTGGATCTGTCCTGCCAGTGAGACAGGACGTATCCGGGGATGTGATGGTTGTGTCTAGGATGTAGTCATACTCCTGGAACCTTATATTACAGATAAGGTCAGGCTGTCGCTTGACTAGGCTGTGAGACAGCTCTCCCAATTTTGCCACTGGCCCCCAGATGTTAGTGAGGAGGACTTTGCAGAGTCAACAGAGCTGTTTCTGTTGTCTTTTCCAGTGCGTAGCTTGATGCTAGGTGATTCATCCGATTTAGCAATTGAGAGTCAATCACACTGCTTTTGTCTGGAGTTGCACAGACCAGGTGATGATGGCAAATTTCTTTCCCTGAAGGACATTAGTGAACCAGATGGGTTTTTACACGATTTTGTGGTCATCATTCAACCCTTAATTTCAGATATTTATTAAATTTAAATTCCACATCTGCCATAGCAGGATTCAGACACAAGTCCCCAGAACATTGTCTGGGTCTCTACATAAATAGTCTAACAATAATACCACTAGGTTATTGTCTTCCCTGGCTGTGGAAGCATATGGTATACTTGCCTTTATTAATTGAGTCATCGAATTTAAGAACAGAGTAATTACGCTGAAACTGTTTAAAACATAGCCACAGCTAGAGTACTATGTGCAGTTTTGGAATCCACATTATAGGAGGAATGTAATTACATTGTAGAGGGTACAGAGGACAATTACGAGGATGCTGCCTGGGCAGGAGAGTTTCACTTATGAGGAGTTTGGGGACAGAATTTGGGGTTGCTTTCCTTACAACAGAGTAGTCTGAGGGGAGAAATGAATGAGATGTATAAAATTGAGGGTGTTGGTAGGATCGACAGGAAGAAACCTTTCCCTTGATGGAGGGACCAATAACCTGGGGCAGAAGTTTGAGGGAATATGAGGAGGATCTTCTTCACCCAGAGAGTAATGGCAATCTGGAACTCGCTGTCTGTAAGGATTATAGAGACAGAAACTGTCATCACATTCAAGAATCGTCTGGATGTGCATTTGTGATCCAAAACACAGATGGTGGTAGGCCAAATGTTAAAAAATGGGCTTAGAATAGTTAGGTTTCTTTTGTCCATGCTGTTTGGTTGAAGGGCCTTTGCTGTAGATCTTTAATGGCTATAAATCCCCTTTCTTTTTGTAATCCTATTCTCACTTTTACTGTGAACTAATTATCAGAACTAATGTGCAGCTCCTTCCTGTCCCAGCACTTGTGCCATTGTCCCATTAAGTTATATACCTCCAGCCTTGGACCTGGTGTTACCGCTGCTGCTCAATGCTGGTCAGTAGGTTTATGTGGGATGGGACCTAATTGGCACTTGGTCTAGCAGGAGAAAGTGAGGTCTGCAGATGCTGGAGATCAGAGCTGAAAATGTGTTGCTGGAAAAGCACAGCAGGTCAGGCAGCATCCAAGGAGCAGGAGATTCAATGTTTCGGGACATAAGCCATTCCTGAAGAAGGGCTTATGCCCGAAACGTTGAATCTCCTGCTCCTTGGATGCTGCCTGACCTGCTGGGCTTTTCCAGCAACACATTTTCAGCACTTGGTCTAGCAGTCAATCTTGCTGGTTGGTTGGGCAGGAGGGGACTTGCTCTTAAACAGGCCAGCTCTACACTTTGTTGTAAAAATGGAAAGTCCATTCCTTGTCTCCATTTCTTGTCCTTCAGTAAATTTATGATAAGAGCAATTGCATGAATTAATCTGACTTTTTTTAATTGTTAGTCTTCATTTTCTTAGCTCCTGCATCGCTTTCCTAGGAGTATTTTTGACTACACAGAGTAAGAAGAAGAAGATGTTTGAACCATATGTCGTGATGGATGTGATTCCAGGTTAGTGGCAGATGGTTAAGAGAGAGTGTGTCAATAAGATAGAGGAAAGGCCATCTACTATCAAAACCCTTTGTTTTGATAGATTTTTCAAATCTATATTCTCTGCTTTAAGTAGAATAATTGCAATTTGTCCAGTATCTCCACAATGATTAGTCTTTCATCTGATACCATTCTAGTTACTTCCTCTCTACGCTTTTTCCAGTGCTTTTGGCATTCATCCCAAAATGTGGTGTGCAGCTTTGATTACAGTCCACCAGTTGATGATTCATATAAATTCCATATAAAACATTCATACGAAGTATCCTTGCATCTGTGTACTCTCTGTTCACAAAACTAAAGAGCCTGAATAATTTTTAAAATCAGTTTTATCAAATTGTCTTACCATCTTAAAAACTTGTGGATGTGCATCTCTGGATCTTTGTTCCTACACCCCCTTATAAAATTTCAAACTTAACTAATATTGCCTGGTATCAGTTTTCATTCCAAAGTGCTTTTCAGCAATGGATCATTCAGCATGTGTCTGCCCATTTCACCAGCTGAAGTTGCTATCTATTGCTATACTAACTGTGGTTTATCACAAATGAGTTCTGTGTTTACTGCAGACTTCGTAATGATGGCCTGGGATCCAAGTTATTGAAATATATCAGAAGAGCAGCGTCCTAATACTGTCTTTTTTTTTGAGTTTAGGTGGGGAGGGACATCATAGAATTCCAACAGTGCAAATAGAGGCCATGTAGCCCATTGAATGCACCGAATGTCCTAAAAGCAACGACCCCCACCATACCCTTTCCCCATAACCCTATATTTACCATGACTAATCCACCTAGCCCACACACCGTCTTCTACAGGCACTTTATCATAGCCGGTTCGCCTAATCTGCACATCGTTGAACTGTAGGAGCCAGCTGGAACACCTAGCATGTCCACATGGACATGCTCCCCTCCAGTCTGAGAAATAAGTTTATCACTATTTGCATTCTATCCCTTAACTGATTTCCATTTCATGACACTAGTCTTTGTAAGTATAGCTATAGTCTCGCAATATTAATACTTTGTTCTTTACAGCTTTCTGATTTCTACTTCCATCTCCTTTCCATTTGGTAGTATAATGTTTCCACATTGCCATCTGCTCACAAAAATAGATTCTCTATTTTAGTCCTTGAGTTCATTATCCCTTTCTAATGGTGTAATTATATCTTTTGATTAACATTGACATCTTCCATTCCCTGCATCATTTCTTTTACTTACACTGAATACATTGCAGCTGTAAATAATACATCCCTCCAGTTGATGTTTGAGTCAAGTTTCCAATACTGCTGACATATCATGTTTCCATGTAGTAACTGCACTTATTTATCAAGCCAACCTTGGTCACGCTAACATTTCTTGCTCTGTTTGATCACTCCTATTAGTCAGAGTTTTCTAGCCTCTCTGGATGATATGAGCACGGGCATCCGTTTTTTTTTCTGCCTATTAATTTTGAATGTCTGTCTTTCTATACTCCCCTTTTCACTGACTTTTTGTGCATTTTATTTCAACTGTCTGATTATATTCTGTTTCTCCTTTCTTTGTGAATTTAATTTAATTTTCCCACAATTGGCCTATCTGTAAGGACATTGATTCCAGCTCCGATATGTGCAGACTATCCACCACCTATCCTGGAATTGGACTGGGGCCTTCAGTCTGCACTGATTATTAAGTTGGATATTAAATTCCTTTCTTTTCCTGATACACTGCTCACTTGTGTAGGATCTGAATACCACTAACTTTGAGTTCTTCCTTTTTAACTTACTTCTGAACTTCCTATTGCTCGAATGATTGTAATTTTGACTGCAGGATCTCAGTCCTGAGTTGCTGGTTTCCTCGTGTGTTATTTTCCAAAAGATAACTGTACTTAAACAGAGTTCAAGTACACACTCCTTTGTGAGAGCTTTATTTGTTAGCTACATGCCTTAAAACCTGTACTCAGCCACATGTGCTGTCCATATTTATACAAGCAATTTGTGCCCCAATTAACTTTTAATACACTAATTTCTTGTTGTTCATTCCGTTCGGTATCAGGTAATCCTTCAGCCTTCGTTAAATGATGACACATAGACCATAACTTCTGACTTGCCTGTGTCCATTTAAAATGTACAGCACCCCCTTAATGATATCCTTTCTCCTGACACCAAGGAGAAAACCAGCCTTTGAGCATGTGCAGCTGTGCCAGTCCATCACACTGAATATCACATTTCTCTGATCACTGCAGTTCATCACAGTTGTTTGCTGTCAAATGCTATGCATGTGTGTAGACTGCACTCCCAGGCCATGACACCTCATGAGTATTCTTTGTTTAAAAACTAGTTTGAGATTGTTGCAGTCAGGATTCCTGCACTGTCTACCTGTTCTGACCCGACTTGATGGCCACTTGCTCACTCAATTCTCCTGGACTCTGTAGCTGTGAAGTGACCACCTCCAGAAGTCTGTTGTTCAGGAAATCCTCAGCGTGGAGCAAGGCCCCCAGAGATTCTGGAAATCCTGGACATGAGTCAGAGCAACTAGAAAGGGGAGAGCTTGCTGCAAATGCAAGGTTCAAGGCAGAGCTCTCCCATTGCCATGAAATGTGCCAGGCACAAGTCTCTACTACCTATTCAACATATTCTGAAGTTGTAACTACCAAGTTCTATTATTTTTCCCCAATTTCCAATCCTTTAATGCTCCTTGGCTGTCGCTGCCCGTGTGCCTTTCCTTTCTTCGACAGCACTGCTTTGCTAAGACCTGGTAATATCTGAACCTTTTGTTTTTCCAGGACTGAGGAGCATGTTTGATAAGAAGAGCCCAGTACAGCCAGAACTCAGTGGCTCCTTCTCCTATGGTACCTTGGAGAACAGCGGTAATCCTGCTAATAATCAGCAGCTACCAGAAGCTCATCAGGAACCAATTGCAGTTCACTCAGTCATGGAGTCAAAGTTGGAGTGAACTGAGCCCAACAGGAGATAGTGAAACCTGGCCCACTCCCAGTTTCTCGCGAATACTGCAGCCTGTGGTGAATGGAGCAGCATGACTGCAGATTGGACCAACAGTGCCTCTTCAGCTCCTGTTCTGTTGCTCCCGGGTCTGTTGGTGCAACAGGAAATTTGTACTTGCACTATACGCAGAATGCAACCATGGACTGGGTTCTGGATCCAGCCAGTGTTCTGAGATCCCCAGTCTACTCCTCACCCTCATTCAATTGGTTTATCTGCTTTACTCCTGGGTCTTGCGTGGTCACCTGGGTTACTGCCCAGCTCCTGACTTGACCATTAGTCAGTCTCGAGCTCCTGCAAACAGTGGGGTTCTTTATTGAAAATGGAAAGCTTCAGGTTTATCAAGTTATTTAATGTATTTGCTTTGTGCTGTATGAAACAGTAGAGTTCCTGTTTTGATTTGGGAGAGTTCATGTTTTAGTTTTTTATATATAAAGATTAGTGCTGATGGTTTTCTGCACTTAATCCCAGTGAATGAAGAAAACTGGGCTGAAGATTAGGGAGGCAAATAAATCAAAGTGAGCGTGGACTGCCGTGCACTTGGAGCTCACTGCATTCAAGCAGAATCATGTATACACAGTTAGTTGGCGTATCTAGAGAAAAACAGATGAGATGGAGGGTGAAGGAGGGACATGATTGGAGATGTGGCATAAGATATGGGCCGGTGGACATGGAGACCAAGAGTTGCATGTGGAGATGGATGGAGGGCTGCTGGGTAGATGCAGAGGAGTGTGGGGATGATAGTGTGTTGGAGACTGATTTGTGTAGAAGAAGATTAGATGGCCAGGGTCAGTGTTCTTCTCCAGTAGCAAATGGCCTTTTGCTAGCTCTTTGCAAAAGCGCTCATTGACTTATGGGTAAATGTGTGGAGCATGAGAGCTGAAAGTGAGAGTCTGCAGGGCGATTCTACTTGTGCCCACACTGACAGCTTAGAATTATTAAATAGTAACACTACCTCAGCAGTTATATTCACCTCACCTCTAGACTTTTGTTCTTTTATCCTTTTTTGGATCAAGACGATGTTGTGGGACTTTTCGATGTTACACTTTAAGGGATAAATGATACCTTGACACTAAAAGCAATTTAGAGGCTAGTATCAGTAGGATCTCTGTAGACCCTGTGTAGACAGGGAACGATACTAATGAAAATGTTCTAAGAAGGCCTTGGATGATGACAGTGTAGGGCAGAGATTGAAAAATAAGTATTCAGCAACACCTGGGGTGAGATTGATTGATTGTTTATACTCTGACAGGTTGAAGGACATATGAACCAATGACACAGAGGAACATCTTTATCTCTGAAGGAAGGTTGGAATATAGATAAGAGGGTGCTGATAGTATAAGGGTAATCATGCATGCTAAAGAGGCTTGCTTCAGTCTAATAAATCAGACAGATCTCTCCCTGCGTCGCTTGAATAAAATCTTTATAAAATCATTTTCTTAGTCTCCATTATATTATCTTGTTATGGGCCAGGCTGGACCCCCTTAAAACATTTCAAGACAGCAGCTTGGGCCCTAACTTTGCTGGTTGTTTTAAGCAGGTGTAGAGTGCATATTCCAGGACTGATGCAGCTGGCCCAACCACTTAGTTTTAAACAAAACAATTTATTGCAAGATTACCAAATGAAACACAAACAAAAGAGAACAGAATAACTTAACCTATCAGAAAACCCAATAGATTATCCAAACTTAATGATCTTGTTCTAACTACTTGTAACAATCCCCATAAATGCCCCTTTTCAAAAAAATCCAACACCGGTTCTTACAGGAGAGAAGGCGCAGTGATTCAGCAGGGAACACCTTTAATCAGCAGCCTCAAAACTGACTAGCAGCTCTGAACCCAACCCCAACCAGATCAGAGAAAAGCTGAGCTGGGAGAACTGTCATTTATCTTTCATTGTACAAGTTTTTTTTTTAAACTTAAAAGCTTCTTCAAATGGATCAACTCCAGACATTTTGGAACTTGCCTTTACGACTGCTGGGGGGAAAAAAAATCAAGGACAACATAATCTTGTTAAAGGAGCAGCATTGTCGCACTTTAAAAAGCAACACACCTGGAATGCGATCAGCAGCTGAGTAGGCCCAGTAGAACCCCACAGAGTCAGTGAGCAGGTTTTTTTTTTGCAGGTGCTGCTTGATAACATGGTCGGTGACTCCATTGTCATTTTACTGGTGATGGAGCAGTAATTGGCAGGGTTGGGTTTGTCTTGCTTTTTAAGTACAGGTCAAACCTGGGTAACTTTGATTTTAAATGCTACTAACAGCGATGCTAAACGTATGCCCCCAAATGTATTAACCGAGGCCTCTGGATTATTTAATTCAGTGACAATTCCACAAGGCCATTTCAGTGTGCAGGCTGAAAGGATTAATTGTGAAGCTGTTATTGAGAACGTCACCACCAACATCCAGACTATCTGTCTGAAGTCAGTTTCCAGCTCTCCAGTAATGTCAACAAAAACAAAACTCTGCCCCTCTTAGAAACATGGAATATAAATAGAAACAGAGGGATTGAGAGGGATGGGGCAGAGACACAGACACTGTTCCACCCGGATGACCTTTCAGCCGAGTGCCTCCTTGGGTTGCTCCCAGTTATTTTGGCTGAAACCTGAGTGTCAGTCAAATGGGGAGGGTTCCTGGTTGTGGCAGAGATTTGATAGTCACACTTTCTGGTGTTACGTTGAAACACATGCTGCCATTGCCGTTCTGAGGGTGTACCTTTATCGGAACTGTATAAATTTTCAGAATGACAGTGATGCTTACAAAGCTGAGAGCTGGTATGGCATTGGTGCTCTGTGTGATTGATCTAATGTATAAAACAGCTTTTTGAAATACGATAGTGAATGCCTGAAAGCATTCCAGGCTGTGATATGTGCCTACAGTGAGTGACAGTCAACAGAAGCCAGCCTCTGTCAGCCCTTTTAATAGAGAGGAGGAGGAAACTCAGAATTCATGTTCTACAAAAATAATCCCCAGTTTTAAAATGGCCCTAACTCCTCAACATACAGCAATGGCACAATATGCGGCATTCAGTCAGTGACAGACCTTCGACTAATAAGATTTAGTGCTGGTTGCACCACTAGTAAGGGCTACATGACAGAAAAACGGGTGACTGTCAGGAAGACCAGTAAGTGTGGTCTGGCAGTGCAGGAGACCCCTGGGGCCAATCCCATCTCAAAACAGGTATATCATTTTGGATATTGTTGGATAAGTCCTCTCCGGAGAAAGCAGCAGCTGCAGCTAGATCTGTAGCACCTTGACAGCCACTATTGTGTAGCGGGAAGGGTTGAAGCTTAGGCAAATGGTCGTAATGGGTGACTCTTATAGCCATGACAGGCATTTCTGTGGCTGTGAATGAGACTCCAGAATGGTGCATTATTTCACTAGTGCCAGAGGCAAGTAAGTCCCAGTGGGCACAGGATATTCTGAAGGGGGAGGCAGGGCAACCAGAGGTACTAATGACATAGGCAGGAAGAGAGTTGAGGTCCTGTAAAGGGATTTTAGGGAGTTAATTGGGAAGTTATAAAGCAGGACCTCGATGGTTGTAATCTCAGGATAACTCCCTGTGCCACCTGCCAATGAGGCTAGGAATAATAAGGTAATACAGTTGAACTGGTGTAGGAGAATGTGCTTCAGAAATCTAGGTCACTGGTATCTCCTCCAGGCAAGAAGGACTGTTGCCCCTAAACTGAGTGGCACCCACATATCTGCAAGATTTGTTAGTGCCACTTGGGAAGATTTAAACTAGTGTGGAAAAGGGGGTGGGTACCAGAGCAGTAGGTCTGCGTGTGGAATGTTTGAAGAGAAGAGTAGGACTGAATCAAGAAAGTATGGTAGGAAGAACAGGCAGGGCCAGGTTAATGATCATGGTGGGTTGAGAGGTCTGAAATGTATTTATTTTAATGGAAAGAGCATAACAGGTTAGTGAGAGACTGCATTAGTACATGGGACTACAATTTGGGAACCCTGGATGATAAGAGATACTGAAAGGCTAGTCAAAAAGCAATTGTATATAAAGTTGAGGAAACTTAAATCAGACATGGCTCTTGAAGTATATAAAGGAAGCAGAAAAGAACTTGAACAAGAAGGAGTTGTGAAATGCCTTGGAAAGTAACATTAAGGCGAACCTCAAGGCATCTTGTATATGTATTAGGAACAAAGGGTAACTAGGGAAAAGACAGGTCCATTCAATGACAAAGGGGAGAATTTATGCATGGCACCAGAGGAAGTGGGTGAAGTCCATTTTAAACCAAGGGGAAAGATTTTGCTGATGGTAAGATAAGTGAGGGCTATGTTGATATTAAGAAATGAGGTGTGTTGGGTGTCTTGAAAAACATTAATGTAGATAAGTCCCCATGGCCTGATGGAATCTATCACAGGTTACTGAAGAAGGCCATCGTAAGGACAGACTGACTGGCAGAGGGGGTGGGGTGGCCCTGGTGGTAAGGAATGATATTCAGCCCCTTGTGCGGGGGGACCTAGAATCAGGGGATGTAGAGTCAGTATGGATAGAGCTGAGAAATTCTAAGGGTAAAGACCCTAATAGGAATTATCTACAGGCCCCCAAACAGTAGCCTGGATGTAGTGTATAAGTTGAATAAGGAGCTGAAATTGGTCTGTATCCCAGGGTACTGAAGGAGTTGGCTCTAGAAATCGTGGATGCATTGGTGATCATTTTCCAATGTTCTATAGATTCAGGATCAGTTCCTGTGGATTGGAGGGTGGCTAATGTTGTCCCACTTTTTAAGAAAGGAGGAAGAGAGAAAACCGAGAATTATAGACCGGTTTGTCTGACCTCTGGTGGGAAAAATACTGGAGTCAATGATAAAGGACGAAATTACGACACATCTGGATAGCAGTAACAGGATAGGTCAGATGGACTTATGAAGGGGAAATTATGCTTGACTAATCTTCTGGAATTTTTTGAGGATGTAACTCTGAAGATGGACAAGGGAGGTCCAGTGGATGTAGTATACCTGGACTTTCAGAAAGCCTTTGATAAAGTCCCACATAGGATGTTAGTGAGCAAAATTAGGGCACATGGTATTAGGGGCAAAATACTGATATGAATTGAAAAATTGGTTGGCTGACAGGAAACAAAAATTTGTGATGAACGGCTCCCTTTCAGAATGGCAGGCGGTGACCAGTGGTGTGCCACAGGGATCAATGCTGGGACTGCAGCTTTTTACAATGTACATTGATGATCTAGATGAAGGTATTAAAAGTAATATTAGCAAATTTGCTGATGACACAAAATTGGGTGGCAGGATGAAATGTGAGGACAATGTTATGAGAATACAGGGTGACTTGGACAGGCTAGGTGAGTGGATGGATGCATGGCAGATGCAGTTTAATGTGGATAAATGTGTGTTTATCCACTTTGGTGGCAAGATTACTACCTAAAATGGAGTCAAGTTAGGTAAAGGGGCAGTACAATAAGATCTAGGTGTTCTTGTACATCAGTCACTGAAAGCAAGCATGCTGGTATAGCAGGCAGTGAAGAAAGCCAATAGCATGCTGGCTTTTATAACAAGAGGAATTGAGTATAGAAGCAATGGGGTCCTTCTGCAGCTGTACAGGTCCCTGGTGAGACCACACCTGGAATATTGTGCGCAGTTTTGGTCTCCAAATTTGAGGAACGACATTCTGGCTATTGAGGGAGTGCATCGTAGGTTCACGAGGTCAATTCCCGGAATGGTGGGACTATCTTACGCTGAAAGATTGGAGCGACAGGGCTTGGATATGCTTGAGTTTAGAAGGCTGAGTGGGGATCTGATTGAGATGTATAAGATTATTAAAGGATTGGACACTCTGGAGGCAGGAAGCATGTTTTCGCTGATGGGTGAGTCCCGAACCAGAGGGCACAGTTTAAAAATAAGTGGTAGGCCATTTAGAACAGAGTTGAGGAGAAACCTCTTCACCCAGAGAGTGGTGGGTGTATGGAATGCTCTGCTGCGGAAGGCTGTGGAGGCCAAGTCTCTGGATACTTTCAGAAAAGAGTTGGATAGAGCTCTTAATGATAGTGGAATCCAGGGTTATGTGGATAAGGCAGGAACAGGATACTGATTGTGGATGATCAGCTATGATCATAATGAATGGCCTACTCCTGCACCTATTGTCTATTGAGGCAAGGGGCGGGGGAGATTGTTGTCACTATTTTAGTCACAGATGAAGTCGCAGAAGACTGAAGAATAACCAATGTTGTTGCTTTAAGAGCAACAAGGGTAATCTAGGAAATTATAGGCAAGTGAGCCTTACATCTGTGGTAGGGTAATTATTGAGAAAGTTCTTAGGGACAGGATTTGGAGAATAGACTTCTGAGGGATAGCTAGCATGGCTGTACCAGGTGGTCTTCTCTCAAAACCTGATTTGAGTTTTTGAGTAAGAAACAAAAATGATTAAGGGTAAGGCAGCAGATGTTATCTGTGTGGGTTTTACTACAGCATTTGACAAGGTCCATCACGGTAAGCTGGTCCAGAAGATCAAGTCACTTGGAATCCATGGGGAGTTGGCAAGTTCAGTGCAAAATTAGCTTGGTCATGGGAGACAGAGGATTACTGACAGGAGGTCTGTGGTGAGCAATTAAGTTCCACAAGGATCAGTGCTGATTTACACTGGATGCCTTCTCGCAGAGTGCTTTAAGGAACATCTCCAAGACACCTGCACCAATCAACTCCACCACCCTGTGTCTGAACATTTCAACTCCCCTTCCCACTCTGCCGAGGTCATGCATGTCCTGGGGCTCCTCCACCGCCAGTTCCTCACCACTCAGGAAGAACGCCTCATCTTCTGCCTTGGAACCCTTCAACCCCAGGGCATCGGTGTGGACTTCACCAGTTTCCTCACTTCCCCTCCCCCCACCTTACCCAGTTTCAAACTTGCAGCTCAGCACCATCCTCATGACCTGTCCTACCTGTCAATCTTCCTTCCCACCTATCTGCTCCACCTTCCTCTCTGACCTATCACCTTTACCCCCACCTCCATCCACCTATTGCATTCCCAACTGCCTTCTCCCCAGCTCCAGCCTCTCCCATTTATCTCTCCACCTCTGAGGTTTCTAGCCTCATTCCTGATGAAAGGTGCCTGCCCGAAACATCGATTTTCCTGCTCCTCAGATGCTGCCAGACCTGCTGTGCATTTCCATCACCACTCTAATCTTGACTCTAATCTCCAGCATCTGTAGTCCTCACTTTTGCCTAGTTGTAAAGGAGGTGTACTGCATTTCTGCCTTCAGTCAGGCGCTGAGTACAAAAGTTGGCACATTTGGACTATTGGTTGCCTCATTACAGGAAACATATGAAGCCGTTGGAGGGGCATAAAAGAGGTTTATCAGAATGTTACCTGGATTTGGAGCATGTTAGTTATGAGAGGTTGGACAAACTTGGATTAGTTTCACTAGACAGTCAGAGGTTGAGGGGCGACCTGATAAAAGTTTGAGGTGTAGATAGTCAGTCTCTTTCCTAGGGTGGAAGTATCAAAAACTAGGGAGCATATGTTTAAGGTGAGCATGGGAAAGCTAAAGGAGATGTGTGAGGTAATTTAGTTTTTAACACAGAGTAATAGGTGCCTGGAATGCATTGCCAAGGGAGGTAGAAGACCTGATAGCAATGTTTGAGTTGTTTAAGGCAGACATGCGAACAGGCAGGAAATAGAGGGCTTATGCCCGAAATGTCGATTCTCCTGCTTCTTTGATGCTGCCTGACCTGCTGCACTTTTCCAGCAACACATTTTTAAACTCTGACCTCCAGCATCTGCAGTCCTCACTTTCTCCTAGGGAATGGAGGGATCCAGATCATGTTCAAGCAGGTGGGATTAGTTTAGTTTGGCATCATGGTCAGCACAGACATGGTAGGCTGAAGGGTATGTTCCAATGCTGTATTCTATGTTCTGTGTAATAGGCTGCAGTGAAAAGTGTGGTCGGTCTGTTCAGGGAGTTCTTTCTTTTAAAGATGCATGTGAGGGTGTGTGAACAAGCATCATGGCAGAGGATAGGTGGCAATGACCTGGACAAGTATGTGGTTGAGACCTGGCAGTGGAGAAGCATCATGTTTTTACTTATTATGAATAGGATCAAAAATTATTTTCCCAAAGTAAGACTATGTCATTCTATTACAACAGATCTTTATTAAAAACAGTGAACCAAACGCTCTAATAAATGTATACAGTGAGAAAGTGATCTTTAATATTAATTTCAATATATATTATCTCTGCCTCGGTGTACAGTTACAACCTTACAATGAAAGCAAATTTGAAGATAGCCAAAACTCTCTTGCCCATATCCTAAATCTTACCTAAGAATTCACTACTACCCTCCACTGGCTGAATGTTAAACCTCTCATTCTTATTTTGAAAAACCCTTATGGCCTTGTCTGTTGCTATTCCTGTAGCTGCATAATTTTCCACTAGCACTGCAGTCCTCATCCTGAACTCTGGAGCAGCATTTGATTTTTAATCATTCCTCAGTTTCCTGGGTCCAAAAGTCTGGTGTTTCATCCCTATGACTCTCTGTTTCTTTCAAACACCAAGCTCTTAATCACTGCCTAAGGATCATCTTTTGTGGCTCAGTGTCCAATTTTATTTGACCTTCTGAAGTTGTTGAACGATCCAATTCCAGTGACATTTCCTGAATGCAGTAGTTCAGTTATGCAGTCAGTGCTACAGCAATCAAACAAGCCATACGGTTCATTGATATTCCTGTAGTGTTGAGGCTATTATGTATCACTGACAATGATCCTGTAACACTGTCATAGCTTAACATTCACGGCATCATAACTGATATTTTAATACAGTTGAATATTTGTACAGTAACATAATCACAATGATCCTGCAGTAACAGTAATACTCTTTGCAAAATCACAGGAACACAGTAACAGAACGAGAGTAGCAAAGGGGCATAATAATGCTGAATAAAGGAGGCATATATTAAGTCAGTCGACACAATTGTCCCCTCTCCATGCCCTTCAGTTACAGCTCCCCAATATACCCATGCTGATAAGTGGTAAATATGAGCACCACTGTCACTGTATCAGTATCAAAATGAAGTAATGTGTTATAACATCAAAATTTAACTTTTGTCAAAATAAAGTGCTCAGAACCTTGCATGATATATTAATACAACATTCATTGTTCAATAGTAATATTCAAACTAAACCTCATACTTAAAATTATTTTAAATATTTGTTGGCTCAGTGGTTAGCACTGCTGCCTCACAGCACTAGGGACCTGGGTTCGATTCCAGCCTCTGGTGACTGTGTGGAGTTTGCACATTCTCCCCATGTCTGTGTGGGTTTCCTCTGCGTGGTCCAGTTTCCTCCCACAATCCAAAGATGTGCAGGTTAGCTGAATCAGCCATGCTAAATTGCTCGTAGTGTTCAGGTATGTGTAAGTTAAGTGCATTACTCAGAGGTACATGTAGAGCAATAGGGTAGGGAACGGGTCTGAGAGGGTTACTCTTCGGACGGTCAGTGTGGACTAGTTGGACCAAATGGCTTGTTTCCGCACTAGGGATTCAATGATTTGCTCAAACAATCCAACAAAGGAGCTGTTTTGTTCAGTGTTGGAAGTTCCATACACTGACTATGTTTAACATTTAGTGCCCCCCCCCCACTCCTCTCACTGCAACAGCCTGCTCAGTGTTGCACATTCCAGGCACATTTAAACTGTTAGAGCAGGGCAGCAGAACTGTACCAGAGAAAGATCAGGCATATCAATAAAAAAGCAAGTCAGGGATGTGAGGAGAAAGTGGGTGGATTTGATTAGTCGGGCAGATAGTGGATAAGACTCAATTTAGTCTTTTGAGAAATACAAAAACCACTGGTAGGGCCTGGATTTATGGCACCTCCCTAAATGCTCTTAAACAGTTTGCTTTGCTATTTTAAAGGTTTGTTAGGAGTTTCTGGGTCCAGGGTGATGTGTCAGTCAGACCATGTAAGGACAGCAGATTTTCTTCCTTGAAGACCATCTGTGAATCTGCTGGATTTGTACAACATTGAGTGGTCATTTCATGGCTACCATCACTGCAACTAGTTTTTAATATTGGATTGAAATGAATTTTAAATCCACCAACCTGACCCCCCCACTCCTGGGTGTCCCTGAGCCGTGCTGGATTACTAGCTCAGTCATATCAGCACAATCTTGTAAATGTGAGGAATATGGGGAGAAGCTGTTGAGCAGGTGGGACTTGGGGGGAGGAGAATGTCGACATTGGTACAGGAATAATGAGCTGTTGGCTGGCTTTGTGTGTTCACCCTTGCCAGATACAAGCTCAGACTCCATCCCTAGTCCTTCACCAGCCCCCATTTCAATCCATTTTTATTGATTCACATTGAATTGATGATTCAGCTGAAGCAGATTCCAGTCTCCTTGTGGCTGCAGCTAACTGTTATGGGTGAATTTAAAATCAACATTTATATATAAATAGGTATGCATTAGTTACAGTTTTAAAAATCATTAAACAACTGCTACAGTCGTGATTCAATAGCCTTCCAGAAGCTTCTCTGAAGCTGAAGATCAATGCTTTGTACTTGTTGATAGAACTGGAATAAAAACTTTATGTTAGAAAGTGCCAAGGTGACATATTGTCTCCAAAATAAAGCCCACACAATAGAATTGTAAATTCTCCAATCTTGTTAATGGCTTACACCTAACTGCCAAAATGGGCCACTGAAAAACTTTGTTTTGATGCTATTTGCCAGAGCTGCTCTGTTCCCCCCCACCCCCCCATCCCAATCCATCCTGGGGAGGTTTGGTCTCAGGACTCCCACAGAACTGAACCTGTTTATACAAGGGGTTTATGCTGTGTTATATAACATTTACTAATGATATCAAATCTCTATCTTTGCACTTTGAAGGAAAACCCTTTGGCTGTAAAAAAGCAGCCAAACCTGTGCTCTCTGCAACTGAATAAAGCACTTTCATCAAAACAGAAAAGCAGAAATTAAGTTTCAACAAAATTCCTTGGAAAATCTTTGAATAAATTTTAAACTTTCCATGACTCCTGATCTGCCAGCTAGCTGATCGACCACAACCACAAAGGAATTCCAGACTCTGGTTTTATCTTTGCTAATTGAAAGATTTCATTATCCTTTTTGATTTGATCGCTCTTTGTACATATTTGCAAATGTGCTTAGGAAGCAAAGTACCACCAACTCCAATTTGTGGCGTCCGCGAAATAAACCCAACTTCTAATTTAACAGTGTGGTTGCAGTCCTAACAAAGTCAGAATCCACAAGCACAGAGTGTGGGGAACTGTGCCCACACTATTCACACAATTTGAAAGGGGGAACAAAAAAAATGTTTGCAGACAAGTGGTGAGAACAGAGTGAGATTTGTTTAGAGAGGGATCTGGGAGTGCTAGTCGAAGATTCTCTAAAGGTAAACATGCATCCGTGATTAAGAAAGTGAATGCAATGTTGTCATTTATCTCAAGAGGGTTGGAATATAAAAGCAGCAATGTGCTGCTGAGACTTTATAAAGCTCTGGTTAGGCCCCATTTGGAGTACTGTGTCCAGTTTTGGGCCCCACACCTCAGGAGGGACATACTGGCACTGGAACGTGTCCAGCGGAGATTCACACGGATGATCCCTGGAATGGTAGGTCTAACATATGAGGAACGGCTGAGGATCCTGGGATTGTACTCATTGGAGTTGAGAAGGTTAAGGGGAGATCTAATAGAAACTTACAAGATAATACATGGCTTGGAAGGGTGGATGCTAAGAAATTGTTTCCGTTAGGCGAGGAGACTAGGACCTGTGGGCACAGCCTTAGAACTAGAAGGGGTCAATTCAGAACAGAAATGCGGAGACATTTCTTCAGCCAGAGAGTGGTGGGCCTGTGGAATTCATTGCCGCAGAGTGCAGTGGAGGCAGGGACGCTAAATGTCTTCAAGGCAGAGATTGATAAATTCTTGATGTCATGAGGAATTAAGGGCTACAGGGAGAATGCGGGTAAGTGGAGTTAAAATGCCCATCAGCCATGATTAAATGACGGAGTGGACTCGATGGACCGAATGGCCTTACTTCCACTCCTATGTGTTATGGTTTTAACGTCCGCAATCTGAATGCAACACAGTCAATATGCTGTTTCCATGGTCTCCACTTCCAACTATTGGAAAGGTTTGGGCCATGGATAGGGAAGAGCCTGTTACTTTGAGTCCTGCTATGTCAAATATTACTGCATACTTAAATAAACTGCTACTGTAAATAGAAGCTGTAAATTGTTGCAGCATGCTGTGGCGGTGCTCATTCCAACGCCTCATATCAAATGCAACATGCAATGAACAAATCCACACAAAAGAATCACATTGAAAGGAGATCTCACACTCCTTTAATCAGTTCTTCCATGTGGGAGCAAGTAGCAGATGCTGGGATTTGTACTGAAAACAAAAAATGCTGGCGAGCACATTGGGTCAGGCAGCATCCATGGTGAGAATAGTTTCAAGTCTAGGTGACTTCACCAGAGCTCTCATATCCTGCATGTTTTCTATCATAGGATTTTTTATAATGAGATATTTTAACAATAGATTTCCCATGTTGTAACTTGCTGAGTCTGCAGGAACAGCGCCCAGTGCCAAGTGGGCACCTCAGGATGTACACGCATTGTAGTTCCACACCTGAGACACCGCAGTAAGAGAATCAGACTCCCATTGTTGTCCCAGATGCTGGGATTGTGTATGAAATGAATGTGAGAATGGGAGCGGGCTGTCTCAGGGTGAGATATTGGAGAGGGTGAGTGAGGTGGGAAAGGGAGGGTTCAGCAAGGAACTGGTTTTAGTAGCAAATAAATCACAGTGGGAAAAGCAGTCTGAGACTGTGCAAAAACATCAAAGTATGGGTCATGGATCCCAAGGTTAGAGCTAAATGCTAGGCTCTGTAATAGAGAAAGCCCTATTAATCCCTCTCCTCCTCCTACTCCTCCACCTTCTTGTATCTCTGACTAACTCCATAAGGAACATGGGCTGCAATGGTGCCTAACTCCTTTGCACCTTCCACGTGAAACATTTGATCGTCAAAGAAAATGTGTGGTCGGATTTTCTGCAGGAGTGGCCCCTTTGGAGCACCAGCCAGGAACAGAGCTTCATCCGTCTCCAAACCCCAGCTCCGCAAAGTCTTCAGAGCACGAGCCCCTGAGCTGGCAGCACTGCGAGCTGTGACCAAGTAGGTGCGGATTGGGCACTTCAAACGCTGACCTTTGGTGTAAAATTTCTTCTGCAACTTTCCCAGTGATTCCAAAAATCCTTTCAGAGGTCCCTGTTGAAAATGTATAGGGTATATAAGACTGAACATCTAAAGATTATCCCTACACATTGTAGAGTTTCACACACCTAGTATATAGCACCCACAGTGTATTGTACTGGTGTAAGGAGCACAATTTAGAGCCCATGTCCAGTGTGAAATGTCCACATCCAGTGTAGAGGTCATGTTCATGGTAGAGTGCCCATGTGCAGTGTGCAATGTTTGCAGCCAGTGTACAGCATTTAATGAAACTCATTTGCCCTGAAAGAACAGTATTATGAGGGAATCAATGACTAACGTAAAATAAGCAGGTTACTGGAATCCATCCAACTTCCTAGCTTTGGATTTTCTGGTCAATGCCCCGCTGTACAGGAACTCTACTGTCCCACTTCATTGTCAACATAATTTTCCATCTTGTTTAGACATTTTATTTACAGCACATCTTACCATTGCCAATGGCTTGTTCTCATTCGTCTGCTCATGCTCGAAGAATTTATCTAGTCCATGTTTTTTGACAATCTGCTCAGATTCATCTGAGAAAAGCACAGCATCTCCATCAAAAGCCACCCTCAGCTGTCTCTCAGAGACATTGACATCTTTATTGGGACTGAAGATTGTTGCAGCAGCAATACCTGGAGAGTAAGAAACATCAGACAGTGTCTCAGAGAGTGACCAAAACAGCATTAAAACCAGGAGTGATGTGATTGGCTGAAGGGTGCTGCCGCCAGTCCTGTGAGGGGTGGATGTGAAGTAATCTGTGCTGGTCAGTGGGTGAGGGATGGGGTGAGGTACTGTGTGCTGGTTAGTGGATGAGGGAGGGGGTGAGATACTGTGTTCTGGTCAGTGGGTGAGGGAGGGGGTGAGGTACTGTATTCTGGTCAGTGGGTGAGGGAGGGGGTGAGATACTGTGTTCTGGTCAGTGGGTGAGGGAGGGGGTGAGGTACTGTGTGCTGGTCAGTGGGTGAGGGAGGGGAGACGTACTGTGTTGTGGTCAGTGGGTGAGGGGTGGAGGTAAAGTACTGTGTGCGGGTCAGTGGGTGAGGGAGGGGGTAAGATACTGTGTCATGGTCAGTGGGTGAGGTACTGTGTTCTGGTCAGTGGGTGAGGGAGGGGGTGAGGTATTGTGTTCTGGTCAGTGGGTGAGGAAGGGGGTGAGGTACTGTGTTGTGTTCAGTGGGTACGGGAGGGGGTGGGATACCAGGGTGGTCAGTGGGTGAGGGACGGGGTGTGGTACTGTGTTGTGGTCAGTGGGTAAGGGATGGGGTGAGGTACTGAGTTCTGGTCAGTGGGTGAGGGAGGGGGTGAGGTACTGTATTCTGGTCAGTAGGTGAGGGAGGGTGTGAGGTACTGTGTTGTGGTCAGTGGGTGAGGGAGGGTGTGAGGTACTGTGTTCTGGTCAGTGGGTGGGGTACTGTATTGTGGTCAGTGGGTAAGGGATGGGGTGAGGTACTGAGTTCTGGTCAGTGGGTGAGGGAGGGGGTGAGGTAATGTGTGTTGGTCAGTGGATGAGGGAGGGGGTGAGGTACTGTGTGCTGGTCAGTCAATGAGGGAGGGGGTGAGGTATTGTGTGCTGGTCAGTCGATGAGGGAGGGGATGAGATACTGTGCTGGTCAGTCGATGAGGGAGGGGGTGAGATACTGTGCTGGCCAGTGGATGAGGGTGGGGTGAGGTACTGTGCTGTGGTCAATGGGTGAGAGAGGGGGTGAGGTACTGTGTTCTGGTCAGTGGGTGAGGGAGGGGGTGAGGTAGTGTGTGCTGGTCAGTCAATGAGGGAGGGGGTGAGGTACTGTGTGCTGGTCAGTCGATGAGGGAGGGGATGAGATACTGTGCTGGTCAGTCAATGAGGGAGGGGATGAGATACTGTGTGCTGGTCAGTCGATGAGGGTGGAGATGAGGTACTGTGCTGGTCAGTCGATGAGGGAAGGGATGAGATACTGTGCTGGTCAGTGGGTGAGGGAGGGGGTGAGGTACTGTATTCTGGTCAGTGGGTGAGGGAGGGAATGAAGTACTGTGTTGCGTTCAGTGGGTGGGGGAGGGGGTGAGATACCAGGGTGGTCAGTGGGTGAGGGAGTGGTTGTGGTACTGTGTTGTGGTCAGTGGGTGAGGGAGGGGGTGATGTACCGTGTTGTGTCAGTGGGTGAGGGAGGGGGTGAGATACTGTGTTGTGTTCAGGGGGTGAGGGAGGGGGTGATGTACGTATTGTGGTCAGTGGGTAAGGGATGGGGTGAGGTACTGTGTTCTGGTCAGTGGGTGAGGGAGGGTGTGAGGTACTGTGTTCTGGTCAGTGGATGAGGGAGGGAGTGATGTAGTGAGTGCTGGCCAGTGGATGAGGGTGGGGTGAGGTACTGTGCTGTGGTCAGTGAGTGAGGGAGGGGGTGAGGTACTGTGTGCTGGTCAGTGCGTGAGGGAGGGGGTGAGGTACTGTGTGCTGGTCAGTGGATGAGGGAGGGGGTGAGGTACTGTGTGCTGGTCAGTCGATGAGGGTGGGGATGAGATACTGTGCTTTCAGTGGGTGAGGGAGGGGATGAGATACTGTGCTGGGGGTCAGTGGGTGAGGGAGGGGGTGAGGTACTGTATTGTGGTCAGTGGGTGAGGGAGGGGATGAGATACTGTGCTGGTCAGTGGGTGAGGTACTGTGTGCTGGTCAGTGGGTGAGGGAGGAGGTGAGGTACTGTGTGCTGGTCAGTGGTTGAGGGAGAGGGTGAGGTACTGTGTGCTGGTCAGTGGGTTAGGGAGGGTGTGAGGAACTGCGTTCTGATCCGTGGGTGAGGTACTGTGTTGTGGTCAGTGGGTGAAGGAGGAGGTGAGGTACTGTGTGCTGGTCAGTGGTTGAGGGAGGGGGTGAGGTACTGTGTTGTGGTCGGGGGTGAGGGAGGGGGTGATGTACCGTGTTGTGGTCAGTGGGTGAGGAAGGGGTTGAGGTACTGTGTGCTGGTCAGTGGGTGTGGGAGGGGATGAGATACTGTGCTGGTCAGTGGGTGAGGTACTGTGTGCTGGTCAGTGGGTGAGGGAGGGGGTGAGGTACTGTGTGCTGGTCAGTGGGTGAGGAAGGGGTTGAGGTACTGTGTGCTGGTCAGTGGGTGAGGGAGGAGGTGAGGTACTGTGTTCTGATCAGTGGGTGAGGTACTGTATTGTGGTCAGTGGGTAAGGGATGGGGTGAGGTACTGTGTTGTGGCCAGTGGGTGAAGGAGGAGGTGAGGTAATGTGTGCTGGTCAGTCAATGAGGGAGGGGGTGAGGTACTGTGTGCTGGTCAGTGGGTGAGGGAGGGGGTGGGATACCAGGGTGGTCAGTGGGTGAGGGACGGGGTGTGGTACTGTGTTGTGGTCGGGGGTGAGGGAGGGAGTGATGTACCGTGTTGTGGTCAGTGGGTGAGGGAGGGTGTGAGGTACTGTGTGCTGGTCAGTGGGTGAGGGACGGGGTGTGGTACTGTGTTGTGGTCGGGGGTGAGGGAGGGGGTGATGTACCGTGTTGTGGTCAGTGGGTGAGGGAGGGTGTGAGGTACTGTGTGCTGGTCAGTGGGTGAGGGAGGGGGTGAGGTACTGTGTGTTGGTCCGTGGGTGAGGGAGGGGGTGAGGTACTGTGTGTTGGTCGGTGGATGAGGGAAGGCTGAGGTACTATATGCTGGTCAGTTTTTTTTTCTCATTTGTGAAATGTGGGCATCAGTGACTGACCAGCATTGATTGCCTGTCCCTAGTTGCCTACCCCACCTTATTGAATCGCTGCAGTCCAACAGTTTGACCCACAATGATGTTCGGGAGGGAATTCAAGGATTTTTACCCAGAGACAGTAGAGCAGAATGCCGGTGACATATGTCCAAGTCAGAATGGTGAGTGGCTTGGAGGGAACTTGCAGGTGGTGGTGTTCCCATATATCTGCGGCCCTTGTCCTTCTCATTGGGAGTGGTTGTGGGTTTGGATGAAGCTGTCTGAGGATAAAATTCTGCAGTGATCTTGTAGATCTGGATACAACGCATTACTCTCTGCCACTTCCACCACCTACAATCAGTCCCCACCACCAGAGATATATTTCTCTCCCCAATCCTATGTGTTCTGCAAAGACCATTCCCTCCATGACTCCCTTATAAGAGGTGTAAAACCTGTGCCCACACCTCCCATCCAAGGGCTTAAAGGATCCTTCCACATCTGGCAGAGATTTTCCTGCACATTCAAACACCTGATCAACTGTCAAAAAGTGTGGCACTGGAAAAGCACAGCTGGTCAGGCAGCATCCGAGGAGCAGCAGAGTTGACGTTTTGAGCATAGGCCCTCCACATCATACGCACACACCAACCATCCCCGCCGCCCTGTGGACGACTACTTCAACTCCCCCTCCCACTCCACCAAGCACATGCAAGTCCTGGACCTCCCCCACTGCCAAATCCAAGCCATCTGATGACTGGAGGAAGAACACCTCAACTTCTGCCTTGGGGCCCTCTCATCACACAGCATCAACATTGACTTCACAGTTTCCTTATGTCCCCTCTCCCCACCTTATCCTAGATCCAACCCACCAACTCGGCACTGCCCTCTTGAACTGTCCTACCTGTCTATCTTCCTTTCCACCCATCCATTCCACCCTCCTCCTGACCTATTTCAATCAACCCTGCCCCATCTGCATCTACCTATCGCCTTCCCAGCTACCTTCCCCCATCCCACTTTCCTATTTATCTCTCAACCCCCTTACCCGTCCTCTCTCTCCTCCCCCACATTCCTAATGAAGGGCTTATGCCTGAAATGCCGATGCTGCTTGATCTGCTGTGCTTTTCCAGCATCACACTTTTCAACTTGTGGATAGTATACACTGCTGGTACTGAGTGTTGGTGGTGGATGTTTGTGGAAGTAGTATCAATCAAGTGGCTGCTTTGACCTGGATGGTGTCAAGCTTCTTGAGTGTTGTTGGAAGTGCACCCATCCAGGCTATTGGGAAGTATTCCTTCACACTCCTGCGGGCAGGCTTTGGGTAGTCAGGAGGTGAGTTCCCCACCATAGTATTCCTAGTCTCTGACCTGCTCTTGTAGCCAGTGTTTACATGGTGAGTCCAGTTGAGTTTCTGGTTAATGATAATATTCAGTGTAGAAACAGGCCCTTCGGCCCAACAAGTCTACACCGACCTGCCGAAGGGCAACCCACCCATTCCCCTACATTTGCCCCTTACCTAACACAACGGGCAATTTAACATGGCCAATTCACCTGACCCGCACATCTTTGTGACTGTGGGAGGAAACCGGAGCACCCGGAGGAAACCCACGCAGACATGGAGAGAACGTGCAAACTCCACACAGTCAGTCGCCTGAGTCGGGAATTGAACCCAGGTCTCTGGCACTGTGAGCCAGCAGTGCTAACCACTGTGCCACGGTGCCGCCCAAATAATGGTAATAGTGGAAGTGGTTAGATGTCTCTTCTTGGTGATGGTCAAAGCCTGGCATTTGAGTAGCGCAAATGTTACTTGTCACTCGTCATCTCAAGCTTGGGTATTGTCCAGATCTTAATAAAAGCAAATTACTGCATATGCTGGAATCTAAAACCAAATTGTCCAGATCTTGTTGTACTTGAACATAGACTGTTTTAGTATCTAGATTAGAGTGGTGCTGGAAAAGCACAGCGGGTCAGGCAACATCCGAGGAGCAGGAAAATCGATGCCTGATGAAGGGCTTTTGCCTGAAATATCAATTTTCCTGCTCCTCAGATGCTGCCTGACCTGCTGTGCTTTTCCAGCACCACTCTAATCTAGACTCTGGTCTCCAGCATCTGCAGTCCTCACTTTCGCCTGCTTTAGTACATAAACAGCCGCGAATGGTGCTGAACGTTGTGCAATCACCGGCGAACATTCCCAAATCTGACCTGATCATGGAGGGAAGGACATTGATGAAGCAGCTGAAGATGGTTGGGCCGAGGACACTACCGTGAGGTACTCCTGCAGAGATGTCCTGGAGCTGAGATGACTGACCTCCAACAACCATGACCATATTCCTATGTGTCAGGTTGGCTCCAACCAGCAGAGAGTCTGCCCCCAATACCCATTGACAGTCAACCACATTGCTGTGGGTCTGGGATCCCATATAGGCCAGACCAGGTGAGGATCGCAGATTTACTTCCCTGAATGATAACATTTTCATGGTCATCGACAGATTTTTAATTCCAGAATCTTTTTCAATGAATTCAAATTACACCATCTGTTCCCAGAATATTGTCTGAGTTTCTGCATTAATAATCTCGTGATAATACCTGAGGCCATTGCCTCCCCATCTCAATAGGTAAGGATTGCCGGTAATGTAATGTGTATTGGTCAGTGGATGAAGGTTGAAGGTGGGGTACTGTGTACTGGGCTGTGGGTAGGCCCTGGGGGTGAGACCTTTGTATGTTTATCAGTGAGTGAGGGGTGGATGAGGTTTGGGTATGGCCTGGGCACTGGTTATGAAGATTCAGATTGAGGAAGTTTCTCATGCAGTGTTTCCTAAATATTTTCCGCAGTGTGACACCTCTCTTCTGAGGAATGAAAATTGTCACAATCTCTAAGTGACAAAATGTGAGGGGGTGGGCTCTGAGAGTGAGGAGATTCCTGCACAAATAGGGCCTTGTCCTTTACCCTGGGATACTCCCTCTGACACAGCAGCTCTTTTAGCTGCTTTAAGCAGACCTTTTAGCTCAGTCTGTGATAAATGGTCTTTTTCCACCAATTGTGAGAGACGATGACCTTTCCTGATAGTTGTCTGCAGCTGTAAATGTTGCTATGTAGAGGCAGTGGTAATTCTGCACTGTTGAAAGCAGGCTATGGATACAGCAATTGTTAATCAGGCAGCAGCTGGAGAGGAGGCTGGGCATTAGAAGAATCTGAAACACATATGTCAAACACTCATCATAGCATCCCAGAGACTAGGAAACCATTCAGACCACAATGCCCATCCCAACCCTATGAAATCCAATTTGTCCTTCTCTTGAGCCGTATTCTCAAATCCCTCCAACTGCTTCTCCTTCGAGTGGGATCAGACCCCAGCAGCTGTCAGCAAATGCATTTATCAGACAGGCTTCTTTTAACACAGTGGTGTTCATAATGCTGTCCATTGCCTATGGCAGCAACATGTGGCACAGCAACTGATGGTCTCAGGATGCAGCGCTGTCACAGTTCTGAAATGTCATTGTCACCACTGTAGCCTTGTAAAATGATACAAATAGAGGAATACAGTATATGAACATTGAAAGTGACTGTTCAGCCAGCATCTTGGAACATTAAGTTAAAGGTGCTATATAATTGTAAATTATTGCTATAAATTTCTCAATGAAACACTGATTGAAACAATCTTTAAAGTGATCAACTACATCTTCACCAATTTTTAAAAAAATACACAGACCATGAAGTCTGGGAACACACACACTCATTGAGATGGGGAGGCAATGACCTCGGGTATTATCACGACACTATTAGTCCAGAAACTCAGACAATATTGTGGGAACATGGGTTCAAATCCCATCATTACTGATGGTGTAATTTGAATTCAATGGAAAAGATTCTGGAATTAAAAATCTACTGATGACCATGAAATTGTCATCATTCAGGGAAGTAAATCTGCCATCCTCACCTGGTCTGGCCTACATGTGATTCCAGACCCACAGCAATGACTGAAAATGTGTTGCTGGAAAAGCGCAGCAGGTCAGGCAGCATCCAAGGAACAGGAGATTCGACGTTTCGGGCATAAGCCCTTCTTCAGGAATGAATGACCTGCTGTGTTTTTCCAGCAACACATTTTCAGCTCTGATCTCCAGCATCTGCAGACCTCACTTTCTCCCACAGCAATGACTGTTCTGTTCAGGACAGAAGAAAGCCATCTGCCCCTTTGTGGTTTTGCTGGTACTTTTCTAAAGCTCTTCACTTTGTTCCACATTACTCAGCTCAGCTGGTTCTGTCTCCATTTATCTTGTTGCAACAAGAGGTTTTTCTACTTTTCAGGTTGTCTCATTTTCATAACAGCTGGCTTTGTCAGCTTCTTCTCCCTCTTCTTTTCATTTAAAATCTGTCTCAAAAAAGACATGCTTTAAAACCACAGATTTCATTCCAACAATGTTAAGTTTATCTGTGATGTGTGTTGAGCTAGGAATAAGAAAGCAGCATTCCAGTTTGTAGTTTTAGGTATCAATGACCTACCAAAATAATGTTTAGATAGTGGTATTTTAGTCATTCATTACAGTAAACATGTTGAAATGTGAAATAATTGTGTCATTCTTCTAGTTATTAACAGGAAAATGGAATTTCTTTATAAAAGTTATAATTCCCTCCACAAAACCTCAGCAAAACTTTACAAATCTGAACAATCTTTATGAAACCTCCTTTAATTTTCCATTTACTATGGGCACAGAGGGGAAGGATAAAGGTAAACAGGACCTTAGTGACAGGAGACACGATAGTTAGGGGAACAAACAGGAGATTCTATGGCTGCAAATGGGAATCCAGGATGGTGTATTGCCTCCTGGGTGTCAGGGTCCAGGATGTCTCAGAGCGGCTACAGAACATTCTCAAGGGGGGGGAGGGTGAACAGCCAGAAGTCATTGTGCACATTGGCACAAACAACACAGGTAAAATAAGGATGTGGTCCTGTGGAGTATTATAGAGAGCGAGAAAAAAACATTAATAACCAGGACCTCGATGGTAGTAATCTCCAACTTATGCTAGTGAGGGTAAGAACAGAAGGATATAGCAACTGAAAGCAAAGAACAACAAAGAACAAAGAAAATTACAGCACAGGAACAGGCCCTTCAGTCCTCCAACTCTGCGCCGATCCAGCTCCTCTATCTAAACCTGCTGCCTAGTTTCTAATGGATCTGTATCCCTCTGCTCCCTGCCCATCTTAAATGACACTATTGTGCCTGCCTCTACCACATCCACTGGCAACGCGTTTCAGCCACCTACCACTCTCTACGTAAAGAACTTTCCACACATATCTCCCTTAAACGTTTTCTCTCTCACCTTGAACTTGTGACCCCTAGTAACTGAGACTCCCACTCTGGGATAAAGCTTCTTGCTACTCAATCTTTTTTTGTTGTTCTTTGCATTCAGTTGCCATACCCTCTTGTTCTTACCCTCACTAGCATGTGGCACTGGAAGTAGTCCAGAGATTACCACCTCTCATGATTTTGTAGGCCTCAACCAAGTACCCCGCCTCAACTTCTGTCTTTCTAATAAAAATAATCTGAATCTACTCAACTTCTCTTCATAGCTAGCGCCCTCCATACCAGGCAACACCCTGGTGAACCTCCTATGCACCCTCTCCAAAGCATCCATATCCTTTTGGTAATGTGGCGACCAAAACTGTAGGCAGTTTTCCAAATGTGGCCGAACCAAAGTCCTATACAACTGTAACATGACCTGCCAACTCTTGTACTTAATACTCCGTCCAATGAAGAAAGCATGCTGTATGCATTCTTGACCACTCTACTGACCTGCGTTGCCATCTTCAGGGAATAATGGACCTGAACACCCAAATCTCTCTGTACATCAATTTTCCCTAGGACTTTTCCATTACCGTATAGTTCGCTCTTGAATTGGATCTTCCGAAATGCATCACCTCACATTTGCCCAGATTGAACTCCATCTGCCATTTCTCCACCCAACTGTCCAATCTATCTATATTCTGCTGAATTCTTGGACAATCCCTTTCACTATCTGCTACTCCACCAATCTTAGTGTCATCTGCAAACTTGCTAATCAGAGCACCCATACCTTCCTCCAGATCATTTATGTATATCACGAACAACAGTAGTCCCAACACAGATCCCTGTGGAACACCACTGGCCACCATTTTGAGAAGCTCTCTTTCATTACTACTCTCTGTCTCCTGTTGCCCAGCCAGTTCTCTATCCATCTAGCTAGTACACCCTGGACCCCATGTGACTTCACTTTCTCCATCATCCTACCATGGACAACCTTATCAAATGCCTTTCTGAAGTACATGCACATGACATGTACAGCCCTTCTCTCATCAATCTGTTCGAGAGGGCTGGGTTACACCTGAACTGGAGGGGGACCAACATCCTGACATCCAGCTTTGCTAAGGATGGTTAAAACTAGAATGCCAGTGGGTTGGGATCCTTAAAAGGAGGGAGGCAAGTGAAGGCTGTAATATTGAATTGAAGAGACAGGTCAGGCTGGAACGTGACAGGGAGCAAGGAATGCCTGTTAAATTAAATTGCATCTATTTTAATGCAAGACGGCTGACAGGTAAAGCTAGTGAACTCAGGGCATGGATAGGTACACGAGACTGGGATATTATAGCCATTATAGAAACATGGCTGAGGGAGAGACAGGACTAGCAGTTTAAATGTGCCAGGGTATAAGTGCTTAAGGCGGGACAGAGGTGGAGGAAAGAGGGGAGGGGGAATTGCATTGTTGTATCACAGCAGTAGTCAGAGATGAAGTAACTGAAGGATCATCCAGTGACACTTCGTGGGTGGAGCTAAGAAATAAGAATGCATGAGTTGGCTATAATTTAGAATTCCTAAAGTGTGGATACAGGCCCTTCGGCCCAACAAGTCTTCACTGGTCCTCTGAAGAGTAACCACCCAGACCTATTCCCCTACCTTATTATCCTATATCTATGCCTGACTCAGGGGATGATGATGTTATTGGGGTTTTACGATAAGCCCCCAAATAGTCAACAGGAAATAGATGAACAAATATGCAGAGAGATTGGGGGACTAACAGGAGCAATAGGCTTGTCATAATAGGGGATTTTAATTTTCCTAACATAGCTGGGGACTGACAGAGCATTAAAGGCTGAGGTGGGGTGGAATTTGTTGTGTTTTCAGGAAAGTTTCCTCAAGAAGTATATAGAGGGCCCTACTCAGAAAGGGGCAAAACTTGACCTACTCTTGGGAAATAGGACTGGACAGGTAATTGGGGTGACAGTAGGGAAGCACTTTTGGACCAGTGACCATAGTTCTATTAACTTAAATCTAGTTATGGTGAGGGACAAAACCCGTCAACAGGTTCACGTTCTAAATTGGGGCAAGGTGAATTTTGATGGAATTAGACTGGAACTTGCAAGGGTTGATGGGAGTAAGGGGCCTTTAAAAGTGAGATAGCCAGAGTTAAAGGTCTATATGTTCCTTTGAGGGTGAAGGGCAAGGTTGTCAGGAATAGGCAACCCTGGAAATCAAGAGATATTGAGGCTTTGACCAGAAAAAAAGGAGAAATAGCTCAATTAGAGACAGTTGGAGCCAAGGAAATCCCTGGAGGTATATAGGGGATATATTTACTAAAGAAGGAAATCAGGAGGGCAAAAAGGGGACATGAGATAGCCTTGGCTGAGACGATTAGGGTGAATCCAAAGAGATTCTTTCAGTATATTAAAGGAAAAAGTATAACTATAGAGAGAATAGGACCCCTCAAGGACCAAATTGGACACATATGTGTAGAACAGCAGGAGATAGGCAAGGTCCTCGATGAATACTTCTCCTCTGTGTTTACTGTGGAGAAAGACATGGAAACTTGGGAACTTAGTGGTCATATTTTGGGGACAGTCCATATCGCAGTAGAGGTGGTGTTGGATGTAGAATGTGTGAAGGTGGATAAACTCCTGGTGCTGACCAGAACACTGCAAGAGGCAGGAGCGGGAATTGTGGGTGCCCTGGCTGATGGTTTTGCATCATCGTTAGCCACGGGTAAGGTCCCGGAAGACTGGAGGTTTGTGAATGTTGTGTGCCCTTATTCAAGAAGGGCTGCAAATAAAGTCCTGGGAATTATAGAACAGCAAGCCTACAACATCTGTAGTAGGTAAGTTACTTGAGAAGATTCTGAGATATAAGATATACATGTATTTGGAAAGATAGAGTTGGATTAGGAGCAGTCAGCATGGCTTTGCGCATGGGAGATCATGCCTCACAAATTAAAGTTCTTTGAAAAAGTGACCAGGAAGGTTGTTGAGGGCAGGACAGTAGACATGCTCTGGAAGGTTGATTCACATGGAATCCAGGTTGAGCTGGAAAAGTGCATGCACAGTTGGCCTGTTGGTAGGTCGGGGTCAGTACTGGGCCCACTGCTATTTGTTATCTATATTAATGATTTCAATGAGAATGTACAAGGCATGACTAGTAAGTTTGCAGATGACTCTAAAATAGGTGGTATCATGGACAGTGAGGAAGATTCTCAGAAATTGTAACAACACCTTGTTCAACTGGGTAAGTGGACCGAGAAATGGCAAATGGAGTTTAATATAGATAAGTGTGAGGTCTTGCATTTTGGAAAGTCAAATCAAAGTAGGAGTTTCATGGTGAATGGTAGGATCTTAAAGAGTGTAGTGGAACAGAGAGACTTTGGAGTTCAGGTGCACAGTTCTCTGAAAGTGGAGTCACAGGTAGACAGGGCAGTGAGGACTAGAGGGCATTGGTTTAAGATTAGAGGGGAAAGAATAAATGGGAACCCGAGGGGCAACTTTTTTCGACACTTAGTATGCATGTGGAATGAGCTGCCAGTGGATGAGGCAGGTACATTAACAACATTTAAAAGGCATTTGGACAAATACATGGATAAGAAAGGTTTAGAAGGATATGGGCCAAGTGCAGAGAAATGTGGTTCGCCTGTACAGACATTTTGGCTGGCATGGACCACTTTGGACTGAAGAGCCTAGCTCCACACTGTAGGACTCTATGACTTTATGACACGAAAAGTTGCCTGTAATTCCTGTCGGCTCGCCTCAGAATTGTAGGACTTTTTTGTCAATCTGTCCTGTTTAATATCCATTCAACTGTCCAGATTCTGAATCCATTTACCTTATTTTGTGTAGTGATTGTAACAAGGTCAGCCATGTGGACCTCATAAAATATGTATTCCCTGATTGGACTGTTAGTCTGGTCCATTTAGGGAACCCTGGCTGAGAGATAGCATCATGAGTGTCAGACATTCTGTTCACTCCACGAGCTGGTGCTGAGGGAACTGGATAAGTGTTAACGACTCACCACATGTAAAAGGTGACCTAGTGATGGGATATCATCCTCTTTGGAGAGAAATGAGAGAAAAGCATGCTCCTGAAGAAATTTGTTCATAACAATCGACTTTGAGATGAGTTAAGCATTTCTGGCTGAAGTGACTTCATCTGACGAAGGAGCAGTGCTCCAAAAGCCTATGATTTTAAATAAATCTGTTGGACTACAACGTGGTTTTGTTCAACTTTTGACTTTCTCCCATGAGTTCATGCAGCCATGGTGACTCTCCCATGAGTATACACAGCTAGAGTCACTTTATAATATCCATAGAGCACCAGCATCTGCAATCTCCAAAGACATGACAGAGCCACAGTCACTCTGTCATGAGTACATAACTAAAGTCACTTACCCATGAGGACACACAGCTACACTCTCTCATGAGTCTACAGAATTAGAGTCACTCACAAATGTTTATACATAGCTAGATTCATTCTCCAATGCCTGCATACACAGCCATAATCACTTTTCAGTGAGTATACACAGCCACGGTCACTCTACCTCCACTTTGGACAGCCTTGGGCTAGTATCTGTGTCTGTGGGAGTGCCAAGGTTTCCCAGTGAGACCGTGAGGTTATAATTGAAGCACTTTCTTTGTCCACCTGGGGCTTGCCTGCCATTTCAAAGTTGCATCTGCTTGGGGAGTCTTGTGTTGATCACGTGGATGATGTGCTAAGCCGTTGCAGATGATCAAGGGTTGCAAGTGCCTTGCTGCTGAGGATGTTGGCCTAGTCAAGGATGCTGGTACTGATGGAACTTCCTTCACAGCAGATTCATAGGAACTGAGCAGGCAGCATTGGTAGTACTCCTCTACTGCCTTGAGGGGTCTGCTGTGGACAGGCCACATCTCAGAGCCGTATAGACGGGCTGGAACTGCAGCTCTGTAAACCAGGATCTTGGTGTCAGATCTGATGTTGTTATTCTCAAACATCCTTTTCCTCAGGTATTTGAAAGCTGTGCCTTCACACTGGAGGTAGTGCTGGATCTCTTCATCAAAAGTTGATTTGGCTGACAGGACACTTCTGTCCACCATTGGGCATGGTGGGAGTTTATTATTATTCCCCAAAGTGTCAGGGGAAACAGAGAAGCAAACGTGTAGACAGTTCACAGAGGTGTGTAAGAGTAATTGGGTAATTAAACTAGGTGATTTCAACTTTCTCAACATAAATTGGATAGTCATAAGGTTTAGAGGGGGCAGATTTCTTCATATCTATCTCGGGGAGTTTTTGTAACAATATGTAGAAGGCCCAACAAGGGACATTGTGGGTAAAAGCAATGACTGCAGATGCTGGAAACCAGATTCTGGATTAGTGGTGCTGGAAAAGCGCAGCAGTTCAGGCAGTATCCGAGGAGCAGGAAAATCGATGTTTCGGGCAAAAGGCCTTCTGGGGAAAGAAACCAGAGAACTGTTCGATGTGGCAGTTGGAGAACATTTAAGCGATAAGAGACCACAACACAGTATGGTTCAAATTTGTTCTGGACAAGGAAAAAAAAATGCCTGCAAAAGATGGCTTTGATTTTGGTGGTGGGGGCAGCTTTTATTAAAATAAAGCAGGATTTATTTACACTAGACTGTGAACAGCTCTATGTGGGTAGGTCTACAGCACAACAACAGAGAGTTTTCAAAAAGGAACTGGGGAGAGTACAGGTCCAACATGTACGTCTTAGAGGGAAATGTAGGAGCAATAAGTTCAGAGAACCCTGGATGTCTGGGACAAATCAGGACTAGATTAAAAAAAAAAGAAGTTGGGCTTTTAGCAAGTCCAAAGGGAGCAATTCAGCTGCGGCTCTAGATTAATACAGGAAGTGCAGGAGGGAACTGAAGAAAGCAATTAGTACAGCAAAAACGGGACATGAAAAAGGACTTGCAAACAGGATTAAAGCAAAGAATAGAATGCAATATGGACGATGGGGGCAACTTATGTGAGAAGCTGCAGTATACTGGAAGGGTGTTAACTGAAAGGTAAAAACAATGACTGCAGATGCTGGAAACCCTGCTTCTCGGACGCTGCCTGAACACCTGTAACTGAATACTTATCTTCCGGAAAAGGAGAACAGAATTCAGGAAAAGGGACTGCAAGGAACTTCACAGTTTGACGTAGGAAATGAGGGAGGTCTTGAAGGTTCTGTTGGGCTTAAAAACAGACAAATCACCTGGCCTAGAAGAACTGCATCCCAGGCTGCTGTGGGAGGTGAGACAGGGAATTGCAGCGACTCTGAACAAATTTTTAACTCCTCTTGGGCTAGAGGGGAAGTACCAATGGACTGGAGGACAACTAATATGGTTCCATGTATTAAGAGGGGTGATAGAGATGAGTCAAGACCAGTGAGTCTCATATCAGGGTAGGAAATGATTGGAGAAAATTCTGAAGGAATGAATTAGTACCCACTTGGAAAGGCATAGGTTCATTAAAGATAGTCCACATGGCTTTGTTAAAGGGAGGTCATGTCTAACAAATTTGTTGGAATTTTTTGAAAATATGATCAAGTATGTGGATGAGGGAAGTTCAGTTGACATAGTTTACATGGATTTGAGCAAAGCTTTTGACAAGGTCCTACTTGGGAGACTGATGGAGAAGGTTAAAGCACATGGAACTGAAGGAAACTTGGCAAGATGGATCAGAAACTACCTTAGTCATAGGACACAAAGGGTAGTGGTAGAAGGCTGTTTGAGTGGCTGAAGGCTGATGTCCAATAGTGATACACAAGGGTCAGTATTGGGATTCTTATTATTTGCTTTATGCATAAATGATATAGATAAAAATGCAGGGGAATGTTAAGCAAATCTGGTAGGGTGGTTAATAGCAAAGAAGATGTTGTAGATTACAGGAAGATATAGAAGGGTTGGTCAGATAGGCTTAAATAGCATCTGCCAATAGTTTGCCTGACAAGTGAATGGTGATGCACTTTGGAAGAAGAAACAAGATGAGGGAGTTTTTAATGAATGGCAGGACACTGGGTAGTTTAGAGAAACAGGAGGTAATCATTCACAGATCCCTGCAGTTGGCAGAGCATGTGAATAGGATAGTTAAAGCAGCAGATTGGACACTTGCATCCATCAGATGTGGCATAAAGTATTAGAGCAATGAGATAATATTGGTATGGTCATAACTGGAGACCTGTTTACACTTCGGGTCACCTCACTACGGGAAGAAAGTGATAGCACAATAAGAGGTACAGAGGAGCTTCCTGGGATATTGCCTGGGATGGAGGTATTGAGCTGTAAGGAGAGACTAGATAGGCTTAGATTGTTTTCTTTACAGCAGAGAAGACTGAGGACGAACATGATTGAGATGTATAAGAATGTAAGGGGTATGGACAGGGTGAATAAAGATCAGCTGTTCCCCTTGGTTCAGGGGTCAGTCACGAGATGGTTTTGTTTTAGGGTAAGGGGCACGAGAGTCAGAGGGGATTTGAGAAAAAAAACCTTTTCACTCAGGGGTGGTGGGAATCTGAGTAAACTGCCAATGAAGGAGGTGGAGGCTGGAAAACTTACAACCTTAAACAAAATTTGGATGAGCCCTTCAAATATCATAGCATTCAAAGAAGTAGGACAAGTGCAGGAAATCGAGATTAGTGCTGGTTATTGTTGGTAAAGGCTTGATGGGCTGAAGGGATTTTTCTGTGATGTATGTATCTATGAGAAACTCTCCTGTGAGTATGGAGAATCAGAGCTGCTGCCCAATGACTGTATACAGCCACTGTCACTCTCCAACGACTACACACAGAGTATCTCTCAAGTGAGTACACACAACCAGAGTTACTGTTAGTACATAGATTCAGAATAACTCTCCAATGACTATGCACAGCTGCAGTCATTCTCCAATATGTATAAAGTGTCAGAGACACTGTCCAATGTCTGTACAGATCCAGACTCTATACAGATCCATGAATATACACAGCAACAGTTACTCTGCTATGGGTTCACATTGCCAGGATCACTATCCAAAGACTATAAACAATCAAAGTCGCTCTCCAATGAATATATCCATTTGGAATCACTTTCCCATGTGTATTCACAGCCAGAGTCACTCTCACATGACTATACACATTCAGGATTCATTCCTTCCATTGATCAACAGGTTGTACCCCCTACCTGTCTTCACCCATCCCTACTTCACCACCCTGCCCCCACCACCCCCTTTATCTGCAGCTCCCCCCAGACCCACCCTGAGTCCTAAAGAAGAGTTACACCCGAAACATCGACTTCTCCACCTCCTAATGCTGCCTGACTTGCTGTTTACTTCCAGCCTCCTGCCTGTCTATCTACTTTGCATTCCAGCATCTGAATTTTTTTTGTCTCTATACACAACCAGAGTCACTCTCCAAAGAGTTTACACCATCAGAGTGACTATCTCATGACCATATACAAGCAGAGTGACCCTCTCATTGGTACATACCACCAAAGTCACTCTCCCATGAGTGTACACTTTTGGAGAAAGTGAGCACTGCAGATGCTGGAGGTCAGAGTGGAGAGTGTGGTGCTGGGAAAGCCCAGCAGGTCAGGCAGTATCTGAAGAGCAGGAGAAAAGACAGTTTGGGTATTAGCTCTTCCCTCTTGCATGATTGTACATGACCAGAGTCATTCACCAACCCTCCCATGTGTACACCTGTTCAGTGTCACACTCCCATGAGTATACCCATTCAAAGTCACTCTCTGATGAGTATTCTATTCTCCCATTTTCTGATCACAGTTTTCAGGTATTAGTAAATACTTCTGGAGCAGGTAGATCATGGATCCAGGCCTCATATACAGCAACAATATAATTCCACAATGCAAACTGCACCCGTATCTCCTCAATTTTTTTTAACTATCTTCCATGCCTTCACATAAGACGCATGGTAACCTTATTCAGCCTTCATTACTTTCTCCCTTCCTGCAGCCCTTATTAAGTCATTGAGCTGCCTTTCCTAGCACTTTGCAAATCCTCAAATAACTTTCATATGATCTCTCCTACATCTTCCACCCCAACAGCTCAAACAAAATGCTGTGCAGGGTCTCAGTCCCAACTCTGTGCAGCAACAGGGTGCTTGAACAGGTGCAACCTTCGCAGAGCTAGCGACAGTGTCCCAGGAATCTAAAGCCTCCCTGCCCCTGCAGTCATATGTTCATCTGTGTAACCTTCTTCTCACTTGTATGTGGCCCTCAGCGTCATCTGCAGATTATCACATTTGAGGTCCTGCTTGTTAATCTCCTCCCTGAACTCTGGCTGCAGACCGCTGATGGCACCAACATTGACCATTATATCTAGGTCTTATCCTTCCCCCAGATGCATGTCCTGTGGCCTCTCTGCCACATCCTTAACTGTGGCAACATGAGTCAATGTTCATTCTGGCTTATGGCTACTGAAATGCCTGTTACTCACTAATTCAATATTTGCTTTCCACTGTCTTTCTTTCAGTTCTGTACAGTTTACATACCCAGAGCTATAAAGAGCTTGGGACTTCCTGCACACCTCTGAGCAAAGCTTTATCCTCATCAATATCCAGAATGGAAAATCTATTCCTGAGTGGGGTCTCCTGCACTACCTACTTGTTTCTCGGGGTCTGTCTGATAGTCACCCATTCCCTATCTTCCTGCATTTTTCTGTTGTTGTACTTCCTTGCATGTGGCACTCTGAGTCATTCAAAGATTACTATTTTTGATTACTATCTTGCTAACCATTTGCCTCGCTCGCTAAGTTCTAATTGCTGTTCCGTATTCCCTTCCTGTTTCAGAGGCAAAATTGTTGGCCCATATAATAGGATTGGTTTTCATTCTGCATAGTTGGCCAGGTTACGGAGAGAAACTGTGACCAGTTTGGTGAATAATCTATACCTTGTGCCTGATAACAGAACACTCCTTTGAGGCAGCGTATCCCTGATAGGATTCTGAGGAAGGCACTGGCTGTTTGTTCTGACCAACAGACCAAGAGGTTCAGCAGGAAGACACCATTGGCTGAAAGCTCTCTGGCACCTGAATGGAATTTCCAGACTGCAGCAGTGGGAGCGCACAGCTGAATGGCTGCTTACCTTGCTCAATGGCTTCTTGCACTTTTTCAGAATCAGCTGAGAGATAAAGGTTGGTGTGATATGCTTTCAGATACTCAATTGGACTCTTCCCACCCGTCATGCAGAATCTTTCAACAGACAGCCCTGGAAAGGAAGGAAGGATGGATACATCAGAGATTGTAGTCATGGAGAGGGATAGGAGCAGATGGAATGGGAATGTATTTAATTGAGAGAGGGGGAATTACAATGCTATTAGGCAGGAAGTGTGGAGCATAAATTGGGAACAGATATTCTCAGGGAAATACACAACTGAAATGTGGAGATTGTTTAGGGAGCACTTGCTGTGAAGTGCTGGATAGGTTTGCCCCACTAAGGCAAGGAAGGGATGGTAGGATGAAGGAACCTTGGATGACAAGAGATGTGAAACATCTAGTCAAGTGGAAAATGTAAGTTTACTTAAGATTGAGGTCTGATGAAGAGCTCATGCTTGAGACGTCGACTCTCCTGCTCCTTGGATGCTGCCTGAGTGGCTATACTTTTTGAGCGCCACACTTTTTGATTAAGTTTGAAGAAGTAAGGATCAGACAGGGCATTAGATGGTAGCCAGGAAGAATCTGAAGAATGGACTTCGGAAAGGTAGAAGGGGGCATGATAAAGCTTTAGCAGGTAGGATTAAGGAAAACCCCAAGACTTTCTACACTTATATGAGGAACAAGAAGATGGCCAGAATGAGGGTAGGGCTGATCAGGGATAGTGGAGGGAACTTGTGCCTGGAGTCGGAGGAAGTAGGGAGGTCCTTAATGATTACTTTGCTTCGCCATTCACTGCTGAGAGGGACCTTGTTGTTTGAGAGGACAGCATGAAACAGGCTGATATACTCAAACAGTTCCATGTTAAGAAGGAGAATGTGCTGAAAGTTTTGAAAAAAAACATTAGGAAAGATAAGTCCCGTGGGTCAGATGGATATACCCAATGTTACTAAGGGATGTGAAGGAACAGACCGTTGTGCCTTTGGCGATGATCTTTGCATCCTCACTGCCCACTGGAGTAGTGCCAGATGATTGGAGGGTGGCAAATGTTATTCCCTTGTTCAAGAAATATAATAGGGATAACTCTGGGAATTACAGACCAGTCAGTCTTACGCCTATGGTGGGCAAAGTATTGGAGAGAATTCTAAGAGACAGGATTTATGATTATTTGAAAAAGCATACTTTGATTAGAAATAATCAGCATGGCTTTGTGAGGGGCAGGTCATGCCTCACAAACCTTATTGAATTCTTTGAGGATGTGATAAAGCACATCGATGAAGTTAGAGCAGTGGATGTAGTGGATTTTAGAAAGGCATTTGATAACTTTCCCATTGTAGGCTCATTCAGAAAGTAGGGAGGCATGGGATACAGGGATATCTGGCTGTTTGGATATAGAATTGGTTGGCCCACAGAAGACAGAGACTGGTAGTAGATGGAAAGTATCCAGCCTGGTGACCAGTTGGATTGTTCTGGGGCTTCTGCTCTTTGTGATTTTTATAAATGACTTGGATGAGGAAGTGGAAGGGTGGGTTAGTAAGTTTGATGATGGCATGAAGGTTGGAGGAGTTGTGGATAGTGTGGGGGGCTGTTGTAGGTTGCAGCGGGACATTGACAGGATGCAGAACTGGGCTGAGAAATGGCGGATGGAGTTCAACCTGGAAAAGTGTGAAGTGATTCACTTTGGAAGGCCGAATTTGAATGCAGAATACAGGATTAAAAGCAGGATTCTTGGCATTGAGAGCTAACAGAAGGATATGTCCATAGATCAATCAGAATTATTACTCAAGTTGATAGGGTTGTTAAGAAGGCCATGGTGTCTGTTGGATTTCATTAGCAGGGGGATTGAGTTTAAGAGCCGCGAAGTTATGCCGCAACTCTATAAAGCCCTGATTAGACCACACTTGGAATAGTGCTTTCAGTTCTGGTGGCCTCATTAGAGGAAGGATGGGGAGACTTTAGAGAAGGTGCAGAGGAGAATTACCCGGACTGGAGGGCATGTCTCATGAAGAAGTCTTATGGAGCAAAGTAGGATGAGAAGTGACTTGATAGAGATGTACAAGATGATAAGAGACATAGATAGAGTAAATAGCTAGAGACTTTTTCCCAGGGCAGAAATGGCTATCATGAACGGGTATAATTTTAAGAGATTGGAGGGAGGTTTAGGGGCGATGTCAGAAGTAGGTTCTTTACTCAGAGAGTGGTGGCTACGTGGAATGCACTGCCAGCAGTGGTAGTACAGTCAGCTACATGAGGGACATTCAAGCAACTCTTGGATAGGCACATGGATAATCGTAAAATGAAGGGTGTCTAGGTTAGTTTAATTTCAGAGCAGGATAAAGTTCAGCACAACATCGAGGGCCAAAAGCCCTTTACTGTTCTATGAGGCCACATGAGAGATTAGTAGGAATCACTGTTTGAGGGGTTAGTAAGTGAAGATGTCAAATAGTGAGGGGGGCAGTGAGCGAGGGGTTAATAAGTGAGGGGGCAAGAAGTGAGGGGGCAAGAAGTGAGGGGGCAAGAAGTGAGGGGGCCAAAGAGTGAGGGGGCCAAAGTGTGAGGGGGACAAAGAGTGAGGGGGACAAAGAGTGAGGGGGAACAGAAAGTGAGGGGGAACAGAAAGTGAGGGGGAACAGAAAGTGAGGGGGAACAGAGAGTGAGGGGGACAGAGAGTGAGAGGTCAGTGAATGACAGGTTAGTGGGTGAGAGCGTTCAGTGGATGAGAGGGTCAGTGGGGTGAGGGGGTGTCAGAGAGCGAGGGGTCAGAGAGGGAGGGGTCAAAGAGGGAGGGGTCAAAGAGGGAGGGGTCTAGTGAATGAGAAGTCTGTGAGTGAGGGTCAGAGAGTATGCGGTCAGTGAGTGTGCGTTTGAGATTGCGAGATCAGGAGAAGGAGAAGGAATAATAATATAAGGAGCCCAGCCAGTCTTTTCTTGGCTGGTCTTTCCAGAAAGACTTCACTTGTCTGTGATAACAACTAAGACAAACCAATTCCCTATTTACTAAAGTAACATACCTGTTTCCGTTTTACTCTGTCACTGACCATAAGAACAGACACAACATTAAATAAAAACCACGACAAATCAACTTTATAAAATTATTCATAAAGTATGAGTACAAATGACAGCTAATCACTGTTATGGATTGCCTTATTGCCTGTCTCAGCCTGTCCTAGTGTTACTCCACAGTGCTTGGCTAGTGCCCACATTAAAATGACTGAAATGTTAATGCCTTTCAGTCAGAAACCAAGAACCGAGGCTGTCACTTGGTTGACAATCATCCTCAGGTAGTTTTGGCCGTAGAAAGCTCAGTTTTGGATTTCACTGCTTCAGCTTTGTTGGGTGGGTGGCAGGAAACACAAAGACATTGGTAGAGTTGCAGTGTTAGGAAGATAAACAATAAAAACACAGGATAGTAGGTTTAGGAATTTCAGAACCATTTCTCTACCTTGGCTGATGGCTGTGTTGGATTATATAGAATGTTGGACTGCTGTGCAGGTCTGGAAGCTCCATTGGACATGGTGACCCACAGCAAGTATGGCAGTACACAACATCTGCTTGAGTTTCCACTGCACTGCCTAAAAAGGTGCCACCTTCACTGATTGGTCACAGCAATGCTGATTGAAACCCAACTGTGAAAACAGAATTGGCCAAGGTTCCCTTGCTGCAGTGGATGAACACCAGGTTTTGTGGCAAATGTGTGCAGGACTTTACTCTGTTTGAGATCCTTGCTTTTTCTGATGTATACAAACAATTTGGAGATGGGTATTGAGGGCAAAAATTACAAAACTTACAAATGGTACTAAACAAGGGGGAATTATGAGGATGATGCTGAGTGATTTCAGAGGGTGGCACAGTGGCTAGCACTGCTGCCCAGCAGTGGCAGGGACCTGGGTTCAATTCCAGCCTTGTGTGACTGTCTGTGTGGGTGTCTCCCTGTGTCTGTGTGGGTTTCCCCCCACAGTCCAAAGATATGCAGATTAGGTAGACTGGCCATGGTAAATGTGGAGTTACAAGGATAGTGTGGGGGGCTGGGTCAGTGTGGGATGCTGTTTGGAGGGTGGGTGCAGTCTTGATAGGCTGAATGGGATGATGACATTAACAAGTTGACGAAGTGGGCAGATGTCTGGCAGGTGAATTTCCATGTGAGATACTGTACTTTGGTAGATGCATCATAGAGAGACAATACAGGCTCAGTGGTTTAACTTAGATGGGAGTACAGGATCCGAAACCCAGTTGAATCTTGGGGTTCATGTGCATGATTCTCTGAAGGTGACCTGATAGGTTGAAACAGTTGTTAAGAAGGGTGATAGCAACATTGAGTTTATAAATAGAGGCATAAAGTATAAAAAAAAGGAAGTGATGCTATAAATCATTTGTCAGACCACATTTGGGGCATTACGTTCAGTTCTGCGCACCTTATGTAAGGAAGGATGTTGAATCCCTGGAGAGAGTGCAATGGAGATTTATTAGAATGATATAAGGATGAAGGATTTTAAATACAAGGAAAGATAAGAGCTCATTCTCTTTGGAGCAGAGAAAATTAAGAAGTGACAAAAACAGAAATTGCTGGAAAAACTCAGCAGGTCTGGCAACATCTATGGACAGAAATCATAGTTATCGGTTTGGATCCAGTGACCCTTCCTCAGAATGCAGGGGAGTGTGGAGATTTATTCCATAGGATGTTTCAAAAGACAGCTGGATATATATTTGAAAGTGATGTATTTTGATTGTTATGGAATCGGATTAGAATCATTAATTGGTTGCTTTGAGCAGTGCAGACCTGATGAGCCAAACAGCCTTTTCAGTGATGTAGACCTCTGTAACTCTATCTTCTCCATGGGGGATCAGAATATACAATCATCCACTTCCACTAGGTTTCCGCTTGTCCGTGAAGAGAGAAGACTATGTGTCAGCAAGTGTTTTGAGATGGTGTGCCTTTCAACTTGCTTCATTCTCAGTGTGTGTATGGTAAGAGTGTGAGGTGCATGTGTGAAAGTGTGATGAAGTACAAGAATATTTGGAATATTAGAAACTATATTTTATAGATATTGTTGATAGATGCGAGAGAGCATGCAGAGTGGGCATGTGTGTGTGAGAGAGAATGCAGAGTGTTTGTGTGTGAGAGACAGTGCACGTAGAGTGAGTGTGTGTGTGTGAGAGAGAGTGCGTAGTGAATATGAGAGAAAGGGAGAAACAGGAATGAGTATGTGCTGCGTGTGTGTGAATGAGATGGAGAGCGAGACAGCAGAGTGTGTTTCTGCATGTGCAAGACAATGTGGAATGAGTGAGGGAGAGTGTAGAGTGTATTTCAGCAAGAGGCTGTATAGTGAGAGTGTGAGAAAATTAGAGACAATAGAGGGACAGTGTACAAGGATGAGAAACAATGTAATGAGAATGTGAGAGAGAGACACAATATAGTGAGTGTGAGTGTATGAGTGCATTCTGAACGTGAGAGAGATTGTGAGAGACATCATGACAAGTGAGAATCTGAGAGTGTATGAATGTGAGAGTGTCAGAGATGAGTATGACAGACATGGTCAGAGTCTAAGTGAGTGTGAAACAGCAGTGTGACAATGACTGTGTGTATGAGAGACATCACAGAGAGTGAGCGATACTATAGGAAGCATGTGAGAGATTGTGAATGTGAAAGACATTATAGTGAGAGGGTGAGAATGAGTGTGAGAGAATGTGCATGCAAGACACCCAATATAGTAAGGGTGTGAGTATGATAACATTGAGAGAGAGTGTGAATGTCAGAGACATCGTAGTGAGAGGGTGAGTGTGAGAGAGAATGTGTGTGACAGAGCATATTGAGAGTAAGTGTGAGAGAGTGAGTGTGAGAAGGTGAGTGAGTGTGAGAAGGTGAGTGTGAGAGACAGCATAGTGAGAGTGCAAGTGTAAGAAACATCATAATGAGAGCACGAGTGTTTGAGAATGAATGTGAAAGACATCATACTGAGAGTGAGAGTGTGAGTAACATCATAGGGAGTGAGAGTGGATACAGGAGAAAGGTGTGTATGAAGATGCTTGGATAGGAAGCTGGCGTGAGGATAATGCTCCACCTACCGTAATGATTGATACTGTTGATAAGCCGCACTCCGACTTGTGCATGATTGTTAGTCACCAGAACAATATCAAAGAGCTCGTCACTGGCTGGATACAGGTCACGGAGCTGCTCATTCACAGATTCTACAGCCTAAAGAGAAACAAACACCAACTTACATTCATTACCCAGATCAGTGTGGACTGAGTGACAACGAGGATCACCATGCAGCAGTATGGATGGAGAGGGGGATGGGGAGAGGGAGAATGAGGGGAAAGAGTTGAAGGAAATGGAGAAGGAGGGGGAGAGGGGAAAATGGGGAGAGGGAAGGAGTGGGAAGAAGAGAGGGAGTGGAGAGAAAAGCAGAGGGAGGGAGGGCTGGGCATGAGGGAGAAGAGAGAGGAGGAGAGGGTAGGGAGAGAGAGAAAGAGAGACGGAAAGGCAGGAGGGTGGAGAAGGGTGAGAGAGGAATGGAGAGAGGGGAAAATGGAGGAGTAGAGGGAGAGGCCATGGAAAGACAGTGAGACTGTGATGGTTCAATAATGGGCTCATTCCCCTTGACCCTACTCTCACTTGATGTCAGTGCGTGAGGCATTTGCATACACATACAACACAGACCAAGGTACACAAACTCACACTGAGGTCCTCACATTGACACAAATTCAAACTACAGTGCTCACACACAGTCAAGCAGGTCCTTGCACACATGGATGCACACTGATATCCACATGCACATGCGTTCATACATTCTCCCATTGAGGTCCGCACACAGGCACAAAGTGACACTGAGGTCCTTGTATGTGCTCATGCATGTGTGCACGCAAACAGTTACACACAGAGGGCCTCATATGAACATTCTCTTGCTGATGTCCTCACACACTCACACTCAGCTCCTCACAGACACATACTGACACAAGGAGGTTCTCACACGGACACACAGATCCTCTCTCTCTTTCTCTCTCACACACACGTATTGAAAACCACTCATACACCCACATAGACATACCCATTGACAGTGTGTGGATCTCAGTCTATTTGTTTGTGCTTGGAACCCCACTGAGGTGCCCAAACATACCCAGACCCTCTCAGTATGACCCACATACCCAGACCCTCTCAATGTGACCCACATACCCAGACCCTCTTAGTGTGATCCACATACACAGACCCTCTTGGTGTGATCCACAGACACAGACCCTCTTGGTGTGATCCACAGACACAGACCCTCTCAGTGTGATCCACAGACACAGACCCTCTCAATGTGACCCACATACCCAGACCCTCTTAGTGTGATCCACAGACACAGACCCTCTCAGTGTGATCCACAGACACAGACCCTCTCAGTGTGATCCACAGACACAGACCCTCTCAGTGTGATCCACAGATACAGACATGCACGCGCACGCACACACAGACGCACAGTCACTCACTTACTTCCTGCAGCACTCTTACACAATATTCACATTCAGGTCCTTGCGTGTGCACACGCGCACACACACTCACACTGAGGTTCTCACACAGACACAAACTGTGGTTCTCACAAATACACACTGGGGTCCTCCAACACACTGAGGTCCTCTCCCACTCTCAGTGAGAGTGTGCGTGAGGACCTCAATGTGTCCCTGACTGCCTCAGTTGTGTGTGTGTGTGTGTGTGTGTGTGTGTGTGTGTGTGTGTGTGTGTGTGTGTGTGTACAATGACCTCACAATGTGAATGAGTGAGTGAAAGTGACAGAGTGAAAGAGAGAGAGAATGTGTGTGCATGAGAGAGAGTGAGAGAGAGAGTGAGAGGGAGTATATCTGTGCATGTGTGTCTGTGTGTATGGAGGACCTCAGGAATGATGAAGGGCTCCTGCCCGAAATGTTGATTTTCCTGTTGCTCGGATGCTGCCTGATCTGCTGTGCTTTTCTAGCACCACTCTAATCTTGACTCTAATCTCCAGCATCTGCAGTCCTCACTTTCACCTAAAACACATATCTGTGTAATTAAGGAAAGTGTAACTTAAGTACTCAATTTAGCACAGTAAATTTTATATCCATAATAACTCCTAACTTAATGAAGAAAATTACCTAACAAAGTAGCATAAATATCAAAGGCAGTGCAAGGTGTCATGTTACAACGATGGAATGTGATACTGTTTTGAATGCTGAGGTAAGACCGGATAATTTGGACAACCCAAATACTGTTTGTGTATAGTGAGGGGGGATTGATACTGCTCTCTGCAGCAAAAAGCCTGAATCCAGAGGTTGTCTGGCTAGGATTTGGGACAAATGTTCAGGGTTGGAGAGATACTTACAGTGAGAGGGCAGAAACCAGTCATCAGAGTCCATTAAGGTTTCAATGAAAAAGATACAGCAGAGTAGCAAGGTGTAGAAATCAAATTAATGGGCATAACCTCAAAGGTCATAATCAGTGGATTGTTACCTAAGTTACATTATTCCTGATGAAGGGCTTATGCTCGAAACGTCGAATTCTCTATTCCTGAGATGCTGCCTAACCTGCTGTGCTTTGACCAGCAACACATTTGCAGCTGTGATCTCCAGCATCTGCAGACCTCATTTTTTACCTAAGTTACATGACACAGGATAAATCAGATTAGACAAATGAGTGTGTGGCTGAAAGATTGATACAGGCAAAGCAGGGTCTCATCTCTGGGGCACTGAAACCTCGATTGAGGAAAGTGAGATCTGTGCAAATGGGATGGTTTCCACCTGAACATGCTGGGACCAATGTTTTTGCCAACTACGAAACTAGAGAGGTTGGGGTATCTTAAAATGAATCTTGAGGACAAGTGATCAAAGCACATTGGTGAAAAAGATAAGGCTGAATGTTTTGCAGCAATCTTCAGCCAGAAGTGCCAAAGTGATGATCCCTGATCCCCACCAGCATTACAGAAGACAGCCTTCTGCCAATTCAATTCACTCCATGTGATATCAAGAAATGGTTGGAGGCATTGAATACTGCAAAGGCTATGGGCTCTGACAACATTCTGTCAATAGTACTGAAGGCATGGGCTCGAGAACTTGCCACCCACCTAGCCAAATTACAACACCTATATCTATCCGATAATGTGGAAAACTGTCCAGATATGTCCTGTATATAACAAGCAGGACAAATCCAACCCAGTCAATCACTGCCACATCAGTCTGTTTTTGATCATCAGTAAAGTAATAGAAAGCGTAATCAATAGTGCCGTTAAACAACACCTCTCAGCAATAACCTGCTCAGTAATGCCCAGTTTAGGTTCCGCCAGGGCCCCACAAGCTCCTGACCTATTCCAGCCTTGGTTCAAACATGGACAAAAGAGTTCAATTCCAGAGGCCAGGTGAGAGTGATAGCCCTGACATCAAGGCCACATTTAATCAAGATGCCTGAGCAAAACTGGAGTCAATGGGTATCAGGAGCAAAATCTCCAGTTGGAATCACACACAGAACATAGAACAGTACAGCCCTTGATGTTGTGCCAACCTTTTATCGTACTCTAAGATCTAACTAACTCTTCATTTTACTATCATCCATGTGCCAATCCAAGAGTCACTTAAACGTCCCTAATGTATCTGACTCTACTCCCACTGCTGGCAGTGCAGTCCACACATCTGTCTGTGTAAAGAACCGACCTCTGACATCGCCCGTAAACCTTCCACCAATTACCTTAAAATTATGTCCCCTCGTGAAAGCCATTTCTGCCTGGGAAAAAGACTCTAGCTATCCACTCTATCTATGCCTCTTATCATCTTGTATCAAGTCACGTCTCAACCTTCTTCGCTCCAAAGAGAAAAACCCTAGCTACCACAACTTTTTATCATAAGACATGCCCTCCAGTCCAGGTAGCATCCTGGGAAATTTCCTCTGCAACATCTCTAAAGCTTCCACATCCTTCCTATAGGGAGGTGACCAGAAAAGAACACAATATTCCAAGTATGGTCTAACCAGGGCTTTATAGAGCTACAACATAACCTCATGGCTCTTAAACTCAATCCCCCTGTTAATGTAAGCCATCACACCATATGCCTTATTAACAATCCTATCAACTTTGGTGGCAACATTTTAAGGGTTCTATGAACATTGGTCCCAAGATCCCTCTGCTACTCCACACTGCCAATAATCCTGTTTTTAACCCTGTATTCTGCATTCAAATTCAATCTTTCAAAGTAAATCACTTCGCACTTTTCCAGGTTGAATTCCATCTGCCATTTCTCAGCCCAGCTCTGCATCCTGTCAGTGTCCCATTGCAATCTACAACACTCTCCACACTGTCCAGAACTCCACCATCCTTCGTGTCATTGGCAAAAGTATTAACCCATCCTTCCACTTCCACATTCAAGTCATTTATGAAAATCACAAAGAGCAGAGGTCCTAGAACAGATCCCTACGGAACACTACTGATCACTGAGCTCCAGGCTGAATACTTTCCATCTACCAACACCCTTTGTTTTCTATGGCCCAGCCAATTCTGTATCTAGACAGCCAAATTTCCTCAGCTTCCGTATGTTCTGAATGAGCTTACCATAAGAATCTTTATCAAATACCTTGCTAAAATCCATACACACCACATCCACTATTCCACCCTCATCAATATGTTTAGTCACAACCTCATAGAATTCAATAAACCTTGTTGGATTCAATAAGACCTGCCCCTCACAAAGCCATGCTGAATATCTCTAATCAAACTATGCTTTTCCAAATAATCATAAATCCTGTCTCTCAGAATCCTCTCCAATAATTTACCCACCACCAACTTAAGACTGACTGATCTGTAATTCTCAGGGTTAAAGAATTCTCTTTCTTGAACAAAGGAATAACATTTGTCACCCTCCAATCATCTGGTAGTAATGCAGTGGATAGTGAGGACGCAAAGATCATTACCAAAGGTGCAGCAATATCTTCCTTCGCTTTCATTGAAACCTTGGATATATCCCATGGGACTTATCTATCCTCACATTTTTCAAAATATCCAGAACATCCTTCTTCTTAAGGTCAACCTATTCAAGCACATCAGCCTGTTTCACACTGTCCTCACAAGCAACAAGGTCCCTCTTAGTAGTGAATATCAAGCAAAGTATTCATTAAGGACCTCCCCTACCTTCTCCAATTCCAGGCACAAGTTCCTTCCAATATCCCTGGTCAGCCCTACCCTCACTATGGCCATCCGCTTGTTCCTCACATAAGTGTAGAATGCCTGGGAGTTTCGCTTAATCCTACCCACCAAGGCTTTTTAATATTTTTCTTCATATCCAACACCCCCCGACAGCCCCTTCCTCTCCAATTGCTGGAGGTGTAACACCTGCTCATTTACCTCCTCCCTCTTCAGTATCCAAGGGCTCAAATACATCTTCCAGTGTAGCAGTGCTTTGCCTAGACTTCACACAATCTCATCGACTGCATTCGCTGCTCACAATGTGGTCCTCTCTTCATTGGGGAAATGAAGCATTGACTGGTTGTCCGCTTTGCAGAACAACTATGTTCTGCCGCAAAAATGACCCTAAGTTTCCAGTTGCCTGCAACTTCAACACACCATCCCATTCCCTGGCCAATCTCTCTGTCTCAGGCTTATTTCAGTAATCCAGTGAAGCTCAGTGTAAGCTGGAAGAACAACAGCTCATTTTCCGCTTGGAATCCCTTCAAATTCTGGATTCAATTTTTTTTAGATTAGATTGGATTCCCTACAGCATGGAAATGGGCCCTTCGGCCTAACAAGTCCACACTGACCTTCCAAAGAGTAACCCACCCAGACCCATTCCCCTACATTTACCCCTGACTAATGTACCTAACACTATAAGCAATTTAGCATGGCCAATTCACCTGACCTGCACATCTTTGGATTGTGGGAGGAAACCGGAGCACCCAGAAGAAACCAGTGCAGACACGGGGAGAATGTGCAAACTCCACACAGACAGTTGCCTGTCTGCATTCAATAACTTTAGGGTTTGCTCTGTCCTATGTCCTAGCCCCCACCAAGCCTTGTTATACACTACCCATTGTTAGCCACTAACGGTCTCCATTAATAACTATTCACTCACCTAGCCAGATTGTTATCCACAGCTTTGCTGGTCCAACTGTTCTCCTCTGTCTTTGAGCCTTATATTTACTCCTTAGCCCCTCCCCTCACCCTGTCTTCTGCATATAAACCAACATTTTCCTAGCTACCATCGGTCCTGAGGAAGGGTTACCGGACCTGAAACATTAACACTGATTTCTCTTCACAGGTGCTGCCAGACCTGCTGAGATTCTTCAATGGTTTCTGTTTTTGTTCCTGATTTACAGCATCTGCAGTTGTTTCCATTTTTATTTCTCTATAAACAGATTTTGAAAGCAGCAGTTTTAGTGGGTAGGCTCCAGAGGACAGTCTTCAGGCAGATGGAAGATGGACCAGAAGAGGAGGAGGAAGATCAAGGGAAGAGTTCCTTAGCACCTCAACTAGAGGGCAGAATTCTGCTCCCACCACTTTATTGCCACACTGAAACGTTCCACACTAGCAGCCTGCTTGTCCTCTGGTTTCCCCAACTAACAGTTGTACACTTTCTTTATCTAATTAACACAGAACATGGAACAGCACAGTACAGAAACAGGCCCTTCGGCCCATCGTGTCTGTGCCGGCCACAATGCCATTCTAAACTAATTCCATCTGCTTGCTTGTGGTCCATATCCCTCTGATCTCTGCCTGTTGCTTGTGCATATCTAAATGCCTCTTAACCTTTCCGGTCATATCTGCTTCAACCACCTCTTCTGGCAGCACATTCCAGGAACATTGTGTCTTGTGTGGGGAAAAAAAAACTCGCCTCAAACGTCTTCTTTAACACTGTCCCATTCTCTCTGTAAAACTATGCCCCTTTGTTTTTGATATTTTCACACCTTGGGAAAAAGATTACGAATATTTACCCTGTCCATACCACTCATCATTTTATAGACTTCTATATCAGGTCATCCCTCAGCCTTTGACACTTGAAAACAATCCAAGCTTGTCAAATCTCTCTTTATAGCTAATAAGACTCCAATCCAGGAAACATCCTGGTAAACCCTATTTGCAGATTTTCCAAAACTTCCACATTGTTTCAAAAGTGTGATGATCAGAACTGCACATGATACTTCACGAATGGATTAGACTTACAGTGTGGAAACATGCCCTTCGGCCCAACAAGTCCACACTGACCCACCGAAGTGAAACCCACCCATACCCCTACATTTACCCCTACCTAACACTACAGGCAATTTAGCATGGCCAATTCACCTGACCCGCACATCTTTGGACTGTGGGAGGAAACCGGAGCACCCGGAGGAAACCCACGCAGACACGGGGAGAACGTGCAAACGCCACACAGTCAGTCGCCTGAGTCGGGAATTGAACCCCGGTCTCAGGCGCTGTGAGGCAGCAGTGCTAACCAAAGCACGAATGGTCTGCTCAAAGTCTTGGATTATGTCTAAATCACTGCTTCTAAACAAACTTAATAAATTAACAATAAATTCTTACCAATCTTTGGTATCGGTGAGCACAAACCCTGAATATCAATAAGATTAACAGGAGCCAAGGGGTTTTGTATTCAGATGAAGCATTGCATAGCAACAAGTAGTTGATTGGTCGATGGAGTAGTGAGCAGTTATTGATGACAAGAACATTTTGTTTCCCAACAATTGTGTGATTGGTTCTCAACTAACTGAGCAGTTTAGAACTGGAAACAAACTACAGAGGTGTTTTGACCTTCATCAAGACAGGAGCTCCATCTAAACTCTAAACTAGTTGAACCAGGAACATTCCTCATCACAATGGATGTTTCAGCACTCTACACCAGCATCTCACACAATGACAGCATCAACCTCAGTACTCAATACCAACAACTGCCAATCTCCCAGCACCGTCCTTCAACTCATCTGCTTTATCTTCGATCACCTTTGGCAACCAGTTCTTCATCCAGCCACACGGAACAGCCATGGAGACCAAATTTGCACCCCAATATGCCAACATTTTCATGCACAGGTTCGAACAAGACTTCTTCTCTACACAGGACCTCCAACCAACACTATACACCAGGTATATTGACGACATTTTCTTCCTCTGGAACCACGGTGAGGAGTCACTGAAACAACTACACTGTGGTTTCATCCCACCATCAACTCACCAGGGACTACTGTCTACTATCTGTCTCATTATGGGACACATGCATCTCCATCAAGGTTGGGCACCTCAGCACCTTACTCTACCATAAATGCACAAATAACCTCATGATGCTACACTTCTCCAGCTTCCACCCAAAACATATTAAAACAGCTATTCCCTATGGACAAGCCTCTGCATATATAGGATCTGTTGAGATAAGGCGGAACGTGACAGGCACCTGGAAGTACTCAAGGATGCTGTCACATCCTCAACTCATCGATCACCAGTTCCAACGTGCCACAGCAAGGAACTGTGATGACCTCCTCAGGACTCAGACGTGAGCTACACCCAACAAGGTACCCTTTGTAGTCCAGTACTTCCCAGGAAAAACTATGCCATGTTCTTCATGGCCTGCAACACGTTATCAGTGATGATGAGCATCTCACCAAGACCTTTCCTACACCTCCACTTCTCGCCTCTAAACAACCAGCAAACCTCAAACAGATCATTGTTCTCAGCAAACTGCCCGACTTTCAGGACAACCCTGCCATGGCAGATGTTGCAAAAAATGCCAGAGTGTGGACACAGATACCACCATTTACATGGCAGGTACTCATGCAACTTAGCCAAAATTGTCTAACTCATACATTGCAGGCAAGGATGCCCTGTGACATGGTACATTGGTGAGACCGAGCAAAGTCTACAGCAATGGATGAATAGGCACCGCACAACAATCAATAGACAGGAGTGTTCCCTCCCAGTTGGAGAACACTTCAGTGGTCTGGGACATTCAACCTCGGACCTTCGGGTGACCGTCTGCCAAGGCGAATTTTGGGGCAGGCAACAACGAAAAGTGGCCAAGCAGAGGCTGTTAGCCAAGTTCTGCACCCATTGGGACGGCCTCAACCGGGACCTTGGGTTCATGTCACACTACAGATGACCCCATTGCACTATACACACACACAGACAGACAGACAGACACACTCCTATACACACACACTGCGTAATTTATAAACTCTTTAATTTTTGTGACAATTCCAGAAAAAACAGGGCTTGATTTCGCAATGAGGTTTAACATCATCACAGGAATCAGTGCTGGGTCTGCAACTGCCTACAATTTATAAAAGACTTGGATGAAGGGATTGAGGGTATGATTGTTAAATTTGTTGATGACACAAAGGTAAGTAAGAAAGTAAGTTGTGTAGATCTCAAGGAAGTTACAGAAGGATATGGACAGGTTATATAAGAGGGTAAAGATCTGGCAAATGGAATATAATGTGATAAAATGTGAAATTGTCAATTTTGGTGGGAAGCATAAAAAAACCATATGTTATCTAAATTGTTGGGGAATTACAGAACTCTGAGATACAGAATAATATGCAAAACCATGAAATTGCAAATAGTTAGTATGCATGTATAGCAAGTAATTAGGAGAGCTGATAGAATGTTATTGTTTATTATGGGGTGAACAGAATACAAAATTAGTGAAGTTATGCTTCTCCTATTCAGTTGGAGTACTTAGTACAGTATTAAGCTCCCTGTTTGATGAATGATGTACTGTACATGTGTTGGAGGCAGCTCACTAAGGTTTATCAGACCCGTACCTAAATTGGGCGGGTTACTCATACTTACATCACACGTGCTTATGACCATCGACATATCCAGAACATACCCACTGCCCGTACTGATCCCTGTTAATGGTATAATGCATGCTCTGGGCAATCGCTGTAGTGAGGGCTAATGGTTACTGATGATTGAACTTTTCCATCCTACCTGTACAAAGGGGAAAGCGGCACCTGGTGCAAAAGGCTCATTCTCATGTTCCACTTGATATCGGACATAGGCTTCCACCCCGTCCTTATGGAAGATCTTTGTCTCCTCCTCCATGTTAAATAAAGCCCGTGATGAGACCGCGATGGTTGTAGCATACTGTGAGCTCGGCTGTAGAGTAATGGCAGTGGTAAAACTATCAGACACTGGGAAACCAGGATCTGAATAGCAGGAGATAGACTTGATTCACTCTTTTACAATCTCATATTTTGAGTCATTCAGAAATATCACTTTGCCCCTCATTCCTAAAATAATTGTTCACCTCTTATTTTTCTGCATTTAAGACAGTCTGCATTAGCTCTTGCTCTTCATTCTCTTTTCCAGATCTCTCTCTACTGCCTTGTAGACCGATTTCTCTTCTTCTGATTTTCTCCCTCTTATTCTAAAACTCTGATCTCTGGCCAGATCGCTATTTCCTTCTCTTTCCATGTTATTCTGTTTTTTTGTTTGGGGGGGGGGGGGGGGTTGCCCCTTTTCTCCTAAGCTTTACAGTATCACAGCACTGAAGGAGGCTATTTGACCCATCGAGCGGGCTCTAGCTTGAAGAGTAATCCTATCAGGACAGTGAGAGGCCCGGGCCCCCCTTCTTAAAATATTAATTTCACATTTATAACTGTGAAAGGAATACAAGGATGAAGAGACGCCACTCAATCCGTCAGCTTCCATTCTCCTGCCTGTTAGAATCTATGTGTCAGCTGATCTCTTCCTCCCTCTCTCTGTGTACCGCGGCTTGTCCGGGATACCGGCCCGATCCTATTTCCGGGGTCTCCCAGCCCCACTCCGGGCCGCAGCCTTCCCCCAGTCCCCCGACCACACATTTACCGTTCGTGGCTTCTTCTTTGGGGACAGGTTAGTGACAACGGCCGGAGCCGCGCTTTCTACAGCCGGCTCCATACAGGGGTCTGCGGCACTGACCAAACACCGACCGGGGAGAGGAAACTGAGCAGCTCAAGAGGTGAGATAGACACCGCTATAAATAAATAACAGGGAGGGACTGCAGCCTGAGAAGGCAGAGAGATGGCTGAGGGGGGAAAATAAGAGAAAGCATTTGGTAAGACGCAACACAAGGGGATTTTGTATCAAATAAGTGTTTAAGTTGGGGGGTGGGAAATACTGAATGAATAGGGCATTCTCATGTTGATGGGTGTCAGTAAGCTCCTGTGATTTCCATCCTATTTAAGTGAGTGCCATGGGAAGGTTGGTGCTGTGAAATGGTGAGGTGGACGCCAAGAAGCTGGAAGAGCAACACTGGGACAGTGTGACACCTCAAAAATGTGAACATTATCAACAAAAACATGATGGAGTATACGTTTTGAGTAATGACACTGGGAATTGGAGTTCCAGAGATGTACAGCTTGGAAATAGACCCTCTCAGTCCAACACGTCCACGCCAATCAGATATCCTAAATTAATCGAGTCCCATTTTGCCCATATCCCTCTGAGTCCTTAAGAAAAACATGGATTACAAAGGTCCCAGCAAATTCAAATCATTAGGACTTAGTTCCTTCAGTGTCCTTGGGTCAAAATCAGGAAACTCCCCAACAGTACTGTGGGTGTCCTAAAGACTGCACTTGTTCAACCAAGGCAGCTCACTACCACCTTCTGCTGGCTGGTTAGAGATGGACAAGCAATGCTGGCCTAGCCAGTGAAGCCTACATTGCATGGTTTGGAGAAGCCAGTGTTGGACCAGGGTGGATAAAATTTAAAAAATCACACAACCCCAGGTAATAGGCCAACAGGTTTATTTAGAAGCACTAGTTTTCAAAGTGCTGCTTCTTCATCAGGTGGTTGTGAAGCAGAAACATAAGACAGAATTTATAGCAAAAGATTACAGTGATACAATAATACATTGAACAAGCAGATTGTTAAATCATTCTAGAATGGATTTGCTGATTTTGGTTCTTTAATATTTTAAGTTAAAACTTCTTTTAAGTCACATTCTCAAGATAACTTAAGGTTTTATAACAAAAGGTGACATCTTAGCACAGACAATGCCTTAAAGGTTAGAGGCTGTCTGTATCCCAGTCTTGAATCAGACTGGTTCCATTTCCAAAGTGGATTTTATGAATATTTTATAGATTGCCTGCCAACATTGACTGCTTGCAGTTCTGCATTTTTCACTTAAAAGTTCAGGGGTATGCTTGCACATTTACAGAACACCTCCAGTCAATAGTCACCCAATCTGCATTTGGTTTCTGCAATGTAGAGTAGGCCACATTGGGTGGAGTGAATACAACACAAAATTGGAGGAGGTGCAGGTGAAATGCTGCTACATCTGGAAAGGCTCTATAGGGCTATGGATGGTGAGCAGGGAGGTGGTGAACCTTCTATGGTTACATGGGAAGATGTCATTGGAAGGAGGCATGGTGTTGCTGGTCGAGGAATGAATTAGGGTGTCCCAGAGGGGATGACCTCTGCGAAATGCAGACAGGGCGAGTGAGGGAGAGATGTGTTTCATGGTGGCGTTTCAATTGAGTTGTGTGAAGTGGCGAGGAACAATGCTTTGGATGCGGAGGGAAAAATGAGAACAGTAGGAACCCAATCAGCTGTTGTGAGTGATAGGAAGGGACAAGGGTGGAAGCACAGGTCTTAGGCCTGTAACCAGGAAACCAAAAGCCTCCAAAAGAATGTAGTGTAAATTTTAATTCTTGTAATTAAATGAAACAGAAATGCAGGTCCAGATGATGTGTTGTACCTGCATGATGTGGGAGCTGCTGGACCCTATTGTGATTCATAGTGACCAAAACTGTAACCAGTGGTGGTTGCTCGAGGAACTCTGGCTCAGAGTTGATGCGCTGGAATCTGAGCTTCGAACACCGCAACACAACAGGGAGGAGAAAGGTTAACCTACGGGGTGTGACTGCCCTCAGATAAGTACTTCAAGCATGGCTACTGGTTAGGGAAAGGAAGTTGAGAGTAAAAGTGAGGCAGTTGAGATATCCTGCATTTAACAATAAAAGACCCTCAGCCTTTGACCTTGTTCAACAAGTATGAGGTACTTGCTCCCTGTATGGATGAGGAAATGGCCTGTCGGAAGTATAGTCGAGAGGGTCGTGCTGGAAAAGCACAACCGGTCAGGCAGCATCTGAGGAGGAGCAGGAGCATCAGTGTTTCGGGCAAAAACCCTTCATCAGACTCAAATTAGGGAAATCATTAGAAAATAATTGGAGTAACAGGATTAATCAACACTTGGAAAGGCAGGGATTGATCAGAGATAGAACAGATTTGTCAGAAGGAAATCTTGCCTGACTAATTTAGTTGAAATTTTTGAAAGGGTGGCCAAAGATGTTGATGAGGATAGTGCAGTTGATGTGATTTATGTGGACTTTGACAAGGTTGAATATGGAAGGCAGGTCCAAAAGATCCCAGGAAATTTGCAAACTGGATCCAAAATTGGCTTACAAGTAAGAGGCAAAGGGTGATGGTGGAGGGTTCTTTTTGTGATTGGAAGCCTGGGACCAGTAGTGTACCACAAAGTTTGATGCTGGGACCCTTGGTGTTTGTTATTTACACCAATGACTTGTATATGAATGTACAGAGTATAATTAATAAGCTGCACATGGCACCAAATTAGACCAGAAGATGCAGGAGCAGAAGTAGGCCTTTCAGTCATGGCTGATACGTTTCTCAACCCCAATCTCCTGCCTTCTCCTCTCAATCCTTGATCCCCTTATGAAGCAAAACCTATCTAAGTCTGTCTTAAATACAGTCAATGACTTGGACTCTTGTGACAATATGTTCCATGGATTAACCATTATCTGGCTGAAGAAATTCCTCCTTATTGCGGTTACAAACAGTCATCCTTTACTCTGAGGCCGAATCCTTGGGTCCTAGTCTGTCCTACTAATGGAAATATCTTCTCCAAGTCCAGTCTATACAGGGCTGTCAGCAATCTGTAAGTTTGAATCAGACTCCCCCTTCATCCTTCTAAATGTCACTGCGGATAGATCGAGAGTCCTGAACCGCTCCTGATAAGAAATCCCCTGCATCCTCTGGACCCCCTCTAAGGCCAGCAGATCCTTCCTTATATATGGGGCCCAAAACTGTTCACAATATTCCAAACATGGTCAGACCAGAATCTCATACAGCCTCAGCAGTATATAAAACATAGAACAGTACAGTGCAGTACAGCACAACTCTACCGACCTTTGCTCTTCTATTCCAGTCTTCTCAAAAATAAATGCTAAAGTTGAACTTGCCTTCCATACTGCATGATAACCATAAGAGAATCCTGAACTAGGACTCCCAACTCCTCTATTCTTCCCACCAAAGTACTTAACCTCTCACTTTCCCACGTTGTACTCCAACAGCCATTTCTTTGCCCACTATTCCAGCCTGTCCAAGTCCTTCTGGAGCCTCCTTGCTTCTGCAACATTACCACTCCCTCTACATATCTTTGTATCATCTGCAAACTTAGCAACAATGCGCTTAGTACCTTTGTCCTGATTATTAATGTATAATATAGTCCTGTCACTGATCCCTGAGGAACTTCACTAGTCTGTCAGTAGCCTACTGAAAAAGACTCCTTTATCTCTGCCTTCTCCCAGTCAGCCAATCCTCTATTCATACTCTTATCTATTTGCAGCTTCCTCTGGGGCACCTTGTCAAAGACCTTCTGGAAATCCAAATCAATCATGTCCACTGGCTCTCCTTTGTCTAACTTGTTTGTTATCTCCTCAAAGAATTCTAATTAATTTGTCAGGCATGACCTCTCCTTGATGAAGTTGTGCTTACTTAACCCTGTATTACTATTTACTTCCAAGTATTTATATCAAAGAAAAACAATTAAATTTCAGAGCTGACCTTGGAGAGACTCCTGATGAAGGGCTTTTGCCTGAAATGTTGATTTTCCTGCTCCTTGGATGATTTCTGACCTCCTGTGCTTTTCCAGCACCACTCTAATCTAGACTCTGATTTCCAGCATCTGCAGTCCTCACTTTTGCCTCAGTATTAGAACTACCTCACAGCTGGGAGTGTCTGGATTTCATGGATGGGCTAAGTGTTTGGACTTGTAAAATTTATAAATCTTAGTGTTTTTTGTTTGTTGACCTATGATAGTACAAAGGCTGTGGGTATGTTTTAAATGCTTTGCTGAGATCTGTTTCTTAATTAAATCTTTAAAAATATAAAACCTTTGTCCTCTAGTTATCCTAGAGCAGTAAGACTGTGCTCTTTTCTAGGTCTGTAGATTAAGGTGCCTTGAGTAGAGCGATGTGCTCTTCCTGTCGCATGTGGGACTTTAGGGGGAATTTCAGTATTACTGATGATTGTGTGCGCCGGAAGTGAATTTGGTTGTGAATCCTATCAGATTGCGTGGAAATTAAAGGCAATGAGAAATTTACAGGAACCAGGGTGTGTGATAGATGGCAGTTTCAGGAAAGTAGAACATCTGCAGATACAGTCAGGTGGATGGGTTACCTCGAGGGAAGTGGGGGGAGGGGGGGGTTTAGGTAGGCAGATAGTGCAGGAATCTCCTCTGGCTATCCCCGTTTCAAAAAAGTATGCTGTTTTGGAAAATGTAGAGGGTGGTGGACTAACAAGGGAATGTAGCCAGGTTTCTGGTACTGAGGCTGGCTCTATGGAAATAAGGGGTATGTCAGGATTCAAATGATCGGTTACATTTGAGGACCGTCTAGACAAGGACACAGGAGAATCAACATTTCGGGCATGTGCCTTGCTTCAGGAATGAGGCTGGTGTGCCAAGCGGGCTGAGATAAAAGGTGGGGTGGGGGAGGGGGTGTGGAATTTGGGGGAGGAGCGCTGGGAATACGATAGGTGGAAGGAGGTGAGGGTGAGGGCGGAGAGGTCAGAAAGAAGATTGCAGGTGAAAAGGGCGCTGCTGAATCCGGGGGTTGGGACTGAGATAAGGTGGGGGAGGGGAAATGAGGAGGCTGGAGAAATCCAGTCCCTATACACTTCCATCTACCATCATGAAGGCCTCCAAACCCTCCACTTCTTCCTCTACCGCTGACCCAACCAGTACCCTTCCACTGACATGCTCCTTCGATTGACTGAACTGGTCCTCACTCTTAACAACTTCTCTTTCCAATCCTCCCACTTCCTCCAAACCAAAGGAGTAGACATGGGCACCCGCATGGGCACCACCTATGCCTGCCTCTTTGTCAGATATGTGGAACAGTCCATCTTCCGCAGCTACACTGGCACCATCCCCCACCTTTTTCTCCGCTATACGGATGATTGTATTGGCACTACCTCATGCTCCCACGAGGAGGTTGAACAGTTCATCCACTTTACTAACACCTTCCACCCCGACCTCAAATTTTCCTGGACCGTCTCAAACTCCTCCGTCCCCTTCCTAGACCTCTCCATTTCTATCTTGGGCGACCGAGACATTTACTACAAACCGACCAACTCCCACAGCTACCTAGATTACACCTCTTCCCACCCTGCCTCCCTGTAAAAATGTCATCCCATATTCCCAATTCCTTCGCTTCCGCCGCATCTGCTCCCAGGAGGACCAATTCCACTACCGAACAGCCCAAATGGCCTCCTTCTTCAAAGACTGCAACTTCCCCTCCGATGTAGTCGACAGTGCTCTCCATCGCATGTCCTCCACTTCCCACACCTCGCCCTTGAACCCCACCCCTCCAATTGCCACCAGGACAGAACCCCACCGGTCCTCACCTTCCACCCCACCAACCTCCAGATACATCGTATCATCCTTCATCATTTCCACTACCTCCAAACAGACCCCTCCACCAAGGATATATTTCCCTCCCCACCCCTATCAGTGTTCTGGAGAGACCACTCCCTCCGCGACTCCCTCGTCAGGTCCACACCCCCCACCAACCCAACCTCCACTCCCGGCACCTTCTCCTGCAACCGCAAGAAGTGCAAAGCTTGTGCCCACACCTCCCCCCTCACCTCCCTCCAAGGCCCCAATGGATCCATCCATATCCGTCGCAAATTCACCTGCACCTCCGCACACATCATTTACTGTATCTGCTGCAACCAATGTGGTCTCCTCTACATTGGGGAGACGGGCCGCCTACTTGCGGAATGTTTCAGGGAATACCTCTGGGATACCTGCACCAACCAACCCAACTGCCTCGTGGCTGAACACCAACTCCCCCTCCCACTCTGCCAAGGACATACAGGTTCTTGGTCTTCTCTATTGCCAGACCATGGCCACATGATGCCTGGAGGAAGAGTGCCTCATCTTCTGCCTAGGACCATCCAACCACATGGGATGAATGTAGATTTCTTCAGCTTCCTCATTTCCCCTCCCCCCACCTTATCTCAGTCCCAATCCCTGGATTCAGCACCACCCTCTTGACCTGCAATCTTCTTCCTGACCTCTCCGCCCCCACCCCCTCTCTGGCTTATCACCCTCACCCTCGCCTGCTTCCACTATCATATTCCCAGCGCCCCCCCCCCCCCCCCCCCCCCCCCACCTTTTATCTCTCAGCCCACTTGGCACACCAGCCTCATTCCTGAAGAATGGCTTATGCCCGAAACATCGATTCTCCTGCTCCTCGGATGCTGCCTGGCCTGCTGTGCTTTTCCAGCACTACACTTTTCAACTCTGGTCTCCAGCACCTGCAGTACTTTCTCCTAGACAGGCATTCCTGTGGCTGATAGGGAGACATTAGAATGGTGCCAGGGTCAAAGATATCTTGGAAAAGGTGCACAATATTCTCCTTGGGAGAGTGACCAGCAGGAGGTCATTGTAAACATGAGTATCAAAGCCATGGAGTCATACAGTCATAACGTAATACAGCATGTAAACAGGCCTTTTGGCCCAAACTGGTCTGTGCTGACCAGGGTACCCAATCAGCTAGTTCCAATTGTCTGCATTTTGTCCATATCCCTCTAACCCCTTCTCATCCATATACCTATCCAAACGTTTTAAAAATGTTACTATTGTACCTGTCTCAACCACTTTCTGTGGTCGGTCATTCCATATAAGCATTAGTGTCTGCCTGAAGAGGTTGTTCCTCAGGTCCTTCTTAAATCTTTCCCCTCTCATCTTAAACCTATGCCATCTAGTTTTTAATTCCGTATCCCTGGGAAAAAGACTGTGTGTAAGAGAGGTCTTTGTTTTTTTTTGGATAAAATTGAACTCCAGTTGTTTGTTTCCTTGTTATGCAACTATACAAAACCAAACTTTGTTTCTGACTATGTATATATAGAAAGAGATTTTGTTATGAATAAAGTATATTTTGGAATAAAAACAAATTTTGTGAGAAGTTAGTTCAGTCACCACAGCTGAACAATTGATTAAGGAAGAAACCCACCCTTTATAATAAATAGGAGGACGAGCATCCAATAGAGGGCGACAGAGAGACATGGCTGAGGAGCATTCTGGGAGAAGTCAGCTCATTCGTCATGACTGAACAGTGAACCAAAGAAGAATCTGGTGTCAAAGAATGGTAAACCCTAAAAATTACATCACTGTAGTGTTTCCATCTTTTCCTCTTTCTCTGAAAAAAAAACTAAAAATGAGCAAGAAATTGGGAGAGGTTGTTCGAAGTTTGTTGGAGTCAAGAAGGCATTTAGAGCCATAGAGATGAACAGCACAGAAACTGTTGGTCCAACTCGTCCATACTGACCTGATATCCTAACCTAAAATGGATCCATTTGCCAGCACTTGGCCGTTATTCCTCGAAACCCTTCCTATTCATATACCCATCTGGATGCCTCTTAAATGTTGCATTTGTACCAGCCTGCACCACTTCCTCTACTAGCTCATTCCATACATGCATCATCCTGTGTGTGAAAAAGTTGCCCCTTATGTCCTTTTTCTATTTCCCCTTTCACCCTAAACCTATACCCTCTAGTTCTGAGTTCCCCCACTCCAGGGAAAAGATCTTGTCTATTTATCCTATCCATGCCCCTCTTGATATTATGAACTTCTATAAAGTCACCCCTTGGCCTGTTTGTACAGATTGCTTGTAATTTAAGTAATCGGTTAATTGGAAATTACCAACAAAATAGTTTAAGTGGGGCTGCTGTGTGGTGGAAGTGCCACTGGGTGTTATACTAGACTTCAGTGAGTAATGTGGGCATCAGAAATGCAATGTAAGATTCTTTTATCTTTCTTAGTGTAAGGGGTAGAGATGGCAGTTAGGGCTGTGGCGTGCTCCTCCTGCCAGATGTGGGAGATCAGGGTGCAGTTTAGTGTTCCTGATGACTATGTCTGCAGGAAGTGTGACCAGCTGCAGCTTCTCACAGACTGCGTTGTTTGGTTGATGCTGTGGTCTGACTGAGGACTGTATGGGGGCAGACAGTAAGATATACACTAGTTAGAGGGAAGTGGTCACACCACAGATAGATGGATGACTGTCAGAAGAGGCAGGCAGAGAATCCAGGACTCTGCTGTGGCTATTCCCCTCTCCAACAGATATACTGTTTTGGATACTGTTGTGGGGGAATAGCCTCTCCGGTCATATAACAACAGAAGCCAGGCCTGTGGCACCACAATTTGCTTTGTCGGAGACCGTAGTTGGACAAAGTCCAAGCGAGCAATAGTGTTCAGAGACCTGCTAGTTAGGGGCACAGACAGGTGTTTCTGGTGCTGTGTTGCCTCCCTGATGCCAGGGTAATCTGAGTGGTTGCCTGAAATTCTTAGGGAGGAGGGTGAGCAGCCAGAACTTGTGGTGCAACCTGGTACCAATGAAATAGGTAGAAAGAGGGATGAGTTCCTGCAGAGTGAATACAGAGAGTTAACAAACAGACTGAAAATCAAGGCCTCAAGGATAGCCATGTCTGAATTCCTAACCATGCCACGTGCTAGTAAGACAATGAAGAGAAGGATAAAATAGGTGGCTAAGCAGCTGGTACAGTGGCAGGGTTTCAGGTTCTTAGATCATTGCGAGCTCTTCTGGACAGGGCTGACCTGCAAAAGAGGGATGGGTTGTCTCTAACCTGTAGGGAAGCAATGCCCTTGCAGGGGAGGTTCGCAATTGCTACTTGGGAGGTTTTACGCTGGGGTGGGAACGATAGCAGCAGGTCAGCAAGTGGAGGGATTGAGGGGAAGGTTAATTTTAAGACCAATAAGTTAGAAAAGAAGGACAGTCAGAGACTGGTAAATGAATATGAATGGTATTAATGGGCTGAAATGGGTTTATTTCAATACAAGGATTATTATAGGCAAGACAGATGAGCCTAGAGCCTGGATCAGTGCATGGGACTATGATGTTGTGGCCATTGCAGAGACTTGGTTAAGAGAGGGACAGGATTGGCTCCTCAACTTTCCAGGGTTCACTGTTTTAGACAAGGTAGAGAGGAAGGTAAGAGAGGTGGAAGAGTTCCATGACTAATCAGGGAGAATGTCACTTCTGCACTCAGAGAACATACTGGAGGGCTCGTACACTGCGGCAATATGGGTACAGCTCAAAAATAAGATGATTGCAATCACTCCGATTAGATTATGCTATAGGTCCCCTCCAACAGCTACCGAGACATTGAGCAACAAATATGTAGATAGATGACTACATATTGAGTAGAATTCCATTCGATCAAGAGGCTCAGACAGGGAAGAATTTGTAAGTGGATCAAAGAGGGCTTCTTAGAACAGTAGATGGATAGACCAACTCAAGGAAGGGAACTTATATTGGCTATTGAGCCCAGCCAGGTGATTGGCCTTTCAGTGAGAGAGCATTTTGGAACCAGTGATCACAACTCCTTAAGTTTTAACATAGTTATGAATAAGGATAAGTCAGGACTTTGTGAAAAGACACCAAATTGGGGGAGAGCAAAATATGTCAGTATTAGGCAGGAACTAGATAACGTTAATTAGGATGAGCTTTAATTGGCAAGTCCATATTTGAAAGAGAGGCAGAAGGTCATAGAAACAGGCCCTTTGGCCCAAACTGGACCATGCTGACCATAGTGCCAACTCAGCTGGTTCTAATTGCCCACATTTAGTCCATATCCCCCTAAACCCTTCCCATCCATGTACCTATTCAAATGATTTTAAAAATGTTGCTACTGTACCTGCCTCAACCATTTTTTCTGGCAGCCTAAACTGTATACAAACCATGCTCTTTGTGAATAAATTGTCCCTCAGGTCCTTCCTAAATCTTTCCCCTCTCTTCTTAAACATATGCCCTCTAGTTTTCAATTCCCCATCCCTGGGAAAAAGACTATATGTGTTCATCCTATCTATGTCCCTCAATTTTATACACCTCAACAAGATCACCCCTCATTCTCCTACATTCCAAGGAATAAAGTTCTATCCTCGCCAGCCTCTCCCTATAACTCAGGCCTACTATTTCTGGTAACATCCTTGTGTTCGTTGAGGTCTTTCCAGTTTAACCATGTCCGCAGGAAGTATGTTTAGTTGCAACCAAAACTCCAAATGCGTCTCACCAATGACGTATACAATTGGTGGGTGGCACGGTGGCACAGTGGTTAGCACTGCTGCCTCACAGTGCCAGAGACCCGGGTTCAATTCCCACCACAGGCGACTGTGTGGAGTTTGCACGTTCTCCCTGTGTCTGCGTGGGTTTCCTCCAGTTTCCTCCCACAGTCCAAAGATGTGCGGGTCAGGTGAATTGGCCATGCTAAATTGCCCGTAGTGTTAGGTAAGGGGTAAATGTAGGGTTATGGGTGGGTTGCGCTTCGGTGGGTTGGTGTGGACTTGTTGGGCCAAAGAGCATGTTTCCACACTGTAGGTAATCTAATCTAACAATTGTACTATAACTTCCCAACTCCTGTATTCAGTACCTTGACCAATGAACGCTAACATGTTAAATGCCTTCCTCACCACCCTGTCTACTTGTGATGCTGCTTTAAAAAAAACCATGTACTTGTACTTGTAGGTCCCTCTGTTCCACAACACTTCTCAAGACTTCTCTGGTGCTGGAAAAGCACAGCAGTTCAGGCAGCATCCGAGGAGCAGTAAAATCGATGTTTCGGGCAAAAGCCCTTCATCAGCAATACAGGCAGAGTGCCTGAAGGGTGGGGAGAGAGCGTATAAGTCCTCCCCTGGTTTGACTTTCCAAAGTGCAACATCTCACATTTTGTCTGCCTTGGATTGCATTTGCCACTCCTCAGTCCACTTCACCATCTGATCAGGATCCCTCTGTAATTTTTGATAACCTCCTCACTATTAACAATATCTCATTTTGTATCATCTGCAAACTTACTAATCATGCCTTGTACATTCACATTTAGATCATTTATGAAAATAAGAAATAATAAAGATCCTAGAATGAGCCTGGTGGCACACCACTAGTCACAGGCCTCCAGTCTGAGAAACAATCTTTAACCATCACCCTCTGTTTCCTATCGTCAAGCCAATTTTGGTTCCAATTAGCTAGCTCTCCCTGGATCCCATACAACACAATCGTTGTGACTAACCTGCTGTGTGGGACCTTGTCAAAGGCTTTACTAAAGTCTATATAGACAACATCCAGTGTCCTGAAGAAGGGCTTATGCCCGAAACATAGATTTTCCTGCTCCTTGGATGCTGCCTGACTTGCTGCGCTTTTCCAGCAACACATTTTTCAACATCCACTGTCCTACACTCACCTTACCTCTTGGTTACCTCTTCGAAAAACTCCAAATGATTTGTTTCACACACAAATCCATGCAGACTATTCCTAATCAGACCTTTAGTATCAAAATGTTGGTTGATCCTGACCCTCAGTATCCTCTCCAACAACTGTTGTCAGGCTCACTCACCTGTAGTTCCCTGGCTTGTCTTTGCTACCTTTCCTAAACAAAGGAACAACATTAGCCATCCTCTAGTCTTCTATAACTTCACCTGTGGGTAAAGATGAAGCAAAAATCTCTGCAAGGGCCTCTGTCATTTCTTGCCTAGCCTCCCACAGCATCTCCTCTCTAGTCCAATGCATCCCCATTTGTATCCCTTATTTCCTTAGCCTCCATAAATGTGACCCTCAGTAAACATTGAGGAGAAATATTAATTAAAAATCACCCCCTCTCCTGTGGCTCCACACGTGGATGGCCATGCTGATTTTTAAGGGGATTGATTCTCTACCTAGCCACCCTTTCACTCTTAATAGAGCTATAAAACCTCTTGGGATTATCCTTAACCTTATCTGCCAGATCCATCTCATACCCTCTTTTTGCTCCTACACATTTTATACTCATCTAGGGTTCCACTTGAGCCTGGTTGCTCAAACCCATATATGCTTTCTTCTTTTTCCTGATCAGAGTCTCAATATTCTTCGTCAGCCAGGGAACCTTTCACCCGAACAGGAACGAAATGTCCGCGGACTCTTGATATCATACTTTTAAAAGCCTTCCATTTCCTTTTCCTTCAAACAGACTCAACTCAACTGACCTCTGCTAGATGCTACCTCTTGGCCCCAAAATTGTCCCTTCTCCAGTTTAGCACTTTAACCTGTGGACCAGTTCTGTCTTTATTCATAATTAAGCTAAAATAAAGAGAGTTATGGTCACTGGACGCAGAGTGCACTCCGACTGAGATCACTTTTGCCTGCTTCAGTCACTTGCTCAACCTCTTCTCCTAAGAGTAGGTCCAGTGTTGCACCCTTCCGAGTAGGGCTCTCTAGATACTGATTTAGGAATCTTTCTTGGACAAATTCCACTCTATTCAAGCCTTTTACAATCTGGATGGCCCAGTTAATACAGGGGAAATTAAAATCTTCAACCAATACTATTCTATTATTCCTTCAGATATCTGCAATCTGTCTGGTACTGGTTGGCTATTTGGGACTCTATAATACAGTCTCAACAGAGTGACCATCCCCTTCTTGTTTCTAAGTTCTAATCATACGGCCTCATTTGATGACCCCTTAATAACAGCATTTAGCGAGATTATTCTTATGTCCCCCCTTATCAAAAGGGCTACTCTCTCTCCTCGCTTTCTTGTATTTCTGTCACATCTGTAGCTTCTGTATCCTGGAACCCTGAGCTGCCAGTCCTGCCCTGCTCTCAGCCATGTTTCTGTCATGGCTATAATATCCCAGTCCCCAGAGCCAATCCATGCCCTGAACACATCTGCCTGACCAGTCAGGCCTCGTGCATTGAAATAAATGCACTTTAAACTAAAAGTATTTTCCTTCCCTTTACTGTGCCCTAGCTATCCTGAAAAGTAAACTTGCTCTTGATGGCTAATGTATTTTCCCCTGACTTCTTGATGGCCTGCCTGTTATTTAGAGTTCCGCCTCCCTGCCAAACTATTTTAAACTCTCTTGCGTAACACAGTAAGTAGGAAGAGAATGAGATAAGATTCTGAAGAGAGAATATAAGAAGTTAGGTGGTTAAAAAGTAGGTCCTCAAGGCGGGTCATATCAGAATCACTCCTAGTATTACGTGATAGCAAGAGTATGAATAGGAGGATCCAGCAGATGAATGCATGGCTGAGGAGAAGGTGCAGGAGGCAGGAATTTGCATTTTTGGATCATGAGACTCTCTTATGTATAAGAGACCTGTACAAGAAGGATAGGTTGCACCTGAATTGGAAGACAACCAATATCCTGGTAGGGAAATTTGTTAAGGCTGCCTAGGAGGCTTTAAATTAGTAAGGGTGGGGTATGGATGTGTGGGGAGGTGGGCAGGGAGACCATGGGGAGCCCAAAGAGATAGCGAGAAAGATATATGTCTGAGGCTGGTACAGTTGAGAAGTTGAGCAATTTTCAAGGCTGGCAACACCAATGCAGAGAATGAAAAATTCCTCTCTCTGAACTTGAAGAAGGTCTTTGACAAGGTGTCACACAGGAGGCTACTGAGTAAGATAAGGGCCTATGGTGTTAGAAGCAAGGTGCGAGCATGAATAGAGGCTGGGTTGTCTGGCAGAAAGCAGAGAGTGGGGATAAAAGGGCCCAGGACGGCAGCCAGTGACAAGTGGTGTTCCACAAGACTCATTGTTGGGACCACAACTTTTCACTTTTTATATTAACGATCTAAATGAAGGAACTGAGGGCATTCTGGCTAAGTTTGCAGATGATACAAAGATAGGTTGAGGCACAGGAAACATTGAGGACGCAGAGGGGCCGCAGAAGGATTTGGACAGGTTAGGAGAGTGGGCCAAGATGTGGTAGATGGAGTACAACGTGGGAAAGTGTGAGGTCATGCAATTTGGTAGGAAGAACAGAGGGATGGACTATTTTATAAATGGGGAGAAAATTCAGAAGTCTGAAGTGCAAAGACATTTGGGAATTCTGGTCCAGGATTCTGTCAAGGTAAATTTGCAGGTTATGTCTGTACGAGGAAGGCAAATGCAATGATGGAATTTAGTTTGAAAGAACTTGAATATAAAAGCAGGGATGTACTTCAGGGGCTCTGTAAGGCTCTGGTCAGGCCACATTTAGAGTATTGTGCACAGTTTTGGGCCCCATATTTCAGGAGGAATATACTGGCCTTGGAGCGGGCTTAGAGGAGATTCACGAGAATGGTCCCAGGAATGAAAAACATACGAGGAACGTACACTCAATGGAGTTTAGAAGGATGAGGGATTTTCTTATTCAGTTTGTGGATGGACTTTAGAGAAGGATCAAAACTTGACCTTCTCTTGGGAAATAAGGCAGGGCAAGTGACTGAGGTGTCAGTGGGGGAGCACTCTGGGGCCAGCAACCATAATTCTATTAGTTTTGGCGGAGTGGACTCGATGGGCCAAATGGCCTTACTTCCACTCCTATGTCTTATGGTTTTAAAATAGTGATGGAAAAGGATAGACTGGATCGAAAAATAAAAGTTCTAAATTGGAGGAAGGCCAATTTTGACAGTATTGGGCAAGAACTTTCAAACGTTGATTTGAAGAGGCAACTCTCGGGTAAGGGACGGTTGGAAAGTGTGAGGTCTTAAAAATGAGATACTGAGAGTAACGGGACAGTATGTTTCCATTTGTGCGAAGGGCAAGGCTGATAGGTTTTGGGAATTCTGATCTCTAGAGAAATTGAGGTTCTTGTCAAGAAAGAGAATGACGCAGGTATAGAAAGCTGGGATTGAACAAATCCTTTGAGGAGTATCAGGGCAGGAGGAGAATACTCAACAGGGATATGAGGAGGACAAAAATGAGACATGAGATAGCTTTGGAAATTGGGTTAAGGGGAATCTGAAGAGATTCTACAAATACATTAAGAGCAAAAGAGTAACTAGGGAGAGAATAGGGCCTATTAAAGATCAACAAGGCCATCTACTTATGGAATGGTGGGAGATGGGTGAGGTACTAAATGAGTATTTGGTGTCCAAATTTACCATGGAAAAGGATGTGGAAGTTAAAGAACTTGGAGAAATATAGAGTGATATCTTGAAAAGTTGCAACTTCACATATTACAGAGATGGTGGTGCTGGATGTTTTCAACTGCATTTAGGTGGATAAATGCCAGGAAACTGATCAGGTATATCCCAGAACTTTGTGGGAAGCCAGAAGTGATTGCTTGGCCCCTTGCTGAAGTATTTGTGGGTGAATGTCGGAAGACTAGAAGGCAGTTAATGTGCCATTATTTAAGAAAAATCAGGCAACTATAAACCTGTCAGCCTGACGTTAGTGGTGGGTAATATGTTGGAGGGGATTCCGAAGTACAGGATTTACGTGTCTATCACTACACTGAAACAGCTCCTGATGAATTTAAAGGACCCGTACCAACAATCAGCAGAACAAACGTCATATGCAAAATACCCTGCAAGGACTGCAACAGACATTACATTGGACAGATGGGCAGGAAACTAGCCACCAGAATACATGAGCACCAACTAGCCACCAAAGGACATGACCAACTATCACTGGTATCCATACACACAGACAAAGAGAGATACCAGTTCTACTGGGACAATGCATCCATCCTAGGACAAAAACATACACAGGATTTCCTGGAGGCGTGGCATTCAAACTGGAACTCCATTAACAAACATATCGATTTAGACCCCATTGACAAACTTCTCAGAAATAGAACCAGAAGTGATATCACCCACCACAGCAGACCAAGACAAATAAATAGCAAGCAGGACAGGACACCAGCACTTCATCGGAGGCTCACTGATAATGTTACCTAGCATGATGACGAGGCTTCTAACTAGCTCAGCAAGTAAACTTACAACCCAAACAGGATTGACATGTATTTGGAAAGGCAAGAACTGAGTAGGGATAGTCAACATGGCTCTGTGCATGGGAAATCCTGTCTGACTGACATGATTAAGTTTTTTGAAGGAGTGACTAAGGAGATTGATGAAGGCAGAGTGATGGACGTTGTCTGTATGGACTTCTGCAAGTTCAACAAGATTCCTCATGGAATCCAGGGAAAGCTAGCTATTTGGATACAAATTTAGCTTGAAGATAGGAGACAGAAGATGGTGGTGGAGGTTTGCTTTTTGCACCGGAGGCTTATGACCAGAGACGTGCTGAAAGGACTATTGTTTGTCATTTAAATAAATGATTTGGATGTGAATATAGGAAGAATGGTTTGTAAATTTGTAGATGACACCTACTCTGTGTTTCAGGTGACAAAGGAGCAGTGCTCCAAAAGCTCATGATTTCAAATAACCCTGTTGAAGTATAAGCTGGTGCCATGTGACCTCTGATTAAGGAAAAGGTAGGAACACAAGTAGATGACAGGGCTGATGGTTACCAGAAAATGAAAGGAAGAGACAGAGCAGGTGAATGTCTTATTGCAAAGGAATTACACAATAGGAAAATTGATAATAGGACAAACCTAAAGGCTTTGTCAGTGAATGCACATAGTATTCAGACTAGAATTAATGAGTTAACAGTACATACGGAAGGGTATGATTTAGTGGCAACTACTGAGATGTGATTACAAGGGGAGCAGGTTTGAGAATTAACTATCCAGGGATACTCCATGTTTCATAAGAATAGGCAGCAATGAAAAGGAGGTGATGTAGCTTTCTTAGACGAGTGATCATTGCTGTAGTGAGGAATGATTTCATCATTGGGATTCATGATGATACGTCAGTGTGGGTAGAAATAAGAAATAACATGGGAAAGAGGTCCCTGATGGTAGGCATATATCCATTCCCTAATACTAATTTCACTCTGTAAACTAGGAAATACTTAGGACTTATAAGAAAAGTCAGGAGTAACTTAAGAAAAAAAAAATGGTGATTTTAGTATGAACATAGAGTGGATTAATCAAATTGGCAAGGATAGCCACGAGGGAGAATTCATTAAATAGATTAGATTGTTTCTTGAAGCAATATGTTGGGAAACCAACCCGGAACCAGACTATTCTGGATTTGGTATTGTGCAATGAAGTGGGATTAATTAATAATGTCATTAAATTATCTTCTATTGAAGAGTGATAGCATATTCTAATTTCAAATTCAGTTGGAGGGCAAAAAGACTGGAGTCCCACACTAGTTTTGGTGTTAAATAAAGATAATTATATCGATATGAGGACAGATTTGGCTCTTGTCACTGGGTTGGAAGGCTAAAATGTAGAACAGCTGATGAACAGTGGCAAACTTTTAAGGAGATATTCAATTCCTTCTAATTAATATATATTGTAGCGGGGAAGAAAGATTTGAAGAGGAGGAGAAAGCACCCATGGCTAAGCAAGGTAACATGAGGGTAAAACCTAAGGCACATCAGACTAGGAAACTTAAAGACCATTAAAGGATTACTGAAAAAAAAAGAAAATTTGAAAAAAAGTGCAAAAAGTAAAATGGATAGTAAAAGCTCCTGTCAGTGTATAAAATGTAAGAGAACAGCTGAAGCAAATGTTGATCCCTTGGAGGACAAGTCTGTGGAGTTAAAAGGAAGAAACACAGAAATGGTAGTCACTAAATCAGTATTTTGCCTCATGTTTCATAATGAAGGACACAAACTCTCCCAATCGTCATAGGTGATGCAGAAATTATAGAAAGGGAGGAACTTAAAACACTGGAGAAAAATTACTGGGCAAACTATTGAGAATTCCCTAGCGACTCATAATCTACATCCTATGCTCTTAATGGAAGTGACAGCAGCAATAATGGCAATAATATTCCAAACTTCCATGAATTCTGTGAAGGTTCTAGTGGAATATAAAAATGCTAATGTAACACTTCTGATTTAAAAACAATAGGACACTATAGACCAGTTATTTTAATGTCTGCCATTGGGAAAGTTTTGGAATTCAATATTAAGGATGTAACAACAGCACATTTGGAAAATCAAAATACAGTCCATTAAAGTCAGCATGGTTTTATGAAGGATAAATTGGTTTGACCAATTTTCTAGAGTTATTTGAAGATGTAGCAAGCAATTTCGATAATGGTATAGATGTGGTATATCTGGACTTCCAGAAAGCAGTTGACAAGGTTCTGCACATAAGATAAGGTCACATGGTGTTTGGGGTAATTTATTAGCAGAGTTGGGATAAATAGGTATTTTTCTAGTTGGCAAGATACAGTTACCAACAGGTTCAGTATTCACATTCCCAACTATTTACAACCCGTATTAATGACCTCCTGGTATGGAATGAACGATAGTCAAATTTGCAGGTGACACTAAAATAGATGGGAAAGTAAGTTTTGTGTATAGTTTTAGATTCTTTACTTGGAGGATGTAGTTGCATTGGAGGCAGTTCAGGGGAGGCTCACCAGATTGGAATCAAGAGATATGGGGCTTATCTTACAAAAAGAGTTTGAGCAGTTTAGGTTTGTACTTGCTACTGTTTTGGGAGAATGAGAGGAGATCTAATTGAGAAATACAAAATAATAGAGGGTATTGACAAAGTAGACAGAGAAAGGATGTTGCCCCTTGTGGGTTAATCGAAGATGACAGAAATCATAGATGTATGTTAAGGAGTGCCAGTCTTAAAAACAGAGATGAGGAGAAATTACTTCTCTCAAAGTGTTGTGAATAAATGGAATTTACTACCCCAGAGTGTGGTGGATGCTGGGACATTGAGTAAATTTAAGAAGGAGATAGACATTTTTAAGTAGTGATGGGCTGAAGGGTTATGGAGAGTGGACATGAAAGTGGAGTTGATACTGAGGTGAGATCAGCCATGATCATATTAAATGCCAGACCAGGTTTGAGGGGCTGAATTGCCTACTCCTGCTCTTAGTTCATATCCTATCTTGAATCAAACAAATAAGAGAATTAAACATTTGAAAAGAGGTGCATTTGAAGAATCGGTCCGAACTGATGAGAATCTGATATTTAGTGTTTGTATTCTATTAAAATCCCTGTGGAGGAATTATAAATCAAAATCACTAAATTTACTAAATGAACAACATCATTAACAAGACTTCACCTTTTAAGACTTTTTCATTTTCACATAATTCAGAGCCAGAATAAATTAAACACTGGTCACAATTTCCTTACCCTGCCACTGCCTCCACCCCAATCTCCAAGGCAGTGCACCACATCTAGCCTCACAATTCTCTGACAATTCATCTCCCCCAGCAAAGTCCCTGTCTAACTGTCAGTGAAACTGGATTTGTCATGCAGCAGCTGCTGGCTCTAGGTCAGTGTACTGTCAGCTCTAGCAAGCTGAGGAAGCTTGCAACATATTGGAATTGAGAAAACAATCTTACTTCCCCTTTCCGAACAATTCAAGGAAGCTGTTTGTCATCACTTAATCACTCCTCCATTATTTTGCAAATGAGTAGAGAGAACCAGAAGGGCACCAATATCCTGGGGGGTAGGTTTGCTAGCACTCTTCAGGGGGGTTTAAACTAATTTGGCAGGGGGATGGGATCCGGACTTGTAGTCCAGCAAGTAAGCTAGCTGTTTGTCAGGATGTCCAAGAATGTAGTGAGGCTATGGAGAAGGTAGCACTGACAGGGAATACTTGTGGACACAGAGATGGGCTCAAGTGCGTATACTTCAACGCAAGGAGTATCAGAAATAAGGTGGGTGAACTTAAGGCGTGGATCAGTACCTGGGACTACGATGTTGTGGCCATCACGGAAACATGGATAGATGAGGGACAGGAATGGTTGTTGGAGGTTCCTGGTTACAGATGTTTCTGTAAGATTAGGGAGGGTGGTAAAAAAGGAGGGGGGGTGGCATTGCTAATTAGAAATGGTATAACGGCTGCAGAAAGGAAGTTTGAGGGGGATCTGCCTTTGGAGGTAGTATGGGCTGAAGTCAGAAATAGGAAAGGTGCAGTCATGTTGTTGGGTGTTTACTATAGGCCCCCCAATAGCAGCAGAGATGTGGAGAAACAGATTGGGAAACAGATTTTGGAAAGGTGCAGAAGCCACAGGGTCGTAGTCATGGGCGACTTTAACTTCCCAAATATTGATTGGAAGCTCTTTAGATCAAGTAGATTGGATGGGGAGGTGTTTGTGCAGTGTGTCCAGGAAGCTTTTCTAACTCAGCATGTAGATTGTCCAACCAGAGGGGAGGCCATATTGGATTTGGTACTGGGTAATGAACCGGGACAAGTGATGGGCTTGTTAGTGGGTGAACATTTTGGTGATGGTGACCACAATTCTGTGACTTTCACCTTGGTTATGGAGAGAGATAGGTGCGCACAACAGGGTAGATTTTACAATCGGGGGAAGGGAAATTACGATGCTGTAAGACAGGATTTGAGGAGCATAAGTTGGGAGCATAGGCTGTCAGGGAAGGATGTGGAGGAAATGTGGAACTTTTTCAAGGAACAGATACAACGTGTCCTTGATATGTATGTACCTATCAGGCAGGAAAGAAAAGGTCGTGTGAGGGAGCTTTGGTTGACGAGGGAGGTTGAATGTCTAGTAAAGAGGAAGAAGGAGGCTTACATAAGGTTGAGGAAACAGGGTTCAGACAGAGCAGTGGAGGGATACAGGATAGCCAGAAGGGACCTGAAGAAAGGGATTAGGAGAGCTAAGAGAGGGGATGAAAAATCCTTGGCGGATAGGATCAAGGATAACCCCAAGGCATTTTATGCGTATGTGAGAAACATGAGAATGACGAGAACGAGGATAGGTCTGATCAAGGACAGTAGTGGGAGATTGTGTATTGAGTCGGAAGAGATAGGAGAGGTCTTGAATGAGTACTTTTCTTCAGTATTTACGAACGAGAGGGACCGTATTGAAGAGGAGAGTGTGAAACGGACTGGTAAGCTAGAAGAGATACTTGTTAGGAAGGAAGATGTGTTGGACATTTTGAACAACTTGAGGATAGACAAGCCCCCGGGCCTGACGGGATATATCCTAGGATTATGTGGGAAGCAAGAGAGGAAATTGCAGTACTGATCTTTTCGTCTTCACTGTCAACGGGGGTGGTACCAGGGGACTGGAGAGTAGCGAATGTTGTGCCCCTGTTCAAAAAAGGGAATAGGGATAACCCTGGGAATTACAGGCCAGTTAGTCTTACTTCTGTGGTAGGCAAAGTAATAGAAAGGGTACTGAGGGATAGGATTTATGGGTATCTGGAAAGACACTGCTTGATTAGGGACAGCCAGCACGGATTTGTGAAGGGTAGGTCTTGCCTTACAAGTCTTATTGAATTCTTTGAGGAGGTGACCAAGCATGTGGATGAGGGTAGAGCAGTGGATGTAGTGTACATGGATTTTAGTAAGGCATTTGATAAGGTTCCCCATGGTAGGCTTATGCGGAAAGTCAGGAGGCATGGGATAGAGGGAAATATGGCCAATTGGATAGAAAACTGGCTAACCGGTCGAAGTCAGAGAGTGGTGGTAGATGGTAAATATTCAGCCTGGAGCCCAGTTACAAGTGGAGTTCCGCAGGGATCAGTTCTGGGTCCTCTGCTGTTTGTAATTTTTATTAATGACTTGGATGAGGGAGTCGAAGGGTGGGTCAGTAAATTTGCAGATGATACGAAGATTGTTGGAGTTGTGGACAGTGAGGAGGGCTGTTGTTGGCTGCAAAGGGACTTAGATATGATGCAGAGCTGGGCTGAGGAGTGGCAAATGGAGTTCAACCCTGCCAAGTGTGAGGTTGTCCATTTTGGAAGAACAAATAAGAATGCGGAATACAGGGTTAACGGTAGGGTTCTTAGTCAGGTGGAGGAACAGAGGGATCTTGGGGTCTATGTACATAGATCTTTGAAAGTTGCCAGTCAGGTGGATAGAGCTTGTAAGAAGGCCTATGGTGTATTAGCGTTCATTAGCAGAGGGATTGAATTCAAGAGTCGTGAAGTGATGTTGCAGCTGTACAGGACTTTGGTTAGGCCACATTTGGAGTACTGTGGGCAGTTCTGGTCGCCTCACTTTAGGAAAGATGTGGAAGCTTTGGAGAGGGTGCAGAGAAGATTTACCAGGATGTTGCCTGGAATGGAGAATAGGTCGTACGAGGATAGGTTGAGAGTTCTCGGCCTTTTCTTGTTGGAACGGCAAAGGATGAGGGGTGACTTGATAGAGGTTTATAAGATGATCAGAGGAATAGATAGAGTAGACAGTCAGAAACTTTTTCCCCGGGTACAACAGTGTGTTACAAGGGGACATAAATTTAAGGTGAAGGGTGGAAGGTATAGGGGAGATGTCAGGGGTGGGTTCTTTACCCAGAGAGTGGTGGGGGCATGGAATGCGCTGCCCGTGGGAGTGGTAGAGTCAGAATCATTGGCGACCTTTAAGCGGCAATTGGATAGGTACATGGATGGGTGCTTAATCTAGGATAGATGTTCGGCACAACATCGTGGGCCGAAGGGCCTGTTCTGTGCTGTATTGTTCTATGTTCTAATTGTGAGAATGACTGATTGATTGTGGCATGACCAGCTGCTTCCCCATGCCATTCCAATAGTCTGGGGCTTTTCAATCCCTGAAGTGTCGGATGCTGAGGAGTAACCTTATTGAGGTTTATAAAGTCATGAGGACATGGATAGCCAAGATCTTTTTCCCCAGGGTAGGGAAGTCCATAACTAGAGGGCATAGTTTTAAGGTGAGAGGGGAAAGATTTAAAAGGGACCTAAGATACATCTTTTTCATGCAGAGGATGGTGCTTGTATGGAATGAGCTGCTAGAGGAAGTGGTGAAAGCTGGTAGAATTACAGCATTTAAAACACATTTGGATGGGTATATGAAGGGTTTGAAGGGAAATGGGCCAAGTGCTGGCAAAATGTAGTGATTAATTTAGGATATCTGGTCAGCATGAACAAATTGGACCAAATGATCTGTTTCTGTGTTGTACAACTCGGACTCTGACTCTATCTGAGACTGATAATGTTGACCTTTGACCTCAACTTCTTCTTCATCAAATCCCTAACTCTTTTCAGACCTCAACATCCAGCAAATACCTTTGAAATTCAAAATATTTCTCTTCATTTAGCTCCATTGGGCCAATCTCTTGTTCGGAGACTGCAACCCCGTTTTTGAGATTGTCCAGCTAAGGGCAGCATCTTCCTAGCTTTCTGCAATTCAATGAGATTGTTTCTCATTCTTCTGGGGAATATAGGTCTAGACTCTAATCTCTCTAGTTGCTCATCAGAAATCTCTTCAGTGAATCTTTGTTTCATGTCCCCCAGGACATGTTTGTATCTTTTTAAGCAAAGAGAATAAACTAATTGTTATGACATGGTGGTGAACCCTTCAGTTAATTAAACCAAACACCCAGAAAAGATCACCTTGCCTCGTAATCTGTTAAAGTATGAGTGACAGAGAACTCCCAAATTTTGCATTTTAAAGAAAATAATTTATTTTTTAAACTTTAAAAGTGAGCATTACACAAAAACTATTCACAACCCTAAGCCTCCCCCTTTCTCTCTACTGCATATTATCTGTTTCCAATTTTATAATATGCTGTTCCAAGAAGACACTTATTAAAATTACATCAACTTAATTTGAAAACCATACAATGGTTGTTATCTTTGGTGTGTGTGTGCGTCTGTCTTCTGACTGAAGATCTCCCTGGGTTGTCTTTTTTTTACTGCAAATGTGTTTCATATGAAAAGGTACCTTTTTGATAGAGTGTGTTTCCTAATTTCTTGGATCTGTGTTGATGGCTTGCATTTTTATATCCCCAACATTGGATCGTTTCATTGATTTGATGTTGGCAAAATAATAAATTCAGACGTGATTGGGTTCCAGTTTCCTGGGGCATAATTTAAACTGCTCAATTAAATTCAAATTGTTGTCAAAACAGCAACTTACTCAAGTATCTATTTCACAGCCAAATGTTACACATTTTGAATTTTCAGTACACTCCGAGACTGCTGTCTAGTCATATTACACAGGTGCTTGTAAGCTCTCAGTTCAGAACAGCATTCGCTCTCTCTTAAAGGTATAGTACACACCTTCTGCTTCATAACACAATGTAATCCAGAGATGACATTACCAATGCAATATAGAATTGTTTTAACATTAAAATCATTTACATTTAAAAAAAGGGCTACCTTAAACTCAACTGATCAAAGATCCTGTCAGTAACTTTTAATGTCTTACTAACTGTTTGCACTTACTTGCTCACTCATTCGCTCACTGACTGCTCTTTTCCTCCCTTCCACTCTACTTTTCATTTGCTGCATCTTTCATTCCTCCATACCCTCTCACTCACTCACTCCTGCTTTTCTGCTCTTTCACTCACAACAAGGGCATGGAAGAAAGATGGTGAGTGAGGTGAAATGGAATCGGTGAGGTTTCTCAAAAGGGAAAGGATAAACTGTACGGTCTGAGTCAGGTACTGGGTAAGGGGGTAGGGGGCTTGTTTTTAGGAAAGCCAAACAATGGATGGATCAAGAAAGAGAGGTTTTGAGTGGGAGAGTCGGAGAGGTCCACAAGAGGAGGAACATGGGAGTGAGGCAGGGCATGTGTGTTCACAATATAGAGCAAGTGTGTACTTTGGTGTACCTCCCTTCCATGGAGTTAGTAGGAAACACAAAATAGTTGGGAGAGTCATTCACAGAGATACAATTAACCCTTTTCATCACCTCAGGGATGAGGTTCTGGAGGAGAAGGTCCCTTGGTGGGCGGGGGGGGGGGGGGGGGTGGGTTCTGGATGGGAAGGTTCCCTCAGGGATGAGGTTCTGGATGAGAAATTCCCTCAGGGATAAGGTTCAGGGTGAGTAGGTCCCTCAGGGATGAGTGTCTGGGCAAGAAGCTCCCTCAGGGAGAGGGTTCTGGGTGAGGAGGTCCCTCAAGGATGTAGTTCTGGGTGAGACGCTTCCTCAGGGTGAGGAGGTCCCACAGGTGTGGGATTCTGGATGAGAAGCTCCCTCAAGGATGAGATTCTGGGTGAGGAGCGCTCTCGGAGTGAGGTTCTGGAGGAGAAAGTCCTTCAGGGATAAGGTTCTTGAGGAGAAGTTCTCTCAGCGATGAAGAGTCATCCAACAGCCCCTCAAAAACATGAAATTCATACCAATCTGATTTCCCAGCTTTCTACTAATTAGGAAAAGTGACTGCTTACCCAACAAGGAACACTGGACAACCTGCACCAGCTGGAGAAGGGTTGTTTTGGCTCCAATCTGGCTACAAGGATGTGAAGCCAGGTGGTGGAGACATGATTGCTGAAAGCCAACCCCTGCCTTTGCAACCATCCCCTCAACCACCTTGGATCCCTCCCTCCTTCCCCCTTACTGGTCTTCCCCCTCCACCCCACCCCCAATTTTTCCTCTCCATTACTCTTCTCAACTCCCATCATGTAAAGCTCTTTAAAATCTTTCTTACTGAAGGCTTCATCACCCAGGTCTCCAGCAATGCTCTTCAACTCATTGAAACTGCCTGCCTCTCATTGATGGAATACTTATTTCATTTGTTAGCCATAAATGGATTTGTTTTGTGTTTTTTTTGCCTAAAGTGAATGTGTACAGAGGAACCTTGATTATCCGAATAACAATTATCCGAAAATCGGATTATCTGAAGGAGATCTCGAGGTCCCAATAGAGAGACATTACATCAAAGACGTGTTTCCAACAGTGATCGCATCCTTTGTTTACAGTGATTAAACAGGCATCGTCTCCAAATGACTGACCTCCTGCCCTCTCTCTCCCCCTATACTTTCCCTAGAGTTCTACACAGGGGTGTACACAAAACCCCCCTTCCCCAGATAATCTCTCCAACATTGTCTTGTATAGGGCAAGTGTGGAAACTGTCAAAAAGTTGCAGTAAAAATATTGTGTGTGTGTGTGTACACACACACTATTTGGAGACTTACCCCACAAAGGCAGCAGCAGAAGTCTTGTTGTTGGTGTACAGTCCAGGGGTTGGGGGTTTTGGTGCGGTATTGGACAGGATTGGGGGCAGGGGGTGGGGTTGGATGGGGTTCTCAGGGATGGGGTCTCGTGCGCTGTGATGCTGCCTTACCTCCTGAATGGGGAGCAGACTTTAAAAACTCTGAGCCCCAGAAAAAAGACATTTAATCGATTAACCAAATAATTGATTATCCGAATGAAATAGTGCCCGCCCATCTCATCCGGATAATTGAGGTTCCCCTGTATTCGTTACAAAGTCTGAGTCACATTTTTAAATGCTTGCCCTTACTTCTCTCTCTCATCCTGTCTCCCTGAGCCAACTCACTCCTTTCACTTAGAGTTTGCCTTGCCTTGCTTAGATTTAAAGTCCTAATTTTGGACTTTGTTCTATCAGTTTTAAACTCACTAAAATATTTTGTCGTAGAATGGTTTACAGTATATTGATTTAACATAATTTCTGATCAGTGCTAACTCTTAGGGTATTAATAGGGGAGATTCAGCATGGATTAAAGGTCAAGAGGCAATAGTTAGAATGTTTCTTATTGAAAATAGTCGTTGCCTGGCATTTGTGGTCCGTCTGTATTATTTGCCACATGTCAGCCCAAGCCTGGATGTTATTCAAATCTTGTTGCATTTGAACATGGACTGCTTCAGTATCTGAGGAGTTGTGACTGCTACTGGACCTTATACAATCATCAGCACACATTCCCACTTCTGACCTTATCATGGAGGGAAAGTCATTGATGAAGCAGCTGAAGGTGACTAGGCAGGGCCTAGGACACTGCCCTGAGGGACTCCTGCAGAGATGTTCTGGAACTGACATAACTGGCCCTGCACAACCACAACCAACTTCCTATATTCCAGGTATGACTCTAACCAGAGGAGAGTTTGCCCCATAATTCCCATTGATTCCAGTTTTACAAGGGCCCCTTAATGTCACACTCAGTTGCATGCAGCTTTGATGTCAAGGGCTCTTACCTCACCTCTGGCATTCAACACTTTTGTCTGTGTTTGAACCATTGTTGTAATGAGATCAGTAGCTGAATGGCCTTGACAGAATCCAAACTGGGTGTCACTGAATAGGTTATTGCTGAGCTGGTGTTGCTTAATAGCACTGTTGATGACATCTTCTGTGGTTGAGAGTAGACGGATGAGATGGTAATTGGCTGGATTGCATTTGTCCGCCTTTCATTTACAGGACACAGCTGAGTAGTTTTCCACATTGTTGGGTAGATGCCAGTGCTGTAACTACTTGAACAGCTTGGCTAGGGGAGCACTGGAGCACAAGTCTTCAGTATTGTTGCCAGAATGTTGTCAGGGCCCACAGCCTATCCAGTATCCAGTGCCTTCAACCGTTTCTTGATGTAATATGGAGTGAATTGAATTGGCTGAAGATTGGTATCTGTAATACTGGAAATCATTGGAGGAGGTTGAGGTGGATCCTCCAATCAGCATTTCTAGCTGGAGATTGCTGTGAATGCTTAAGCCTTATCATGGAAGTATCATAGACTCCTTATAGTATAGAGGCAGGCCCTTTCGCCAGTGGTGTCCACACCAATCCTCCGGAGAGCATCCCTCTCAGACCCACCTCCCCTCATTCTATCATCCTGCATTGACCATGGCTAATCCACCTAATCTATACATCCCTGGACACACTGGACAATGTAGTATGGCCAATCCACCTAATCTATACATCTTTGGATTGTGGAGGAAACCAGAGCATCCGGAGAAAATCTGCACAGACACGGGGAGAATGTGCAAGCACCACATAGATGGTCGCCTAAAAGTAGAATTGAAGCTGGCTTGCTAGTGCAGCAGTGCTAACCACAGAGACAGCCTGCTGCCGAACTGATATTAAGGACAACCTCGATTATCTGAACGACACAGGCAGGAAGTACTTTGTTCGGATAATCTAATGTTTGGATAACTGATCACACTTAATTCCCTCCCCCCCATACCCCCCCGCTACAAGGTACCTACTCCCTTCAGCAAGCCACTCTCACCCATTCGCCAGGGCCTCTGTGTGTTTGCGGACTGTCCGCGGCAGTTTAAAGATCAGGCTCCAGGTTGGGGCGCCCAGTGTTGAACAGTGGTCAGTGGTTTGCGGGCAAGCTACGATGTAAGGAAGGGCAGGAGGGATGAACTGTTCCTGAGGTCCCCAACCCCATTACAGCCGCAGTGGGCCGGGCGCTGGTCTGTTAGGCCAGTGTGGTCCTTGTCACTCCGACTCCTCATAGACATCCTCTCGTGATTGTTGTGGCTGGGTTTGAGAAATTTCCCAAGGGAACGACTCGGGTGATCTCCAGGCCGGATAGCGGTGCTGGATTCGGTCTGGTCTGTGAGCACTGTGCCTGAGTGGGACCTTGAGATCTTGTACAGATAATCCAAAATTTGGATAATTGATGTTCAGATAACTGAGGTTTTTCTGTGTTGTACTGATGTATTGGTCTCTTTTATAATTGAGGATGAGGATACTTGTGATGTTCTCTCCTCCAGCAAGTTGTTTAATTTTCCACCACCATTCGTGACTGGAGTGACTGTATTGTGTTGTAACTTCACCAGGTTGACAACTCATTTTTAGGTATGCTGAGTGCCTTTCCTGGCATGCTTTTCTGCACTCTTCATTGAACAAAGGTTGATTCTCAGGCTTGGTGGTAATGGTAAAGTGGAGGATATAGAATCACAGAATGAAACAGTTCACAAGAGGACCTTTAGCCCATCTCAAGCCTGTACTGACAAAAAGCTAGTCTAAATCTATACTATTCAAAGGGAGTGGTGCAGGAAAAGCACAGCTGATAGGCAGCACCCAAGGAGCAGGAGAATCGATGTTCTGGGCATAAGCCCTTCATCAGGAATGAGGCTGATGAGCCAAGGGGGCTGAGAGATAAATGGGAGGGGGTGGGCCTGGGGGAAGGTAGCTGGGAATGCGATAGGCAGATGGAGGTGGGGGTGAAAGTGATAGATTGGAGAGGTGGATGGAGCAGATAGGTGCAAAGGACAGGTAGAACCGTTCAAGCAGGCGGTGCCAAGTTGGAAGGTTGGATCTGGGATAATGTGGGGGTGGGGGGGGGGGGGGGGGGGAAATGAGGAAACTGGTGAAATCCACATTGATCCCGTGTGGTTGGAGGGTCCCAAGGTGGAAGAGGAGGCGTTTTTCCTCCAGGTGACATGTGGTTACTGTTTGACGATGGAGGAGGCCCAGGACCTGCATGTCTTTGGCTGAGTGGGAGGAGGAAGTTAGAATGTTCAGCCACAGTGTGGTAGGGTTGGTTAGTGTGGGTGTCCTTGAGATGTTCTCTGAAACAATCCATAAGTTGGCATTCTGTCTCCCAATGTAGAGGAGACAGCTGCGGGTGCAACAGATACAGCAGTTGAATGTGGAAGTACAAGTAAATTTCTGTCAGATATGGAAGGATACTTTGGGGTCTTGGGCGAAGGTGAGGGGGGAGTTGAGCTCAAGTTTTGCACTTCTTGCAGTGGAAGGGGAAGGTGTCAGGAGTATAGGATTGGTTGGTGGGTGGTGTGGATCTGATAAGGGAGTTGCGGATGGAATGGTCTCTCTGAAACGCAGGTGGAGAGGGAAATATATCTCTGGTGGTGGGATCTGTTTGTAGGTGGTGAAAATGGCAGAGGATGATGCAATGAATCCAGAGGTTGGTGGGTGGAAGGGGTTCTGTCCTTGTGATTAGGGGGGTGAAGTTCAAGGCTGGAAGTGTGGGAAGTGGAGGATATGCGCTGGAGGACGTTGTCGACCATATGGGAGGGAAAATGTGGTTTTTTGAAGGAGGAGGATATTTGGGATGTTCTGTGGTGGAATTGATCCTCCTCGGTGCAGATGTGGTAGAAGCAGAAGAATTGGGAATGAGGGATAACATTTTTACAGGAGGCAGGGTGGGAGGAGGTATAGTCCAGGTAGTTGTGGGAGTCAGTGGGTTTGTAGTAGATGTCCATGTTGAGTTGGTCGCTGAAAATGGAGATGGAGAGGTACAGGATAGGGAGGGAGGTATCGGAGATGGTCCAGATGAACTTGAGGTCAGAGTGGAAGATGTTTGTGAAGCTGGTAAACTGTTCAACCTCCATGTGGGAGCATGAGGTAACACCAATACAGTCATCGATTTAGCAGAGGAAAAGCTGGGGAATGATGCCATTGTAGCTGTGGAAGATGGACAGTTCCACGTGCCTGATGAAGATGAAGGCCTATGCGGGTACCCATGGCTACCCTTTGGGCTGAAAGAAAGGGGAGGATTGGAAGGAGAAATTTTTGAGTGAAGACCAGTTCAGCCAGTCGAGTGAGCGCATCAGTGAGGTATTGGTTGGGTCGGCATGAGAGGAAGAAATGGAGGATTTGGAGGTCTTCGTCATGCCAGATAGATGTGTACATAGACTGGATGCCCATGGTGAAAATAAGGCATTGGGGGCCAGGGAACAAAAGTTATGGAGGAGGTGCAGAGCATGGATGGTGTCTTGGCGAGTTCCTGGACTAAGGGGGAACAGGACGGTGTCAAGGTACATAGAGGTGATTTTGGTGGAGCAGGAACAGGCTGAGACAATGGATTGATCGGTGTAGTCAAGTTTGTGAATTTTGGGTAGGCGGTAGAATTGGGCAGTGCGGGGTTCCCGGACTTTGATTTGGAGGCTGTGGATGGGAAATTCCCCCACCTCATCACTCTTACCAATACTGTCATGGGCAGATGCATTTATGGTCGACAGATCAGTGAGGATAAGGTCAAGTCTGTTTTTGCTTCTTGATGGTTCAGTTACCATCAGTCGCTGACCCCATTTAGCAGTGATGTCCTTTCCAGCCTGGCCAGCTTGATCTGTAGTGATGTTGCCAAGCCACTCTTGGACATAAACAATGTAGTTTCTGACTCAAAGTACTTCCTGCACCCTTGCTATTCTCAGTGATTCTTTCACATGGTGTAAACACAAAGGAATACAGAGTCATCAGTGGGGACGGAGGAGTGTGGTGCATGGTTTTCAGCAGGAGATTTCCTTGCCCATGTTTGATCTGTTACAGTGAGACTTCATGGGGACAATGTTGATGACCCCTTCCACTAGGTTACATGGCATACTGATCTAGAAAATGCCATTGTGTGAATTTTAAAAGACTGTCCTCTGTGTTATTACTGTACAAGTGCTTTGCCTAGCCTATACAAAGATTAATGTTCCCCATGATGACTCTATTACACTTATTGGCTGAATTTCTTGAATGACACTTAGTTTATGGAGAGGTGAGAGTGACCACCCTTGACATCAAGGCCACATTTGATTCAGTCTGGCACCAAGAAACCATAGGAAAACTAGAATCAATGTATTTGGGGGCAAATGCTTTGCTGGGTGGAGTCATACCTAGTTCATAAGATGTTGTGCTTGGCTGAGATCAGTAATCTCAGATGCAGGACATCTCTGCAGGAGTTCCCAGGGTAGTGCGTGTCTGAGGTCCAACCATTTTCAGGGTGGTTTATCAATGACATTGCCTCTACCATAAAGTCAAAAATGGGAAAGTTTTCTGACGATTTCATGATGTTTAGCACCATTTTTGACTCCTCACATTCTGAAGTAGTCAATGTTCAAATGCAACAAGATCTTGATAATATCCAAGCTTGGGCTGACAAGTGACAAGTAACATTTACGCCACACAAATTCCAGTCAATGACCATCTCAAATAAGCGACAATCCAATCACAACACCTTGACGTCACTGAATTCCTCACTGTCAACATCCTTGGGGTTACCATTGCCCAAGAAACTCAGCATGACTTGCCACATAAATGCAATGGCTACAAGAGCAGGTCAGAGGCTAGAAATCCTACACCTTGACTCCCCAAAGCTTGTCCACCATCTACAGGGCATATGTAGAGTGGCAGAGTGATTCGGTGGTTAGCACTGCTGTCTCTCAATGCCAAGACCCGGATTAGATTCCAGCCTTGGGTGATTGACTGTGTGGAGTTTGCACATTCTCCCCATGTCTGCGAGAGTTTCCTCCAGGTGCTCCAGTTTCCTCCTACAGTCAAAAGATTAGGTGAATTATGGGCCATATTAAATTGCCCAGAGTGTTCAGGGATGTGTTGGTTAGGTGCATTAAGTCAGGGATAAATGTAGAATATAGGTCGGGGAGCAGGTGGGATATTCTTCGGAGGGTCAATGTAGACTTGTTGGGCTGAAGGGCCTGTTCCCACACTGTAGGGATTCTACTCTATTGTAGTCTTAAAAAAAAACTCCACTTGCTTGGTGGGTGTAGCTCCAATAGCACTCAAGAAGCTTAAAACCATCCAGGACAAAACAGCTGCTAGATTGGCACCAAGACAACAAGCATCCATTCCTTCCACCACCAATGCTAAGTAGCAGAACTGTGTATTATCTACAAGATGCACTGCAGAAATTCACTAAAGATCTTTAGACAGCACCTTCTAAACTCCTGACCATTTCCGTCTAGAAGGATGATAAACAATTCAGCAGATATGTGGGAGTGCCACCATCTACAAGATCCTCCCCAACCTACTCATCACACTGACTTGGAAATATATCACCATACCTTCATTGTTGCTGGGCCAAAAGCCTGGATTTCCCCCCTAAGGGCAGCACATGGACTGAAGGAGTTCAGGAAGGCAGAGGGGAATTGCTGAGAAGGATTCTGGGAGGAGTCAGCTCAGTCACCAGCAAATGTCCAGGAGCAAATAAAAGGGAAGCAAGATTTAGTGGATTCACCATTTCTGGAGCATCCATTTTGAGAAGAGTTTCTTCCCAGTGGACGTGCTGCTGGAGATTTAAGTGTAGGCTTAAGTGAATACTGGGCTTTGGTGAGGAGGGCTACATCAGTGAGGTAAGGCAGTTGAGGGAGGAGTGAACTACTGCAGCTGATGAAGACACAAGGACTAAGGAGAAGTACAGGGAAGTTTAACCATGATGTCTCAGGCAGCAGGTAAGTAAGTGGCTGCTGGCTGGTGGGGAGCTTTTCTTTTCTCTTGGCTTTGCTGTTAACTTAGTTCAGTCATGGCAGCGATCCCATACCCATGTCATGCTCCTCCAGTCCAATGTGGGAATTCAGGGACCTTGCCAATGTCCCTGAGTCCTTCAATTGCAGGAACTGTGTCCAGCTGCAGCTCCTGTCTAACTGCTTGGCAGTTTTGGAGCTGAGGCTGGATTTACTTTGGAGCATCCACAAGGCTGAGGGAATCAGGTTTGGAACATTCAGTAAGTTGGTCACGCCGCAGATAAAGATTACTGAGGAAGAGTGGGAATGGGTGACCAACAGACAGACGAAGAATAGGAAGGCCACAGGAGTCCCCTATAGTCATTTCCCTGTCAAACAGACAGACTGTTTTGGATACTGTTGAAGGATATAGCTCCCCAGAGGAAGGCAGAAGCAGCTTTGATCATGGGATCGTGGCTGGCTATGTTGGTAGGGGATTCGATTGTAAGGAGAATAGATCAGCGTTTCTGCGACTGCAAATGAGAGCCTAGGATGGTATGTTGCCTCCCTGGTGCAAGGATCAGGGATGTCTCAGAGTGGCTGCAGAACATTCTGGAACGGGGAAAGTGAACAGCCAGCTGTCATGGTGCATATAGGTGAAAATGATATAGGTAAAAAAACATGGATGAGGTCCTACAAGGTGAATTTAGGGAATTAGGAGTTGACATAAAAAGTAGGATCTCAAAAGCAGTAATTTTGGGATTGCTACCAGTGCCGTGAGCTAGTCAAAGTAGGAATGGCATGATAGCGAAGATGAATACATGGCTTGAAGAATAGTACAAGAGGGAGGGATTCAAATTCCTGGGATATTGGAACCGGTTCTGGAAGGGGCGGTGGGACGAGTACAAATCAGATGGTATGTACCTGGGCAGGGCTGGAACCAATGTCCTGGGAGGAGTATTTGCTCATACTGTTGGGGAGTGTTTAACCTAAAATGGGAGGAGGCTGGGAACCAGTGCAGGAAGTCGGAGGAAAGTAAAGTGGGGACAGAAACAAAAGGCAGTAAGGGGAAAAGTGAAAATGGAAGGCAGAGAAACCAAAGACAAATTAAAAAAGGACCATGTTACATCATAATTCTAAAAGGCGAAATGTGTTAAAAAAAAATGAGCCTGGAGGCTTTGTATCTGAATGCAAGGAGTATTTTTAATAAGGTGGATGAATTAACTGCATACACAGTTTTAAATGAATATGATGTAATTAGGATCACAAAAACCTGACTCCAGAGTGACCAAGCTTAAGAACTGAACATCTAAGTGTATTTAATTTTTAGGAAAGATAGACAGGAAGGAAAGGGAGGTAGGGTAGCATTGCTGGTAAAGAAGGGGATTAACACAATAGTCAGGAGGGTCATTAGCCTGGATGATGTGGAGGTGTGAAACATCAAAGGAATAAAACAGACTACCAAACAGTAGTTGTGAGGTTGGGGATGGCATCAAATAGGAAATTTGAGATGCATGCAGTAAGGGTACCTCAGTAATTATGGGTGATTTCAGTCTACATATTGATTGGACTAACCAAAATTGTAGCAACCCGATGGAGGAGGATTTATTAGAATGTATGAGAGATGGTTTCCTTGACCAATATGTTCAGGAACCAACTAGAGAGCAGGCCATCCTAGACTGGGTATCGTATAATGAGAGAGAATGAATTAGCAACCTTGTGGTGTGAGATCCTTTGGGAAAGAGTGACCACAATATGGTAGGATTTTTCATTAAGATGGAGAGTGACACAGTTAAATTGAGACTAGAATCCTGAACTTAAAGAAAGCAAACTTTGATGGGATAAGACATGCATTGGCTAGGAAAAGCTGGACAAGGATACTTAACAGACTGGCGGTGGATAGGCAATGGCGGACATTTAAGGAACACATGGACAAACTTCAATAGTTGTGCATCCTTGTCTAGTGTTAGAGAGTAAAACAGGGAAAGTGCTTAACCATGGCAAACAAGGGAAATCCGGGATAGTGTTAAAGCCGAAGAGGTGGCATGTAAATTGGCCAGAAAAAGCAGCAAACCTAAGGACTGGGAGAAATGCAAAATTCAGCAAAGGGCTTAATTTGGAAGGGGAAAATAGAGTACGAAATAAGCTCATGGAAAGCAAAAAAGCTGACTACAAAACCTTCTATAGATATGGGAAGAGAAAACGACTGGTGAACACAAATGTAGGTCCCTGACAGTTAGAGTCAGGTGAATTCATAATGGACAATAAAGATATGGCAGACAAGTTGAACAAATATTTTGGATCTGTGTTCCTTAAGGACCTAATTGAATTCTTTGAAGCGGTGACAAGGTTTATTGATAGGGAAGGGATGTAGATGTCATATACATGGACTTTAGAAAGAAGTTTGATAAGGTTCCCCATGGTAGACTGATGAAGAAAGTGAAGTTGCATGGGGTCCAACGTTTTCTAGCTAGATGAATAGAGAACTGGTTGGGCAATAAGAAATAAAGTAGTAGTGGAAAGGGGCTTCTCAAAATGGAGGCCTGTGACCAGTGGTGTCCCACAGGGATCCGTGCTAGACCCACTCTTGTTTGTGATATACATAACTGATTTGGAGGAAGGTCTAGGTTGCCTAATTATCAAGTTTGCAGATGATGCTAAGATTGGTGGAGTAGCAGATAGTGAAGGGGACTGTTGGAGAATACAGCAGAATGCAGATAGATTAGAGAGCTGGGCAGATAAATGACAGATGGAGTTCAATCCAGACAAATGTGAGGGGATGCATTTTGGAAGATGAAATTCTAGAGCAAATTACACACTAAATAGAAAAACACTGGGGAAAATTCATGTACAGAAAGATCTGGGTGTTCAGGTCCATTGTTCCCTGAAGGTGGCAATGTAGGTCAGTAGAGTGGTCAAGAAGGCATACGGCATGCTTTGCTTCATTGGGCGGGGTATTGAGTTCAAGAATGGGCAGGTCATGTTTGGTTCAGCCACATTTGGAATACTGCATACAGTTCTGGTCGCCACATTACCAAAAGGATGTGGATGATTTGGAGACGGTGCAGAGGAGGTTAACCAGGATGTTGCCTATATTGGAGGGTGTTAGCTATGAGGAGGAGTTGAGTAGATTAAGATTATTTTCATTAGAAAGGAGGTGGTTGACGGGGGACCTGATTGAGGCTGACAAAATCATGAGAGGTGTAGACAGGGTGATTAGCAAGAAACTTTTTCCCCAGAGTGAAGGACTCAGTTACTATGGGTCACAAGTTCAAGGTGCGAGGGGAAATGTTTAGGGGAGATATGTGTGAACGTTCTTCACGAAGAGGGTGGTGGATACCTGGAACGTGTTGCCAGCGTTGATGGTGGAGGCAGGCACGATAGTGTCATTGAAGATGTATCTAGACAGATAAATGAATGGGCATGGAGCAAAGGGATACAGATCCTTAGAAAATAGGCGACAGGTTTAGATAGAGAACCTGGATCAGCACAGGCTTGGAGGGCTGAAGGGCCTGTTCCTGTGCTGTAAGGTTCTTTGTTCTTGACACAAATAAATTTCTGAAATACTAGGGGACAGAGGTTCAAGCTTGAAGGAGGAATGAAAGGAAATCCTTATTAGTCAGGAATGGTGTTGTGGAAATGAATGGGATTAAAACCTGATAAGTTCCCTGCATTCCAGAATACATAATAAAGTGGTGAAAATGTGTTGCTGGTTAAAGCACAGCAGGTTAGGCAGCATCCAAGGAACAGGAAATTCGACGTTTCGGGCCAGAGCCCTTCACCAGGAAGCCCTTCCTGGTGAAGGGCTCTGGCCCGAAACGTCGAACTTCCTGTTCCTTGGATGCTGCCTAACCTGCTGTGCTTTAACCAGCAACACATTTTCAGCTCTGATCTCCAACATCTGCAGACCTCACTTTTTACTCGAAGATTTTAAACTACTACATAATAAAGTGGCCCTAGATACATTGAACGCATTGGTGATCATTTTCCAACATTCTCTCAATTTTGAAAGTGTTCCAGTGGAATGGAGGTAGATAATGCAATCCTACTTTTTTTTTATATAAAGGAGGGACAGGGACAACAGAATTATGGGCTGGTTAGCCTGACATCAGTGGTAGGGAACATGCTGGAGTCAATTATTGAAAATGTAATTACTGAGCATTTGGAAAATGGTGATAGAATCAGACCAAGTCAGGATGGATTCACTGAAGGGAGATCGCACTTGACAATTCTTCTGGATTTTTTTTTGAGGATGTGACCAGAAGAGTGTACAAGGGTGATTCAGTGGATGTTGTGCATCATTCCACACAAGAGATTCATAACCAAGATTAAAGCTCATGTTATCAGAAATAATGCATTGACATGAATAGAGAATTGGTTGGCAGACAGGAAGCAGATTTGGAATAAATTTTCAGAGTGGGAAATTGCAGTGCTAGAGCCACTGTTGTTCACAATAAAAAAAAAATGACTTGGATGGAAGAATTGAATGCAATTTCTCCAAATTTGCAGATGACACTAAGCTGGGTGACAGTGTGTGCTTTGAGGAAGATGCTAAGAGGCTGCAGGGTGACCTAGGCAGGCTGGCTGAGTAGGCAAATACTTGGCAAATGCAACATAATGTGAGATTATCCACTTTGGTGGCAAAAATAGGAAGGCAGATTAATATCTGAACAGTGGTAGTTAAGGAAAAGGTGAGACTTTGATGGCATGGTGGAACAGTCACTGAAGGTTGGCATATAGGCAGTGAGGAAAGCTAATGGCATGCTGGCCTTCATAGTGAGAGGATTTGAGTATAGGAATAGGGTGCTTTGCTGCACTTATGCAGGGCCTTGGTGAGGCCACATCTTGCATATTGAGTGCAGTTTTGGTCTCCTGGAAGAAGAACGTTCTTGCTATTGAAGGTGTTCAGCCAAGAGTCACCAGGCTGATTCCTTAGATGGCAGGACTGATATGAAGAAAGACTGGATTGACTGAGCTTGAACTCTCTGGAATGTGGAAGAATAAGGGGGGGGGGGGGGGGATCTCTTAGAAACATAAAATCCTGATAGGACTAGACAGACTAGATGTGAAACAATGTTTCTGATGTTTAGGATTATAGTCTACAAATAAGGGCTCATTCAAGACTGAGATAGGGACAAATTTCTTCACTCAGTTGTGAACCTGTTGAATTCACAGAAAACCGTTAAATATTCAGAAGGGGGCTGGATTTAGCCCTTGCTGCTAAAAGGATGAAGGGGTATGGAGAGAAAGTAGGTGTGCAATACTGAAATGGCATGTTCAGCGATGATCTTATTGAATGGTGGTGCAGGCTCGAAGGACTGAATGGCCTACTCTTGCTGCTATTTTCTATGTTTCTAAGGCAGGTCATCACCACCTTCTCAAGGGAAATTAGAGACGTAATAAAAATGCTGGCTAGCCAGCAACATCCATGTCTCAAGTAAATTTTAAAAATGGGAGAATCACTGACAATGGAATTATTGACTATTAGTTGTATCCCTGTTGGTGTTTCATAGCATTCAGCTGTGTGCATAGCTTTCAGCTGAGCACATATTTGGCAATGTGTAACGCTGGAATATAATGTGGTAGGAAGGTATTGTTGTTTAAAGATGAACCTTAGAAACTAACAAAGCTTTCGATGCAGAAAAGTAAAATCCAAGTTGTCCAAGTGAATAGTGACAGAAGTAAGGTGTAAATTGTTTGGGTAAGCTTACCTTCCAGTGTTCCTGGAATTGAACAACAAGAATTATACCTTATTCAATATAGATAAGTCCCCAGGGCTGAACCAGATATCTCCAATGTTACTACGGGAAGCGAGGAATGAGATTGCTGCGTCTCTGATGATGATGTTTGCATCCTCACTCTCCACGGGAGTAGTTCTGGATGATTGGAGGGAGGCAAGTGTTGTTCCTCTGTTCAAGAAAAGGAATAGGGAAATCTCTGGTAATTACAGACCAGTCATCAGACCACATCTGTGGTAAGCAAGGTACTGGAAAGGATTTTGAGTGATAGGATTTATAACTATTTGGAAAAACATAGTTTGATTGAAGATAGTCAGTATGGTTTTGTAAAGGGCAGGTCTTGCTTAACAAGCCTTATTGAGTTCTTTGAGGATGTGATGAGATAAGTTGAAGAAGGTCGAGCGATGGATGTGGTGTATATGGATTTCAGTAAGGCATTTAATAAGGTTCCCCAAGGTAGGCTCATTCAGAAAGTTAGGAGGTATGGGATACAGGGACATTTGGCTGCCTGAAAGACGACAGGGAGTGGTAGTGGATGGAAAGTATTCCCGCCTGGAGGTCGGTGACCAGTGGTGTCCCGTAGGGAACTGATCTTGGGTTTCTGCTCTTTGTGATTTTTATAAATGACTTGGATGAAGAAGTGGAAGGGTGTGTTAGTAAGTTTCCCAATGACACAAAGGTCGGTGGTGTTGCAGATCGTGTCAAGGGCTGTTGCAAGCTACAAGACATTGACAGGATGCAGAGTTGGACTGAGAAATGGCAGATGGGGTTCAACCTGGATAAATGTGAAGTGATTCATTTTGGAAGGTCGAATTTGAATGCTAAATACAGGGTTAAAAACAGGATTCTTAACAGTATGGAGGAACAGAGGGATCTTGGGGTCCACATACAGAGATCCTTCAAAGTTGTCACACAAGGTGGTAGAGTTGTTAAGAAGATGTATGATGTTTTGGCTTTCAATAACAGGGGAATTGAGTTTCAGAGCTGCAAGGTTTTGCTGCAGCTGTATAAAACCCTGGTTAGACCATACTTGGAATATTGTATCCAGTTCTGGTTGCATCATTTTAAGGAGGATGTAGATGCTTTATAGAGTGGCAATGGAGATTTACCAGGATGCTGCCTGGATTGGAGGGCTTGTCTTATGAAGAGAGGTTGAGTGAGCACAGGCTTTTCACACAAGAGAAAAGAAGGAAGAGAAAAGACTTGTAGAGGTGTACAAGGTAATGAGAGGTATGGATAGAGCAGATAGCCAGAGATTTTGCCCCAAGGCAGAAATGGCTGTCACGAGTGGGTGATAATTTTTAAGGTGATTGGAGGAAGGAGATGTCAGAGGTTGGTCCTTTATGCAGAGAGTGGTGGATGTGTGGAATGATCTGCCAGCAGTGGTAGTAGAAGGAGTGACAGTAGGGACATTTAAGTGACTGCTGGACAAGCACATGGACGGCAGTAAATTGAAGGGTGTTTAGGTTAGATTGATCTTTGATTAAGATAAATGCTTGGCACAACATTGTGGGCCGAAGGGCTTGTACCATGCTATACTGTTGTATGTTCTACGTTCTATACCAAACAAAACATAATAAATCGCATGAAGATTGAAAGATTCCCAGTCCATGGGTCATCATATCCACCTTTACTGAAAAAGAACCTGGAATCCCATTGCCCAGCTCTTAATCCAGACATTCAGTGGTGACAGCATCTGAACTGCATATCCAAATGCCTGATTTAATGTGATGAAGTATTCTGTCTCTCCCACCCTTTCAGACATGGATTTTCAGACTCCACCATGTTCTGGGTGAGGAACACTGTCTTCCAATTACTTTTAATACTTGCCTCCAGGTTATTGATGTTTCTACTAATAGAGGCAAGTCATTTCTATGCACTCTGGGCTCTTCTTTGTTTCACTTTAATTAAAGTTCCTCTCAGCCTCCTCCATTCCAAGAAAATATGAATAATCTTTGGTCATATTTAAAATAGTTCATTTCTGGCAACATCGCTGCTGTAGCCTCAAGTTTGCAATCACATCCTTCCTGTAATGTGGTGAGCAAACTGTACACATTGTTGTAACTGCGGTCTAACTGGCATTTCACATCATTTTAATGTAATTTCCCTGGTCTTACACTCGAGGCCTCAGTCAGAAAAGGAAATTATATTCTGTGAATTTTAGATTGGCTTTTGTGCTATTGTCAAGATTCCTTTGACATGACCGAGTCTCCCTTTTCCTCTGTCTCTTTTTCATTATAGATGGCCAATCCTCCTTTACCTTCAACCCTCCATGTGACCACCTCTGTGTTCTCGGTTTCTTCCTTGACGTGACCCAAACAGTCCCCATCTGACACCAGCTTCCTCAGCCTGTCCTCACCTTGAACAACGTCTTCAGCTCCACCTTTTTCCTCCAAATAAAAAAGGTGTTGGCATGGTAACCCATTGCTTTCGGCTTTGCCAGTATTTTTGCAAAACAAATGGAACATGCCTTATTTCAGACCTACTCAGGGCCCCTCCCTCATCTATTCTTCTGGTAGATATATGACTGTGTTAGTTTCCCTTCCTGCTCTCACCATGAACTAAAACGTTTAATTATCTCTTTTTGCAACTTCCCCCTTCTCTCAAATTTACCATCTCCAACACTTTGCTTGACTTCTTTGACTTTGCTGTCACCATTTCTGGGCTTTCAACTAATATCCACCAAAATACCTGGGAAACCCAAAGCTCGCATGACCATACATCCTCTCAGAGTCTAGATTAGAGTGGTGCTAGAAAAGCTCAGCAGGTCAGGCAGCATCGGAGGAGCAGGGAAAAAAAAAAAATCGACATTTCGGGCAAAAGCCCTTCATCAGAAATAGAGACAGGGTGCCTGCAGAGTGGAGACATAAATGAGAGGGGGTGAGGGTGGGGAGAAAGTAGCATAGAGTACGGAGGTAGGCACTGATAAAGCAAACGTGGCTGTGGTAGAGAGTCTGTTTCAGGATATGGTTGAAGAGCTTCAGGGCAGGAGGGGTGACCCCAGGGTTGCAGTGAGAGAGAGACTCACTGAGATGCATATAGAGAGAGGAGGAAAACTTCTTCAAGGCAGGCATCCTTGCAAGAGGATTCGCAGTAGGGTTAAAATCAACGATTAAAGCAGATGCTGGAAACCAGAGTTTAGATCAGAGTGGTGCTGGAAAAGCACAGCAGGTCAGGAAGCATCCGAGGAGCAGGAAAATCGATGTTTCAGGCAAAAGCTCTTCATCAGGAATAGAGGCAGGGTGCACCCTCCCATCCTGCTTCCTGTAAGATTCCATGCTATTCTCCCAGTTTTCCTGTCAGTGTGTAAGACCATGGGAGCAGAAATAAGCCATTCAGCTCATCAAATCTGCTCTGCCATTTAATGAGACTATGGCTGACTTGTCCCTAAAACCTCAGAATCACTATTGATTAAATACCTGTCTATCTCAGCCTTGAATATAGTTAGTGACTCAACCTTGCTAGTCCTCTAAGGAAAATAATTCCGCACATTTACTCCCCTCAGAGAAGAAATTCTTCATCTCTGTTTAACTGGGCAACTCTGAAAAGCTTGTCCATCATCGACAAAGCACAAGTCTGGAGTGTGATGGAATACTCCTCACTTACTCAGATTGACGAATTTCCAACAATACTCAAAACACTAACACCATCCAAGACAAATCAGCCCACATTATTGACACTGCATCCACAAGCATCCAATCCTACCACCACCAATTGTCAGGAACAGCAGTGTGTACAATCTACAAAGTTTCACTGCGGATATTCATCAAGGATTCTTAGACAGCACCTTCCAAGCCCACAATCACTTCCATCTAGAAGGAAAAGGGTGATAGATATATGGGAACACCACTATCTTCATCAAGTTCCCCTTCAAATCACTCACCATCTCGACTTGACAACATATTTTTCATTCAATGTCGCTGGGTCAAGATCCAGGAATTCCCTCCTGTATTGGTTGTAATGAGGTCAGCCAGGTGGACCTCATATTCTATGAGCTCCCTGACTGAACCAGATTAACAGCCCAATCAGGGAGCCCTGGCTGACAGATAAGAACAGGAGTGACCCCCCTCTTCCGCGGTTACGTTAGCACCCGGGTGTCCTTGGAGAAGGAGCATGCGGTGTCCACCAACACTGAGTTGTTCAGGGAAAGGTGGGCGCCGCAGGGAGTGGAGTGCATCATTTCCCCCTCCAACTCTATTTTGATTTAGTCCCTGCCCTCCCCTTCACTGTTTGTTCACACAGCATTGCCCTTTGACGTGAAGGGCACTGCTCGTCACAGGCCACTCGGGTGTTTTCCTACTTTTCCTGGTGGTGGAAATTAAATAAAGATTTGTGCACTTTATGTCTCTCACTGTGTCTCACAGCTGCACACACACACCATGGGTGCTGGGGTTAAAAATAATAAGCACTACCGCAGTTAGGCGGTAGTGTGGGGGTTAAAAAAAAGAGGAAAAAAAAAATTAAACAGGAGTGTCGCAGCAAAAAAAAATATAACCAGGGGATCACAGCATTGCCCTTTCATGTGGGGGTTAATAAAAAAAAAGAAAAAAAAGGCCTTTAAAAAAAAAATTAACAGGAGATTCAAAATAAATAATCAAGAGATTAGATGCTGTTCTGTTGAGGGGACTGACTTTGAGCTGGTTGGCCATGGCTAGCGAAAAACAAAATTAATGGCAGATTCAGTTATGTCAGAGCTTGGGTGTCTCTGGTGAAGGAGCGTGTGTTGTCCACTGAAACCCTTGAGCTATTCAGGGAGAGGTGGGTGCTGCAGGGAGTGGAGTGCATTATTTCCCCCTCCAATTCTACTTTGATTTAGTCCCTGCCCTCCCCTTCACTGTTTGATCACACAGCATTGCCCTTTGATGTGAAGGGCACTGCTTGTCACAGGCCACTCGGGTGTTTTCCTACTTTTCCTGGTGGTGGAAATTGAATAAAGATTTGTACACCTTGTCTCTCACTGTGTCTCACACCTGCGCACACACAAAAAAAAATAAACAGAAAAGAAAAAAAAATATAAACAGGAGTCTATCAGCATTGCCCTCTGATGTGAAGGGCACTGCTTGTCACTGGACCGCTCAGGTGTTTTCCCTTGACTTGAGTGCTGGATCAGTGAAAGGGTGTGTACCTGTGCAAGGACTCTCCTGTTCAAAGGTGTCAGAGGGGAAGGGGACTATCCCTGGACTAGCTGCCCAAAAAAATAAAAAAGAACAGGAGTGACCCCCCTCTTCCGCGGTTACGTTAGCACCCGGGTGTCCTTGGAGAAGGAGCATGCGGTGTCCACCAACACTGAGTTGTTCAGGGAAAGGTGGGCGCCGCAGGGAGTGGAGTGCATCATTTCCCCCTCCAACTCTATTTTGATTTAGTCCCTGCCCTCCCCTTCACTGTTTGTTCACACAGCATTGCCCTTTGACGTGAAGGGCACTGCTTGTCACAGGCCACTCGGGTGTTTTCCTACTTTTCCTGGTGGTGGAAATTAAATAAAGATTTGTGCACTTTATGTCTCTCACTGTGTCTCACAGCTGCACACACACACCATGGGTGCTGGGGTTAAAAATAATAAGCATTACCGCAGTTAGGCGGTAGTGTGGGGGTTAATAAAAAAGAAAATAAAAAAAAGAAAGAAAAAGAAAAGAAAAAAAAGAACAGGAGTGACCCCCCCTCTTCCGCGGTTACGTTAGCACCCGGGTGTCCTTGGAGAAGGAGCATGCGGTGTCCACCAACACTGAGTTGTTCAGGGAAAGGTGGGCGCCGCAGGGAGTGGAGTGCATCATTTCCCCCTCCAACTCTATTTTGATTTAGTCCCTGCCCTCCCCTTCACTGTTTGTTCACACAGCATTGCCCTTTGACGTGAAGGGCACTGCTTGTCACAGGCCACTCGGGTGTTTTCCTACTTTTCCTGGTGGTGGATATTGAATAAAGATTTGTGCACTTTGCGTCCCTCACTGTGTCTCACAGCTGCACACACACACCAAGAAAAAAAAGAAAGAACAGAAAAAAAAAAGAACAGGAGTGACGCCCCTCTTCCGCGGTTACGTTAGCACCCGGGTGACCTTGGAGAAGGAGCATGCGGTGTCCACCAACACCGAGTTGTTCAGGGAAAGGTGGGCGCTGCAGGGAGTGGAGTGCATTATTTCCCCCTCCAACTCTATTTTGATTTAGTCCCTGCCCCCCCTTCACTGTTTGATCACACAGCATTGCCCTTTGACATGCAGGGCACTGCTTGTCACTGGACCACTCGGGTGTTTCCCTATCTTGAGCGCTGGATCAGTGTGAGTGTGCGCACATGTGCAAGGTGTCAGAGGAGAAGGGGACTATCCCTGAACCAGCTGCCCCACATCGAGAGAGCTGAAGGAAGAAAGAAGACAGAAGAAGAAGGAGGTGGTGGAAGGAGGTGAGAGCTTTAAGTCTTGGGCCTACTTTTGGAGCTGCAGCCTGGGCCTCGCCCAGGTCAAGGGAGTGTTGCTGCTGACCTGGGGCCCACTCCCACTGCTGGTCTCTGGGACCCCATCTGGACCTGCCTCACTGCTGCTGCCTGGGACTCGCCTTGGGGCCCCTCCCAGCACCTCCATCACTGCCACTGCTGCTAGAGGCCCACCTTCACTGCTGCTGCCTGGAACTAAATTTTGGGGCTGCCAGGGACTTGCTTTGGGGACCCTACCCAACAGGTCTGCCCCCACCGCTGTGAACAAGGGCCTGCCTAGGACTTGCCTGAGGCCTGCCTCCAACTGCTGCTGTTGCCTGAGGCCTGCCTCCACCATCACTGCTACTGGTGGAGGCCCACCTCCACTGCTGCTGCCTGGGACTAAATTTTGGGGCTGCCTGGGACTTGTCTTGGAGACCCTCCCCAACAGGTCTGCCCCCACCGCTGCAACCAAGGGCCTACTTGGGACTCGCCCGAGACCTGCCTCACCCCTGCCGTTGCCTGAGGCCGGTCTCCACCATTGCTGCCTGGGACTCACCTTGGGCACCTCCCCAGGATCTCCACCGCTGCTGCCAGAGGTCCACCTCCACGCTGCCGCCTGGGGCCAACCAACAGCCAGCAGAGTATGGCAAGCCCGAAGGTCGCAGAGCCCAGCCACACCTACGCTGGGGTAGCCACCGCCTTAGGCTCGGCTGTCCCAACCCTGGCCACAACCTCAACCCCCTTCAAGCACCTAACGAAACGCCTGGGGGTCAAGCCTATCCCCACCCCCATACGACCATCGAGGCCTGCAGCAAGGCCATGGCTAGTGTGGTCGGCCCACACTGGCCCTCGTCACTGCGGCCCGGATGTATGGGAAGGCCATCTTCTTCCTCAAGACCGAGGAGGCGGTCCACCCGGCCATGGAGAGGGGGCTCACTGTGAGCGGGATACATCTGCCCGTCGACCCTTTGGAGGTTAGGGCCCAGAGGGTCGTGGTCTCCAACATCCCGCCCTTCATTGCTAGTGAGCTCCTTCTCCCCACCTCACCACCTCTGGGGAGATCCGGTCAGGTATCCATCCACTCTTGCTCAGTCTTAAGGACACTGCCCTCCGGCACATATACTCCTTCCAACGCCAGATGTTCATTTGCCTGGCCCGGGAGGAGGTCACGGAGGGCTCTTTCACCCTCCTCCACAAGGGCACGTCCTACTGCGTCTTCTGGACGACGTGTGGTGCCACCTGTGTCATGAGGTGGGCCACATTAGCAAAAACTGCCCCACCCAGAAGGCTGCCCAGACCACACCAACAGCTGAGGGTGGCACCTTGGCACCCACTCCCCCTCCCCCGAAGTTAACACAAGCCCCAGCACCGGGGGCTAAGCCAGGGGTTCCCAATGCCTCAGCCTCTGGCAGAAAGGGGGGGGGTGAGCATCCCAGGAAGACGCAACGCGTCAGGCCCGCCCATGGGGAGACTACCCTATCCCCATCCCCTTCCCCTACACCTAGCCCACAACCTGCCCCAGCACGATAATACTCCTGTGGCTGTGCCAGCATTGCCCTGGCACAGATACCCTGACCACCCCCCCAAACCCGTACTTGATCCTGGCCCCACAGACCCCACACCTAACCCCCGCGCCGTTACAGAAACCCCTGGGGCTTCAACGTCTGCCCCTGGTGCTGCAACACCTGGCCCGGGGGCCCCTGAGCTCGTGCCTGGCACTAACCTTGGGGGGGGGGGAGGAGAGGAGCCACCGCTGCCTCACCTCCTGCAGCAACCATGTGTCTGGGCCCCGGAGAGGGAATTGGGCCCTTGCCCTGCCCACCATCACCTGATAAACCAGGGATGGGGCAGGATGTGACACAGCTGATCCTCCCCACCCTGGCCACACCCCCTGTCTTCCCCCAGCCAATCGTATTCTGGGAAAGGCTGGGGGAAGGACCGAGAGTGACCTCCCGGAGGAGGGTTCGGGATCGGGCCGGATACTGAGGACCACGCAGAGTCTGTCTCTAGTGATATTTTTGAGGCCCAGGTGCCCTTCACCAATCTCCCCCTCGTGGAACTCCGGGAATTTGTCGAGGAAACTCGTCGTCGGGATAGAGCCCAACTGGCGCTGGAGCTCCTTCGAGAGAATTTACTGGTCGGCCCATGCTGCGCGCCAGGTGCCTGGGTTCGACATCTGTCCCTCATCCTCCCAGTAAATATATATAGTCTTCTATAGTGATTTAGTCCCTGCCCTCCCTTTCACTGTTTGATCACAGCATTGCCCTTTGATGTGAAGGGCACTGCTTGTCACTGGCCACTCAGGTGTTTCCTTTCTTCCTGGTGTTGGAAATTGAATAAAGATTTGTGCACCTTGTGTCTCTCACCTGCACTCACACAACATGGGCACTGGGGAAAAAATAAGCACTACCGCAGTTAGGCAGTAGTGTGTGGGGTTTTTGAAAAAAAACAAGAGTGTCAGACATCCTGTTCACTCTGAGACCTGGTGTTGAGGGACCTGCATTAGAGTCAAGGGCATTTGTAAATAAAGGGTGACTTGGTGATGGGTTACTGGCCTCTGTCGAGTTACTTCAGCAGTGACAAGAGTAAAGCATGCTCCTGAAGCAGTTCACGTGCAACAGTTGTCTTTGAGTTGGGGCAAGCATTTCTGACATTATGTCACTATTTCAGAAGCTTGATTCATTTGATCCTGCTGTCCAAGACAGGGCCCAGTATGTGGACAGAATGCATTTTTTTTTCCCCAGGTAAATTACATTTGTGCAGATGAAAAGCATTGAGTATTTCTACTGACAGCTTGTGGGCCCATAGCTTTCTTGTTTAATTAGAGCCTAACTTTCCCTGAGGCACCACATGCTACTTACAATAGTTGACAGATTTAGTGAAGGAATATTGCAACCCCAAACCTCCTCTAATTCGGAGGCATCATTGATTTGACTCAGTAATTCAAGAACAGGAAAATCTGAATCGGGACTTTTGACTAGGTTAAGACAACTGGCAGAGGCATGCAACTTTGGTTTAATCCTTAATGGGATGCTGAGAGACCACTTGGTATTAATGATGTAACCATGCAAAAGCACCTACAAGCTGAAACCCAAGTGTACTTTAAATAGACAATACAGCATTTTCATTGGAAAAGGAGACAAGTGGAGCATATGAGTTACAGAGTATTCCAATGGAAGTGGACACCCTCGCCTGTCCGACTGAATCTGAGGACCACTTGAGTGAAGATAATTGCATAGCCTCACTCAGGACATATCCTGAACAGAGAGACTCTGGGTCAGCCCACAGCAAAACACCAAAATAAAACTAAACCTTGACCAAATGGTTAACATTTTCTTTGGTATCTATGCTGCCAGAATGTGGACTTAAATTGAGTTAAGGAACTCATAGGCCAGTATGCAGGAGAATGCACACCCTGGAAAGTTCACCTATCTGTAGTTGGATGAGTTAAATTGATTAACAACATCCAAATCAGATCCAATCATCAAACATTTCTGGGTAAATGATCACCTGGTTCTAATGGAGGTTGATACAGGTGTGGCTGTATCTATGATTGCAGAACCAGTCTTGAATAGAATTCACTCTGGACTCCAACCTTTAAGTTTGTGCACGACTTCAGTTAAACTGAAAACCTACACGAGGGATCCTTTACAGATTAAGGGGATAACTTCAGTTCCTGTCTCTTATGAGAAGGAGCTGGTTCAATTACCATTGATTGTGGTAACAGGCTTGGGCCCATGCTTGATGGGGTGAAATTGTTTGGGAAAGGTTCATCTAGAATGGTTCAACATTTCCTGATGAAAATAATTAAATTAATTAAACACCCAAAAGCTAATTAAAGTTTTCAGGAAAGTCTAGGGACTGTCAAAGGGACCAAGGCCACCTTATGTTGATCTGAAAGCAATTCCACTTTCTGCAAGGCTTACCCTATGCAACTTGCCTCATGGGTAAAAATAGAGGCAGAAACTAGGAGGCTGGACAGCAAAGGAATCATCAAGCCAGTACTGTTTATGGAATGGGCACCACTAGTCATCCAGATTGTGAAGCCAGATGGGTCAGTTCACTTTTTAAGGATGTTAATCAACTTCTGACAGCTGAATAAGTCCCTCACACAGAGGATTGATGTACAAAGCTGGATGTCAGCCATTTGTCTTGCAATTGCAGTTGGATGAAAATTCACAGAAGTGTGGTTCAATTAATATCCATTTGGCTTTGTACCGGTATACAAGACCGCCATGTGGGGTATTGTTAGCCTGTGCAATTTTTCAGCAGATGATAGAGAATTTTGTACAAGGCTAACCTAGCTCGCCATTTATCTCTGATGTGCTCAGAGACAGGAACACGAATAAAAAGCACTTAGAGAACTTAGGCATAGCTCTCAAATATTTCATCCAGATGAGTGTGCATTAGAAGGGAAAAATGTGTGTTCCAAGTGACTTACTTGGGCTACAGAATAGACAAAACTGGATTGCACTCATTGGAAAATGGAACGAGGGTGATCAAAGCGCCCTGGCTCCCATGTCAGTATTGGAGCTTAGGTCTTTCCTTGGGCTGGTGAATCATTATGGAAAGTTCATACATAACCTGGCATCCATCCTGACAGTTTTGAATCAACTTATTGGGAAAAAGGTCAGCCTTGGAAATGATCACATAGCCAAGTCTTAGTTTTCAGAGGAATGAAGGAACAGCTATCATCCTCTAAGGTGTTAGCAGAATATGATGCCAAGTGAGATCTGGCATTGCCATGCAATTCCTCCTCATATAGCATCTTGGCAGTATTAGCCCGTAAGTGGCCCAATGGAGAGGAACACCCAACAGTGTATGCATGCAAGAGTTAAGCCAAGTCAGAGCAGGTAGAGAAGGAAAGTTTTCCAGTCATATTTGGAGTCAGGAGATTATACTAATAACTTTATGGACATTAATTTGTAATAAAAATGGACTACTTAAAGAAGAAAAAGCTGTGCTTCCTATAATTTCAGGCCAAATTCATCAGTGGGTTCTAATACTAAATGCAAATAACTGCAAGTTGGAACACTGTCTGAGAGGCCAAGTAGCAAATCCAGATGCATTGAGCTGCTTCCTGTCGACAGACACGCTCTGATGACACTGCCACTGAAAGAGCTTGTAATTATTTTAAATTTCCTGGTCATAACCTTCCACCTGACTAATCTTTGGGTACAGCGCATTATCCTCCGCCATTTCCAGCACCTACAATCAGACCCCGTCACCAAAGATATATTTCCCTCCCTGTCTCTTCCTGTGTTCTGCAGAGACCATTCCCTCTGTCACTCCCTTGAGGGTCCATGACCCCACACTAACTTACCCTCCACACCCAGCACCTTCCCTTGCTGCCACACGAGATGTAAATCCTGTGCCCACACCTCCATCCAAGACCCCAAAGGATCCTTTCACATTTGGCAGAAATTTACTTACACACCCACCACCTCATCGACTGTGTTTGTTGCTCTACGTTGGGGAGACAGGACACCAACTAGTGAAGCATTTCAGCGAGCATCTCTGGGACACATGCACCAAACAACCCCACCACCCTGTGGCTAGCACTTCAACTCCCCCTCCTACTCCCACAAGGAAACCCCTTGGCCTCCTCCAGTGGCGAACCAAAGCCACCTGGCAACTGGAGGAAGAAAGCGTCAACTTTCGCCTTGGGACCTTTCAACCACATGGGATCAACATTGACTTCACTGACCTGCGTTGCTTTTCCAGCACCACACTTTTTGACTCTGACTCTTCAGCATCTGTAGTCCTCACTTTCTCCTTGTTTAAAGCTCTACTGATCAGAGTTCAGGACTTGCTTGTTCCAATAAAGAGGAAGGACGAAGATGGCAATGTTGCGGAACTTTGGATAATGAGGTAGGCTGTGAATTTGGTCAAAAGGAAAAAAAGATTTGTGTTAAATAGCAGCTAAATTTGGACAGGACCCATGGATAGTGAGATTAGTGTGGAGCATGCTAATTTGCTTGGGCATTTTGAGATCAAGAAACAAGTGATATTGGGTCTCTAGAAGAGCATGAAGGTGGATAACTCCCAACGGCCTGATGACATCTAGGCTTAAAAATGTATTGTTGGAAAAGCACAGCAGGTCAGGCAGCATCAAAGGAGCAGGAGAATCGACGTTTCGGGCATAAGCCCTTCTTCCTGAAACGTTGATTCTCCTGCTCCTTTGATGCTGCCAGACCTGCTGTGCTTTTCCAGCAACACATTTTTAAGCTCTGATCTCCAGCATCTGCAGTCCTCACTTTCTCCTGATGACATCTACCCCAAGTTATTGAGAAAGGTAAGTGAGGAGATTGCTACGACCTTGACTAGGATCTTTGTAGCCTTGCTAGTCACTGGAGATGTCATGGAGGACTGGCAAGTTGCTAATGCTGTTCCTATGTTCAAGAAAGGAAATAGGGATAATCCAGGAAACTATAGAATGCTGACGCTCATGTCGGTAGTTAGGGAGCCTTTGGAGAGATTTCTTAGGGATAGGATTTGTGTGCATTTGAAATGCATGGCTGTATTAAAGACAGTCAGCATGGCTTTGTGTGGGGCAGGTCATGTCTTATGAACTTGATTAGATTTTTTTGAGGAGGTGATGAAGGTTATCAATGAAGATAGAGCAGTGGATGTTTTCTACATGAATTTTAATAAGGCTTTCATTAAGGTCCTTCATGGTAGGCTCATCCTGATGATTTTTGATGCATGGATCCATGGTGACTTGGCTGTTTGGATTCAGAATTGGCCTGGCCACAGAGGGTAGATGGTAGTGTTTTTCTGGCTAGAAGTCCGTGACTAGTGTTGTTCCACAGGGATCTGTACTGGGACCTCTGCTGTTTGCGATATACACAAATGACTTGGATGAAAATAGTTAAAAATGACACAATATCAGGTTATAGTTCAACCGGTTTATTTGGAAGCACTAGCTTTCTGAGCGTTGCTCCTTCATCAGGTGGTTGTGAAGCAGGACCATAAGACACAGAATTTATAGCAAAAGATTACAGTGTCATGCAAGTAAAATAATATATTTAACAAACCTCAATTTCTGGTAAGTCTTTCATAGAATCCCTACAGTGTTTAAACAGGCCATTTGGCTCAATAAGTCCAAGCTGGCCAAAGAGCAACTGACCCAAATCCATTCTCCTACCTTATATTTACCCCTGACTAATCTATACATCCCTGAACACTGTAGGTAATTTAGCATGGCCAATTCACCTAACTTGCATTCTTTAGACAGTGGAAGGAAACCCACACAGGCACGTGGAGAATGTGTAAACTCTACACAGACAGTTGCCCAAGGCTGGAATCAAAAATGGGTCCCTGGCGCTGAGAGGCAGCAGTGCTAACCACTGAGCCACCTCTTTTAGAATGGATTACTGGTTTTGGTCATTAATATGTAAATCCCAGAACTTCTTCTAAGTCATATTCTCACGATAAGTTATGGTTGTATTTTTTTAAAAAAAGTGACATCTCAGCTCAGATAATGCATTAAATGTGTGAGGTTAGAGTAAATCTATGTCCCAGTCTTGATCAGACTGGTTCTATTTCCAAAGTGGAATTTACAGAATATTATATGGATTGACTGTCTGCATTAACTGTCTGCAGATTGTGTATTTTTTTGAGCAAAACAGAATATATCTATAATTCTGCAAATACAAATTCACCCCACAAACTTATACGTGTCTATATGCATGCAGGAGGGAGGGAGAGAAAGAGTGAATGCGTGCGTGTGAATGCATGTGAAAGATGGTGTGTTTGTGTGTGTGCAAGATTGGTAAAGTGAGTTTGTGCTTGTAATGGGGTATAAGCCTGTGAGAGGGTGCATGCACGGGGTGAATTAATATTTTATAGAGATATACAGCACACAAACAGACCCTTCGGTCCAATTCGTCCATGCTGACCAGATATCCAAAACTAATCTAGTCCTATTTGTCAGTACTTGGCCCATATCCCTCTAAACCCTTCCTATTCATATAACCATCCAATTGCCTTTTAAATGTTGTAATTGTACTAGTGTCCACCGCTTCCTCCAGCAGTTCATTTCATACACTGACCACTCCTTTCATGAAAAAGTTACCCCTTGGGTTCCTTCTAAATCTTTCTCCTTTCACCCTAAACCTATGCCCTCTAGTTTTGGGCTTTCCCATCCCAGGGAAAATACTTGTTTATTTATCCTATCCCTTCCCCTCATGATTTTATAAATCTCAATAGGTCATCCCTCAGCCTCCGACACTCCAAGGAAAACACCTCCAGCCTATTCAGCTTCTCTTTGTAGCTCAATCCCTCCAACCCTGGCAATATCCTTGCAAATCTTTTCTGAACCCTCTTAAGTTTCAAACATCCTTCTGACAGGAGGGAGACCAAACTTGCATGCAATAGTCCAAAAGTGGCCTAACCAATGCCCTGTACAGCCACAACATGACCTCCCAATGCCTATACTCAATACTCTAACCAATAAACGACAGCATACCAAATGCTTTCATTATCCTACCTACCTGCAACTCCACTTTCAACGAACCCGCATTCCAAGATATTTTTGTTCAGCAACACTGCCCAGGATCTTGCCATTAATTGTATAAGTCCTGCCCTGATTTGCCTTTTCAAAGTGCAGCACCTCACATTTATCTAAATTAAACTCCACCTGCCACTCCTTAGCCCATTGGCCCATCTGATCAAGATCCCATTTTACTCTGAGGTATTCTTCCATGCTGTCCACTACACCACCAATTTTGCAAACTTACTACCTATACCTCCAGTGTTCACATCCAAATCATTTATATAAATGATGAAAAACAGTGAACCTAGCACCAATCCTTGTGGCACTCCACTGGTCACAGGTCTCCAGTCTGAAAGGCAACCCTTCACCACCACCCTCTGTCTTCTGCATTCTAGTCAATTCTGTATCTAAATTGCTAGTTCTCCCTGTATTCCATGCGATCTAACATTGCTAACCAGTCTATCATGAGAAAACGTGTCAAACACCTGACTAAAGTCTATATGGATCTCGTCGACCGCTCTGTTCTCTTCAATCCTCTTCGTTGCTTCTTCAAAAAATTCAATCTAGTTCATGAGACATGATTTCCCACGCACAAAGCCATGCCTCCAACAACTTGCCCACCACTGATGTCAGGCTCACTGGTCTATAGTTCCCTGGCTTTTCCTTCCAACCTTTCTTAAATGGTGGCACCACACATTGACTTGTTGAAGATTCTAAGAACAGAATCCCAGATTGTAAGAATTAAAATAAAATCACCAGAAGCCTGAGAAAATCTGTTTGCATGACTGGTACCTTTGGAATTCAAGCCAGATATGCAGTTCTTCATGTATGTAATACAATCCATCATCTGAGGATTTCATGAAGAATATTCATCATTTGACCAAACTGTTTTATTTTCTTTTCTAATTCATCCTTTAACTGTATCTGTCTGTCTGATATTGTGAGAATGGGGTCTTATATTCAAAGAACATTGGGCTTTAGTCATTAATATTAATTAAATTGCCTTGTGTTCTACTAAAGTTATATTCTTAATGATAAACTATTAATTTTTGTTTAAGTTAGACTTGGTTACATATCATGTAATAGATATGTTATTTCTAAAGTCTTGTTAGGAACAAATTAACAGTTTTGAGTGTCATGGTTTAATTCCACTGTGTTCTGAATCCAGTGATAGCGAGACTGATTTAGTTTGACCTGTCTTCCCAGTATCATAACAGGACTCCCAGGGTAACTCTCTCCTGACTGGATACCACTGCGTCACCACCACTACTGTGGTGAAGTGGGACAGGACAGCCATGGATGGTGATGGTGTAATGTTTGGGAGATGATATGTGAGTATGTCTGACTGGTCTGTCTGACACCTCTCACAATTTAGACACAACCCACTTTGATAATTAGGATAGCCCGGGATGGGTGGCTTGCCATTACTGTTCTTGGTGCCCAAGCCAAGACTAAATGGCTTGTCCTGTTTTTTCTGTTCAATTTTTCTGTCGCCGTTTTAAATAACTGACTGGTTTGGAAAATTCAGAGGGCAGTTGAGGGCTAACCACAATGTATGAGTTAGACTCATGGAAGCTAGGCCAGGTAAAAGCAGCAGATTTCCTCTGCTGAAGGGTATTTGTGAAATAAAGGTATCTTATGACAGTTGTTAATGGTCACCATTATTGAACTTAGTTCTCAATTCCATGTATTGCTCATGAGTTGAATTCAAATGTCACCAGCTACCTTGTTGAAATTTGAACTTATGTCATCAGAGCATTAAGTTGTTGTGAAGGCAATGGCCTAAAGGTATTATCACTGGACTGCTAATCCAGACACTCCGGTAACGTTATGGGGGCCTAGGATCGAATCTCAATCCTGCAGATAGTGGAATTTAATTTCAACAAAAAAAAATCTGAAATTAGGAATACCCATTTGTGGGCGGCACGGTGGCACAGTGGTTAGCACTGCTGCCTCAGCGCCAGAGACCCGGGTTCAATTCCCGCCTCAGGCAATTGTATGGAGGTTGCACGTTCTCCCTGTGTCTGCATGGGTTTACTCCGGGTGCTCCGGTTTCCTCCCACAGTCCAAAGATGTGCGGGTCAGGTGAATTGACAATGCTAAATTGCCCATAGTGTTAGGTAATGGATAAATGTAGGGGTCTGGGTGGGCTGCGCTTCGGCGGGTCGGTGTGGACTTGTTGGGCCGACTAATCTTAACTGGGATCTCAAGTTGACTAGCCCAAAAACATCACCACTAGACAGATGCACCCAAGTATTGGTATCCTGATGGAAAACCTGTTTTGTTTTATTCATTCATGGCATGAGAGAGTCGCTGGCTAGGCAGCATTTATTATGCAGAGTGCAGTTAGGAGTCAACCACATTGCTGGAATCACATGTAGGCCAGACCAGGTAAATTTCCTTCGCTCAAGGACATTAGTGAACTAGATGAGTTTTTCTGACGATCGACAGTGGATTCATGGTCACCATTAAATTCTTAATTCCATATTTCTTTTCGTTGAATTCAAATTCCCCCATCTACCGTGGCAGGGTTCGAACCCGGGACCTCAGAACATTATCTGGGTCTTTGGATTAACGGTCTCGTGATAATACCATTAGGTCATTGCCTCCCCATATGAAGTTTGATGAAGTGATCCTGTGCAATGTGAGAAATCCTTTTGATAAAATTAGAGTAGAATTTGAAATTAAAGCTTGGTTTTGACAAATCTTGGAATGTATGGGAAAGGATGTCGAGGAATTAATGTCTGGAGTGCATTGAAAATGAAGTCCTACTTAAAGAACACCTCTGCCTTCCTGGTTGATTGCATGAGATCCTCATTCAAAGCAGATATTCTATCTATAGAAGCTTGTTTGTTTAGTCAACTGTGTACTGGACAGGCTAAGATGTTAGTTTTGATGTGTGAAATGAAGTACTGCAATGAGAAACCGTAAACAAGGTTTTCAGGACAAATGAAAGATAAAAAAAAAATTGCATTTGAAGAAATTGTACTTTCGGTTCCATCCTTCAGAGTTCTAAGGAGCACAAAGTTTTCTGTGATGCTAATTTTCATGGTGATTAGTCCAGTGTCACTAATTTCATTTTATTTTTGGTAGATTTCAATCAAAAAACATTGTCCATTGCAGTGAGCGGTTAGGAAAATAGAAAAATAGTTGCTAAATGTATTTTAGTTGTTAAATCAATACCCCTGATGACAGTGGATATGGAAATATATTTACATAGAACATAGAACATAGAAGGATACAGCGCAGTACAGGCCCTTCGGCCCTCGATGTTGCGCCGACCGAATCCTACCTAACCTATACTAGCCCAATAACTTCCAAATGCCTATCCAATGCCCGCTTAAATGACCATAAAGAAGGAGAGTTCACCACTGATACGGGCAGGGCATTCCATGAACTCACAACCCGCTGTGTGAAGAATCTACCCCTAACATCTGTCCTATACCTACCACCCCTTAATTTAAAGCTATGTCCCCTAGTAACACCTGACTCCATTAGCGGTAAAAGGTTCTTAGTATCTACCCTATCTAAACCCCTAATCATCTTATACACTTCTATCAGATCTCCCCTAAACCTTCTCTTCTCCAATGAGAACAGCCCCAAGTGCCTCAGCCTTTCCTCATAAGATTTTCCTACCATTCCAGGCAACATCCTGGTAAACCTCCTCTGCACTCGTTCTAAAGCTTCCACATCCTTCCTATAGTATGGCGACCAAAACTGCACACAATACTCCAGATGAGGCCTCACCAGAGTCTTATACAACTGCAACATGACCTCAGGACTCCGGAACTCAATTCCTCTGCCAATAAAGCCCAGTACACCATATGCCTTCCTCACAGCACTATTTACCTGGGTGGCAACTTTCAGAGATCTGTGTACATGGACACCAAGATCCCCCTGCTCATCCACACTACCAAGTAGCCTACCATTAGCCCAGTAATCCATCATCTTGTTATTCCTACCAAAGTGAACGACTTCGCACTTAGCTACATTGAATTCCATTTGCCACATTTCCGCCCAGCTCTGCAGCTTATCTATATCCCGCTGTAACCTACCACTTCCTTCCTCACTATCCACAACTCCACCGACTTTTGTGTCATCCGCAAACTTGCTTACCCAGCTTTCAAGTCCTTCCTCTAGATCATTTATAAAGATAACAAAAAGCAATGGTCCCAAAACAGATCCTTGTGGTACACCGCTAGTAACTGCGCTCCAAGATGAACATAATCCATCAACTACTACCCTCTGTCTCCTTCCAGCCAGCCAATTCCTAATCCAAACCTCTAATGTATCCTCAATGCCATACCGCCGAAGTTTTAGCATTAGCCTACCATGGGGAACCTTATCGAACGCCTTACTAAAATCCATATACACAACATCTACTGCTTTACCCTCGTCCACTTCCTTAGTCACCTTCTCAAAGAACTCAATAAGGTTTGTGAGGCAGGACCTGCCCTTCACAAAACCATGCTGGCTATCCCTGATCACGTTATTCCTACCCAGATGTTCATAAATCTTATCCCTTACCATTCTCTCTAAGACTTTGCCCACCACTGAAGTCAGACTCACTGGCCTATAGTTACTAGGGCTATCCCTACTCCCTTTCTTGAACAATGGGACCACATTCGCTATCCTCCAGTCCTCTGGTACTATTCCTGTTGACAATGATGACATAAAAATCCAGGCCAATGGCTCTGCTATCTCCTCCCTAGCTTCCCATAGGATCCTGGGGTAAATGCCATCAGGCCCAGGAGACTTATCTATATTCATCCTTTCCAATATTCCCAAAACCTCTTCTCTGCATATTTCCAGGGCATCCATTCTAATTATTTGTGATTCCATATTCACATCAGCAACAGTGTCCTGTTCCTGAGTGAATACTGATGAAAAGTACTGATTTAATGTCTCTCCAATCTCCTCCGCCTCCACACACAACTTCCCACTACTACCCTTGACTGGACCGATACCTACCCTAGTCATCCTTTTATTCTTGACATACCTATAGAAAGCCTTTGGGTTTTCCCTAATCCTACCAGCTAAAGACTTTTCATGTCCCCTTCTCGCTTCTCTTAGCTCCCTCTTTAGCTCCTTCCTGGCTACCTTATAACTCTCAATCACCCCTACTGAACCTTCACGCCTCATCTTTACATATGCCGCCTTCTTCCCTTTCACAAGGGACTCCAATTCCTTACTAAACCACGGCTGCCTCACAAGGCCCTTTACACCATGCCTGACTGGTACATACCTATCGAGGCCACGCAGTAGCTGCTCCTTGAACAATCCCCACATCTCATTAGTGTTCTTCTCTTGAAGCCTGTTTTTCCAATCCACACATCCTAAGTCATGCCTCACTGCATCATAATTTCCCTGCCCCCAGCTATAGCTCTTGCCCTGCGGCGCACGATTATCCCTCTCCATCACTAAAGTAAAAGTCACCGAGTTGTGGTCACTGTCCCCGAAGTGCTCACCTACCTCCAAGTCTAACACCTGGCCTGGTTCATTACCTAGAACCAAATCCAATATAGCCTCCCCTCTTGTTGGCCTGTCGACATATTGTGTCAGGAAACCCTCCTGCACACATTGTACAAACACCGACCCATCTAATGAACTCGAGCTATAGCTCTCCCAGTCAATATCTGGGAAGTTAAGGTCCCCCATAACAACCACCCTGCTACCTTCACTCTTTTCCTGAATCATCCTCGTAATATTATCCTCTACTTCTCTAGGACTATTAGGAGGCCTGTAGAAGACACCTAACAGGGTGACCTCACCTTTCCTATTTCTAACCTCAGCCCAAACTACCTCAGATGGCAAGTCCTCTTCCATCGTCCATTCCACTGCTGTGATACTATCTTTGACAAGTAATGCCACGCCTCCCCCTTTTTTACCCCCATGTCTGATCCTACTAAAACATTTGAACCCTGGAACGTGCAACAGCCATTCTTGTCCCTGTTCTACCCACGTCTCTGCAATGGCCACAACATCGAAGTCCCAGGTACCAACCCACGCTGCAAGTTCACCTACCTTATTCCTTATACTTCTGGCATTGAAGTATACACACTTCAATCCACCCTTCTGGTTACAGGCACCCTCCTTAGAGATCGCTGCATTATTCCTAACCTCCCTACACTCAAGGTCCTGTACCCTAAAGCTACAGTCCAGGTTCCCATGCCCCCGCGGAGTTAGTTTAAACCCTCCCAAAGAGCACTAGCAAACCTCCCCCCAAGGATACTGGTGCCCCTCAGGTTCAGGTGTAGCCCATCCTTTTTATAGAGGTCCCACCTTCCCCAGAAAGGACCCCAGTTGTCCAGAAACCGGAATCCCTCCCTCCTGCACCATCCCTGTAGCCACGCATTTAACTGCTCTCTCTCCCTATTCCTTGACTCTCTATCACCTGGCACGGGTAACAAACCAGAGACTACAACTCTGTTTGTTCTAACTCTGAGCTTCCAACACTTCCTGAAGTGTTTAAAGTGAGATTCCCGTCAATTTGTGTACGAAAGATGGGGCAGCCATTTTATACAGAAATCAGTCATTATGTGATGATGGTCAATGTATGATATGTGTGAGTGACACATCATTACAGATTGACCAGCAGGTTTGAGACACATTTTGGAGAAAGATTGAAATCTCTCAGATTATGAAAGTGGATCACAACATTAAGAGTAGAATAGCTTTTATTGTCAAATGCATTCAAATAAGTACAGTGAAAGTTTGTAATGTCACCTCTCAATGTCATCTTAGGTACTGGGTATCTAGGTACAGATATTTTATGTGTTGTTACAGAATTGAAATAGTAAAAAAAAGGTTAGCATGGGAATACCGAATTTAAAAATCTAGAATGATCTGGGGCTTTTTTCATGACTTGCTCTACTCCTGGCTCTGGGACTTGGCCTGCACTTGCTCTGCTCCTCTCTCTGGGACTTGACCTGCACGTGCTCTGCTCCCCTCGCTAGGACTCGGCCTGTGCTTGCTCTGCTCCCAGCTCTGGGACTTGGCCTGCTCTGCTCTGCTCCCCTCTCTGAGATTCGGTCTGCACTTGCTCTGCTCCCATCTCCAGGACCTGGTTCATGACTTGTTCTGAGGTTGCTCTGGGCTCTGCCCACAATTCCAGGACACTGCTTGCGCTCGCTCAGCTGCCGCTCTGGCCTCCAGCTGTGACTCGCTCAGCTCTCCCTCCATGCTCTGCTCCCAGCTGCAGGACCCGGCACGAGCTCATTCTGGTCTGGCTCCGGGCTCTGGCTGTGACTCTCTCTACTCCCACTCCAGGACTCTGCCCATGCTTGTTCTGCTGTGGGCTCTGGCTGCGATTCGCTCTGCTCCCAGCTGCAGGTCCTAGCCCACAGTCATTCTCCTACTGGTCCAGGCTCCCACTGCAACTTTCTCTGCTCCCCCTCTGGGCTCTGTCTGTGACTGATTCTGCCCACGCTTACCTCTGCTGCAGCTCTTAGCTCCGGCTGCAATTTGCTCTATTCTCTACTGCAGGCTCCAGCTGTGATGTGCTCTGCTCCTGCTCCAGGACTTGGTCCATGCGCCCTGTCTTGCCTGGTCTTTGGCCATAGAACATTTCAGCGCAGTACAGGCCCTTTGGCCCTTGATGTTGCGCTGACCTGTGGAACAAATCTGAAGCCCATCTAACCTACACTATCCCATTATCATCCATATGTTTATCCAATGACCATTTAAATGCCCTTAAAGTTGGTGAGTCTACTACTGCTGCATGCTGTGCGTTCCACACCCTTACTACATTCTGAGTAAAGAAACTATCTCTGATATCTGTCCTATATCTACCACCCCTCAATTTAAAGCTATGTCCCCTCGTGCTAGCCATCACCATCCGAGGAAAAAGGCTCTCGCTATCCACCCTATCTAACCCTCTGATCATCTTATATGTCTCAATTAAGTCATCTCTCAACCTTCTTTTCTCGAACAAATACAGCCTCAGGTCCCTCAACCTTCCCTCCATAGCAGGCGACATCCCTGTAAATCTCCTCTGAACCCTTTCCAAAGTTTCCACCTTCTTCCTATAAAGCGGTGGCCAGAACTGTATATAATACTGCAAATGCAGCCGCACAAGAGTTTTGTACAGCTGCAACATGACAGCGGAAACTCAACCCCTCTACCAATAAAAGCTAACACATTGTATACCTTCTTAATAACCCTATCAACCTGGGTGGCAATTTTCAGGAATCTATGTACGTGGACACCGAGATTTCTCTGCTCATCTACCCTACCAAGAATCTTACCATTAGCCCAGTACTCTTTACTCTTTATTCCTGTTATTCCTTCCAAAGTGAATCACCTCATACTTTTCTGCATTCAACTCCATTTGGCACCTCTCAGCCCAACTCTGTAGCTTATCTATGTCCCTCTGTAACCTGCAACATCCATCAGCACTATCCACAATTCCAATGATTTAGTGTCATCAGCAAATTTACTAACCCATCGTTCTATGCCCTCATCTAGGTCATTTATAAAAATGACAAACAATAGTGGACCCAAAACAGATCCTTGTGGTACCCCACTAGTAACTGAAGTCCAGGATGAACATTTCCCATCAACCTTTGCCTTCTTTCAGCTTGCAAATGTTTGATCCAATCCACTAAATCATCCTCAATCTCATGCCTCCATGTTTTATGCAATAGCTTACCTTGGGGAACCTTATCAAATGCCTTACTAAAATCCATATACACCACATCATCAACTGCTTTACCCTCATGCACTTGTTTTGTCATCATCTCAAAGAACTCAATAAGATTTGTGAAGCATGACCTACCCTTCACAAAACCATGTTGACTATCTCTAATCAACTAATTCCTCTCTAGTTGATTATACATCCTATATCTTATAACCTTTTCCAACATTTTACACAGAACCAACATGAGGCTCATGGTTTATACATTCCAGGGTTGTCTCTACTCCTCTTCTTGAACAAGGGAACAACATTTGTTAACCTCCAATCTTCTGGCACTATTCCTGTAGACAATGACGACATAAAGATCAAAGCCAAAGGATCTGCCATCTCCTTGCTGGCTTTTTAGGGAATTCTAGGATAAATCCCATCCAGCCCAGGGGTCTTAACTATTTTCACACTTTCCAGAATTGCTAACACCTCCTCCCTGCGAATGTCAATCCCGTCTAGTCTTGTAGCCTGTTTCTCAGTATCCCCCTCAACAACATTGTCTTTTTCAAGTGTGATTACTGAAGAAAAACATTCATTTAGTGCTTCCCCTAGCTCCTTGGACTCCACACACACCTTCCACTACTATCCTTGATTGGCCTGAATCTTCTCTCGTCATCCTTTTATTCCTGATGTACCTATAGAAAGCTTTGGGTTTTTTGTTGATCCTATCTGCTAATGACTTCTCATATTCCCTCCCGGCTCTTCTTAGCTATCTCTTTAGGTCTTTCCTGGTTAACCTGTAACACTCAAGTGCCCAAACTGAGCCTTCATGTCTCATCCTCACCTTCGCCGCCTTCTTCCTCTTGACAAGAGATTCAACTTCTTGAGTAAACCATGGCTGCCTTGCTCAACAATTTCCTCCCTGCCCGACAAGTACATACCTATCAACAACAGTAGCTGTTCCTTGAGTAAGATCCACATTTCAATTGTGCCCACCCCCTGCAGTTTCCTTCCCATCCTATGCATCCTAAATCTTGTCTAATTGCATCATAATTGCCTTTCCCCTAGCTGTAGCTCTTGCCCTCTGGTGTATACCTGTCCCTTTCCATCACTAAAGTATATAGAACTGAATTGTAGTCACTATCACCAAAGTGCTCACTTCCTCCAAATCTAACACCTGGCCGGATTCATTCAATACCAAATCCAATGTGGCCTTGCCTCTTATTGGCCTACCTATATTGTGTGTTAGGAAACCATCCTGCACAAATTGGACAAAAACTGACCCATCTAAAGTATTCGAATTACAGACGAACCTTGATTATCCAAATATCATTTATCTGAATATCGGATTATCCGATGGGGATCTCAAGGTCCTGATAGAAACAATACGTCAAAGAGCAGTTTCAACCTTGATAATTTCTTTCATTTACAGGTCCCGTAATTAAAAATGAACTCGGCTCACTGAAATGCTGCCGAGAACAGTCCTGAACAGTCCAGGCACTGTCTCTAAATGACTGACTCCTGCCCTCTCCCTCTTCCCCTACACTTGCCCTGGGGTTCTAACAGGGGTGAACCCTAAAACCTCCTTCCCCTGTACAGGGCAGAGACGGACCCTGTCAAAAGGTTGTGTGTGTGCGTGTGTGCGCGCGCGCTATTGGAGACTTACCCCACTCAGGCAGCAGCAGTCTAGCAGTTGGGGTACAGTCTGGCTGCCCTGGAGCAGGGCGTGGACAGGGTTCGGATGGTGGATGGGGGTGGACTGGAGTGCGGGATTAGGGGATGGACAGGGGGTGGGCGGACGGGTTTGGGGGCGGGCAGATGGAGGGAGTGCGGGGTCTCATGTGCAGTGTGCTTTTGCCAAGTCTCCAGAATGGGGAGCAGACATCACATAAATATCCAAGTCCCAGAAGAAATCAATTATCTGAACGAAATAGTGCCCACCAATCTCGTTTGGATAATCGGGGTTCCTCTGTAAAGTATTTCCAGTCAATATTTGGAATGTTAAAGACCCTATAACAACTACCCTGTTACTCTTGTTCTATCCAGAATTATTTTTGCTATCCTTTCCGTTACATTTCTGGAACGATTTGGAAGCCTATAGAAAACTCCAAATAGGGTGATTTCTCCTTTCCTGTTTCTAACCTCAGCCCATATTACCTCAGTAGATGAATCCTCAAATGTCCTTTCTGCCACTGTAATACTGTCCTGACTAACAATGCCACACCTCCCCCTCTTTTATTATCTTCTCTGTTCTTACTCAAGCATTTAAATCCCGAACCTGCAACAACCATTCCTGTCCCTTCTCTACCCATGTCTCCGAAATGGCCACAACATCGAAATCCCAGGTATCCGCCCATGCTGCAAATTCACCCACCTTATTTCGGATGCTCCTGACATTGGAGTAGACACACTTCAAATCACCTTCCTGCTTGCCGGTGAAACCTTGCGACCTTGAAACTTCATTACTCTCAACCTCCTGGACACTGGAACTACAATTTAGGTTCCCATCCCCCTGCTGAATTAGTTTAAACACTCCCGAAGTGCATTTTCAAATTTCGCCCCCAGAATATTTGTACCTCTCTGATTGAGGCGTAGACCATCCTGTTTCTAGAGGTCCCACTAGCTCCATGATTTATCTCCCTTCATCTCGCCTCCATTCTACAGGTATTTTAAGAAGTTAAATGTTGGGAGGATTAACAAATGTTGAGTTAACTGTGTAATAATTGCATTTGGTTTATTCATTCACAGAATGTGGGCATCACTGACTCAGCCAACATTTATTCCCCAAACCCAGTTGCTCAGAGGATAGTTAAGAGCCCGAAACGTCGATTGTCCTGCTCCTCGGATGCTGCCTGGCCTGCTGTGTTTTTCCAGCACCACATTTTTCAACTCTGGTCTCCAGCATCTGCAGTCCTCACTTTCTCCTAGGGGGTTTTTCCAAAAGTCAGCAAAGGGTATTCCTAATTTCAGATTTTTTTTTGTTGAAATTAAATTCCACTATCTGCAGGAGTGAGATTCGATCCTAGGTCCCCATAACGTTACCGGAGTGTCTGGATTAGCAGTCCAGTGATAAAACCTTTAGGCCATTGCCTTCACCTATTGAATTGTGTGTAGGTCTTGTGTTGAACAGAATGTGCATGACCACATTATGTTACATTCAATGGGTATCACTGATTCCTGTTCCACCCACTAGTCTCCACAGTCACCATTTCTGCCATCTCCAGTAAGAGGCCACCACCAAACACAGCTCTCATCCACCATCTCCACTGTGAGCATTCTGCAGTGACCATTTCCCTTGAAGCACTCTGGTGCACTCCTGACATCTCCACATATTCCCGTGATACCTTCCCAATGCAATCACAGAAGCTGCAATATTTGACCATTTGCCTCCTCCCTCCCTACTGTCCAGGCCCCAAACACACCTTCCAGGTAAACCAATGTTTCGCTGCTCACAATGCAGTGTTCTTTGATGATATTCCTGAAAATTGCCACCCAGGTGGATAGTGCTGTTAAGAAGGCATGCTGCAACTATACAAACGCTGGTGCAGCCTCACTTGGAATATTTGCGTACAGATCTGGTCCCCACATTTCGGGAAGGATGTGGAAGCATTGGAAAAGGTGCAGAGGAGATTTATCAGAATGTTGCCTGGTCTGGAGGGAAGGTCTTATGAGGAAAGGCTGAGAAACTTGGGTCTGTACTCATTGGAAAGAAGAAGGCTAAGAGGGGATTTGATAGAGACATACAAGATGATCAGAGGATTAGATAGGGTAGACAGAGAAAGATGTTTTTCTAGGATAATGACGTCAGCTTGTACCAGGGGCATAACTATAAATTGAGGGGTGTATTTAAGACAGATGTCAGAGGCAGGTTCTTTACACAGAGTGGTAAGGGCATTGAAGGCCCTATCTGCTAATGTAGGTAACTCAGCCACATTAGGAGATTTTAAACAATCCTTAGATAAGCATATGGGTGATTTTGGGATAGTGTAGAGGGACGAGCTGAGAATAGTTCACAGGTTGGCACAACATTGAGGGCCAAAGGGCCTGTTCTGCGCTGTATTGTTCTATGTTCTATGTCCTGTGTTATATGTTCTACAGTTTTGTTCAACAACTCTACTCTGGCTATAGGAATGACCCTGACCTCAGTTTCTTGCTATTTCAGTAAAGCACTGTGCTCTCATGCTAACATTTCTGACCTGTGCTTGCTGCAATGTTTCAACAAAGAACAACACAAGCTTGAGGAACAACACCTCACTCTTCAGCACATTACAGTTTCTTTCAATCAATATTGGGTTATACAAGTTCAGAATATGACCTCTGAATTTTATTTCTCTTACATGCCCCACACTCCTCAACTGTATCTTGTTTCTGTCTTTTGGCTTCACTCAGTATGGAAAGGACCATTTTAATCTTTCTAAATCTTAATTTTAATCTTTTCACACTTAACTTAAATACCAGTTATACATACCAATCTCTTGCTTTCCACCATTCTCACTACCTTGGTCTTGGTTCAGGGCACCTTCAGAATCAGTTCCACTTGCTTCTCCTCCCCTTCGTCCACAGCATCAAAAGACAATATTACGTTCCAGTTTCAGAGTCATCAAATGCTCAACATTAACTCTTTCTCTTTAAAAAGAGGCTTACAGGCCTACAGTTTGGTTTAGATTTCTATCATTTGCAGTATCTTGCTTTTGTTTGAGTATCACTAACGTTGCATGGAACACTATCACTGACAGAGAATTGAACATAGTGAGTATCACTGGCAGTGGAAAAGAAATCAAAATAAAAACTGTTAGGTGCTAGAAATCTGAAACAAAAACAGAAATTGCTGGAAATTCACAGCAGGTCTGGATAGAAATTAGTCTTTGAATCTGACTTTATAATTCAGCCTACTGACATGGGTGGTGCTATTGTCTGGCATACTGACCTTGACATTACTGAGGTATCTCGGATACCTCCTATTTCCCCCTAGACCATGACCATAGCAGGGAACATTAGGCCATTGTGCCCACAATGGTCACTCTCTTAATTTCAACTGGAGATCTCCCTGTCACTGCCTCCAAGCTCATAATCTCCCAACCCTGCACAGCCTGCTTCTACCTCCTTCCCAAAACACTCAAACAGGACAGTGCGAGCAGACCCATTGTCTCCACCTGCTCCTACCCCATAGTACTCATCTCTTCCTAACTTCACTTAATTTTTATCTCTGCTTATCCCTTATTCCCTTCCCACTCACATCCATGATTCTCCTGATGCTTTACATCAGTTTCAGAATTTCCAGTTTGTGGTCTCCACTGCTTTCTCTTCGCCATGGTCCCTTTCCATCAAGATGGTCTCACGGCTCTCCACTTCTTCCTGGAAAGAAGACCATCCACCACCATCTGGGCTGAGCTCATCCTCACTCTGAACTACTTCCTTTTTAATTACTCTCACTTACTTTAGGTTAAAGGTGTGCTTATGGGTATCTGCATGGGCCCCAGTTATGCCAAACATTTTGTAGGGTATGTGGAACGTTCCATGTTCCCATCCTATTCAGCTCCCAGTCACAGCTATTTCTCTAAGTACATCAACGACATCATCAATGCTGCTTAAATGTCTTGTCTGAAATTGGAAAAGTTTAACTATTTCACTTCCAATTTCCATCCTGCTCCCTCTTACCCCTGGTCCAACTCTGACTGCTCCCTTTCATTCATTGACATCTTTGTAACCGTTTCTGGGGATAGGCTGGTCACTATAAGCCCACTGACACCCACAATTATCTGGACTATACATCTTCATAACCTACTTCCTGTAAAGACCCCTTTCCATTCTCCCAGTTCCCCATCTCCATCTCATCTATTCTGATGATGCCAACTTCAACAAGAAGGCCTCTGAAATATCCACTTTCTTTCTCAACCGAGGGTTTCCCAGCACCATAGTTTACAGGGCCCTTAGCTGGATCTGATCCATCTCCTGCACTTCAGTTCTCACCCCCTCTCCTCCCTCTCACAACAGCAATAGGGTCCATCTTGTCTTCTCCTACCATCCCATCAGCATCTATATCCAGAGGATCATTAGCTTCCATTTCCATCACCTCCAGTAGGATGCCACCACCAGACACCTATTCCCCTTCTTTTCTTTGTCAGTCTTCCACATGGAATGTTCCCTCCATGGACCACTACTCCTTCACTCACAACATCTCCCCCACACTCCCCATTCTCCACACCCAACAGCCCCATTGCACCTTCCCCTGCAGAAGGTGTAACACCTGTCCATTTAGTTCCCTCTCCTCAGTATCCATGGGCACAAACATACCTTCTAGGTAAGGCATACTTTACCTGCACTTCACTCAATCTCGTGCACTGTATTTGTTGTTCTCTACAAGGTAGTCTCTACATTGGGGAAACAAAGCACACTCTGGGTGACCACTTTGCAGAAGACCTACATCCTGTCTGCAATTAAGACCCTGAACATTCAATAGTCTGTCACTTCAACACACCACCCTGTTCCCTGGCTAAGATCTTTGTCTCAGACTTGCTGCAGAACTCTAACAAAGCTCAGCGCAAGCCAGGAGAACAGCACCTCATCTTCTGCTTGGGACTTCTGGATTTAATATCAAGCCAATCGATTTTAAGGCTTGAGCATCCTTATCCATGCTTTTCCTCACCCCACACACCAGGTCTTGACATCGCGTGCTGCATCCCATCATCAGCCGCGCATAGACCTCCATTAGCAGCTATTCATTCTCACAGGCTGGTCTTGATTTCCTCATTTGTCTGTCCAACTATTTTTCTCTCTCTTTAGGCTCGATCTCTACCTATTGTTTGCTCCTCGCCCCTACCCATCCCATCATCTGTATAAAAACCATCACTTCCTACCTACTATCAGTTCTGAAAAAGAGTCACTACACGTAAAAACTGTAACTCTGATCTTCCTCCACAAATGCTGCTAGAATTACTGAAATTTTCCAACAATTTCTAATTTTGTTTCACTGACCACAAGTTGAACACAGTGAGTGTCACTGATGGGGGATTAACCACAGTGAGTGTCACTGACAGGGGATTGAACACAGTGAGTGTCACTGACAGGGGATTGAACACAGTAAATACCATCAGTAATGCACAGTGAGTGTCACTGACAGGGGATTGAACACAGTGAGTGTCACTGATAGGGGATTGAACACAGTAAATACCATCAGTAATGCACAGTGAGTGTCACTGACGGGGGATTGAACACAGTGAGTGTCACTGACAGGGGATTGAACACAGTAAATACCATCAGTAATGCACAGTGAGTGTCACCGACGGGGGAGTGAGCACAGTGAGTGTCACTGATAGGGGATTGAACACAGTAAATACCATCAGTAATGCACAGTGAGTGTCACTGACGGGGGATTGAACACAGTGAGTGTCACTGACAGGGGATTGAACACAGTAAATACCATCAGTAATGCACAGTGAGTGTCACTGACGGGGGATTGAACACAGTGAGTGTCACTGACAGGGGATTGAACACAGTGAGTGTCACTGACAGGGGATTGAACACAGTAAATACCATCAGTAATGCACAGTGAGTGTCACTGACGGGGGATTGAACACAGTGAGTGTCACTGACAGGGGATTGAACACAGTAAATACCATCAGTAATGCACAGTGAGTGTCACTGACGGGGGAGTGAGCACAGTGAGTGTCACTGACAGGGGATTGAACACAGTGAGTGTCACTGACAGGGGATTGAACATAGTAAATACCATCAGCAATGCACAGTGAGTGTCACTGACAGGGGATTGAACACAGTGAGTGTTACTGACGGGGGATTGAATACAGTAAATACCATCAGTAATGCACAGTGAGTGTCACTGACGGGGGATTGAACACAGTGAATGTCACTGTCAGGGGATTGAACACAGTGAGTGTCACTGACGGGGGATTGAACACAGTGAGTGTCACTGACGGGGGAGTGAACATAGTGAGTGTCACTGACGGGGGATTGAACACAGTGAGTGTCACTGTCAGGGGATTGAACACAGTGAGTGTCACTGACGGGGGATTGAACACAGTAAATACCATCAGCAATGCACAGTGAGTGTCACTGACAGGGGATTGAACACAGTGAGTGTCACTGACGGGGGAGTGAACATAGTGAGTGTCACTGTCAGGGGATTGAACACAGTGAATACCATCAGCAATACACAGTGAGTGAGTGAGAGATTTTATTCGTCAGCACATTATCTGATCACATTATTCTCTGTCTTCATTTCCCAATTACAGTTTCTTCCTTTTTTCAATTTCAGTTTTTGTAACATGTTTGTGTCTTTTTTAGCTCTAAAACTGGGAAGCAATCATTTCAGTGCTGTTTTAGGTTTATTTCATTTCATGGCTGACTGTTCAGAGGCTCACACCAGCAGAAGATTTTGTCGTTATCCAATCTTTGGCTGTAAGTGGTGGCTGTGAATATGGTGGAAATGTTCTCTCCACTGAATGATAAAAGGAGCCCAGCAGCACACACTTGATTTGTCTCCAGACTGAAGACGGAGCTATGGGATAAACAGTCTTAATAAACCTGGTAAGTATCAGTTGTGAGTTGCTCAGGTAGTCATAGATTGGCTGTGTTTCTGATTAACGGGAATTGGGTGTTTTGTTCTGAGTTAGCACTTCAGTTTGGGTATGTGTTTCCAGTGAAAATGGGAAAAATATAGACATTAGATTAGACTTACAGTGTGGAAACAGGCCCTTCGGCCCAACAAGTCCACACCGACCCGCCGAAGCGAAACCCACCCATACCCCTACATTACCCCTTACCTAACACTACGGGCAATTTAGCATGGCCAATTCACCGGACCCGCACATCTTTGGACTGTGGGAGGAAACCGGAGCACCCGGAGGAAACCCACGCAGACACGGGGAGAATGTGCAAACTCCACACAGTCAGTCGCCTGAGTCGGGAATTGAACCCGGGTCTTCAGGCGCTGTGAGGCAGCAGTGCTAACCACTGTGCCACCGTGCCGCCCACATCTTGGGAGACTGTTCCCAAATGCCTCACTAACTTCTGGATTGAAGCAGATAAATGATGATTTGTGTACTCAACTCATTGGCGAGTGTTGAGTTGTCTATATTTACATATATTATCTTTCAATCTCTCAATTAAAGCAATATCTCAAATGGTTTTTCCATTTAACTGTAACCACAGATATTACTTGGTTCATAAATCTAAAGAAAGGAAAATAGCAAAACTAGTGAATTAAACTGATGGAAATTTCTTTAGTGAGTAGTCAGTGTTTCCCTCTGCAGTCTTATCTCCTGTGGGAAAAGTCTGGTCAAGGAGATTTCTGTTGCTGGGACCATGTAGCTTTCCCTTTGGTCAGTTTCTAATCAAAGTAGGATGTTTCGCATCAGCCTACTCTGAATTAGAGCCACACGCAGCAACAGGAGCAGTCATAACTCCTATGGAACAACATGTAGCTGAACCAGCAGAGAGACAGAGGAGAGACACCACAGCAGAGAGATGGAGATAGAATACAGTAGAGTGAGTGAGGGCGGCACAGGTGGGGGTGGAGAGATAGAGGGGAAGGGAGAGAGAGAGAGTGTGAGGACAGTGGCCAACAGAGAGAGAGAGAGAGAGAGAGGACACCGTAGAGAAAGAGAGAGGACATAGCAGAGAGCAATGTGAGTAGAGAGAGGGGGGCAGCAGAGAGTCAGAGTTTATGGTTAACAGAGAAAGAGAGGGTAAACAGAGAGAGAGAGAGTGGGCAACAGAGAGAGAGATAAAACTGGAGAGAGGGAAAGATAGAAAATATTGATCAGAGTGGTGCTGAAAAAGCACAGCAGCTCAGGCAGTATCCAAGGAGCAGGAAAATCAACATTTTGGGCAAAAGCCCTTCATCAGGAAAATATAGAGAGTAAACAACAGAGGGGAAGGAGAGAGAGAGAGGGGACAGCAGAGGAAGAAAGATTGGGCAGCAGAGGGAAAGAGTGAGCGAGAGGACAAGAGAGAGAGGGGCAGAGAGAGAGAGAGAGAGAGAGAGGGAGAGAGAGAGAGAGCAACTGAGAGAAAGTGTGTGTGGATAACAGATAGAGTGAGAGCAGCAGAGAGATGGTCAGCCATGAGAGAGAGAGAGAGATGAGAGGAAGCAGTAAAAAAAAGAGAGGAATGGGGGAAATAGCCACCAGAGAGAGAGGTGTGGCGTGGTGGGTGGCTTACTATCTGTGACACAGGGTGAGATGGAGTTTATGGACATGTCTGAACAGCTAGGCACAGATGTCTGAGGATGTCACATCAGCTGGTGAGGGACCTCTACAGATTTTACTGGACTGCCTTCCCAATATGTTTGTTAGCATGTCCATCTCTATCCCTCAATCTCCTTTATTTCAAGATGCACAATCCAAGCTGCTCCAATCTAACCTCATAGCAAGAGTATTCATGACAGAGACATGGAAAACTCTCCACTCAGAGGGGTGAAATACTTGTGAATTCTACAACTCAGAAGGTGTGGAGGCTACATGTTTTAAAATATTTAAAATATTTAAAGTAGATGGACCACTGCTGACTCTGGTGTGGAAATGGAGATGTAGCAGAGGATCAGCTTTGCTAATACTCAATTGGAAAAATGGGTGGGAAGTCAATGGTAGCTTTGGCAGATGGAATATAAATTAGAAAACATGAGTTTATGTACTTTGGCAGGAAAAATAGAGAAGCTGAAAATTATTTAAATGGGGAAAGACTGCAGAAAGCTATTTGATTTGATTTGATCTTATTATTGTCACATGTACTGAGATACAGTGAAACATATTGTTTTGTGTGCAAATCATACCTTAAATTGGGGAACAGAATGCAGAATACAGTGTTACAGCTACAGAGAAGGTACAGAGAGATATCAACTCTATCGTATGAGAGGTCCAATCAAAACTCTGATAACAGCAGGGAAGAAACTGTTCTTGAATCTGTTGGTAAATGCTTTCAAATCTTTGTATCTTCTGCCTGATGGAAGAGGGTGGAAGTGAATATAACTGGGGTGGGAGGGGCTTTTGATTCTGTGGGCTGTTTTCCCAGGGCAGCAGTAAGTATAGACAGAGTCAATGGACATAAGACTAGCTTGTATGATGGACTGGGCTGTGTTCATGACTCTCTGTAATTTCTTATGATCTTGGAAACAGCAGTTGCCATACCAAGCTGTAATGCATCCAGAGTCATTATGGACAAGTTTCCTTTGCCTTCTGAGGACATAGAGGAATTGGTCTGCTTTCTTAACCATAGCGTCGATGTGGATGGATCAGGATAGATTGTTGATGATATTTACTTTGAGGAACTTGAAGCTCTTGACCATCTCCACCTCAGCACCATTGATACAGAGAAGGATGTGTCCTCCATTCCAATTCATGAAGTCAATGACCATGTGCTTCATTTTGCAGGAGAGATTGTGGTTCTTGCACCATGCCACTAAGCTTCCTATCTCTTTTCAGTATTCTGTTTCATAATTGTTTAAGATCTGACCCATTACATTGATGTCATCAGCAAACTTGTAAACTTGAGTTGGAGCAGAATTTGGCCATACAGTTGGGGCACCTGTACTGAGGATTATCATGGAGGAGGTGTTGCCATCCATCCTTACTGATTCCAGTCTGCGGGTCAGGAAGTCAAGGATCCAGTTGGAAAAAGTGGAGCTGAGACCTAGGTCTTGGAGTTTGGAGATGAATTTGGTTGGAGTTACGGTGTTGAAGGCGGAGCTACATTCAGTAAGTAGGAGTCTGATTAGGTGTCCTTGTTATCCAAACGTATCAGGGATGTACATCACGCCAGGAAGATGACATCTGCTGTGGACCTATTATAAAGGCAATCTGGGAAACTGGAGGTGATGTAACCCATGACTAACCTTTTGAAGCACTTTGCAATGATGGATGTCATTAAGGCGTGCTGCCTTATTGTTCTTTGGCATTGAGATGATAGTAGTCTTCTTGAAGCAGGTGAGTAAGGAGAGGTTAAAGTTGTCTGTGAATATCCCATCTGCTGGTCTATGCAGGCCAGTCACTTTCTGTGGGTTCATTCTCAAGAAGGCCAATCTGACATCTGTGGTGGTGACTGTGGATGTAGTGCATCTGAGGCTGTTGGAGACAAGAAACCTGCTTTGATGGTTTAGGACAGAGGGATTTAGAAATCCTCCATGAATCATAAAAACTAGCATCCAATGTCAGTAGGTAATAGGAAAGGCAAATGGAATGTAGGTCTTAATTTCAAAGTGAATGGAGTACAAAAGTAAGGAGAATTTGCCAATACAAGAACAGTTTTGGGCCTCTATCTAATGAAAGACATACTTATTACATAGCCCCATGTCTGTTAGCTTCTCAAACATCATCTAAAAATCCAAATATATTGAATCAGCTGATCCTCCTGTTTGTTACCTTCTCAAAGAATCCTAGTGGATTTGTCAATCATGATTTCTTCTCCTGAAGCAACATTGCCTCTACTTGGTCATGTGATACATTTCTAAACGCTCTTCAATAGTAAACATCAGTCTTGTGTTTTTTGTTTGGAACTAACTGCTGTTTAAAGTAAAAATGTCAACTTCAAGTCTCAGTTTCAAACCAAAACTGAAAAAAGAAAGAAAAATAGTGATGGTCTCAACACATCTTTTATAGTAAACTCTGAAATTTTCCCAGTAATGGACGTTAAGTTAATTGACCAATAATTGACTGTTTATTTTTGTTTATTTCACTTTGTAAATAAAGGTGGTACTTTGGCAGTTTTCCAATCCTCTGAGACCTTTCAAGAATCTCTGTATTACAGGAAGATTACTACCAGTCCATTCACTATCTAGGATGCATCCCATCTGGCCCAGGGGACTTAGTGATCTTTAGCCCCCCCCCCCATTAGTTTCCCTAGCTCTTTTCCTTTAGTGGTAGTTTTGCTTTTTATTTCCTCCCCTTCTTTTGTCCCTTGATTATTTATTAATTTTAAAATGCTATTAATGTCTTCTCCTATGAAGATTCAATTTCTCTGTTATTTTCCCGTTCCTTATTATTTCCTCAGCCACTTTCCGTGGTTTCTCTCTTCCTTTTTATATATTTAAAGAATATCCATCTTGCTATTATTTGCAAGTTTATCATTAAAATTTATTTTCTCCCTCTTTATTATATTTTTGATTATCTTTCAATAATTCTTTAAAAATTTTCACAATCCTCTAATTTTCCACTAATCTTTGCTAGATTAGGTTAGGGATAGAAGTTTGATTACTTTAGGTCAAATCAACATAAGGAGGGAGGAAGTTTTGGGTATTCTAAAAGGCATTAAAGTGGACAAGTCCCCAGGTCACAGATAGACCAGACCAAGTAAGATCAATGGATTTCCTTCCTGGGAGACAGTAATGAACCGAATGCATTTTATAACAATTGATAATTGTTTCATAATTACCATTACAGAGATTAATTTTCAGATTTTTAATAGTAGGAATCTAAATTCCACCCATTACCTTTATAAGATATAAATCCATGGGCTTCCAGTCCAGTGACATTACACACTAAGGCACTGTCTTTTACTTAATTCATATTCTGTGTTTTCAGGGCAAACCAGAACATTTAAGAATTGTTTTTACCTTCTTCTGAAAGTAGATAAAATGAAAATTATTAACCAGAGAAAATGTAATTACAAAATACTTGAAATAGTAAGAGATGCAGGGGTAAAAAAATGAGGTCTGCAGATGCTGGAGATCACAGTTGAAAATGTGTTGCTGGTTAAAGCACAGCAGGTCATGCAGCATCCAAGGAATAGGAAATTCGAGGTTTCGGGCATAAGCCCTTCATCCTCATTCCTGATGAAGGGCTTATGCCCGAAACGTCGAATTTCCTATTCCTTGGATGCTGCCTGACCTGCTGTGCTTTAACCAGCAACACATTTTCAATAGTAAGAGATGCATCTGATTATAAAGAGCAAGCTGGTATAATTTGGCTGCTTGCTCTTCACAGAATTTGTTTTTGATGTTTTGATGCATTAAGTCCAGATACAAGTTTGGAAAAAAATCCAGTTCTTTTATCTGTTAGGTGAGGCAATAAGTTAGGACATTTGGATTAAGGGAAAAACCTCAATTGAGTTTGAATTTCTGATTGCTATCCATTGTGTATAGTTCTGGTCACCACACCATCAGAAGGGTGTGGATGCTTTGGAGAGGGTACAGAAAAGGTTTACCAGGATGTTGCCTGGTATGGGGGATTTTAGCTACGAAGAAAGGTTGAATAGATTAGGTTTATTTTCACTGGAACGCAGGAGGTTGACAAGCAACCTGATAGAAGTTTATAACATTGTGAATGGCATGGATAGAGTGGAGAGGTGAATTATAAGTGGACATAGCTTCAAGGTGCAAGGGAGAGGGTGTGGTGATGTTCAAAAGGGATGTGCAAGGCAAGTTTTTCACACAAAGGTTGATGAGTGCCTGGAATGTGCTGCCAGAGGAGATGGTGGAAGCAGACACAATAGTAGCATTCAAGAAGCACCTGGACAAATACATGAAAAGGAAGGGGATAAAGGGATACGGATCCTGTGTGTGTAGACCATTTTAGTATGGAAGGGCAAAACATGTCAGTACACGCTTGGAGGGCTAAATGGCCTGTTCCTGTGTTGTATTGTTCTTTTTCTTTCTTTGTTCTTTGTCAGAAGTTACAACATGATGTTGATCAGTTGGAGGCATGGGGTAGAAAAATGGCTGATGGAGTTTCATCTGGTCAAATGTGAGGTTGTTGCATTGCCATAGTCTTACCAGACCATAACGGCTTCTCTTTCATTAGAGAGAAGCGACTGGTGATGCTTTAACCTGAGGGCCACAGACCTCAGGCAAGGGAAGAGATTGAGAAGATAAGTCCTTTGTGGTAACCTCAAACCGATGATGGGAATTGAACCCACGCTGTTGGCATCACAGCGAGGTGATGCATTTTGGAAGGCCAAGTACAGATGGAAATTATACAGTGAATAGCAGAATCCTTAGGAGGGATCTAGGTCCACAGATCACTGAAGGTGGCAGTGCAGGTAGAAAAGGTAATCAAAATGGTCTACTTCATGCTTGCCTTCATTGGAAAGGCATTGAATGTAAGGATAGGCAAGTAATGCCAGGTCTAGGGGATTTTAGTTATGAAGAAAGATTGGATAGACTGGGCTTATTTTCTCTGGAATGCAGGAGGTTGAGGAGTGACCTGTCAGACATTTATAAGATTGGGAGTGGCATGGATAGAGTGAAAAGTATGAGACTTTTTCCCAGGGTGGAGGGGTCAATTACGAGGGGACACAGTTCAAGGTATGAGGATGGAAGAGACGATGAGGTGGCAAGTTTAAAGGAGATTTGCGAGGCAAAGTTTTCACACAGAGGGTGGAGACTACCTAGAATGCACTGCCAAAGGAGATGGTAGAAGCAGACACAATAGAGGCATTTAAGGAGCACTTGGACAAATACATGAATAGGAAGGGAGTAGAAACATATGGATCCTGTTAATGTAGACAATTTTAGTGTGGAAGGACAAAATGTGTTGGTACAGACCTGGAGGGCTGAAGGGCCTGTTCCAGTGCTGTATTGTTCTTCGTTCTTTTTGTTTTGTTCTCTGAACTGAGCAGTTTCAGTGGGTTGAATGACTTTCATCAGTCAGGGATCTCATATTTTATGAGAACCACTTGGCTGACTTTGTTCCAAACATTACATCCTTCCCCCTCTAAGTCTGAGGGTATAGGCCATTCTTTTTCCTGTTGCTTCTCTTGGAGCATTTTGTACCAGGTCTGGTAGTGATGGTGTCGAGACTGCAACTTGTACCTTGTCCATTTTGTCCTTAGAAGTTTCTTTGATGTTAAGTGGAGGTGGAGAACCCACGAGTTCTGACAGCCTTGCCGGATGGTCTGAGGGGCCGGGTATGTTTTGCTACTGTCCCATATCGAGGTTGCAGCTTTCATGTAGTTCACCTGCTTGTTTATGTCCGGCTGCCCTCTCTGAACATTGTACGTCACAGGAACTGACCTTGTGTTGACCATGGCTGTTACCCATGCAGGACTATTCCTGTGGTTTTAACATCAAACCTTTCCCCTGAAGTAAACTGTCTCTTCCTTAAAGGAGTCCTGTGTTTGTCTTCAGAGTTCCTGATGTTGTTTCACTCTTTCCCCCCAGTTTAATTTGGTGCGGAGCCTTCTCCCAATTAGCTACTCTCCTGGAGCTGTGCCGTAGTTGCATGAGGGTTGGTTCTATAATCAAACAGGATCTAGGACAGTTTGGTATTGAGTGAAGCTTTAGCGTGTTTCTTTAAGCCTGTCTTTAAAGTTTGGACTACACTTTCCACCAGACCATTGGACGATGGATAGTCAGGAGCTATCCAACTATGCTGAATGCCATTCGACTTTAGGAAATTTCCTTATTGGTAAATGATGGCGTATTGCCTGACCAACACATCTGGAAGTCCATGTATTGCAAAAGATACTCACAACTTTCCATTCGTTGCCCCAGTGTTTGATGAATGAACTGTGTACTTTATAGACAGTAGACAATAGGTGCAGGAGTAGGCCATTCAGCCCTTCGAGCCTGCACCGCCATTCAATATGATCATGGCTGATCATTCCTAATTAGTATCCTCTTCCTGCCTATCTCCATAACCCTTGATTCCACTATCTTTGAGAGTTCTATCCAACTCTTTCTTAAATGAATTCAGAGACTGGGCCTCCACTGCCCTCTGGGGCAGAACATTCCACACAGCCACCACTCTCTGGGTGAAGAAGTTTCTCCTCATCTCTGTCCTAAATGGTCTACCCCGTATTTTTAAGCTGTGTCCTCTGGTTTGGCACTCACCCATCAGCGGAAACATGTTTCCTGCTGCCAGAGTGTCCAATCTTATATGTCTCAATCAGATCCCCTCTCAGTCTTCTAAACTCAAGGGTATACAAGCCCAGTCGCTTCAGTCTTTCAGTGTAAGGTAATCCCGCCATTCTAGGAATTGACCTCGTGAACCTATGCTGCACTCCCTCAATAGCCAGAATGTCTTTCCTCAAATTTGGAGACCAGAACTGCACACAGTACTCCAGGTGTGGTCTCACCAGGGCCCTGTACAGCTGCAGAAGTACTTCTTTGCTTCTACATTCAATTCCTCTTGTTATGAAGGCCAGCATGCTATTAGCCTTCTTCACTACCTGCTGTACCTGCATGCTTACCCTCATTGACTGGTGTACAAGAACACCCAGATTTCTCTGTACTGCCCCTTTACCTAAATTGATTCCATTGAGGTAGTAATCTGCCTTCCTGTTCTTGCCACCAAAGTGGATAACCATACATTTATCCACATTAAACTGCATCTGCCATTCATCTGCCCACTCACCTAACTTGTCCAGGTCACCCTGTAATCTCCTAACATCCTCATCACATTTCACCCTGCTACCCAGCTTTGTATCATCAGCAAATTTGCTAATGTTATTGCTGATACCATCTTCTATATCATTAACATATGTTGTAAAAAGCTGTGGGCCCAGCACGAGTCCCTGCGGTACCCCACTGGTCACTGCCTGCCATTCCGAAATGGAGCCGTTTATCACTACCCTTTGTTTCCTATCAGCCAACCAATTTTCAATCCAATCTAGTACTTTGTCCCCAATACCATGCACCGTAATTTTACTCACTAACCTCCTGTGTGGGACTTTATCAAAAACTTTCTGAAAGTCGAGGTACACTACATCTACTTGATCTCCCTCATCCATCTTCAGAGTTACATCCTCAAAAAATTCCAGAAGATTAGTCAAACATGATTTCCCCTTCATAAATCCATGCAGACTCTGTCCTATACTGTTACTACTATCCAGATGTGCAGTAATTTCATCCTTTATAATAGACTCCAGCATCTTTCCCACCACTGAGGTCAGACTAACTGGTCTATAATTTCCTGCTTTCTCTCTCCCACCTTTTCTTAAAAAGTGGTATAACATTAGCCACCCTCCAATCCTCAGGAACCGACCCCGAATCTATCAAACTCTGGAAAATAATCACCAACGCATCCACGATTTCCCGAGCCACCAATTCAGTACCCTGCGATGTAGACCATCAGACCCCGGGGACTTATCAACCTTCAGACCTAACAGTCTCTCCAACATCAAATCCTGGCAAATATAGATTCCCTTAAGTTCAGGTCCTTTAGCCACTGTTACCTCAAGGAGATTGCTTGTGTCTTCCCCCAGTGAACACAGATCTGAAGTACCCATTTAATTCTTCTGCCATTTCTTTGTTCCCCGTAATATATTCCCCTGTTTCTGTCTTCAAGGGCTCAATTTTAGTCCTAACCATTTTTTTGCCTTGCACATACTTAAAAAAGCTTTTACTATCCTCCTTTATATTATTGGCCAGTTTACCTTCGTACCTCATTTTTCCTCTGCGCATTTCCTTCTTAGTAATCCTCTGTTGCTCTTGAAAAGCTTCCCAGTCCTCAGTTTTCCCGCTTATCTTTGCTATGTTATACTTTTTCTCTTTTAACTTTATATGTTTCTTAACTTCCCTCGTCAGCCACGGCCACCCATGCCTCCTCCTAGGATCTTTTTTCCTTTTTGGAATGAACTGATCCTGCATCTTCTGCATTATACACAGAAATATCTGCCATTGTTCCTCCACAGTCATCCCTGCTAAGGTATTGCACCATTGAACTTTGGCCAGCTCCTCCCTCATAGCTCCATAGTTCCCTTTATTCAACAGAAGTACTGTCACTTCCGACTGTACCCTCTCCCTCTCAAATTGCAGATTGAAGCTTATTGTATTATGGTCACTACTTCCCAATGGCTCCTTCACTTCGAGGTCTCTGACCAATTCTGGTTCGTTACACAATACCAGATCCAGAATTGCCTTCTCCCTGGTAGGCTCCAGCACCAGCTGCTCTAAGAATCCATCTCTGAGGCATTCCACAAAGTCTCTTTCTTGAGGTCCAGTCTACCTGCATGTTAAAATCCCCCATAACAACTGTAGTAACATCTCTGCGACAGGCCATTTTCAGCTCCTGATTCATCTTACATCCGACATCCAGACTCCTGTTTGGGGGCCTGTAGATGACTCCCAAGAGGGTCTTTTTACCCTTAGTATTTCGCAGCTCTATCCACACTGACTCTACATCCCCTGACTCTAGGTCCCCCTGTGCAAGGGACTGAATATCCTCCCTTTGAATTGGTATCCACAATTACTAAAAACTGGAGCCTGTGAAAGGACTGGCACAGACAACGTGTAACCGAGTCCAGAGTTTACCCTGCCATCCCCACGAATGTGGGGGAGCTGTTGGCAGTAATTTTTGTCCTTGTTGGCACTCTGGGCACTGCCCCACCGATGTGACTATGTCGGTGTCCAATCCTGGCCAGAGGCATAACTTCGTGCCAACATTTTCTATTTGGAATTTCCTGGATGACCCTGGTGGCATTTAGCCAGTATCTTGCAGCGACTTTTGCTCCAGATAATCAGCCTTGTTCCCTGTAAATAATATCCTATCTTCTACGGTGATTTGGTCTCACCAGATCCAGAAAGGTTTCAATTCTGGTTGTGATGGCCCTTTTGCTTACCCCATCACCATGAGCTTTTTCAGTTTTGCCAGGACAGGAGATCATTTTGTGTCCACAGTCTGATACTGTCAACAGTGTCCAGAAAGGTAGCCAGAAATAGCTTAAAACCAGAACGGACTCTTCCAGTGGCAGCAACACCAGTGGTGGATCTGCCCATGGTAGGTGGCTTAAGGTATCTGCACTTGCCACTTGGCCTCCTGGATGGTATTCCAACATGTAATTGTGTGCACTCAGAATAAGAGTCAACTGCTGAATTTGACCTGAAGCTGATGGTGGCATGGCCCTAGCTCGAAGAGGGGTTTGTAGTCCATTACTATTACAAATTTATGTCCTTAAAGGTATTGTTGGAACTTTCATAGATCAAAGGTAAGCCCCAAACCTTCCTTCTCTGCCTGGTTGTACCATTGTTTAGCATCAAACTATGGGAAGCATATGCTATGCAGCTTTCCTCTCTGCGAGGTTACTGGGGGGCCCAATACCACCTTGATACCATACGGGGAGGAATCACATGTCAGCACCACATCTTGCTTAGGATCATAGTGTGCCAGCACCTTAGACGGTGATAATTGCTTCTTCACTTCCTAAAGGCTACTTCTAGGCTATGAGACCATTTCCAAGGCTGACCCTTTTTCAGTAGCAAATGAAAGGGTACCAGGATGGAGGCCAGATTACACTTGAATTTTTCATAATAATTCACCAACCCAAGGAAAGATCTGAGCTCTGGTACATATGTGAGAGCTGGGGCACATTTGATTGCCATCGTTTTATCTTCCAACAGGTATAATGTGGTCTTGTCAACTCTGTAGTCTAGATAGGTCACCTCGGGTGCTTGGAACACACCTTTCTCCCTCCTAAAGTATCTCCTCACCTTGGGGTTTAAGCATTATGTTGACATTCTCAATGCTGTTTATGGGGTGGGGCAGGGAGGTTCCTCTGGTTATTAACACACCATCCAGACAAATGGTCATTCTGCGATAGAACTAATAAAATGTTGTCTGATGACACAGCTAATGATACCCCAAAAGTTTATCTCATGTATTGGTACAAACCTTTGTAGATATTAATTGTAGCACTCTTCTAGAAATCCTTATCCAATTATAATTGCAAGTACACATGGCTCATGTCCAGCTTTCTGAAGGACAGTCCCCACCCCAACAGTTTTGCATATAACCTCTCGGTGCACAGGATTAGGGGTTTAGACAGCTGCAAAAGGCCGTTCTTTGTTTGAAATCCCCATAAAGGTGAATCAATCTGTTAAGCATAATCAGCATAACTGGTGCTGCCCATTCCGCAAACTGGACTGGTTTAATGATTCCTTCACTTTCCAGCCTCCTGATATCTGCCTCTATTTTTACATGTAAGACAAAAAGCCACTGGATGGTCCATGAAAACTTGTGGAATTGCTTCTTGGTCAACTTATAATGTGGCCTTACCTTTTTTTTTAATAGTTTAGACCTCCCTGAAAAACTTCCAGAAGTTTAATTAGGACTTCACTCAGGCAGCCATTTTCTAGTCGAAAGATGTTAAGCCAGTTAAGTTGAACCTTTCTCAATCAATTTCACCTCATCAGGCCTGGGTCTGAGCCTTTTACTATAATTAGTGGTAACTGAACTATTTCTTGTAAGAGACCAGATTATGAAGTTGCATCCTAAATCTGTAGAGGTTCCTGGTGTAGGTTCTCAGCTTGGTTGAGGTTTTATATAAATTTAAGGGTTGAATCCTGAGTGAATTTTGGTAAAAACGGGTTCTGCATTCACAGCTGATATCGACCTCCATTAGAATTGGGTGACCATTTAACCAAATGTTTATTTTGATTGGTTCTAACTTGGACATTGCTAAGCAATTTAACTGTTTCAAATCAGTTATAGGTGGACTTTCCAAGATGTGCACTCTCCTGGAATCCAACCTATGAGTTCTCTTACTCATTTCAGGCATTTACAGACTGGCAGCAACTGCAATGGCCTGTTCACCCAGATCCTCATGGAATTCTTAACTGTTTGGCTAATACTTGCCCTGAATGGGATATGCAATTGCCTTCACTCAAGTGGTATTCCCCAAACTCTGTCGATTTCCATCGGCATATCCTCTAACTGCAAAGCCAACCATAGTGTCTGAACTCCAATTGGGCTTCAGCTTGTAGGTACTATTGCATGGTCACATCATTAATCCCATATACCAAATGGTCTGTCAGCGTCTCATTCGGAGTAAAACTAAAATCATGTGCCTCTGCCAGTTGTCTTAACTTTGTCAAAAATTCCAATATGGATTCCTCTGGTTCTCAAACTGTCAGGTAAAACTGAAAGCATCCCAGAATTAGAGGAGGTTTGGGATTATAATATGTCTTAGCTAAATCCATCAGCTCTTGAAAAGCATTAGTATCTCTGACTCCAGGATAGATATGCTCTGAGAAAGCTGCAGGTCCACAACCTGTCAGGAGAATTACTTATTGCTTTTCGTCTACCCCAATGTCATTTGTCCGGTAAGAACAATACATTATTTCTTCATATTGGTCCAGTCTTTAACTGCAGAATCAAATGGGTCAAGCTTCCTAATAGTGACATGATGCCAGAAATGGTTACCCCAACTCAAAAACAGATGTTGTGAACAAATCTCTTCAGAGATGTACTTTTCACTCTTTGCCACTGAAATAACTCCATGAAGGCCTATATCCCCTTACCAACTCACCCTTTATTTGCATGTCAATAGTACATTACACTGACCCAGCCAGCATAGAGCAGCTCCTAGACTAAACAGAATCCTTGACAGGCAAAAGTGGGGACTGCAGATGCTGGAGATTAGAGTCAAGATTAGAGTGGTGCTGGGAAAGCACAGCAGGTCAGACAGCATCTGAGGAGCAGGAGAATCGATATTTTGGGCAAAAGCAATTCATCAGGAATGGGGTACCCCGACAGCCAGGACTGCCTGATTGGACCAGGTTAACAGCCTGGTCCAATCAGGGGACTCATATTCTATGAGATCATCCTGGCTGACCTTGTTCCAATCTTAGGAGTGGTGAAATTATACGCAGGGTCAGGACAGAAAGTACAACACAAGCCGCTGTCAACAGCTGGAAGGTGGCTCTGAGTTAAGAAGTCACAAACTGATTGGAAATTGATTTGCTTGTGTTACTTGTGAAGTGGTTACAATCAAAGGATGCTGCAATAAACTACAAGCAACCTTCAGTGAGAACAGAGACTTTGCAAACTGACGGAGTTCTGTCCTCCTACTGTCTACCTTGTACTGCACAACGTACCTTTATCTTATTATCTACTCTATATTGCGCAATATACTATTCTACTGTCTGCTATATACTCTCAATGTACTGTGCTCTTACCGTCTACAATACAATGGTCAATGTACCATCCTCCTATTACTGCTCAATTTACTGTTCTCTTAGTGTCCACTCTGTACTGCTTACTTCAGTCCCCTCTTACTGTTCATTCCATATTGCTCATACTAATGTTTACCTCTTATGTATTGTGCCTTGTCCTTTCGCTATTGTCTCTGGCCCTGTTCTTTATATTGTCCATTATTATCTCTTGATATCATAGTGGTTAGTATCCCTGTCTGTGACATGGGAGACCAGGGTTTAATTCCTTGCCAAGGAGGACTCAAGCATTTTATTTGGATGGCGTGGTGGCCCAGTGGTTAGCACTGCAGCCTCACAGTGCCAGGGACCCCGGTTCAATTCCAGCCTCGGTCACCTGTCTGTGTGGAGTTTGCACATTCTCCTCATATCTGCATGGATTTCCTCCCACAATCCAAAGATTTGCAGGTGATGTGAATTGGCCATGTTAAATTTCCCATCATGTTCAGGGATGTGTAGATTAGGTGCATTAGCCAGGGGTAGATGTAGAGTAACAGGGCAATGGAATGGGTCTGGGTGCAGTACTCTTTGGAAGATCGGTGTAGACTTGTTGGGCTAAATGGCCTGTTTCTACACTGTAGGGATTCTATAATTATAGTGTCTGTCCTTTTTCACAGTTGTTCTTTTGTATGCATACCCTGTGTGTCCTATCATTTGTTGTCCACTGTGTGGCTAAATCTGTGTTTAGTGATATAACTTTGTTTCACTGATTGTTAATGATCTCGTGTAATTTGCAGGTGGTGAATCACTCAACACCATGCGGAAATCTGTGAATTTAATCTCTCTGCTCTGCTGCCTTGTTTATCTGCTTGGACCTCATATAGGTATGGAGAAGGATTTTTTCACACTTTTTGCGGTTATATTGTAAGTAATGTTATTGTGCAAAAGTTATGTGAATAAACATTGTGTGTGTAGTTGACAGAGTGAGCTATGGTCTCCTGCAGGGACAACGATGCATTTGAGCACTGTCTGCTTATTGATCCTCCCTCACCCCACCCCCCCCCATCACTGGTTTTGTCACAGCTCCATCATGAGTAACTTGAACCCTCAGAAAAATACACATAGGCCAACACTAATGGGTTAGCACTGGTATACTTGCATGGTGCAAACACTACTTTGATATAAATTAAGATAAATATTGACTTTAATTCTAATTATCATTAACTGGCTTTCTAGATTTTAACATGGTAGTAGTGGATGGTTGCTCAAAGGCTGTAAATTAAGGGAAGAAAATTTTGAATAAAAGAAATCTAATTGCCTATTAGTCATTGTGAAAAATGGCAAAAATTGCAAATTTTTTGGGGTGTGGTTCCCTGTAATACTCTGAATCACAGGATAAAGGAGGAATAATGTGGACATGGGACACATTCTATGAATAAGGTGTTGACTTGATATTGTCACTTCCTAATAGAAGCTTGTCAGTTGGATGCTGATGATGTGTTGGACTTGGAAGAGATTTACAAGAAAGATATACCAAATGCCTTTGAGGCATAGTCAGACTTTGATATACAGGTATTTTGGAAAACACGTGATTCCATGGAACAAAACATCATGCATTAACCAAATTGTATAAATGGTTTAGTCTGAAGATCACTAGATGAGGGTAAGTATTTAAATTGTGGGATACTTTGCTGTGGTGTTTCATATGACTAGTAATAAAACAGGGAATCATGGAAAAACTCAATGGGCCATGTCGCATCCGTGAAGTTAAACTGTTCTGAAGAATAGTTGGACTAGGCTCAAATAGTTAACTCTGTTTCTGGCTCCATAGATGATGCAAGAGCTTCTCGGTTTCTCCACCATTTTCAGTTTTCATTTCAGATTTGCAAAATTTGCATTATTTTTCTTCCGTATGAGCAAGCTCCCGGTTTTGTAGTGTTCTGAAATTGGAGAGGGACACCTCTTTAGAATTGGATTTCTGTTCCCCTGGATAACAGCTTTCATGAAACAAGTTAGAGAATCAAAATTGACATAAAGAATAGACGTTCTGGAAGGTTTGTTTTCAGACATTTTGTCACAATACTAGGTAACATCATCAGTGAACCTCTGGTAAAGCAGTAATGTTATGACTGGCTTTCTATTTATGTGTGTAGGTTTCCTTGGGTTGGTGATGTCATTTCCTGTTCTTTTTCTCAGAGGGTAATAAATGGGGTCCGAGTTGATGTGTTTGTTAGTAGAGTTCCAGTTGGAAAGCCACGCTTCTAGGGATTATTGTGCATGTCCCTGCTTGGCTTGTCCGAGGATAGATGCGTTGTCCCAGTCAAAATGGTGTCCTTCCTTATCTGTAGGTAAGGATGCTACTGATAATGGGTCATATCTTTTTGTGGCTGGTTGATGTTCATGTATCCTGATGGCTAGTTTTCTGCCTGTTTGTCCAATGTAGTGCTTATTACAGTTCTTGCAAGGTATTTTGTAAACTACAGTTGTTTTGCTAGAGTCTGTATAGGGTCATTTAAGTTCATTAGCTGCTGTTTTAGTGTGTTTGTGGGTTTGTGGGCTACCATTATGTCAAGAGGTCTAAGTAGTCTGGAAGTCATTTCAGAGATGTCTTTGATGTAGTGGAGAGGGGCTAAGGGTTTTGGAAATGTTTTGTCTGTTTGTTTGAGTTTGTTGCTGAGAAATTGGTGGACTGTGTTCACTGGGTACCTGTTCTTTTTGAATACGTTGTTCTTCATCGTTCCTCTGTGTTGCAGTGTATGGTCGCTCATTGGGATAATGTTCTAATGCAGCTTTGTTTGTGGGTGTTGGGATGGTTGCTTCTTCAGTTCAGTATTTGGTCTGTGTGTTGTTTTCCTGTAGACACTGGTTTGAAGTTCCTCGTTGGCTGTTCGTTCTACTGTGACATCTAGGAATGACAGTTTGTTGCTATTTTCCTCCTCTTTAGTGAATTTTATGCCTGTAAGGATATTATTGATGGTCTTGAAGGTTTCTTCTAATTTGTTTTGTTTAGTGATGACAAAGACATCATCCACGTAGTGGACCCAAAATTTGGGTTGGATGATTGGCAGAGCTGTTTGTTTGAATCTCCGTATTACTGTCTCTGTTAAGAACCCTGATATTGGAGATCCCATGGGTGTTCCATTTGGTTGTACATTTTGTTACTGAAAGTGAAGTGGGTGGGAAGGCATAGGTGCACTCGATTTGGTGATGTTGTCCTTGTTAATGAAGTTGGTGGTGTTTGGCAAATATGTCTTTGGTTCTTCTAATACTTGGATCTATTAGCCAAGCCATGGAGTTCTGGCATGGAGATTGTGCTGAAACATTATAAAACCTTAGTTAGACCACAGCCTGTGGTGAAATACCAGAATCTAAATAATTGGGGAAACATGACAGCACTGGAGAGGGTGTGGAAGGGATTTATGGCAATTGTTGCCTGGGCTGGAGAGTTTCAGTTGTGAAGAGAGTTTGGAAAGACTGGGGTTGTTTTCCTTAGAGCAGAGGAGACTGAGAGAGGAATTGATTGAGATGTAGGAATATAGAAAACATAGAACAGTATAACACAGGATCAGGCCCTTTGACACACCTTGCCTGTGCTAACATTGATGCTTTCCCCTTGACGAAAGGATTGATGACTGGGGGCCACAGATTAAAATTGAGAGGCAGGAGGTTTGGAAGGGATGTGAGAAAATTTTTTTTCATCTAATGGTGGAGAATCTAGAACTTACTGCTGGTAAGGTAGAAGCAGAAAATCTTATAAAATTTAAACATTTCAACATGCTCTTGTAATACCAAGGCATACAAAGCTATGGGTGAAGAGATAGAAAATGTTATTAGAATATTTAGGTGGCTGCTTTTGACATGCGCCGATGCAATAGTCCAAAGGGCCTTTCTAAGTGCTGTAGATCATTATGACTCAGTGACTCTAAATGTCTGCATCTTCCCTAATCATGAACTTGACAGAGAAAGAGGGGCAAGCTATCAGTATGGCCTTCCCCCTCAATCTATACTGCCTCAACCTGTTGATGGTCACTGTAATCACACCAGGCGCAGGATTCCCTTAAGATCCTCTCAACTGCCCACTTCTCTATCTGCCACATAGATAAAGGATGTAGGTTTGCTCACTGAACTAGAAAGTCAGTGTTTAGATGTTTTGTCACCACACTAGGTAACATCATCAGTGAGCATCCGGATGAAGCACTGGTAGTATGGCCCACTTTTATGTATGTGTTTAGGTTTCCTTACAGTGGTGATGATAATTCCTGTTGTGATATCATTTCCTGTTCTTCTTCTCAGGTGGTGGTAAATGGGATCCAAGTCAATGTGTTTATTGATAGAGTTCTAGAGGATGGCATTCCAACTAGGAATTCTTACGCGTCTCTGTTTGGCTTGTCCTAGGATGGATGGTTGTCCCAGTCAAAGTGGTGTCCTTCCTCATCTGAATGTAAAGATACTAGTGAGATTGGGTCATGTCTTTTTGTGGCTGGTGGATGTTCATGTATCCTGATGGCTAGTTTTGTGCCTGTTTGCCCAATGTAGTATTTGTTACAGTTCTTGTAAGGTATTTTTGTGAATAAAATAAATAATATATAAATAAAAAGCAGGCCATGCTACCAGTGCTTCATCTGGAAGCTCACTGAAGACGTTAGATAGTACGATGATGAAACGTCTAAAAATGAACCTTCCAGCTCAGCGAGCAACCCTACATCCAGAAACTCAACCTGAGCAACAAGTCTTCTCAAAGCTCACTAATGTAGATAAACATCAAGAATGTGGGATTGAAGTGCAGCCTAAAAGTTGAGGAGAAGCAGCCCCATGCAGTATATTTACGTGTGGAACACAGATCCTTAAGGCTGTGGAAGCTGGAACTCTGTGAACCACTGTGAACCATGGGACTACTACATGCAACACTTTCCAGGCCCAATGATTGCTAGAAAAGGTCAGCAGTCCCAAATCAGGATTGGCTACAAATTATTTATTAATCAACACATGATCCACAAGTTCAATTGATGACATCTAACTCCGTAATGACAACCGGTATACCTGATAGGAGAGAGCTCCAGTAGGAGGTCACCATGTCCCATACTTTGAGCAGTTCCTGGTAAAAGACAGAAAATGAGTTGCCTCTTATAGCATTTCTAAAACAAAATAAACTATCTATAAATTAGGAAGACTCAGCATGATGTTGAAAGAGGAAATCATGGTTAACAAACTTGTTAGAGATTTTTGAAAAGGTAATGGCAAGGGTTAATGAGGGTAATGCTTCTGATGTTGTTCATTTCCCAAAGGTCTCTGATGCAGTAACTCATAACAGACTTGTGAGGAAATTTATAGGCCATATATAAAAAGGTTAGTAGCAACGTAGATACAAGATTGACTGATTGATCAGAAAATTGTCAATAGACATTTTTCGGGCTGGAGCAACATTTGGAGTGGATTTCCCCAGGGGTCAGTGTTGGAACCCTTCCTTTTCCTGATATGTATCGATGACCTAGATTTACCATGAAGGAGACAATTTCAAATTTAGTAGATGACACAAGGCTTGAAAAAATTGTAAACCGTGAGAAGGATACATCCCAAAAACACATTGACAAGTTGGTGCAGTGGGTCGATAGGTGGCAGGTGAGGTTCAGTGTGGAGAAATGTGAGGTGATGCACTTTGGCTGGAAGAACATTGAAAGACAATATAAAATAGGGTATACAATTCTAAACAGCAATGCAGGAGCAGATGGTGCATATATGCCCAGGTTACTCAAGTTGGGTGCTAGTTGCTCAGTACAATTTTAAAAGTTTTTTTTCAGCTTTATTAATAGAGGCATGGTGTATAAGAATAAGGAAGTGATGTTGAACTTGTAAAACACAGAACAATACAGCACAGGAATGGCCCATCATCCTACACCGAACATGATGCCAAATAAAACTTCTGTCTGTCCTTGGTACATATCCCTCCATTCCTTGCATACTCAAGTGTTTATCTAAAAGCCCCTATTATATTTACATCCACCACCAATACCCCTGACAACATAGTCCAGACTCCACCACTCTGTAACAAATGTGCCTCTCACATTTCCTTTGAACTTTCCCCCTCTCACCTTAAGTGCATGCTCCCTAGGATTAGACACTTCAACTCCAAGGAAAAGATTCTGACTATCAACCCAATTTTTACATCTCATAATTTTAAAGATGTCTATCAGGTCTCCCCTCAGCCTAAGCTGTTCCAGAGAAAGCAACCCAAGGTTTTCCAGCCTCTCCATATACCTCATATCCTCTAACCCAGGCAGCATCCTGATAAACCTCTTCTGCACCCTATCCAAAGTCTTGACATCTTTCCTGTAATGTGGCGACCAGAATTGAATGGAATTGTGGCCTAATGAAAGTCTGATAAAGCTGCAACATGCTATCCTGACTCTTGTACTCAATTCCCCAACCAATAAAGGCAGGCATCTTCCTTACCATCCTATCCAGTTGCGTGGCCACTAATGAGGGCTATGGGCTTGAACCCCAAGTTCTCTCTGTGCATCAATGTTGTCAGGGTCCTACCATCAACTATATACTTTTCCTTAACATTTGATCTCCCAAAGTGCAGCACCTCACACTGGTTAAACTCTATCTACCAAATCTCTGCCCATATCTGAAACTGATCTATATCCATCTGTATCCTTTGATAACACTTTATTCTATCCACAACTCCACCTATCTTTGCATCATCTACATTTTCATCCTAGTCATTTATATATATACATATACCACAAAGAGCAGAGATCCCAGTATGGATCCATGCGGAAAACCACTAGTCATGGAACTCTAACGTGAAAAAAACACCCTTCCACCACTACCCTCTGTTTTTAAGTCAATACTGAATCCAGCAGTCAAGTGGATCCTATGCATCTTAATCTTCTGGATGAGCCTACATCATGATCTTGTCAGAAGCCTTATTAAAATCCACTTCTCATCAATCATCTTCATCACCCACTCAAAAAATTCAATCAAGTTAGTAAGACATTCCTTGCCCTGCACTAAGCCATGCTGACTATCCCTAATTTTGCCATGTTTTTTGAAGTGCGCATACATCCTATCCCTAAGAAATCTCTTCATTAGTTTCCCAACCACCAATGTGAGAATCACTGGCTTATAGTTTCGTGGATTATCCCTACTTCCCCTCTTGCACAGAGGAACAACATTAGCTACTTGCCAGTCCTCCAGGACCTCTACAGTGGCTAGTGAGGATACAAAGATCTTGGTCAAAGGCACTTGTCAGATTTCAGCTGGTGTATTATTTACAGTTGTAAACACCACATTATAGGAAGGTTGTGAATGCATAAAAAAAATGAAAAACTTCAGCTATGAGGATTGGTCTTCCCGGAGAGATGAAGGCTGAAAGGAGATCTGATTGAAGTTCTTAAAATCATAAGTGGACTGGACAGAGTAGATTGGATGAAGCTGTTTACACTTGTAAAAGTAACAAGACTGAAGGAAAACCCCAGGAACCAATTCCAGGACAAACATATAAATAGAAAGCAGGAGACAACAGCTTCGCTTCACTTGGAGGTTCCCACTGATGATGTTACCTAGCCAGGTAATGAAACGTCTGGATATCAAACCTACAACTCAGTGAGCAAACCTACACCCTACAAGACTGAAGTGTTAAAGAAATTTAAAGTGATATATAAACAAAGCAAGAGAGGATATGAGAAAAAATTGTTTTTCACATAATGATTTGTTAGGATGTTGGTTAGCTCATTTGGCTGGATTGCTGGTTTGTGATGCAGAATGATGTGGATTCAATTCCCACACCATTTCCATGAAAGATTCTCCTTCTCAGCCTCTTGCCCTCACCTAAGGCATGGTGACTGTTAGGTTATAACCACCATCAATTGCCTCTTTCTGATGAGAGAGCAGCCCTAAGGTCTGGTCAGATGATGGTATTTTTCCTTTTGCTAGGGAATGGAATGCACTGTCTGGAAATGTGGAGGCAGGTTCAATTGAGGCTTTGAATAGTGATTGGATCGTGAGTAAGAATGTGGGGTAAAGGCACTAGGGAATAGAACTAGTCTGAGGATGATGGACTGAATGGCTTCCTATTGTGCCGTATTGATTTTGTGATCTAAATTAATGATCAATCTCTTGAAGGTGTATGAAACTATAACTGCAACTGAAACAAACCTTTAATACATTTCTAATAAATTAAATAACATTACTAGGGTGTGGACATACTCCAGCCAGTGCTTTATGTTATGATCCCCTTCAGGTCAGGACTTTCTGGCTTACAGGTAGAAGCTTTACCCATAATGCTATATAAGCCTTTTTATACCCAGTCTCTTATTATATTTTTTCAAGAAGTGAGAAACAAAGTATCAAATTTGACGCCCCAGTTAGAAGATGATAGTTTTGACACTGTAGACAATTTTCAGTTTCAGGTTTTTAATAATTGAAATTAAATTGCAGATGTGCCACAGTGGGAATTGAATCCCCATCTAGCCTGGGCCTCTGAGCAAAGTCTCTCCTTTCTTTGTTTGGGATGATTAATGAATTTACGAGTTTCTCAGTGAGTGAAGGGGTGAGTGGGGTGACAACATTCACCCACCAGTCCCATACGATTTGCCAGTTAACCTGCTCTTCAACTCATTTGCATATTAAATTTGCTGAAAACAGTTGATAGTGTGAGAATGCTCAGAATAGCCCTGGCAGAGGGTACATCAGTTCCATACTTGAACTCCAAAATTACCAAATCATAGGCGCTGAATATTCTTGTCCTCATGGATCTCATCACTGTCTCTGTCAAAGTCCCATCATGTTCTTAATTGGGACGTTTTGTGAATGGGATAATTGGTCGATTGCATTTCTTTAATATCATGGAAATACTATTTTCATCACTTTAATGTGACTGGGAGTTATCTAATAGGATAACTGTGTTAGATTCAGCCTTTTGTAAGCTATTTAGATCAGGAAAAATGACATTTTGGGCATAAGCCCTTCATCAGGAATCCTGATGAAGGGATTATACCTGAAATGTTGATTCTCCTGCTCCTCAGATGCTGCCTGACTTGCTGAGCTTTTCCAGCACCACACTCTCGACTCTGATCTCCAGCATCTGCAGTCCTCACTTTCTCCTAAGTTATTTAGATGTCAGTTACAAATCTGTAGTTTTAAAATAAAGAATTGATGTAATGACTGTTTGCTCCTATTTCTTTACAGGAGTTCTTTCGGATGCACATGAATGTCTCAGGATCTCAGTCAGTGCAAACCCTGTGCACTGGGGATCATCACTGGTTGCTACCTGCAAAATAATAAACACCTCCTGTATTATGGGCTCTATCACTCATGCCTCTCAGATAATGTGGCAACTGGATAATATGTACATTGCGAAGACACAATACACAGTTGTGGACAGGACCATGTCCCAGGTCAACATTTCTGCTTTCAAACAAACAGTTGGAAATCTCAGCTGTGAGATTCTGCCAAGAGCAGGAGGGATTCTGCAAAATGGAGTGCAAATCCAAGCTGGCTGTAAGTATCAGTGGTCAGAAACACAATATTCCAGATACTTTGTCAAACTGCAGCTATACCAGCTTCCTAGACTGTCTCCAGGTTGCTCCTTTGTAATTTTCATTGTTTCCAGTAATGATTATTTTGTAAACACTAAAGCTGATGGGTAACGTTTGATAAACTGAGGTACATCTCACTGTGGGCAAATAGTCATACACATCCATTACTGCTGCCATTTTCCTGCTGTCTTAATCCATGACATATCTGAGGTTTTATTTGAATCATCTAAGAATTATAGTGAGTTCCAAACTGAGACTCTTAAATCAAATGGAAAACAAGGCAGGAGCTTATTATAGGAAGAGCAGAAGTGAACAGAATGGGCCTGATGTTGCTGTTTTAACAGAAAAAAGAGAGACCTGGTCTCATGAGTACCAATAGCACATAGACTGAGACTGAAATTACAATAGTCCTCAAAAGAAGGAAATAGAGCTCGATTCCTGCTCAGTCATTCTCCTTGTCATCTTAAACCAGAAACTATCCAGCCTTGAACCAATGTAATGATTTAACTTAATCGACAAACAGCTACTTATGTTCATCAAACTATTCTTCTGACTCAAATTGCATGTCAGTTTTTAATTGGGTGTGGATAACCTGGACTAAGAATATTCAATCTCGATTAAATATTCTTCCTTGATATTTTGAGACTCTCTGGACATTATCTACAATGTCACACAACCAGTCCTCTACCACGCAGAGATTGCTCTGCTTTCTCTGCTCTATATTGCTGTCATTCTGTAGCCAAAGTCCAGTGACTGATCAGTAGCTGCTTAATTCAGAGGCCTTTCAAAAGCACATCACCCCTTCCACTGGTCCAACATGACCCAAGCAATTCCAGTCAATTCAACTGAAAACATCATGCTCCCAATAACTCTCCTGCAGCATATAGGAAATCACAGATGTTATAAATGGTAATGGTTATTAGTCCTGGATATTCTGTTCCTACCCCTGGTTAAGGAGTCATCTACTACAATAAGGAAAGATGATCTCTTAGAAGGATCCTCAAAGAAGGCTTTGTGGGTAAAACTTAGAAATGTTAAGATGGCAGCTATTTCACTGGAAGTGTATTATAGGCCATCAAAGAATTAGCAGGAAATAGAGTAAATATGTACACAGTTCATAGAGGTTTGTAAGGGGAACAATTGGTAATTATACGAGGGGATTTCAAATTTCACAACGTAAATTGGGATAGTCATGGTGCTAAGGGTTGAGAGGGTGCTGACATCTTGAAATATATCGGGAGAGGGTTTTGTATCAGTACACAGAGGGCCAACAAGGGTTGGCTGGATCTTACTCTGGGGAAAGAAGTGGCAGTGGGGGAACATTTTAGCGTTAGACTACAACCTGGTTTGGTTTAAATTTGGTCTGGACAAATTAAAATATGGCCTGCAAAAGACGGCTTTGGAGTGGAGAAGGGCAGATTTTATTAAAATAAAACAGGATCAGGCCACAGGAGACTGGGAACAGCTCATTGTCGGTAAGTCTACAGAGCAATGCAGGGTGGGATGGGGTGCATTCAGGAAGGAGCTGAGGAGAATACAGGTCCAGCATGTGATAGCAAAGGTCCAGAGACAGTATATTCCTGTTATGGTGAAAAGAAAAGCCTGGTAGATGTAGGGAATGCTGGATGACTAGAGGAATTGAGGTTTTGGTTAAGAAAAAGAAGGAATCGCGGGTGAGGTATAGACAGGTCAGAGTGAGTGAATCCTTAGAGTATAAAGGCAGTAGGAATATACGTAAGAGGGAAATCAGGAGGGCAAAAAGGGGACATGAGATAGCTTTGGCAAATCGGGTTAAAGAGAATCCAAAGGATTCTTATACATACATTAAGAATACGGCCCCTCAGAGATGAGCAAGGCAGCTTTTGTGTGGAACCACAGGAAATGGGGGAGATACTAAACAAGTATTTTGCATCAGTTTTTACTGTGGAGAAGGACATGGAAGATCTAGAATGTGGGATGATGGATGGTGATATTTTGAAAAATGTCCATATTACAGAGGAGGAGATGCTGGATGTCTTGAAATGCATAAAAGTGGATAAATCCCCTGCATCAGGTCAGGTGTATCCTAGAACTCTGTGAGAAACTAGGGAAGTGATTGCTGGCCCCTTACTTAGATATTTGTATCATCAATAATCACAGGTGAGGTGTTGGAAGACTGGAGCCTTTCTAATGTGGTGTCACTACATAAGAAAGGTGGTAGAAATAGCCAGAGAACTATAGACCAGTGAGCCTGACATTGATGGTGGGCAAGTTGTTGGGGCGAATCCTGAGGGACAGGATTTGCATGTATTTCGCAAGACAAGGACTACTTAGGGATAGTTAACATGGCTTTGTCATGTCTCACAAACTTTTTTGAGTTTTGTGAAGAAATAACAAGAGGATTGATGAGGGCAGAGTGGTGGACGTGATCTATATGGACTTCAGTAAGGCCTTTGGCAAGGCTCCCCATGGGAGAATTGTTAGTAAGGTTAGAGCTCATGGAATACAGAGAGAAACTAGCCATTTGGCTTCAACTGGCTTGAAGGTAGAAGTAAGAACTTGGTTGTGGAGCATTGCTTTTCAAACTAGAGGCTTGTGACCAGTAATGTGCTGCAAGGATCGTTTCTGGGTCCATTACTTTTTGTACTTTATATAAATGATTTGGATGTGAACATAGGAAGTATAGTTAGTACGTTTGCAGATGATACCAAAGTTGAAGGTGTAGTGAACAGCGAAGAAGGTTACCTCAGATTACAGTTGGATCTTGATCAGATGGGCCAGTGGACTGAGGACTGACAGATGGAGTTTAATTTGGATAAATGTGAGGTGCTTCAGTTTGGAAAAGCAAACCGGAGCAGGACTTATACACTTAATGATGAGGTCCTAGGGAGTGTTGCTGAACAAAGAGACCTTGGAGTGCAGGTTCAGAGCTCCTTGAAAGTGGAGTCGCAGGTAGATAGGATAGTGAAGAAGGTGTTTGGTATGCTTTCCTTTGAGTATAGGAGTTGGGAGGTCATGTTGCATCTGTATAGGACATTGGTTAGGCCACATTTGGAATATTGCGTGCAATTCTGGTCTCCTTCCTATTGGAAGGATATTTTGAAACTTGAAAGGGTACAGAAAAGATTTACAAGGATGTTGCCAAGGTTGGAGGATTTGAACTATAGGGACAGGCTGTACAGGTTGGGGCTGTTTTTCCCGGAATGACCTGATAGAGACTTATAAAATTATGAGAGGCATGGATAGGATAAACAGACAAAGTCTTTTCCCTGAGGTGGGGGAGTCCAGAACTAAAGGTCATAGGTTTAGGGTGAGAGGGGAAAGATATAAAAGGAGCAATCTTTTCATGCAGAGGGTGGTGCATGTATGGGAGCTGCCAGAGGAAGTGGTGGAAGCTAGTACAATTGCAACATTTAAAAAGCATCTGGATGGATATATGAATAGGAAGAGTTTAGAGGGATATGGGCCAAGCATTGGCAAATGGGATTAGATTAGTTTAGGATGTCTGGTCGACATGGACGAGTTGGACTGAAGGTACTGTTTCCGTGCTGTACTTCTTTATGACTCTATGTACCATTTAGAAGGAAATCAAGGAGCAATAGGTTTAGAGAACCCTGGATGTTTAGGCCAGTTCAGGACTGGATAAGGAAGAGGAGTAGGGTTTTTCCCAACTCCAAAGGGAGCAATTCAGCTGTGACCCTAGAGGAATACAAGAAGTGCAGGGCGGAACTTAAGAAAGCAATTAGAGAAGGGCATGAGAAAGGATTTGTGAACTGGATTAGGGAGAATCATAGAGATCTACAGCATGAAAACAGACCCTTTGATCCAACTCTTCATGCCGACCATGTATCCTAATTATATCGAGTCTATTTGCCAGTATTTGGCCCATATTCTTCTAAATGCTTCTGACTCATATACCCATCCAGATGTCTTTTAAATGCTGTAATTGTACCAGCCTCCACCACTTTCTGTGGCAGCTTGTTCCATACACACACCACCCTCTGCATGAAAAGGTTGCCCCTTCTCTTTGGTCTTCACTCTGGAAAAGGAGAATGTCAGCACAGAATTCAGGAAATGGTATTGTGAGGAACCTGCACAGTATGACATAGGAACGGGGAGGTATTAGAGTCTTTGACTGGTTTAAAACAGATCAATTTCCTGGCCAGATGAATTTCATCCCAGCCTGCTGTGGGAGATGAGGCAGGGAATTGCAGGGTCTCTGACACAAGTTTTTAATTCCTCTCTGGCCACAGGGAAAGTGTCAGAAGACTGGAAAATGGCTAATATGGTTTCACTTCTTAAACCAGTGAGTCTCATGTCAGTGGTAAGGACACTATTGGGCAGGACATTCTGAACCAGCAAATTAATACCCAGTTGGAAAGGCATGGATTAATTAGGGATAGTCAGCATGACTTTGTCAGAGGGTGATCATGAAATTTGTTAGGACTTTTTGTAAATATGATCAAATGTGTGATAAGGGAAGTTCAGTTGATGTAGTTTATATAGATTTTAGCAAAGTGAGGCTTTGTGAGTGGAGCTAAGAAATAAAAGGGAATGGTGTCGTTATTGGGGCGTTACTATAGGCCCGCAAATAGTCAATGGGAATTTGAATAACAAATATGCAGAGAGTCTGGGGAGACTTGCGGGAGCAATGGTTGTCATAGGGGATTTTAATTTTCCTAACATAGACGCTAACTGCCTTAACATTAGGGGCTTAGATCTCAGCTGGGGTGGAATTTGTAAAGTGCGTTCAGGGAAGTTTCCTCAAGTAGTATCCAGAGGGACCTACTTGGGAAGGGGCAAAACTCCACTTACTTTCAGTAAATAGGACAGGACAGGTGACTGAGTTGGCAGTGAAAGAGCACTTTGGGACCAGTGACCATGAAGGGCAGCACAGTGGCTCATTGATTAGCACTGCTGCCTCACAGCGTCAGGGACCCCAGTTTGATTCCAGCCTCGGGTGACTGTCTGTGTGGTGTTTGCATGTTCTCCCTGTGTGGGTTTCCTTTGGGTGCTCTAGTGTCCTCTCACAGTCCAAAGATGTGTGGTTAGGTGAATTGGCCATGCGAAATTGCCCATAGTGTTCAGGGTTGTGTAGGTTAGGTGCATTAGTGTAGAGAGTGGGGGAATGGGTCTAGGTGGGATACTATTCGGAGGGTCAGTGTGGACTTGTTTAGCCAATTGAACTGTTTCCACACTACAGGGATTCTATGAATTAGTTTTAAAATACTTATGGAAAAAGACAAAACTGGTCCACAGGTTCAAGTTCGAAATTCAAGTTATAAAGATGAATATTGATGGAATTAAACAGGAACTTGCAGGGGTTAATTGGAGGAGTATGTTTGCAGGTAAAGAGACCTCTGGCAAGTGGGAGGCCTTTAAAAGTGAGATAGCGAGAGTTCAAGGTCCATATGGTCCTGTGAGGATGAAAGGCAAGGTTGACAGAAATAGCTAACTTTGGATGACAAGAAATATTAAGGCTTTGACCAGAAAAAAAAGGAGGTATGGTTCAGGTACAGGCAGCTGGGATCAAGGGAATCCCTGGAGGTCAGTGGAAGATACAGGGGTTTACTGAAGAATGAAATCAGGAGAGTGAAAAGGGAGCATGAGATGGCCTTGGCTGAGAAGATTAGGGTGAAGCCAAAGAGGTTCTTTAAGTATATTAAAAGAAAAAGAATAATTAGTGAGAGAATGGGACCAATCAAGGACCAAAGTATACATATATGTGTAGAATGGCAGGAGATGGGCGAGATCACCGTGGAGAAAAACGTGGAAACGTGGAAACTTGGGGACAGTCCATATCACAGTAGATGAGATGTTGGATGTATTAGAATGTATGAAGATGGATAAATCTCCTGGTCCTGACCAGATATATCTAAGAACATTGCAAGAGGCTAGAGAAGAAATTGTAGGGGCCCTGACTAGTGTTGTTTTATCATTGTTAGCCACCGGGGAGGTCCCGGAAAGCTGGAGGGTAGTGAATGTTGTGCCCTTAATCAAGAAAGACTACAAAGAAATTCCTGGGAACTATAGACCAGTAAGCTTAACACCTGTAGCAGGTAAGTGACTTGAGAAGATTCTAAGAGATAACATGTACATGTATTTGGAAAAATCTTCGAGTAAAAAATGAGGTCTGCAGATGCTGGAGATCACAGCTGCAAATGTGTTGCTGGTCAAAGCACAGCAGGTTAGGCAGCATGTCAGGAATAGAGAATTCGACGTTTCGAGCATAAGCCCTTCCTGATGAAGGGCTTATGCTCGAAACGTCGAATTCTCTATTCCTGAGATGCTGCCTAACCTGCTGTGCTTTGACCAGCAACACATTTGCAGCATGTATTTGGAAAGACAGAGTTTGATTAGGAATAGTCAGCATGAGTGGGAGATCATGCCTCACAAATTTGTTAGAGTTCTTTCAAGTGACCAGGTAGGTTTATGACGACAGGGTGGTAGATGTAGTCTATATGGATTTCAATATGCCTTTGATAAGGTTCCACATGGTAGGTTGCTCTGGAAGGTCGGATTGCATGGGATCCAGGTATATCTGGCAAATTGGATACACAGTTGGTTTGATGGTAGGAAACAGAGGGTAGTATTGGAAGGACGCTTGTCAGACTGGAGGCCTGTGGCTTGTGGAGTGCCTCAGGAGTTGGTGCTGAGCCCATGCTGTTTGTTATCTATATCCATGATTTTGATGAGAATGTACAAGGCATGATTAAGAAGTTTGCAGGTGACACTAAAATAGACAGTGTCATGGACAGTGAAATAGCAACAGAACCTTCTTCAGCTGGGGAAGTGTATCGAGAAATGGCAAATGGATTTTAATATAGATAAGTGTAAGGTCTTGCATTTTGGAAAGTCAAATCAAGGTCAGAGTTTCATGGTGAGTGGTAGGGCCTTCAGAAGTGTAGTGGAACAGAGAGACCTTGGAGTTCAGGTCCACGGTTCTCTGAAGGTGGAGTCATAGGTAGACAGGGCAGTGAAGAAGGCTTTTGGCACACTGGCTTTTATCAGGCAGTGCTTTGAGTATCAAAGCTGGGAAGTTATATTGCAATTATATAGGACATTAATGAGGCCACACTTGGAGTACTGTACTCAGTTTCAGCTACCTTACAATAGGAATAATGTTACTAAACTGGAAAGAGTGCAGGAGAAATGCATCAGGATGTGCCATAAACCAATGGTCTGAGTTATGGGGAGAAGTTGGACAGGCAAGGACTTTTATCTTTAGAGTGTAGGAGTCCAAGTGGGGATCTTACAAAAGTGTATAAAATCATGAGAAGCATGGATAGGGTGAATGCACTCAGTCTTTTTCCCAGGTTTGGTGAATCGAGGACTAGAGGGCACCAGTTTAAGGTTAGACAGGAAAGAATAAAAGGGAACCTGAGGGGTAACCTTTTTACACAGAGGGTGGTATGTATATGTTATGAGCTGACAGCAGAAGTGGTTGAGGTGGATATATTAACAACATTTAAAAGGCATTTGGACAGATATATGGATAGGAAAGTTTAGAAGGATTTGGGCCAAGTACAGAGAAATGTGGTTAGCATTGTTGTGGGGAAAGGCACCAGTCTCTGAGTCAGAGTCGGAGTTCAATGACAAAGTTTATTGTACAAGGAAATACCGGAACTCTGGGGAGAGTGTTCAGCTGTGAGCCTTCTCTCGACCCGGAACACATGTCAAGATATTTTTGTACATCGTGTGATACAATAGGTCAGTGATGAGATTATTGTCTTTGTAACATGGTTTGTTTATGGCAATCATTGCAGAATCATTTCGATACAGTCATTATCAGTTCCACCGCAGCCTTTGTTAATTTCCATGTGGTTATTGTTAGTTTCAGTGCAGACATTGTCAGTTTCAATGTCTGCACGGAAGTCCATTGCTGTAGTAATGGGCGCTAATCGCTGTTCCTAAAAAGGATAATTACTGCAGCCCTGGCTATTAGCATTTTGTATTGAGTCTGTATCAAGCTGTTAGCACTTCTATAAGAGGTGTTGGCTGGACCCAAACACTTCAGCGGTAGTGTTCGCTACTCATGTGTATTATCTCCTCCAACTTCCTTAAACTAACCAACTGGGTTGTGTGTGCATTGTGCTGCCATTCAGATGGCCCCAGGCAGTGTCTGTGCATGCTCTGCAGTTTCTCTCTATATTGTGATCTGGTGGCCACCTTGTGTGTCAAGTTGGCCAACTGATGGCTCAGTGACCATCTTGTGTGCCTAGTGTCAACCTATCCCATGCTATCTCCCTCTTCACTCCCCCTTTTGTGGTCAAGGAGGTGACTTCGAAGATCTTCCGCAGACCACCCAACTTAAATGTGGAGGGAAGTCATCTCTAGGAGCTCCCCCTCCCAAGGGGTACCATGGAGTGCCAGTTTCACTGGAGCCACTTCCGTGGTGACACGTGCTGCTAGTACAGTTCTCATCAGTAGCACCTTACAGCAGAGTTTTAAACCCCCGAGGCCCACACAGAATACCAGCATGAGTGCAATGAGGAAAACTATCGCGTGTGCCAAATGGGGTCCCCAAGATTTACCTGGCAACCAATTTAGCCAGCTGTCTGTAATTGTGGTTCCCTGTCAAAAACTGTCTAGCTGGTCTCATATTATTGATGGCTTCTGTAATATTATAAGAAGCATCAATAATATGGGTACCGACAATTATACAAACTCCCCCTTGCTGTGCTAATTGATAACCCACCGCATAACGTGTCTGCTGTGTGTAGAGTCTGAGTTTAGCCAGCTCTGCGTTAATTGCTTCCAGAGCTTTCGAGGTACTGTTGCCTAGGATAGTCAGGCCACATATAAGATAATTTTGGTTTTTAGCACTGACAACTCCTGCTGCGCCTCCCAAAGATAGAGATCCCAGGAATCCATATCCCAATGATGTGTTGAACGGGTATGTCCATGTGGCAGAGCTGACGTGGGTGCCATTGCACTGATCATATATGAATTGTCTGCCAGCTGTCACATTCAAGCATGCCTGTTTGCTGCAGGTGCAGATAAACTATCCTCTAGTGACCATACACTGCTGATAAGTGCACTGAGTCTGGACGTATGAGTCATTTTTGGGAACCAGGGCATAAATGCATCCCCATCCCTGTCCTGTGAAACAGAGTGGGTAATTACCGGGTTTTAAATGGGTCTTCCCTTCCCTAGGCTGGGGGGGGCCTGGCCCCATGGGCCGGTGGTCCTGTCCAGCTGCACACATTTACCCTGGAGTCCCCTATCTCAGACTTTACACGGCACTCCTGAGGTGTCTTCTGTGTACAGGTCGCAAGGGGACCACACTGGGGTAGCCACAAATCGAGATTCCACTGATTGTGCCAGTGGGTAGCAGACAGTTTTGTTCCCATGCAAGCTTAGATGGGTTTTATAGAAGAGGTTATCCTCAAAACCTGGCATGCTTCCAACAGTTGTGACACTTAAATACAATGAAACACAGGTATATACATGTTGCAGTTAAAATAGAGTTAACAGTTAAAGTCTTTGTCCCCGTTAGGAGGTGCAGTCGTGCCTTGTTCAGTGCTCTCCCCGGGATGACTGTCCACCTTTTCTGCTTGCACCTGGGGAATTGTAAATGACATTAGTTTGGTCATTGGAGTCATTAAATGGTTTTAGTTGGGTCTGATGCTTCCATGTGCCTTTTCCTTTAATATCTATGTAGGCACAGGTGTTCCCCCCTATTACCATGTCTTATGGCCCCATACATTGCTCCAGTTCCCTCAGAGCCAGCCCTCCAAGTGAACAGGATGTTTGACACTCCTGTTTTTGTCTGTCAGCTAAAGCCCCCAGATTAGATCAAGTCAACAGCCCCAATTCTGAATATTTCCTAAAGTTGAATTCCTATTGAAATCCTAAAGTTTAGGCCCAGTATAAATTCTATGAGGCCCACCTGCTGGATCTTGTTACAATCAAAACGTTCCTCCCTCTCAGCGTCTGAGGACATGTGCCGGATCCATTTTGTTTTATAGCTTGTGCAGAGGCATTTTCGCACCAAGTCAGGTTTCTCCAACTTTGCCTCTGATATGGGTGGTAGGCAGTGGACGGTGGGTGGTGCACAATAGCTTGCCTCATGCCTGGAGCTTCTTGGAAGAAATTCATTCTCTTCTTCTATTTTCAACACAAAAGTGTTGAGTTGCTGATACCTACCATATCTATCTCAAATTCCAAGGTATCTTCAATGCTTGCAGAGAGAGGCATGGTGGCTCAGTGGTTAGCAGGTCCCAGGTTCAATTCCAAGCCTCAGGCGACTGTCTGTGTGGAGTTTGCACATTCTCCCCGTGTCTGTGTGGGTTTCCTCTGGGAGCTCCAGTTTCCTCCCACAGTCACAAAGATGTGCAGGTCAGGTGAATTGGCCATGTTAAATTGCTCATACTGTTAGGTGCATTAGTCTGAGGGAAATGGGTCTGGGTGGGTTAATCTTCGGAGGATCAGCATGGACTGGTTGGGCCGAAGGGCCTGTTTCCACACTGTAGGAAATCTAATCTAATAAAAATGGAGAACCCATGAGTTCTGACACCATCGGAAAGATTCTTGAGGAACTGGGCCATGTTTTGCCCTCGCCCTGTTTGCGAGATTGCAGCTTTCATATGGTCCATATGCTTGTCACATCTACCTTAACTTTATATGTCACTGCACCTGACTTCACATTGACCATGCCTCTTAGCCATGCAAGGCCATTCCCATGGCTCCTGCACCAGACTTCATCCCCTGAAATAAGCTGTCTCTCTCACCTAGCAGAGTCTTATGTCCAGCGTTGGTGTTCCTGATGCCGTTCCACCCTCTTCCAACCAAGGACGGGAAGATTATACTTAACTTCCCCATTAGCAACTCTGCTGGAACTATCCAGTCATTTCATGAGTGGTAACCCTATAATCAAAGAGGAACAGGGACAGTTTAGGGTCTAGTGAAGCTGTAGGCTGTAGGCTGTAGGCTGGACTGCTTTTTCTGCCAGACCATTGGATAATTGATGGCATGGAGCTGTCCTTAGAAGTTGAATACAATTCAACTTTAGGAAATACTCAAATTGCCTGCTGCTAAATGATAGTCTGTTATCTGTGACCAACAATCCTGGGAATCTGTGTTGTGCAAAAGATGAGCATAGTTTTTCTATTATCTTCTATGTGTTTGACAAATTAACTCTGTGCACATCCAGCCACTTTGAGATGGTGTCCATAACAACTAAGAATCTTAAGCCCATGAAAGGACCCACATAACTGAAATGTAACCAAGTCCAGGGTGTAACCAGCTATTCCCATGAATGTGGGAATTGTGTGACCAAACTTTCCTTCTCTATCTCGTTGTCCTTGAGGCATATGCTATTCTACCTTCAACTCCACTGGTCCATCTTTGAGCTAATACTACCCCAATGCTGTTTGCAGAGGCATTGCATGTAATACCATATCTTGCTTGGCATCATAGCGCACCAACATCTTTGAGGATGATAGCTGTTTCTTCACTTCCCTGAAAGCTAGAGCTTGGATATGTGACCATTTCTGAGGGTGATCAGTTTTTAAGAGAATTTGTGAAGGTACCAGAATGAAAGGTCAGGTTATGTTTGAAATTTCCATGATAATTCACCTGCCTGAGGAAAGACCTAAGCTTCGCTACAGATGTGAGAGCTGCGGCACCCTTGGTTACCCTCACTTTATTTTTCAATGGTTGTAACCTGGTCTTTTTGATTCTGTAGACCAAGGGCGTCACTTGGCATGCATGAAACACACATATTTCCATTCTAATGTGGACACTGGCCTCAGTGAAATGCCGAAGGTCTATGTTCTAATTGGTCTTTCTTGTTATTGGCATGTCATCTGGATAAATGGTGACCTGGGGTAGACCTTTGTAAAATGTTCTCCATTGTCCACTGAAAGATTGCAAAGATTGACAATACCTCAAACTGTAGTCTCGTATATTGGTACAAAGCTTTATAGGTATTAATTGTAACATGCCTCTTGGAATGCTCATATAACCGCAATTGCAAGTACACATGGCTCATGTCCAGCTTCATGAAGATAGCGCCCCCCCCCCCCCGCCATCTTGGTGTAAGCATCCCTCAATGCAAGGGATTGGGTATTTATCCAGCAACAAAAATCATTTTACTCTTTGCTTAAAATCCTCACAAAGGTGAACTGAGCCTCCGGTTTCACAATCGGCATGACTGGTGCTGCCCATTTCGTAAACTTGACAGGTTTGATGATTCCTTCACTGTCCAGATTTCTGCCTCTACTTTTGTATTTAAGGCCGTGGGTGGGCCTTGCAGAATGGTGGAATTACTTCCTGGTCAACATGTAAGGTGGTCTTGAGTCCTTTGATCGTCCCTAGACCTTTCTGAAAAACCACCAGGTATTTAATTAGGACTTCACTCAGGTAGCCATTTTCTAATTGAAAAATATTGAGCCAAGCCAGGTGAAACTTTCTCTCCCAATTTCAACCCATCAAGTTTGGCCTTAACATTTCTTTACAATCAATAGCAACTGAACCAGCTCCTTCTCATAAGAGAGTGGAACTGAAGTTGTACCCCTAATCTGCCAAAGTCTTGTGCGAACTTAAGGGTTGGAGTCCAAAAGGAATTTTATTAAAGCCCGGTTCTGCGATCACTGAAACAGCTGCATCTGGATGACCTCCATTAGAACCAGGTGACCATTTAACTAGATGTTTATTTTGATTGGTTCTGATGTTGCTAAGCAATTTGACTGTTCCAAACCAGATGTAGGTACTTTTTCTAGGGTGTGCACTCTCCCGAATACTGTCTTGAGTCCACAAGCTGGCAGCAATTACAGTTGCTTGCTGGCCTGGAATCTGAAGAAAATCTTAAGTGTTTGGCCGATGCTTGCCTTTGTTTTGTGGCTTTGCTTGGGCTGATGTAGAGTCCCTTTGTTCAGGCCAAGTCCTGAGTGAGTCCATGTAATTGCCTTCACCCAAGTCATGTTTCCCAACCTTAATGAGACTGGTGAGCGTCCCCACTTTGATTGGAACACCATGCAACTCATGGGCTCCACTTGCCACATTTTTCAATGATAAAGCCAGTTGTCGTGCCTGTTTGAAATCCATCTGGGCTTCACCTAGTAAGCACTTTTGCCTGGTTACGTCATTAATCCCACATACCAAATGGCCTCTCAGAATCTCATGAAGGGTTAAACCAAATTTGCAGTCATCTTAACCCAATCAAAAATGCCGATATGGATTCCCTTGCTTCTTAAATTGCCCAGTAAAAGTGATAGCATCTCAGATTAGAGGAGGTTCGGTGTCACAATATTTCTTAACTAAATCTGTCAGCTCTTGAAAGGTTTTAATATCTGGTGCCTCAGGGAAATTGAGGCTCATAATAACTCAAAAGGCTCTGGGTCCTCAGGAGAATTTTTCATTGCTTTTCATCTGCCCCAATGCAATTTTCCCAGAAAAAAAATGCATTTTTTCCAGAGACTGAGTCCAGTCTTTGATGACTACATTAGCAGGTAGGGCATTTCATGCCCTTATCACTCCCTGAGTAAAGAACCTGCCTCTGACATCTGTCTTAAATGTACCACCCCTCAATTTGTAGTTATGCCCCCTCGCACAAGCTGACGTCATCATCCTAGGAAAAAGACTTTCACTGTCCACCCTCTCTAATCCTCTGATCATCTTGTATGTCTCTATCAAATCCCCTCTTAGCCTTCTTCTGTCCAATGAGAACAGACCCAAGTCTCTCAGCCTTTCCTCATAAGACCTTCCCTCCAGATCAGGCAGCATCCTGGTAAATATCCTCTGCACCTTTTCCAATGCTTCCACATCCTTCCTGAAATATGGGGACCAGAACTGTACACAATATTCCAAATGTGGCTGCACTAGCATTTTGTATAGTCGCAGCGTAATATTGTGGCTCCGGAACTCAATCCCTCTACCAATGAAATCTAACACATCATATGCCTTCTTAACAGCACTATCAATATGGGTGGCAACTTTCAGGGATCTATGTACATGATTAGATTAGCTTACTTATAGTGTGGAAACTGGCCCTTCGGTCGTACCGACCCGCCAAAGCGCAACCCATCCATACTCCTACATTTACCCCTTCACCTAACACTATGGGCAATTTAGCATGGCCAATTCGCCTGACCTGCACATCTTTGGATTGTGGGAGGAAACTGGAGCACCCGGAGGAAACCCACGCAGACACGGGTAGAATGTGAAAACTCTACACAGTCAGTCGCCTAAGGCGGGAATTGAACCTGGGTCTCTGGCGCTGTGAGACAGCAGTGCCTTCCACTGTGCCACCGTGCTGCCCACCCACTGTGCCACTGTGCTGCCCACTCATTGTGCCACCATGCTGCTCACATGGACTCCAAGTTTCCTCTGCACATCCACACTATCAAGAATCTTTCCATTGACCCAGTACTCTGTCTTCCTATTATTCTTCCCAAAGTGCATCACCTCACATTTAGCTGCACTGAACTCCATTTGCCACCTCTCAGCCCAATTCTGCAGTATGTCCAAGTCCCCCTGCAACCTGCAACATTCTTCCAAACTGTCCACTACTCCACCGACATTAGGATCATCTGAAAATTTAATAATCCATCCATCTATGCCTGCGTCTAAGTCATTTATAAAAATGACAAACAGCAGTAGTCCCAAAACAGACCCTTGTGGCATACCACTAGTAACCGGACTCCAGGCTGAATATTTTCCATCAACCACAACAGGCTTTCTTTCAGAAAGCCAGTTTCTAATCCAAACTGCTAAATCACCCTCAACTCCATGCCTCTGCATTTTCTCCAACAGCCTACCATGTGGAACCTTATCAAAGGCTTTACTGAAGTCCATGTATACCACGTCAACTGCCCTACCCTCATCTACATACTTGCTCACCTTCTCAAAAAACTCAATGAGGTTTGTGAGACACGACTTGCCCTTGACGAAACCATATTGACTATCTGATATCAAATTGTTGCTTGCTAGATGATTATAAATCTTATTTCTCATAATCCTTTCCGAAACCTTTCTGACAACAGAAGTAAGGCTCACTAGTCTGTAATTACCTGGGTCATCTCTCCTGCCCTTCTTAGACAAGGGCACAACATTCGCAATCCTCTAGTCCTCTGGTACTAAACCTTAGACAGATTACTCAAATATCAAAGCCAAAGGCTCTGCTATTTCATCCCTAGCTTCCCAGAGAATCCTCGGATAAATCCCATCCGGCCCAGGGGACTTGTCCACTTTCATTCCTTCTAGAATTGATAACACCTGTTCATAACTAACCTCGATCCTTTCTAGTCTAATATCTCGTACCTCATTCGTCTCCTCTACAATATTCTCCTTTTCCTGAGTGAAAACTGATGAGAAATGTTCATTTAGCACCTCTCCGATCTCCACAGGGTCCACACTCAACTTCCCACTTCTGGCCCTATTCCTACCCTAGCCATCCTTTTATTCCTCTCATACCAATAGAAAGCTTTAGGGTTCTCCTTTATTCTATTTGCTAAAGACTGCTTGTGTCCTCTCTTTGTTCTTCTTAACTCTCTCTTTAAATCCTTCCTGGCTGTTTTGTAACTCTCCATCAACTCACCTGAACCATCTTGCTTCATCAACACATAAGCCTCCTTTTTCTGCTTAACAAGAGATGCAATTTCTGTAGTAAACCATGGTTCCCTTACCTTATCACTTCCTCCCTGCCTGACAGGGACATACCTATCAATATCTGTTCTTGATGTCAGAAATGCTTACCCTAACTCAAAAATGACTAATTTAAGCACATTTCTGCACGAGTGTGTTTTTCTCTCATTGCCACTTTTGAAATAACTCTGGTATCCTATTACCAAGTCACCGTTTATTTACACATGGAGAATCCTTGACACTGGTTGAACTACTTTAGAACCAGCTTTCAGAATAAACATGATGTTGAGCACTCCTGTTTATATCTGTCAGCCAGGGCTCTCCAATTGGACCAGATTAGCAGCCATAATCGAGGAACTCATATTCCGAGGTACACCTGGCTGACCTTGTTCCAATCACAGGACTGGAAAAATTTCAGGCTGTAAGAGCTGCTCCTTTTTTTGAGGTATTTTAGGTGCTAGAGGTGATTTCTTCAAATTCCAGGAGCAGTAATTACTATTTTATATGCTGTTGCATTGTTTTTGAACTTTGGGGAAAAAAAGTCAAAACAACAGCAGTTTTGAAAGGGAGAAGTACAGACAAAGGGAGCACATGGTGAGAACAGTGCAGGAGAGAGAGAGAACTTGCACAGTTACTGCCTTTGCTGTTTTTGAATTCATGTGTCCCTGGACATCGGAGTCCATCTGGGAAAATTAACAAACAGTGAATTTCACAACTAATCTTGGAGGAACCGGTTTGGGTGAAATTCACAACACAGAATCAGATAAGCTAATTCTTGTTTTAAGTCTGTCCAAGAGAAAGGCTGTATTAGTGAATACAGTGGGTTCTTTCCTTGATTGTATGCTTTTGGAGGTAAGTCTCTTGACTAAACTTAAAATATAAGCCATAGCTATTAATTTAACGTGGTGCAGTGTTTTGTCGAGGAATAAGACGGTGTTATTTTTCTGTGTCTGTAAATTGTGAAGGAGCAAAAGTGACCTTTGCAGTGATATATATTTCTTGTCAGATGTGGAAGTTTAAAGAGAGTTTAAGGGTTATTGCGGATTATATCTCCCATAAATGCTGTTGGATGCGAATCTTATCGGATCGAATGGATCGGTTGGAGAGACAGATAGAAGCGATGAGGAATTTGCAACAGCAACAGTATGTGATGGATGGCAGTTATAGGGAGGGGGGGAAAGGTCTCAGATACAGTCACATTGATGGGTTAACTCCAGGAAGGGTAAGAGACGTCAGCACCTAGGACAGGTGTTTTTTGTGGATATACCCATTTCAAACAGAAATGCTGTTTTGGAAAATGTAGGGGGTGATGGATTCTCAGAAGAACGTAGCACAAACAGCCAATTTTCTGGTATTGAGACTGGCTCTAATGCAACGAGGGGTACATTGGCTTCCAAGAGATCAATTGTGTTAGGGGATTCTGTAGTCTGAGGTACAGACAGATGTTTCTGTGGCCAGCAGAGAAAAAGCAGCATGGTGTGTTGTTTCCCTGGTGCCAAGATCAAGGATGTCTCAGAGAGAGTGCAGAATGTTCTTACGGGGGAGAGGGGCCAGCAAAAGGTCATTGTCCACATTGGAACCAATGATATAGGAAGGGAAAAGGTTGAGATTCTGAAGGGAGATTACAGAGAGTTAGGCAGAAATTTAAAAAGGAGGTCCTCAAGGGTAGTAATATCTGGATTACTCCCAGTGCTACGAGCTAGTGAGGGCAGGAATAGGAGGATAGAGCAGATGGATGCATGGCTGAGGAGCTGGTGTATGGTAGAAGCATTCACATTTTTGGATCATTGGAAACTCTTTTAGGGTCAAAATGACCTGTACAAGAAGGACGGATTGCACCTAAATTGGAAGGGGCGGGGGGGGGAACCCAGGGAGATCGTGAGGAAAGAGATCAATCTGAGACGGGTACAGTTGAGAACAGAAGTGAATCAAACAGTCAGGGCAGGCAGGGACAGGGTAGGATTAATAAATTAAACTGCATTTATTTCAATGCAAGAGGCTTAACAGGGAAGGCAGATGAACTCATGGCATGGTTACGAACATGGGACTGGGATATCATAGCAATTACGGAAACATGGCTCAGGGATGGGCAGGACTGGCAGCTTAATGTTCCAGGATACAAGTGCTACAGGAAAGATAGAAATGGAGGCAAGAGAGGAGGGGGAGTGGCATTTTTGATAAGGGATAGCATTACAGCTGTGCTGAGGGAGGATATTCCCAGAAATACATCCAAGGAAGTTATTTGGGTGGAACTGAGAAATAAGAAAGGGATGATCACCTTATTGGAATTGTATTATGGACCCCCTAATAGTCAGAGGGAAATTGAGAAACAAATTTGTAAGGAGATCTCAGCTATCTGTAAGAATAATAGGGTATTAATGGTCGGGGATTTTAACTTTCCAAACATCGACTGGGACTGCCATAGTGTTAATGGTTTAGATGGAGAGGGATTTGTTAAGTGCGTACAAGACAATTTTCTGATTCAGTATGTGGATGTACCTACTAGAGAGGGTGCAAAACTTGACCTACTCTTGGTAAATTAGGAAGGGCAAGTGACTGAGGTGTCAGTGGGGGAGCACTTTGGGGCCAGTGACTGTAATTCTATTCATTTTAAAATCATGATGGATACCAGATCTAAAAGTTGAAGTTCTAAATTGGAGAAAGGCCAATTTTGATGGTATTAGGAAAGAACTTTTGAAAGCTGATTGGAGGCAGATAAAGGGACAGGTAAAGGGACGGTTAGAAAATGGGAAGCCTTCAGAAATGAGGTAACAAGAATTCAGAGAAAGTATATTCCTGTCAGGGTGAAAGGGAAGGCTGGTAGGTATAGGGAATGCTGGATGACTAAAGAAATTGAGGGGTTGGTTAAGATAAAGAAGGAAGCATATGTCAGGTATAGACAGGATAGATCGAGTAAATCCTTAGAAGAGTATAAAAGAGTATACTTAAGAGGGAAATCAGGAGGGCAAAAAGGGGACATGAGATAGCGTTGGCAAATAGAATTAAGGAGAAACCAAAGGGTTTTTATAAATATATTAAGGACAAAAGGATAACTAGGGAGAGAATAGGGTCCCTCAAAGATCAGCAAGGCGGCCTTTGTGTGGAGCCGCAGAAAATGGGGGAGATACTAAATGAATATTTTGCATCAGTATTTACTGTGGAAAACGATGTGGAAGATGTAGACTGTAGGGAAATAGATGGTGACATCTTGCAAAATATCCAGATTACAGAGGAGGAAGTGCTGGATGTCTTGAAATGATTAAAGATGGATAAATCCCCAGGACCTGATCAGGTGTACCTGAGAACTCTGTGGGAAGCTAGAAGTGATTGCTGGGCCTCTTACTGAGATATTTGTATCATCGATAGTCACAGGTGAGGTGCCAGAAGGCTGGAGGTTTGCAAATGTGGTGCCACTGTTTAAGAAGGGTGGTAAGGAAAAGCCAGGGTACTATAGACCGGTAAGCCTGACCTCAGTGGTGGGCAAGTTGTTGGAGGGAATTCTGAAGGACAGGATGTACATATATGTGGAAAGGCAAGGACTGATTCGGGATAGTCAACATCGCTTTGTGCATGGGAAGTCATGTCTCACAAACTTGATTGCATTTTTTGAAGAAGTAACAAAGAATTGATGAGGGCAGAGTAGTAGATGTGATCTATATAGACTTCAGTAAGGCGTTTGACAAGGTTCCCCATGGGAGACTGATTAGCAAGGTTAGATCTCATGGAATAAAGAGAGAACTAGCTATTTGGATACAGATTTGGCTCAAAGATAGAAGACAGAGGGTGGTGTGGGAGGGTTGTTTTTCAGACTGCAGGCTTGTGACTAGTGGAGTGCCACAAGAATCGGTGTTGGGTCCTCTACTTTTTGTCATTTCGTAAATTATTGTGATGCGAGCAGAAGAGGTACAGATAGTAAGTTTGCAGATGACACCAAAATTGGAGATGTAGTGGACAGTGAAGAGGGTTATCTCAGATTACAACAGGATCTTGGCCAGATGGGCCAATGGACTGAGAAGTTCCAGATGAAGTTTAATTCAGATAAATGCGAGGTGCTGCAGTTTGGGAAAGCAAATCTTAGCAGAACTTATACACTTAATGGTAAGGCCCGAGGGAGTGTTGCTTAACAAAGAGACCTTGGAGTGTAGGTTCATAGCTCCTTGAAAGTGGAGTTGCAGGTAGATAGGATAGTGAAGAAGGCATTTGGCTTTCCTTTATTGGTCAGAGTATTGAATACAGGAGTTGGGAGGTCATGTTGCGGCTGTACAGGACATTGGCCAGGCCACTGTTGGAATATTGTGTGCAATTCTGCTTTCCTTCCTATCAGAAAGATGTTGTGAAACTTGAAAGAGTTCAGAAAATATTTACATGGATGTTCCCAGGGTTGGGGGATTTGAGCTACAGGGAGAGGCTAAACAGGCCGGGGCTGTTTTCCCTGAAGCGTCGGAGGCTGAGGGATGACCTTACAGAAGTTTACAAAATCATGAGGGGCAAGGATAGGTTATATCGGCAAAGTCTTTTCCCTGGAGTGGGGGAGTCCAGAACTAGAGGGCATAGGTTTAGGGTGAGAGGGGAAAGATATAAAAGAGACCTAAGGGGCAACATTTTCATGCAGAGAGTGGTACGTGTATGGAATGAGCTGCCAGAGGCTGGTACAATTGCAACATTTAAGAGGCATTTGGATGGGTATATGAATAGGAACGATTTGGAGGGATATGGGCTGGGTACTCGCAGGTTGGACTAGATTGGGTTGGGATATCTGGTTAGCATGGACGGGTTGGACTGAAGGGTCTGTTTCCATGCTGTACACCACTATGACTCTGTGACTCTATAAACCAGATGAGGTTTTATTACAACTGGGTAAAAGTAAGGACTGCAGATGCTGGAAACCAGAGTCTAGATTAGAGTAGTGCTGGAAAAGCACAGCAGGTAAGGCAGCATCCGAGGAGCAGGAAAATCGACATTTCAGCCAAAAACCCTTAATCAGGAATGGAGGCAGGGAGCCTCCAGGGTGGAGAGATAAATGCAGAGGGGTGGGGGATGGGGGAGACGGTGGGGCTGGGGAAAAGGTAGCAAAGAGTACAATGGGTGGATGGGGGTGGGGATGGAGGTGATCGGTCAGAGGGGAGGGTGGAGCAGATAGATGGGAAGGGAGATTGGCAGGTAGGACAGGTCATGAGGTCGGTGCTGAGCTGGAGGTTAGGAACTGCGGTAAGGTGGAGGGGAGGGGAAATGAGGAAACTGGTGAAGTCTCCATTGATGCCCTTGGGTTGAATTGTTCCGAGACGGAAGGTGAAGCATGCTTCCTCCAGGCGCAGGGTGGTGAGGGAGCAGAGATGGAGAAGGCCCAGGACCTGCACGTCCTCGGCAGAGTGGAAGGGGAATTGAAATGTTGGGCCATGTGAAGGTGGGGTTGATTAGTGGGGGTGTCCTGGAGATGTTCTTTAAAGCGCTCTGCGAGAAGGCGTCCGGTCTCCCCAATGTAGAGGAGACTGCATCGGGAGCAACGGATACAATAAATGACATTGGTGGATGTGCTGAGGACATGCAGGTCCTGGGCCTCCTCTACCACCACTCCATCACCACCCGATGCCTGGAGGAAGAACGCCTCATCTTCTGCCTCGGAACACTTCAATCCCAGAGCATCAATGTGGACTTCACCAGTTTCCTAATTTCCTCTCCCCCCCTCTCCCACCTTGCCCCAGTTCCAATCTTCCAGCTCAGCATCGTCCCCATGACCTGTCCTGCCTGCCAACCTCCCTCTGACCTATCACCTTCATCCCCACCCCCATTCACCTATTGTACTCTTTGCTACCTTCTCCCCAGCTTCCCCCACTCCCCCATTTGTCTCTCCACCCTGGAGGCTCCTTGCCTCCATTCCTGATGTAGGGCTTTTGCCCAAAACGTCAATTTTCTTGCTTCTCGGTTGCTGCCTGACCTGCTGTGCTTTTCCAGCACCACTCTAATTTATGACAATTGGTTCACTTCTGGTGAGAGCAGAGAAAGGGTGGTATGGCAGACTCCTCAGAGCTGAATCTTCCCAGGCAGCAGGTTAGGATGGTATTGGATCATGCTGTGGTTCAGTGAGTTTTCTGAACGGATTTTCACTTTTGATCAACTTGCACAGAGCAACAGTTGAAGAGCCAACAACGACCATACTCACAGGTCAAAGTTCAGGAACCAATTTCATGATCTCTGACTGTCCCCTCTCAGAACTTCCTTCACTTCTCATTCTCTTTTGACCATCCTGAGATGGGTCACACTGGAGTCCATGTCACACCCTGCAATGTGCGTGGGCAGTGCCATACAGAAGATCAGTCAGCTGGTAACAAATGTGAAAATATCACCTTAAAAGGCAACATATTGCAGAAGGTTCCATCATGCAATTGATCTAGATAGAGGTGGCAACCCTTGATAGCAAGGTGACCGAATCATTCAGCCTACCTGTTCTGTTCAGGGCGTACTGTACCTTTGCAAGTGCTTCAATTTGCAACCCATGTTTCTGTTTCCAGTTCCTCCAATGAAGCCAACAAATTTAACCTGTGTAACAAGCTGGAAGGAAAAAATCAGCATGACATGCAGCTGGGATCCAGGCAGAGACCCTTACATCCGAACAATCTACACACTCCGCAGAATAAAGTGAGTTACTGGGACAATTACCACAAGCCCCCACCTATTGAAGTTAATTTGGTCACCTGGTAATAATGCCATCAACATTCTGTAAAATAACTTGACATCAATCATTTGGTGTAAATGTTGGGAATATTGTCCTGTTTGTGTTTTACTGTCTGTTGATGACTGTGTTTGCGCGCGCGTGTGTATGGTTGTTCTGTATCTGGTCAGAAATCACAACACACTAAGTTACAGTCCAACAGCTTTATTTTAAATGACAAGCTCTTTCATCCGATGAGTCCAATTAGACTACTGTACATTGCAGGATAAATTATTGCAAGAATTCTCTGACGGTAACTCATTACACGAGGTGAAGAGTAACTCTCCAGATCTTTCTGTGGGTTTAGGCGATCAAGAGGCGCAGCCTCAGATCTTCACAGCTTGCCAGCTACATGAAAGATGTTGTGAGCAACATCAATCTCTTCACATATCATTTTCAAACTTGACAAAATCATTTGACTATAAACTCCTGCAAAATTGTGAGACATTAGGAAGATCAGGAACATCTTGCAAAGTTCATTGTCATTCTTGCCTGTTTGATGGTGAACTATGAGCAGTTATCTTGACCAATGGATCCCCTAAAGAGCCTTTGAGGTTAAGACAGACGTCAAACATGGTGCATCTTCATTCCAGCTTATATCAAGCTTCCATCTTGATTTGAGTGGAGCCAAACTTCCTACTGGAGTGAAGCTTCTTGAACAAATGGACAGTGAATTATGACCAGAAAGCTCCAACATGTTGATGCTGGTACAGTAAGGGATATTAAAAGATGGAACTCGCACTCAACAATCATAAAACCAATGTCCTTCATCAGCAAACTCCTAACATATGTTCCCACACCATTGGTGATGATTTATGATGAGGGTCTGGATCAGGGAAGGATGATCTTCAGAGGGTCGGTGCAGACTCAATAGACTTGAACAGCCTCTTTCTGCACTTAGGGTTTCTCTGATTCTGATCAGTCACTTTGATGTTCATGGAAAATAATCATCTTCACCCACCAGAAAAGTCCAATGTTACCTGTCTGCTTTCGTGTATATTACTATCTCTTTAATTTGTTTACTGGTGTCTGTTACATTGTGTCTGCCTTACTGCTTGTTACTCTTTCTCTTTACTCTGCACTATTGTCTGCTACTCTGTGTATGTATTTCTATGTCTGGAATTCTTTTGGGCTGTCTGAAGTCTTGCCTACAGGTCTGAAAACCAGGGAAGAGCCACAGTGAGCCTAGTGTGGACAGACTGAAGAAATCACCAGAGGCAGGGAAGAAGCAAGAACAGTCAGCATGGTTTTGTTAAGGAGAAATCATGTTTGACCAACTCGACTGAATTTTTTTCAGAGGTGACCAGGTGTGTAGATAAGGGCAGTGCTTTTGATGTAGTCTTCCCAGACTTCAGAAGGCTTTTACTAAAATATCTCATGGGATGCTGATATCAAAGGTAAAAGCTCATGGGATTCAATGAAATTTGGCAAACTGGAGAGACAATTGGCTGAGTGGCAAGTAGCAGAGGGTGATGGTGGAGGGGTGTTTTGTGTCTGTGTTCAATGAGGTTCACTAGGAGTCAGCAATGGGCCCTTGCTATTTGTGGATTTGGACTAGAATGCAAGAGGATTGATCAATAATTTTGCAGATGATACAAAGATTGGTGGGGTGGAAAATTGTGAGGATGATAGCCGTGGACTACAAGATGATATAGATCAATGGCAAATGGAGTACAGTCTGGATAAATATGAGGTGATACACTCTGGCAGGACAAACAATGAACACATGATGAATGTAGAGGATATGTCCACTTGTCCCTTAATGTATCAGAGAAGGTGGATAAAGTAGTTAAGAAGATATATAGTGTGGTGTTTAAGTGCTGGGAGATTATGCTGGAACTGTATAAAATATTGGTTAGGCCTCAGCTAGAGTTTTGTGTGCTGTTCTAGAAGCCACAATACAAGAAGGATGTGATAATAATGGAGCAGGTGGAAAGGAGATTTACCAGGATATTGCCTGGGCTACTTATGAGGAGAGATTGGACTGGGGTTATTTTGCTTAGAGCATAGAAGATTGAGAGGGATATAATTGAGATGTATGAAATGATGAGGGTCATAGATAGGGTAGACAGAAAAGGCTTTTCCCCTTGATGGAGGGATTACTGCCAAAGGAGCATAGATTAAAGGTAAGGGACAGAAGGTTTAGAGGAGATGTGGGAAAGGGTTTTTCACCCAAAGTGTAGAGGGAATCTGGAACACATTGCTGGTAGGAGTTGTAGAGGCAGAAACTCTTGTAAAATTTCATAAGTATTTAGATGTATATTGTGATGCCATGGCTTACAAGACTATGGGCTAAGTGCTGGCAAATGTTAATGTTTTGATTGGCATGGATGGACTTAAGAGCCTTATCCTCTGCTGCAGGTCTCTATTACTGCAAGAGTCCCTCAGGCATCTAATTGGCCATCAGCAAACCTCTTGAATTGAAGTCCACAATGTGGAAGTTCCATTAACGGAGAGGTAAAACATTAAGAAGGAGAGGAAAATTACAGTATGAGAGAATGCTAGTGAGAAATATTAAAACAGATAGTGTTTGTGTAATTATTTAACAAGGAAAGGAGTTAACACAGTGAGTGTTGGATCTATAGAAAATCAGTCTAGAGTTTAAAAATAGGAAATACACCAATGACAGATTATTTAAAGTGGCAGTTTGCATCAGCCTTCATAACAGAGGATGAAAGTAATATTCTAGAAATGAAAGGGATGGAGAAACTCAAGAAAATTACAATCACAAAAGAATGGTACTGAACAAATTGTTGCACCTGTGGATGAGCAATTCCTTGGATCCTGATGGACTTCATCTTAAACTCTTAAAAATGTGGCTAGTGAGATAACCGTTGCATTGGGGTTTTAATTTTCCAAAATTCCCTAGATTCAGGGAAGGCTCCACTGGGTTGTAAAATAGTGAATGTAACTGCTTTATTCAAAAAAGGCTGGAAACAGCAGGAAATTATAAGTGCCTTGGCTTCACATCTGCTGGAAGGACAATGTTAGGGCTATTATTAGAAAGATTACAGCAAAGTATTTCAAAAAGCTCAAGCTAATCAAGTAGAGACTACATGTTTTGTGAAACTGAAATTATGTTTGAACTATTTATTGGAGTTTTTGAAGAGGTAACATGTGCTATTGGTAGAAGGAAACCAGTGGATGTAATGTACTTAGATCTTCAGAAGGCATTAGACAAGGTACCATGTCAAAGCTTGTTGCAGAAAATATAAGCTCATTGTGTAGAAGTTATGGATAGAAGCTTGGTTGGCTAACAGGAAACAAAGAGTAGGCACAAATGGGTCATCTTCTAGTTGGCAAGATGAAATGAATAGTGTGCCACAAGGGTCAGAGCTCAGGCCTCAACCTTCACAGTTTGTGTAAATCACTTAGATGAAGGGACTAATGGTATGGTTCCTAAATTTGCTGATGGCATAAAGAAATTTGGAAAATAAATTGTGAAGAAGGCATGAGGTTACTAAGGATAGAGAAACATTAAGTAAATGGGCAAAGATGTAGCAAATGGAATATAATGTGGAAAAATGTGAAATTGTCCATTTTGGCAGAAAGAATTAGAAAAAGGAGCAAATTATTGAAACTGAGATATTGCAGAGACATCAGAGTGTCCAAGTGCATGAATTATAAAAGGTTCGCATGCTGATACAATTTTCCTATAATTAGGAAAATTACTGGAATATTATTATTTATTGTGAAGGACATTGAATATAAAAGTAAGGAGGTTAAATTTCAATTATACAAGGCAACGATAAGACTACATTTGCATTACTGTGTACTGTATTGGTCACCTTAGTTAAGGAAGGATGCAAATGCATTGGAAGCAGTCAGAGAATGTGTAGCAGGCTAATCCCTGGAATAGACTACACACTCATAGCGTCATAGAGATGTACAGCACAAAAACAGACCGTTTGGTCCAACTTGTCCATGCTGATCGGATATTCTCACCTAATCTGGTCCCATTTGCCAGCACTTGACCCATATCTCTCTCAACCCTTCCTGTTCATATATCCATTCAGGTGCCTTTTAAATGCTGTAATTATACCAGCCTTCACCACTTCCTCTGGCAGCTCATTCCAAACAGACAACATCCTCTATGTGAAAAGGTTGCCCCTTAGGTTCTTTTATATATTTCCCCTCACCCTAAACCCTCTAGTTCTAGACTCCCCCATCCGAGGGAAAAGACCTTGTCTATTTATCCTATCCATGTCCCTCGTGATTTTATAAACCTCTATAAAGTCAACCCTCAGCCTCTGATGCTCCAGGAAAAACAGCCCCAGCCTATAAAGCCTCTCCCTGTAGCTCAGATCCTCGAATTCTGGCAACATCCTTGTAAATCTTTTCTAAATCCTTTCAAGTTTCACAACATCCATGTGACTGTTTCTTTGACCAGCAGCCTCAAAACTGACTGCTTGCTCTGAACAGCCAGGTCAAAACCAAAACAAACCAAACCACAGATAAGCTGAGCTGGGAGAACTGGCTACTGCCCTTTCATTCTGCAAGTGTGTTTTTTAAACACTTAACTGCCTTTTGCCTGAGACAGTATTTGTTAGCTATAATCAAATTGGCCCTAAAAACTACCCAAACGAGATACCCCAGAACCTGTGTCTTTATGACTGCTCTGAAAAACAATCAAGGACCACATAACCTTGTTAAAGGAGCAGCATCATCATGGTGGCCATAGAAACGCCTACCCGTGCCACTAATTAATGAGACTTCAGCACTATAGCTTGCTTGCATCTTGCCTGACCTTGCTCTCCGGCAGAGCCAGTCTGCTGCTGTTATAGTTGCTGAGAAACTACCTGCTCAACTGTATCCAAAACCATATACCTGTTAGAGAGGGAAATAGCTACAAGAGTCTCTGGCATCACCTGCCTGCCTCTCGTGTTAGTCACCCATCTACCTGACTGAGCCTGTGTTGCGACCACATCCCTATAACTAATGTTTATCACAGTCTATGTCCCTGAATGCTCTTCAGTGTGTTCCTATTGGCCCTACTGTTTCTTTGGTTAACCTCTTCCTTTTAATGTATTTATAAAATACCTTAGGATTCTCTGTATACCTGTTCACAAGTCCTTCTTCATGTCCCTTTTTGCTCTTCTAATTGCATTTTTAGGTTCCCTCCTGCATTTCCTATATTCCTTATGGGCCACAGATGATTTTCTGCCTTTTGATTTAGATTAGATTAGATTCCCTACCGTTTGGAAATAGGCCGTTCGGCCCAACAAGTCCACACCGACCCTCCAAAGAGTAACCCACCCAGTCCCATTTCCCTCCGACTGATGCACCTAACTCTATGGGCAATTTAGCATGGCCAATTCACCTAACCATCTTTGGACTTGTGGGAGGAAACCGGAGCACCCAGAGGAAACCCATGCAGACGAGGGGAGAATGTGCAAACACCGCACAGTTGCCCAAGGCTGGAATTGAACCTGGGACGCTGGTGCTGTGAGACAGCAGTGCTAGCCACTGTGCCGCCCCACTAAAAGTTATACACTGATATTAGTATAACTGAGATCCCAACACTGCAGCAACTGGGACCCTGATACTTTGCAATCAAGGGTTTTGATGCCACCATGACTGAGACTCTTTTTCCTTTTCCAGTCCTCAATTGTGTCTGACACCCAGGATTCTCTGAACTTATTGATCCTACATTTTCCTCTGAAGGAAATTGTCTGCCCATGCTGCCTGCTGATCTATGTCTATGTGTTTCCTCACAACCTTTAGGAATCTGGGTAAGTGTCATAATCATGGAATGGATGCAGAATGGAGTGACTGCTTTTCTCAAGATTCCCATTCCTGTACTGTGCCCCGTGACAAACTCCGTCTCTTCTCCACTGATGATATCTTTGTTCTTGCGGAGAATGAACTTGGATCCCAAGTATCTGAAGTCCTGTGCCTTGATGCAATGGATGTAGGTGAGTGAGTTTTGAAGATCTGTAAACATTGTTCTTTAATTCTCCCTCAACTGCTGATCTCTCATTTGTCATATGGTGACATTCCGTCTGTACCAATTACTCTTTCCAGCTTTCTCTGTCATTGAATATCCATTAGACAGCACAGAGCTACAGTAACTGGGATCTTGACATTACAGTGACCTGGATTTTGACACTGATACACTGACAGTAGTATAAATGAGATCCCAACACCATAGCAATTGGAACCCTGATACTTTGCAATCAAGGGCATTGACGCTACAGTGGCTGAGATCATGCATTTTGTAATTTAGACCCATCACACCAGCACCACAATACCTGGGACCCCAATAGCAAACTATCTGGTACTCCAACACTACAGTATCAGGCATTCTGATGCATTAACACAGACCCGGACACTGCATTAATACAGACCCCAACACTGCGTTTACACATATTGACACTAAAAAATCTGTTATCTGATTCTGTATCATCTGGGTTTATGACACTCCGCTCTCTGGGACCATGACACCACAGTAACTGATACCTGATGCGATAGCATTTGTGACAACCTGACAGCATCACATTTCGGTAACACCAGGTGAGTGCGGCAATTGGCACCCATCAGCCTGACACAACATTAACTGGGGGTTGATACTAAAGTATCAGGTAGTCTAACACTAAGGTTTCTGAGACTACAATAACATGGACTCTGCCACTATAGTAACACAGACCCTGGCACTGTATTAACACAGACTCTAACACGGCATTAACACAGACTCTAACATGGCATTAACACAGACCCTGACACTGCAATAACACACACCCTGACACTGCATTAATATAGACCCAGACACTGCATTATCACAGACTTTAACACTGTATTAACACAGACCCCGACACTGTATTAACACAGATCCTGACACTGCTTTAACATAGACCCCAACACTGCGTTAACACAGACCCGACACTGCATTAACACAGACCCCGAAGCTGCATCAACAGAGACCCCGACACTGCATCAACACAGACCTTGATGCTGCAGTAACTGGAACCCTGACAGTTCTAGAATCTTGATACGATAGGAACTGGGAACCTAACATAACTGGAATACTGACTGTACAGAATATGGGACTCCAACATTACAGTAACTGGGACCTAAAACTACAGTGACTGAGGCACTTTACTACAATAATAAGGATGCTAACACTATTATCACTGGGATTCTAATGCTCCAGTCATTGGGACACACGACACTAAGTAGCAGACACTATAGCAGCATAGTATCTGGGATGTCACTATTCTGTCTGTGCAACAATACAGACCCTGACACAACAGTAACTGTATTGTGTAGAGTCATAGAATCATAGAGATGTACAGCATGGAAACTGACCCTTCGATCCAACCCGTCCATGCCGACCAGTTATCCCAACCCAATCTAGTCCCACCTGCCAGCATCTGACCCATATCTCTCCAAACGCTTCCTATTCATATACCCATCCAAATGCCTTTTAAATGTTACAATTGTACCAGCCTCCACCACTTCCTCTGGCAGCTCATTCCATACACGTACCACCCTCTGTGAGAAAAAGTTGCCACTTAGGTCTCTTTTATATCTTTCCCTTCTTACCCTAAACCTATGCCCTCTAGTTCTGGACTCCCCCCACCCCAGGGAAAAGACTCTGTCTATTTATCTTATCAATGCCCCTCATAATTTTGTAAATCTCTATAAGGTCACATTATCTTTCTGATAGGAAGGAGAGCAGAATTGCACACAATATTCCAACAGTGGCCTGACCAATGTCCTGTACAGCCGCAACATGACCTCCCGACTCCTATATTCAATACTCTGACCAATAAAGGAAAGCATACCAAACACCTTCTTCACTATCCTATCTACCTGCGATTCCACTTTCAAGGAGCTATGAACCTACACTCCAAGGTCTCTTTGTTAAGCAACACTCCCTAGGACCTTACCATTAAGTGTATAAGTCCTGCTAAAATTTGCTTTCCCAAAATGCAGCACCTCGCATTTATCTGAATTAAACTCCATCTGCCACTTCTTAGCCCATTGGCCCATCTGATCAAGATCCTGTTGTAATCTGAGGTAACCTTCTTTGCTGTCCACTACGGCACATGCATCCCAACATTACAGTATGTGGGTCTCCCATTGTAGCTGGGTGCCTGACACTACAGTATCTGGAACCTCAATGCTACAGTATCGAGGTTTGGGTGATGAAACCCTGAGAATACAGTAATGGCAATCGGAAAATCACAGCATCTGGGTCATTGATGAATCTCTCAAGCTTGACTTTATCAGATCTTTTCTCTAAGTTTTTATGATACTGTAATTGAGAAATTTTGTACCTCAGCTGCCAATGCTAGTCTGTATTTCTCTGAAATTTTTATCCTGACTATTGCTTCCTCTTTGTTTTCACATTAGTGAAGCTAGAGCAGCCTGTCTATCCCATCATACAAGCAGATCAACAAAACAGCCACTGTCTGATTATAAGCTGGACAATGAATATTAAACGGCAAATTAAATGCCAGTTGCAGTACAGAGAACATGGAGAGTCTGCCTGGAGACAGGTTAGTGCTAACCATATTGGGTTTTGGCCTGGGAACATGTCAGGTGGAAGTCAGCTTCTGGCAATAATTAAGGGTGGCACTTCATTGAACTGTGGGGACTTTTGTACGGTGCTTTAAACTCCTCACTTTTATTTTCACAGATGGTGGCTGTCATCAACCAACTGCAGAAAGAGGCGCGCCTGTGCCAGTTGTCACCAGGCACTGAGTACCTAATCCGTCTACGCTGTATGTTACATGATACAACTCGATACTGGAGTGACTGGAGCGCAGAATACTCTGGACGCACTGCAGAAAGCCGTATGTGCCGCAACCATCGCAGATAAGGCTATTCCTTTAGTATAGGCAACATATGTTCACTGAAAAATCGTAGATGTACCTGGGACCTTTGAGTATGCTCACCAGAGTATCACACTGAAAATCAAGACCTGTGAGAGTCATTACAAAAGTTAAACAATTTTATAAAAGCACACAAGATTTCCCTATTTACTTTCAGGGCCAAATTGCCAGAAAGCATGGACCATGTCTTTGTACTCAACAAGACTTATTATTACAAATAAATAGATTCCAGCTATTAGATAAATAATGATGAATAATTGACATATCACTTAACTAATTAAAACTCTAAAACCCCTGTAAACTCCCTCTCTACACAAGTAAACATACAACAGACACACAAAACAAAGGGGTGGAAGCAAACAAATGGAGGGGAAGAATGGGAAGGAAGTTCAGGCTGCCAGTCTAGTGTCCATGTAGGCTCAGCCAGGTAAGGACAGCAGTTTCCTTCCAAGGACAAAGAATAAAGAAAATTTACAGCCCAGGTCCGTAAATGAACTATAATGAATCAAATGGGTTTATCTGACAATCAACAGTGGGTTAATGGTCATCGTTTGACTCTTAATTCAAGGTTTTTAACTGAATTCAAATTCAATGATAAGCTATCATTACCTGTGTCTCTGGTGCCAAATATGATTGTATCCCCATAACATTTCAGAATACCAATACATCATCTCCCACTTGAAATGTTCTATCTACTGAATGTTTGTCTGCCTATTTTTTTTTGTTTTCATGCATGAAACTTTTAAATGCTCTTGTACTTCCCAACTTGGTCCAGTCCAGTACAAGAATTTGTGTTGGGTTGCCAAGAAAAGAGGAACAAGTCCGCAATCTTGTGAAATATCTGGCCTTGTTTCTTCTTATATGGTGACTATACAGTTGCAAGTTGAGAACTCTGCAGCAACAGCTTTAATCCTTTTTTTTATATATTTTGACTTGATCCTCCCTGTGACATACTCCCAAGCTGCTCCCCATATCTGAACCGCAAGGTTTAAGCAACAGTCTGTTCACCACATAATCTAATTTCTGCTTTGGACTGACTTCCTTCATTTCAACTGCACCTGCAAATCAGCTTTTTGCAAATTTAATCCTTGTTACTGCTGTAGCTTAATCACACAATTTTCAATAAACTTCCCAAATCCCATCTTTTTGATTCTTCTCAAACAGAATCATACAAACAAATAATAATAATAATAATAATAATAATATGTAAGTGGCCTAGAGTGTTGAATAGAACATAGAACTTTACAGCACAGTACAGGCCCTTTGGCCCTTGATGTTGCACCACCCTGAGGAACCAATCTGAAGCCCATCTGACCTACCCTATTCTATTCTCATCCTTATGCCTATCCAATGACCATTTAAATGCCCTTAAATTTTGCGAGTGTACTACTGTTGCAGGCAGTGCATTCCACGCCCCTATTACTCTCTGAGTAAAGAAACTTCCTCTGACATCTGTCCGATATCTATCACCCCTCAATTTAAAGCTATGCCCCCTCATGCTAACCATCGCCACCTGAGAAAAAGGCTCTCACTGTCCAATCTGTCTAACCGTCTGATTATCTTACATGTCTCATTTAAGTCACCTCTCAACCTTTTTCTCTCCAACGAAAACAGCCTCAAGTTCCTCTGCCTTTCCTCATAAGACCTTCCCTCCACACCAGGCAACATCCTAGTAAATCACGTCCGAAACCTTTCCAAAGCTTCCACATTGTTCCTATAATGCAGTGACCAGTACTGTACGCAAAACTCAAAGTGTGGCCGCACCTGAGTTTTTTTTACAGGTACAGCATGACCTCATGGTTCTGAAACCCAATTCCTCTACTAATAAAAGCTAGCACACTGTACGCCTTCTGAACAACCCAATCAATCTGGGTGCAACTCTCAGGGATCTATGTAGCTGGACATCAAGATCTCTCTGCTCATTTACACTACTAAGAATCTTACCATTAGCCTAGTACTCTGCATTCCTGTTACTCCTTCCAAAGTGAATCGCCTCACACTTTTCTGCATTAAACCCCATTTGCCACATCTCAGCCCAGCTCTGCAGTTTATTTATGTCCCTCTGTAACCTACAACATCCTTCATCATTATCCACAACTTTATCGACCTTAGTGTTGTCTGCAAATTTACTAAGCCACCCTTCTCTGCCCTCATCCATTATAAAATGATCAACAACAGTCGACCCAAAACAGATCCTTGTCGTACACCACCAGGTGAATATTTCCCATCAACCATCAACCTCTGTCTTCTTTCAGCTAGCTAATTTCTGATCCAAACTGCTAAATCCCCCTCAATCTCATGCCTCCATACTTTGTGCAATAGCCTTGGGGAATCTTATCAAACGTCTTACTGAAATCTATGTATACCACATCAACCGCTTTACCCTCATCCACCTGTTTGGCCACCTTCTCAAAGAACTCAATAAGTTGACTATCCCTAGTTAAATTATTCCTTTCTAGATGATTATAAATCGTATCTCTTCTAACCCTTTCCAACACTTTACCCACAACCGAAGTAAGGCTCACTGGTCTATAATTTTCAGGGTTGTCCCAACTCCCCTTCTTGAAAAAGGGGACAAATTTGCTATTCCCCCAGTTTTCTTGTACTATTCCTGTAGAATAGCATGGGTACAGCTTGGAGTTAAATCCAGAATCAAACTCTATATACACTGTCCCCATGAAACACATCCTGGTCAGTACAGCACAGGTTACATACAGGATAAAGTTCTTGTTCCAGTATCTCCATCAAACACTCCAAGGACAGACACAACATGGGGTTAGTTGCAGGGTAAAGCTCAGTCTGCTCTTTTAAATTATGAGTAAAGGTCTCTCTGCACTGTCCTCATGAGACTGACCCCATGAGAAATCAGAGTTAATGTTTGAATTGCTCCCAGGAGAGGTACAGCACAAGGTTTATAATTAAGAAGTGTTCATAAAAAATAATTTTAGAAGAGATATTAGAGGAAGTGGGGGAACATTTTAGACACCTTGACTATAACCTTTGAGTTTCCTGGATATAAGAGCTGTCCTCTGGATTGGAAAATGTCATCTATCACTCCATTTTTGAAAAAGGGTGAAAGAGGAAAACTGGGCAATTACAAGCCAGTTAGGCTGACATCAATGCTGGGGAAGGTTCTGGAGTCTATAATGAAGGATATGGTAATTAAACACCTTTTAACTTTTCAGATAATCAGGGAGAGCCAGCCTGGAGGCATGAAAGATAGGTCATGCCTGACAAACGTCATTGAACATTTTGAAAAGGTGACTAAGGTGACTAACAGGGGAATGTCTATGGATGCTGTTTCCATGGAGTTCCAGAAGGTATTTGATAGTCCCATGTAAGTGACTATTTACTGAGGTAGATGCCCACAGAATTGTGGGCAAATTACTGACCTGTGGGTATTTGGTTGAGTGGTTGAGTGGCTGACAACAGAAAGTAGGGATAGTAGTTAAGTAGGAGAAAGTGAGGACTGCAGATGCTGGAGATCAGAGCTGAAAATGTATTGCTGGAAAAGCGCAGCAGGTCAGGCAGCATCCAAGGAGCAGGAGAATCGACATTTTGGGCATGAGCCCTTCTTCCTGAAAAAGGGCTCATGCCCGAAACATCGATAATAGTTAAGTACTCAAATTGGCAGGATGCAACCACTGGCGTCTTACAAGGATCAGCGTTAAGGCCTCATAATTCACATTATTTATTAACAACTTGAATAATAGCATAGAATATCATATATCCAAAATTACGATAGCACAAAATTACGAAGGGATATCAATTGACAAAGTGAATGGCAAATGGAGTTCTATTTAAGCAAGTGATCCATTTTAACTTGAAAAGGATTGATCAGTATACTTTCTGGATGGTAGGATGTTAAATACACGGAATGTCCATAGAGATTTAGAGGTTCAGGTCAATAGATCTTAAAATGTTACAAACAGGTAGAGAAAATAATCAAGAAAGCTAATGGAATGCTGGTCTTTATGTCTAGAGGAAAAGAGTACACAAGGATGCAGAAATTATGCAGCAGTTATACAAAACTCTGAGCACACCCTAGTTGGTGTATTGTGAGCAGATCTGGACACCTCACCTTAGGAAGGATATATTGGCCTTGGAGGGAGTACAGTGTACGTATATAAGAATGATAGGTCATGAGGACAGATTATACAATTAGGCCTATATTTTCTGGAATTTAGAAGGAAAGGGGTGATCTGATCGAAGTATTCAGGTCAATATAGGATGGATAAAGATAGCTGTTTCCACTGGTTGATGATTCTAGAATTATTTTCTAGACATAGTCTGAAACTTAAGGCCAGAACCTTCAGGAGCCATGTTAGGAAGCATAGAACATAGAAAAATACAGCGCAGTACAGGCCCTTCAGCCCTCAATGTTGCGCCGACCAAATCCTACCTAACCTACACTAGCCCAATAACTTCCAAATGCCTATCCAATGCCCGCTTAAATGACCATAAAGAGGGAGAGTTCACCACTGCTACTGGCAGGGCATTCCATGAACTCACAACCCGTTGTGTAAAGAATCTACCCTTAACATCTGTCCTATACCTTCCACCCCTTAATTTAAAGCTGTGTCCCCTTGTAACAGCTGACTCCATTAGCGGTAAAAGGTTCTCAGTGTCTACCCTATCTAAACCCCTAATCATCTTGTACACCTCTATCAAATCTCCCCTAAACCTTCTTTTCTCCAATGAGAACAGCCCCAAGTGCCTCAGTCTTTCCTCATACGATTTTCCTACCATACCAGGCAACATCCTGGTAAACCTCCTCTGCACTCGTTCCAATGCCTCCACATCCTTCCTATAGTATGGCGACCAAAACTGCACACAGTACTCCAGATGAGGCCGCACCAGAGTCTTATACAACTGCAACATGACCTCAGGACTCCGGAACTCAATTCCTCTGCCAATAAAGCCCAGTACACCATATGCCTTCCTCACAGCATTATTTACCTGGGTGGCAACTGTACATGGACACCAAGATCCCTCTGCTCATCCACACTACCAAGTAGCCTACCATTAGCCCAGTAATCCATCTTCTTGTTACTCCTACCAAAGTGAATGACTTCACACTTAGCTACATTGAATTCCATTTGCCACCTTTCTGCCCAGCTTTGCAACTTGTCTATATCCCACTGTAACCTGCCACATCCTTCCTCACTATCCACAACTCCACCGACTTTTGTGTCATCCACAAACTTACTCACCCAGCTTTCAAGCCCCTCCTCTAGATCATTTATAAAGATAACAAAAAGCAATGGTCCCAAAACAGATCCTTGAGGTACACCGCTAGTAACTGCACTCCAAGATGAACCTATACCATCAACTACTACCCTCTGTCTCCTTCCAGCCAGCCAATTTCTAATCCAAACCTCTAATGCACCCTCAATGCCATACCTCCGTAGTTTTTGCATTAGCCTACCATGGGGTACCTTATCGAACGCCTTGCTAAAATCCATATACACAACATCTACTGCTTTACCCTCGTCCACCTCCTTAGTCACCTGCTCAAAGAACTCAATAAGGTTTGTGCGGCACGACCTGCCCTTCACAAAACCATGCTGGCTATCCTTGATCACGTTATTCCTGTCCAGATGTTCATAAATCTTATCCCTTACAATTCTCTCTAAGACTTTGCCCACCACAGAAGTCAGACTCACTGGCCTATAGTTACTCGGGCTATCCCTACTCCCCTTCTTGAACAAGGGGACCACATTCGCCATCCTCCAGTCTTCTGGTACTATTCCCGTTGACAATGACAACATAAAAATCCAGGCCAATGGCTCTGCTATCTCCTCCCTAGCTTCCCAGAGGATCCTAGGATAAATGCCATCAGGCCCAGGAGACTTATCTATTTTCATCCTTTCCAGTATTCCCAAAACCTCTTCCCTACATACTTCAATGCCATCCATTCTAATCACTTGTGACTCAATATTCACACCAGCAACAGTGTCCTGTTCCTGAGTGAATACTGACGAAAAGTATTGATTTAGTGTCTCTCCAATCTCCTCCGCCTCCACGCACAACTTCCCACTACTATCCTTGACTGGACCGATACCTACCCTAGTCATCCTTTTATTCCTGACATACCTATAGAAAGCCTTTGGATTTTCCCTAATCCTACCAGCTAAGGACTTTTCATGTCCCCTTCTCGCTGCTCTTAGCTCTCTCTTTAGATCCTTCCTGGCTACCTTATAACTCTCAATCGCCCCAACTGAACCTTCACGCCTCATCTTTACATATGCCGCCTTCTTCCCTTTCACAAGGGATTCCAATTCCTTATTAAACCACGGCTCCCTCACAAGACCCTTTACTCCATGCCTGACTGGTACATACTTATCAAGGACACTCAGTAGCTGTTCCTTGAACAATCTCCACATATCATTAGTATTCTTCTCTTGAAGCCTGTTTTTCCAATCCACACATCCTAAGTCATGCCTCACCGCATCATAATTTCCCTGCCCCCAGCTATAACTCTTGCCCTGCAGTGCACACTTATCCCTCTCCATCACTAAAGTAAAAGTCACCGAGTTGTGGTCACTGTCCCCGAAGTGCTCACCTACGTCCAAGTCTAACACCTGGCCTGGTTCATTACCTAGAACCAAATCCAGTATAGCCTCACCTCTTGTTGGCCTGTCTACATATTGTGTCAGGAAACCCTCCTGCACACATTGGACAAACACCAACCCATCTAACGACCTCGAGCTATAGCTTTCCCAGTCAATATCTGGGAAGTTAAAGTCTCCCATAACAACCACCCTGCTACTTGCACTCTTCTCCTGAATCATCCTCGCAATACTATCCTCTACTTCTCTCGGACTATTAGGAGGCCTGTAGAAAACACCTAACAGGGTGACTTCTATACACAAAGGATGTGTAAAACTATCTTCAGTTGATGCGAGATCAGTTGTTAGTTTTAAATCTGAGGTAGATCAATTTTTGTTAAAGCAAAGATATTAAGGGATGTGGACAAAGGCAGGTAATTGGGGTTAGGCCACAGATCAGCCATGATCTCACTGAATAGAGGAACAGATCTTATGTGCTGTCTATTCCTCTTCCTATATTCCGAGACATTTCCCTTTCTACTGTCTTATCAAACACTTCCAGGTATAGCATGCAGTGAGATTCAGAGTAAAGCTCCCTCTACACCATCTGCATCAAACACTCCAGGTGATTAACAGAAAGGTTCACTTACGTTATAAATCTGTCTCTATATTGTCCATTACATGAATGCACAGGAAGCAACATGTTTTAGATAAGAGTATTGCTCCCATTACAGATTCACATCAACAATATCCAAAACGGGCACAGCACAGATCCATGACACAGGAAAATCTTCATTAAACCTTGCTTACAATTTTCTGTTGTAGCTCCTGTAGGGATACCTGAAGTCTGGTGGCATTTTGAAGGTCCTGTTCAAGATGAAAACATGTACCTTCGAATGTTTTGGAAAGTGAGTAACTTGGAGAGAGAATTTATTCATTTTATGCTGTTGTAGATGCCTATGTTGATTACAGGGACTGTGGAAAATCAGTCTTGAGATGTGACATGAGCTCAGTAAGGCTATGACTGATCTGGTTGGATCATCACATTACTGCGAAACTACCACATTACTGCCCCCACCCCAAAAAAATTGACCCTGCTCACTGTCAAAAAGCTAACCTGCTCAGCCTTTGAGAAACCTGCTTCCACCTCCATCTGTGTACCAAAAAATGTTCTGAGGAGCTTGAACATTGTTGGAGTTGCATCATTCATGCAAGTGAAGAGTATTCTATTACGCCCCTGAGTTGTGTTCTCAACCTTTTGAGAGTTAGGAAGTTAGCTACTCAACAAAAAATTCCTAGCTGCTGACTTGCTCTTGGTGTATTTATAAATATATTTATATTAAGTGAGGTTAAAATAAGTGGCTGCTGAGATATTGGCTACATTGGTTGCCACTTTGCAAAATTCCTTATTTTCTGGAAAGGTGCCATCAGATCGGGAAATAATGAATGTAAGTCTTGTATTCAAGAAAGAAGTAACACAGAAATCAGGAAGCTGCAGGTCAGTTAGCCTAGCATCTATCAAATGTAGGACTTCAAGAAGGCATTCAATAAGATGCCATACCAATGAGTATTGCATAATATAAGAGTTAATTTGCTGGGTCAACATATTAGCATGGGTAGATATTGGTTGGTGAATTGAAAATATAGGGATGAATCTTCCATTTTAAAACCTAAATCCATGCTGCAGTGAACCTTTTGGATGGATTTGTGCTCAAGTTCACCTCATTAATTGCCCACCACATCCCAAGGAGTTTGATTTCTACCCCATCTCACCAGGTTCTGTTTCCACAACAACCCAGCTCTCAGTAGATATCCCAGAATTTATTGGTGTCCTTTGCTTTTACACCATCTTTAAAAACCCGCTGTGCACTTGGAAAGGCACCCAACGTCTGTGAGAAGATTTGTAGCTCGGGTGCTCGTTGGAAAAGCACTATCAGTCCAGAGCTGTCCTACATGGTTTCTTACATTGGTTTCAGACAAGATGGACAGGGGAAATTGGTTCTCCACAATGTGGGCAGGGTCCTGCTGAATGGGAGCCATGACACCAGACTATCTCAGCCTGCTCTGAGGTATTCACCCAGATTAAAACAGTCTCAGCTGGCTGGAGGAACACTCAGTGCTATAGGAAGAAGGTTAATCATTCTCTCCGTTCTGCCTCCAGAAGGTTCATCTTCTCTCCTTTCATGTGAGACGTCACACTCACTTTGTGTCTGCTACTGAATCCATCTTCCAGCAAGGCCCATGTTCTACAACTCTCTCTATTGTCACAAACTACTTCCCAAATTAATCTCCCCCCTCCCAAACTCCAATACTACTAACTGTGCTGCCTGCTGCCTACCGCCTCACTCAGGATACCTTCCCAAACAGTAACAGCTGGGAGGGTAGTTGAGGCAGGAAACCTCACAACCTTTAAAAGGTAGTGGGACAAGGACTTGAAATGGCATAACATTCAAGGCTACGACCTAGAACTGGAAAGTGGGCAGATTTGTGTAGCTTTGGCAATATAGACTTGACCAGCCGAAGGGCCTCTCCTGTACTACATAATTCTATTTCAACTCCCACCATACCTGCCTCTGTTTCATTCCAGGAGAGGAAAATGTCCATTAAGGGGAAGAAAGAGTCAAGATGGGTGTGTGCTGCCTGAGATTTGACTCTTCATCCTTTATGAGGTTAGGATCTGACTACCTGAAGCAGGTTCTGAACAAATATTGAAGGCATATTGTGCAGGGATCTCCTGAGAAAACTCTATCTCCCTTGACTTGACTGAGGCTTGCTGATAACTATGAGGAGCTTTCAGCTTTTGTGTCTGCACTAAACAGCAAGGCAATATCATTAATCTGGTATTCCTGACTAAGGATGAAAAGTGCAAAAATGCAAGGCAGTAAATCAATGAACATCCAGGTAGGCCCAGAGTGATTGGGTGCTGTTTTGGTGAGTGAAGAGTCTGGAGATACAGCAAAGTCCAGTCAATGAACTGAGCAAATGTTTCTGAGCACACAGTATCCTTGCTGCAGCATTACAATGAGTGTTACTGGGACAGCCTGAAGTGCAGCATTGATTTAGATTACTTAGTGTGGAAACAGGCCCTTTGGTCCAACAAGTCCACACCAACCCTCCGAAGAGTATCCCATCCAAATCCTACATTTACCCTTTCACCTAACATTCCGGGCAATTTAGCATGGCCAATTAACCTAACCTAACCTGCACATCTTTGTGACTGTGGGAGGAAACTGGAGCACCCGGAGGAAACCCACGCAGACACGGGGAGAATGTGCAAACTCCACACAGAGGCATCAGTGCTAACCACCGTGCCACTTGTGATGTGCACAAGTATACAGTAAGTGGACTAGATGCGTCGTGAGGATTTTTAGAAGCTGGCACATGCCAGACTTCAATGTGGGGTGTGTGTGGTCAGTGGCTGTGGAATGTGCCAGAGATGTTGCAGCCCAGAATTCATTTGGAACGCATTGTGAGCTGACTCCACCAAATATTTACTCCTGTGTCCTGCCTTCCTGCTGTCTAGCTTGTTTGATGAGTTTGATAAAATTGAAGTGTGCCCATTAATGAGGTGACTTGTGGCATTAACAAGACATTTAACAATCAATAACAATGGTCAAATGGCAAATAACTGCTGCCAAAACAGAATCTTTCCCATTGGTTGTAAAAAGTATAAAAGATGGTGTGTATTGCTTCTGATATTAGGTTGGTTTTGCTGGACTTTCTGTTCAATTCTGCCAAGTATCCCACCACTGGCTACCCTGCTCAGGCCCTTAAGATTCCACCCAGCAAATGAATTAATGTGTCATTTTCAGTTTGTGAAACTTTAACTAGTCAGATACCACAACGGTCAGTGCTGGGACCTCAACTATTTGCAATCCATTTCAATGTCATAGAATCCCTCTGACTCATAATTATAATTCATGGAGTTGTAGAGCTGTACGTACAGAAACAGATCCTTCAGTCCAAGTTTGTCCATGCTGACCAGATACCAAAATTAATCTAGTCTCATTTGCCAGCATTTGGCCCATGACCCTCTAGTTCCACCACAGAATACACCAGATGGCCTCCTTTTTTAAAGACCGCAATTTCCCCATCCACATGGTTGATGATTCCCTCCAGCATATCTGATCCACGTCCCGCACCTCCACTCTCGAACCCTACCCCTCCAACCGCAACAAGGACTGAACTCCCCCGTCCTCACCTTCCATGCCACCAACCCCTATATACATCGCTCCATCCTCCGCCATTTCTGCCCCACCACTTATGCTTCCCTCCCCACCCCTATCCGCCTTTCGATAAGACTGTTCCTTCTGTGACTACCTGGTCAGGTCTATGCCCCCCAACAACCCTCTGTCCTCCTGGCACCTTCCCCTGCCACAGTAGGATTGCAAAACCTGCGCCCACAGCTCCCGCCTCACTTCCATCCATGGCCCAAAAGAGCCTTCCACATCCATCAAAGTTTCACCTGCACTTTCACACATGTCATTTACTGTGTCCGTTGCTCCCGATGTGGTCTCTTCTACATTGGGGAGACAGGACGCCTACTAGCAGCGCACTTCAGAGAACAACTTCGGGACACCTGCACCAATCACCCCCACGATCCCATGGCCGAACACTTCAACTCCCGCTCCCACTTTGCCAAGGACATGCAGGTCCTCAGCCTCCTCCACCGCCACTCCTTAACCACGTGATGCTGGAAGAAGAACACCTCATCTTCCGCCTTGGGACCGTCCAACCCCAGAGCATCAATGTGGACTTCACCAATTTCCTTATTTTCCCTCCCCCCACCTTACCCCAGTTCCAACCTTCCAGCTCAGCATCGTTCTCATGACCTGTTCCACCTGTCAATCCCACCTATCCACCCCGCCCTCCTCTCTAACCTATCACTTTCACCCCCACCTCCATCCACCTGTTGTACTCTCAACTGCCTTCCTCCAGCCTCACCCCCCCTTCCATTTATCTCTCCACCCTTGAGGCTCCCAACCTCATTCCTGATAAAGGGTCTTTGCCCAAAATGCCAATGTTCCTGCTCCTCAGATGCTGCCTGACATGCTGTCCTTTTCCAGCACCACACTTTTGACACTAATTGGGCCTGAGCCGGGGTGAGTAAATTAGAGCAGTATTAGGAGTGTGTTAATTGGGGTTGGGTTAGTGGTAGGTTCATTGGGGCAGAGTAAGGCATGGGTTCATCAGGGCAGAGTAAGGGATGGGTTAATTGGATCTGGGTTGGTGATAGGAGAAAGTGAGGACTGCAGATGCTGGAGACCAGAGTTGAAAAGTGTTGTGCTGGAAAAGCGCAGCAGGAGAATCGACGTTTCGGGCTTATGCCTGAAACACCGATTCTCCCACTCCTCGGATGCTGCCTGGCTTGCTGCGCTTTTCCAGCACCACACATTTCAAATCTGGGTTGGTGATAGGCTAATTGGGTCAGGGCAACAGATGGGTTAATTGGGGCTAGATTGGGGGTGGATTAGTTGGGTCAGAGCAAGAGGAGGGTTAATTGGGGCTGGGTTAAGGTGAGTTATTTGGGCCAGGGTAAGGGGGAGGCTAATTGCGGAAGGGATATAGTGAAGCCCTCCAGAAGAAGGGCTTATGTCCGAAACGTCATCCTCCTGTTCCTTGGATGCTGCCTGACCTGCTGTGCTTTTCCAGCAACACATTTTTCAGCTCTGATCTCCACCATCTGCAGTCCTCACTTTCTCCTTTTCCTGTGAATATGCTACCTGATTAAGGTGATCAGTGAAACCTGACACATTCGCAGAAGAAATTGTGGAAAGTTGGACAAATCAACTGATCCAGGCAGGTTTTGGCAAAGGTCACTTTGCTTTGGTTGTGAATTAATAGTCAATGTCTTGACAGGAACTGAAGGAGTCAGAAATGAATGGGAAGATCCGTGGCTACAGAGTGACATTTGGATGTGAACCTGACACCAATCATCCTGAGGTCACTTTGTGCAATACAACAAGTTTGAGCTGCAGAATCTCAACTCCGAAAGGAGATGGCAACATCTGTGTTCGTGCTTACAACGGTGCTGGGCACTCACCTGCTGCATTGCTGGCACTGCCGACTCTCCACCAGACAGGCAAGTTTCATACAGCACTCTATTGCCTCTTAATTCCAGGGTTGGGGGTGGGGGGTGGGGGTGGGTTGTAAATTGTAGTGTCTGCATTCTATTCCACTGGGAACTGACAAAAAGAAGTTAAGAGGAAGAAAGAGCAAGAGAATGAGAGAAATGAAGAAATGGAAAAGGTGGAGGAATAGACCAAAAACATGGTGTGGGTTGGAAGGGTTTAAGAGTGAGGGTAATGTGAGGTGGCAGGGATTGGGAGGAAAGTCAAGACGACTCCGGTGTGGAGTGGGGGAGGAGATGTGGGCTGGAGATTGAGATTGATAAAATGGAAAGTATTATATAGAGTCTATATAAATAGACAAACTCCTCCAATTCACCTATTTTAGACTCCAGTTGTCAGAAAGCATTGTTCAGATTTCTGTACCTCTCAAGGATTACTATTGCAAGTAAATAAACTCAAGCTACAGATAAACAATTATAAACTTGTGGAATATAACTGTGCTGGTTAAAATGCTAATAACACTTTATAAACTCACCCTGTGAACACATGAACACACCATCACTGATGCACATTACAATGACCGAGACATGAGTGTCATGAAGAAAGGAGAAAAAAATGAGAAAACAGTTCAATGGTCAGTGCTCACAGGGTGTGTTGGCATGGTTCTTGTGCTGTTCAGAATGCTGCTTCTCATCTTTCTCTGGATACTCTTATTAGATTTCGGGATGCACAGGATGACTAGTTCACAATCATTTTAGACAGTGTATTTAAAAAGGTGTTTACTGCTGAGAACAGAGAGCTCCTGAGCTGACAAAGGTCTGAAACCTTTTGACATTGTCTCCAGCCGAAAGCGGTTCAGCTCACTGGGATCCAATCACTTAGCTGTTGACAGACAGAAGACCTTTGTTATCATTATCTGGTCACTAGTCCACAAATCAATCAGCTACTCATTGCTTGCTGAATCTCCATTTGTACAGTCATTGTATCCAGTTCATCTGCAAACTAGATTCAGAGGATTACAACAATGCAACTTTGACCAGGCTCATCCATACCAACCAGGTTTCCTCAACTGAAATGGTTATTTGCTCGCATTTGGTCCACATCCCTGTGAATTTTTCCTCTCCCCGTTTCTGACCAGATGTCTTTTAAATGTTGTAATTTACCTCACCACTTCCTCTAGCAGCTCATTCCATATACACCACCATCCTCTGTGTATTAATAATTGCCCCTCAGGTCCCTTTTAAACCTTTCCCCTCTTACCTTAAACCTATGCCCTCTAGTTTTAGACTCCCCTACCCTGGGGAAAAACCTTTGACTAGTCACCTTATCAGCCACTTGGGACAGTCAGAGTCCGAATCCTCTCCTCATCAGATCAGAATCTGTCTAGGATCCTTCAGCTTACAGAACAGAAAAATGGTCCTTTGACACAGCTGTGCTGCTGAAAAAAAGCTACTTAAACTATTCTAATTCCATTTTCTAATACTTGGCCCATAGCTCTTGGCATCACAGGTACATCTAAAATGCTATCACCCTTCCAGGCAGTAGATTCCTACTTCCCTCTGGGGTGAAAACAGTTTTTCCTCACAATTCCTCTAACTGTCTGCCCCTTACCTTCAAATTATGTCCCTCTGGCCATTGATCTCTCCATTAAGAGGAAACATTTTTTCTGTTTACATCTCAGTCATATACACTCAATCCCCTCTGGTCTAAGGAAAATAACCCCAGTCTATCTAAATTCTATCTGTGTAAGTGAGACTCTCCAGCCCAGGAAACACCCTGGTAGATCTCAAATTCAGCCTCTCCAGTGCTCTGACATCTTTTCTTTGATGCTCGAGCTGCACACAATACTCCAGCTGTGGCTTATTGTGGGTTTCTTCCTGGAATGAGAGAGGTGCAGATATAAAGGAAGGGAACTTCTGCTTCAGGGCAGAGGATAGGGGTGAAATCCAAATGAGTACTTTGTGTCAATCTTCACCCAGGAGAAAGAAATGGAGGATAATGAGATTGATGTGGAGCATGCTAAAATGCTCGGGCATTTTGAGATCAAGAAAAAAATCTTTTGAAGAACGTTAAAGTGGATAAGTCCCCCACAGCCTGATGGTATGTACCCCAGGTCATTGAGAGATGCAAGTGAGGAGATTGCTGGGGCCTTAACCAAGGCCTTTGTATCATTGCTAGTCACTGGAGAGGCCCTGGAGGACTGACAAGTAGCTAATATTGTTCAAGGGAAATAGGCATAATCCAGGAATAAATAGTTGGTTGGAAAGCTTTTGGAAAGAATTCTTCAGGACAGGATTTCCACACATTTGGAAAAACATGGCTTAATTAGGGACAGAGCATGGTTTTGTGTGGGGCAGTCATGTCTTACTAAGTTGATGTGATTTTCTTTTGAGTTGATGAAGGTGATCAATGAGGAAACCACCACAGCGGCTTGCCTGCTGGATTCAGAATGGCTTGCCCACAGAAGACAGAGTGTAATGGTGGAAGGGTATTCTTCTGGCTCGAGTTCCATGGTGAACGGTGTTCTGCAGGGATCTGTGCTGGAACCCCTGCTGTTTGTGTGATATATAAATGACTTGAATGAAACTATAGGTGTATGGATTAGTAAGTTTGCATATGGAGTTATGGTTAGTGTAGAAGGTTGTCAAAGGATACAATGGGATGTGGATCAGTTGCAGATGTGGTGGAGAAATGGGAGATGGAGTTAGTAGGTCAGTGTGAGGTGCTGCACTTTGGGAGATCAAATATTAAGGAAAAGAATACAGTTAATGACTGGACCTTAAACATCATTGATGTAGAGAGGGATCATTGGGTTGAAGTCCAAAGCTTCCAGACAGTGGCCACACAGTAGATGAGTTGGTAAAGAAGGTGTTTGACATGCTTGTCTTTATTGGTCAGAGAATTGAATACGAGACTCCGGATGTTATATTGCAGCCTTTTAAGACTTTGGTTAGGGCACACTTAGAGTATTATATTCAATTCTGGTTGCCACAGAAAAAAATCAGCACTTTGGAGAGTGTGCGGAAAAGGTTTACCAGAATGCTGGCTAGATTAGAGAAAAAGTCAAGTTGTTTTCTCTGGTGTGATGGAGGCAGCGGGGAGACTTGATAGATATCTATAAAGTTATGAGATGCACAGATAAGATTGACAGTCAGAATGTTTTTGCCAGAGTTGAAATGTCTAATACTAGGGGGCATGCATTTAAGATGAGAGGGAGGAAAATGTTTTGAGAGTGGTAGGAGTCTGGAACATGCTGCCGGGGTAGTGGAGAAGGTAGATATGATAGGTGCATTTAAGGGATTTTTATATAAACACATGAATGTCAGGAATGGAGGGATATGGACCAAGGGCAGGCAGAAGGGATTTGTTTAATTTGGTGTCCTATTTGACACAACATCACGGGCCTGTTCCTGTGCAGAAAATGAATGGAATAGCTGTTATTTTTGGTGCAGGTGGGAAGTTCCCCCAAGCAACTGAGTCGGCAGAGGGCTTGCAGAATGTGTGGATAACAGCAGTGAGGCAGATATTGTGCATAATAATGAGGGTGGTAGAGCATGAACCTTTTGGGGAGGTTGATGCAGTAAACAGTCTGAGCTCCTAGAGGTATGGTGGAATTTAGCTGGCAATGGTCACTGACATTCTTCACCAGAGGGCTGTCAAAGCTGCATCGTTAATATTCAAGACTGAGACAGATTTGAAATGTATAAGGGAATCAAGAGTGATAGCAAAAATGTAGAATTGAGGTGTATCAGATCAGCCACGATCTCATTGAATTGCAGGGCAGACTCTATGGGCTGAATCGCTTAAATCTGCTTCTGTGTGTCATGGTCATTTTCTCCAGATGGATACCCTGGGTGATAACTCTGACATAGTCCTCTAACATAGACATAGACCTCTCTGCTGGCCCTGAGATAAGAGAATGTCCTGCTTTTTCATTGCTGTCCATCAGTTCCTCTAGGACCCTGTCCACAAAATGAGAAACCAATTTCTCCTTGTCTGCCATATCCAACTCTCTTCCCAGCCCCTCCCCCTCCTTCCCACTGTTCCCTGCCACCAACCTGGTTAATTCCTCTTATTGACCAACCAGGTCGTACCCCGTACCTGTCTTCACTTTTCCCCACTTCATCACCCTGTCCCTGCCTCCCCCTTTACCTTCAGCTCCCCCCACACCCACCCTCCATCCTGAAGAAGGGTTGCACCCGAAATGTTGACTTCTACACCTCCTCATGCTACCAGGCTCGCTGTGTTCTTCCAGTGTCCTGTCGGTCCACATTTCTGGGCCAAATGTCAGGGCAGTCCCAGACTGACGATGCTTATCTGGATGTATAGCAGCCTCTTAAAGATGACCTAGGGATGTTAGTTACTTCTGAGATATCCCAGCAGTAGTTAGTCATTCTGGTAATAGCAGGAGTTAGGATGAGGTGAGAGTCACATGAGAGGTGCCAAAGGGGCCGACTCAGAGTCCTTAGTCAATTTAGCAAATTTGGTGAGATGATGTGAGAAAGCACTCTGGGTCACATGGAGAGAAACGTTAAAATGCATAATGTAGATATATACGCATGAAGTAAAACAGTTTTGCAACAGAACACCCACAAAAAAAGGTATGCGTGTCAGGTGCACTCTTCAAGTGAGAACCAGGTCAAATACACCAGATTGTGGGGAAGGGGGGATGGTGAGGAGTAAAGACTGGTAAAAACAGGATTTAGAATAGGGAAAGCAAAAACCTTCTACTGGTATGTTAGTCGTAAGAAGTGAAGTGGATACTATTTGGGAGAAGGATGATAGACACTCTGATGTGCTACAAAAGGTTAGAATGTTTGTGTCAATGTTTACTAAGCAAGAGAGTTATGACAAAAAAAAAGTTAAAGATTGATTTGTAGAGATAATCAAAAGGGTGAAAATTGAGAGGGAGGAGATACTAGAAAAAATGGCTATCCTTCGAGAATAACTCACGTTATCTGGATAGTTTGCATTCTCTATTACTGAAGCAATGAATCCAATGGCAGTGGAAAAACTTGCCAGAATCTTCCTTGGTGCCTTTGATTTGGGGGCAGTGCAAAAGGATGACACAGTTCAAAGTTTGTGAGAAGGTTTGTAGCTTGGGTGCTCGTTGTTGTGGTTCTGTTCGCCAAGCTGGGAATTTGTGTTGCAGACGTTTTGTCCCCTGTCTAGCTCGGCGAACAGAACCACAATAACGGATTATACAGTATCAAATATAATACCCATATTCATGAAAACAGGGAAGGACAATCCGAACAATTACTGATCAGTCAGTTTAACATCACTAATATATTAGCGTTTAGCAATTCCATCTTTCAAATTGAGAATGACATCTGTCAAACCAGATCAATTTTCAGATCCCTAGGAATAATATTACAATGCCTGCTTTCACCTTCCAGTCAGTGGTGTCAAAACCTCTGTGCTTCAATATGCCTTTCATTGGGTTTGTCAAGGACAGCCAGCAAGGATTTATAAAATGCAGTTAATTAGAACAAAGGGCCAGAGTATGCAATTTGGCCTTTTCAGCCTGCTCCACCATTTAGAGTCATAGAGTCAGAGATGTACAGCATGAAAACAGACCATTCAGCCAACCAGATATCCAAAATTAATCTAGTCCCATTTGCTAGCACTTGGTCCATAAACCCTTCCTATTCATGTACCCATCCAGATGTCTTTTAAATGCTGTAATTGTACCAGCCTCCACCACTTCGTCCGGCTGCTCATTCCATACGCTCCCATTGCCTTCTGCATGAAAAAGTTGCCCTTTAGGTTCCTTCTAAATTTTTCCCCTCTATTTCTGGACTCCTCCACCCCAGGGAAATGACCTTGTCTATTTACGTTCTTCATGACTCTCATGACTTGATAAAGCTCCAATTTCCTTCTTAAATTTAAATTTACTCAATATCTCAAATGTACAGTAGGACAGTGAATTCCACAGATTCTTGACTCAGTGAGAGCAGTAATTTCTTCTCATCTCGGTTTTAAATCTGCTACTTCTTATTCTAAAACTGTGGTACCATTATTCAGGAAGAGAACAAGGAATAGTCCAGGAAATAACAGGCCAGTGATGGGGAAACTTTTAGATGCAATTCTGAAGGACAGAATTAATTTACTTTTAGGGAGGCATGGATTAATCAAGATAAGTCAGGATAGTTTTGTTAATGGGAGGTCATGTCTGACCAACTTGATTGAATTGTTTGAACAGTTGGCTTGGTGTGCAGATGGGGCAATGCTTTTGATGTAGTCTACTTCACTTGAGCAAGAGTTTGATAAGATCCTGGCTGGGATACTGTCAGCATAGGTAAAAGCTTAATGGGATCCAAGGAAATTTGGCAAACTGAATCCACAAATGGTTGAGTGACAGGGAGCAGATGATGATGGTTGACGGGTGTTTTTCTGACTGGATATCTGTGTCTATTGGAGTCCCACAGGGAACAGTGCTGTGGTCCTTGCTGTTTGTGGTTTAAAATCAATGATTTAGACTTGAATGCAGGAGATTCAATTAGCAAGTTCACAGATCATTAAATCGCAGTATCCTCACAGTGTGGAAACAGGCCATTTAAACCAACAAGTATATTTCAGTATTCACCAGAGAGAGGGGCCTTGTTGATAGTGAGTACACCATGCACCAGGTTAATAGGCTTGAACAGATTGATATTAAGAAAGTGGATGTGCTGGAAATTCTGGGAAGCATCAAGATAGGTAAGTCTGCAATGCCAAACCAGATCATAGAATCATAGAATAGAATCCCTACAATGAGTAAACAGGCCATTTTGGCCTAACAAGTCCACACTGACCCTCCGAAGAGTATTCCATCCAGACCCATTCACCTAATATTTTACATTTCCCCTGACTAATGCACCTAATGTACACATCCCTGAATGCTATGGGCAATTTAGCATGGCCAGTTCAGCTAACCTGCACACTTTCAGATTGTGGGAAGGAATCAGAGCACCCAGAGGAAACCCATGCAACACAGGGAGAATGTGCAAACTCCACATTGACAGGTGTCTGATATTGGAATCGAACCCGGGTCCCTGGTGCTGTGAGGCAGCAATGCTAACCACTGAGCCACTATGCTGCCCAAATATCCTTGGTTACTATGGGAAGTGAGGAAGGAGATTGCTGTGCCTCTGGCATCCTCGCTGTACATGGAGGCAGTACCAAATAATTGGAAGGAGGTGAATGTTGTTCCTTTGTTCAAGAAAGAGAATAGGGAAGTCTCTGGGAATTACAGACCAGTCAGTCTTATGTCTTTGGTAAGCGAGGATTCTAAGAGATAGGATTTATAGCTATTTGGAAAAACATAGTTTGATTCAAGATAGTCAACATGGCTTTGTGAGGGGCAGGTCATTGCCTCACAAGTCTTATTGAGTTCTTTGAAGATGTGACGAGACAAGTTGATGAAGGTCGAGCAGTGGATGTGGTGTGTATGGATTTCAATAAGACATTTGATCAGGTTCCCCATGGTAGGCTCATTCAGAGAGTTAGGAGGTATAGGATACAGGGACATTTGGGCTGTCTGGATACAGAATTGGCTGGCTGAAAGAAGACGGCAAGTGGTAGTGGATGGAAAGTATTGCACCTGGAGGTTGGTGACCAGTGATGTCTCATAGGGATCTGTTCTTGGGCCTCTGCTCTTTGTAGTTTTTATAAATGACTTGGATGAAGAAGTGGAAGGGTGGGTTTGGCGATGACACAAAGATGGTAGGTGTTGTAGATAGTGTCGAGGGCTGTTGCAGACTACAAGACATTGACAGGATGCAGAGCTGGACTGAGAAGTGGCAGATGGAGTTCAACCTAGATAAATGTGAAGTAATTCATTTTGAAGATTGAATTTGAATGTTGAATACAGGGTTAAAGGCAGGATACTTGGCAGTGTTGAGGAACAGAGGGATCTTGAGGTCCATGTGCACAGATCCCTCAAAGTTGCCACCCAAGTTGATAGGGTTGTTAAGAAGGGATATGGTATGTTGGCTTTCAGTAACAGGAGGATTAAGTTAAAGAGCCGTGAGGTTTTGCTGCAGCTCTGTAAAATGCTGGTTGGACCACACTTGGAATATTATGTCCAGTACTGGTCGTCTCATTATAGAAGGATGTAGATGCTTTACAGAGGATGAGATTTACCAGGATGTAGCCTGGATTGGAAGGTTTGTCTTATGAAGAGAGGTTGAATGAACTCTGGCTTTTCACACTGGAGAGAAGAAGAAAGAGAGGTGACTCTCTTGGTCCTCCAGTTCCGCCCTTTCCTCCCATTTGCAGAGTTGATTCAGGTGTGACTCAGCAGCTAAGCACCAGAAACATTAAGGGACAAGGGATGTTAGAGTTGATATCTTGTGATGCGGTGAAAATATCCCGAATCTTGGACCAGGAGGCTGGGTTCAATTCACAGCTTGTGCATCAGAGAGCGGCGGGAGCTGCGCGGAAGTGAAGTTGGAGCGCAAAGCCGGTCAGGAAGGTAAGTGATTGTTATTTGAGTGGATGTGTTCTAGACCCCAGGTCCTTCAAAATAGGGTCTCGCTCCCACCCTCCTCATCTAACCTAAATTAAAAGTCCACAGACTTGTCCCAAAAAGAGGGTCCAAGGAAGTTCCTGTGGATTGAAGAGTGAGGCTTTAGCTCAGGAGTCTTTGACAAAGAGGTTGAGTGAAGTGATTACGCCACAGTTGAAGAGGGTGAAGACATGACTGCCAAGCTGGTTCAGTGTATTAAGTGCTTGATGTGGGAGGTCAACAACTCTGGTGTGTCTGGCTCGTATAAATGTGGAAAGTGTGTGCACGTTCAACTACTGACAGAGCATATTGCAGCATTGATGAAAGAACTTGAGGACCTTAGGCTCATCCGAGACAACGAGACCTTTCTGGACAAGACCTTCAGCGAGGTTATTACACCGAAGAGAGCAGACGATGAGGAAGGCAGAGAGGAGGCAGGTGCAAGAGACCCCAGGGGAAGTACCTGTCAGGAACAAGTTGAATCTTTTGGAAATAGTAGAGACAAATGACACTGCCAGTCCGCGAGCCGGCCAGTCTGTCAATCAAAAGTTGGCGTGGAGGCAGAGCGAAAGAGTCGGACATTGCACAGAGCCGTGGTAATAGGGGACTCCATAGTGAGAGGAACTGACTGGGATTTTTGTGGCAGCAGGCGGGACTTAAGGATGGTGTGTTGCCTTCCTGGTGCCAGGGTTAAAGACATCACAGACGGAGTGCAGGAAATCCTCAAGGATGAAGGTGAAGAGCCAGAGGTGGTGGTAAATGTCGGCACAAATGATGTCTGGAAGAAGAGGAGGAACATACTACAGCGGGACTTTGGAGAACTAGGAAGAAGGCCGAAAAGCAGGACGTACAGGGTGGTTATCTCCGGTTTGCTGGTGAGGCCAGAAACAGGGATAATGGACTTGAACGTGTGGCTGGGGAACTGGTGCAGGAGGCAAGGATTTAAATGTTTTGTGGTAAGCATAAATTATACAAGAGAGACAGTTTGCATCTTAATAGGTTAGGGACCAGCATTCTGGCAGGCAGGTTTGCTACTGCAACACAACTACATTTAAACTAAGTAGTGGGGGGGAGGGGACAAACTGGATGTTTAAGAAGGAAATTGAAGGGAAAGTTAGAACAAGGGAAGTCAAGAAAGACAACTGTATCAATGAAGCAGAAAACTCAAAAAGGGATCATGCTGTAAGGTTGAGTGAAATAGGAGTTGATGGGAAGGGTGAGGGCAGTAACAAATTAAAAATACTACATATGAATGCATGAAGCATTAGAAATAAGATGGATGAGCTTGAGGCTCTTTTGGAAATTGGCAGATACGATATTGTGGAGTTAACTGAGACATGGCTTCAAGTGGACAGGGCCTGGGAAATGAATATTCAAGGCTACACGTGCTATTGTAAGGACAGACTGACGGGCAGAGGGGGTGGGGTGGCCATGTTGGTAAGGGATGATATTCAGTCCCTTGCATAGGGGGACCTAGAATCAGGGGATGTAGAGTCAGTATGGGTAGAGCTGAGAAATTCTAAGGGTAAAAAGACCCTCTTGGGAGTTATCTACAGGCCTCCAAATAGTAGTCTGGATGTTGGATGTAAGTTGAATCAGGAGCTGAAATTGGCCTGTCGCAAAGATGTTACTACAGTTGTTATGGGGGATTTTAACGTGCAGGTAGACTGGGAGAATCAGGATGGTATTGGACCTTAAGAAAGAGACTTTGTGGAGTGCCTCTGAGATGGATTCTTAGAATAGCTGGTGCTGGAGCCGACCAGGGAGAAGGCAATTCTGGATCTGGTATTGTGCAACAAACCAGAATTGATCAGGGACCTCGAAGTGAAGGAGCCATTGGGAAGTAGTGACCATAATACAATAAGCTTCAATCTGCAATTTGAGAGGGAGAGGGCACAATTGGAAGTGACAATATTTCTGTTGAATAAAGGGAACTATGGAGCTATGAGGGAGGAGCTGGCCAAAGTACAATGGTGCAATACCTTAGCAGGAATGACAGTGGAGGAACAATGGTGGATATTTCTGTGTATAATGCAGAAGATGCAGGATCAGTTCATTCCAAAAAGGAAGAAACCTCCTCCTAGGAGGAGGCATGGGTGGCCGTGGCTGACGAGGGAAGTTAAGAAACATATAAAGTTAAAAGAGAAAAAGTATAACATAGCAAAGATAAGTGGAAAACGGAGGATGGGAAGCTTTTAAAGAACAACAGAGGATTACTAAGAAGGAAATACGCAGAGAAAAAATGAGGTACGAAGGTAAACTGGTCAAAAATATAAAGGAGGATTGTAAAAACTTTTTTAGGTATGTGAAAAGCAAAAAAATGGTTCAGATTAAAATTGGGCCCTTGAAGACAGAAACAGGGGAATATATTACGGGGAACAAAGAAATGGCAAAAGAATTGAATTGGTACTTCAGATCTGTATTCACTGGGGAAGACACAAGCAATCTCCCCGAGGTAATAGTGGCTGAAGGACCTGAACTTAAGGGAATTTATATTTGCCAGGAACTGATGTTGGAGAGACTGTTAGGTCTGAAGGTCGATAAGTCTCCTTGGCCTGATGGTCTATATCCCAGGGTACTGAAGGAGGTGGCTCAAGAAATCATGGATGCGTTGGTGATTATTTTCCAGAGTTCGATAGATTCAGGGTCAGTTACTGCGGATTGGAGGGTGGCTAATGTTATACCACTTTTTAAGAAAGTTGGGAGAGAGACAGCAGGAAATTATAGACCAGTTAGTCTGACTTCAGTGGTGGGAAAGATGTTGGAGTCTATTATAAAGGATGAAATTATGACACATCTGGATAGTAGTAACAGGAATAGGTCAGAGTCAGCATGGATTTATGAAGGTGAAATCATGCTTGACTAATTTTCTGGAATTTTTTGAGGATGTAACTCTGAAGATGGATGAGGGAGATCCAGTAGATGTAGTGTACCTGGACTTTCAGAAAGCTTTTGATAAAGTCCCACATAGGAGGTTAGTGAACAAAATTAGGGCGCATGGTATTGGGGGCAAAGTACTAACTTGGATTGAAAGTTGGTTGGCTGACAGGAAACAAAGAATAGTGATAAACGGCTCCATTTCGGAATGGCAGGCAGTGACCAGTGAGATACCACCGGGATCAGCGCAGCTTTTTACAATATATATTAATGATATAGAAGATGGTATTAGTAATAACATGATGATACTTAGCTGAGTGGCAGGGTGAAATGTGAGGAGGATGTTAGGAGATTATAGGGTGACCTGGACAGGTTAGGTGAGTGGTCAGATGCATGGCAGATGCAGTTTAATGTGGATAAATGTATGGTTATCCACTTTGGTGGCAAGAACAGGAAGGCAGATTACTACTTAAATGGAATCAATTTAGGTAAAGGGGCAGTACAAAGAGATCTGGGTGTTCTTGTACACCAGTCAATGAAGGTAAGCATGCAGGTACAGCAGGTAATGAAGAAGGCTAATAGCATGCTGGCCTTCATAACAAGAGGGATTGAATATAGAAGCAAAGAGGTTCTTCTGCAGCTGTACAGGGCCCTGGTGAGACCACACCTGGAGCATTGTGTGCAGTTCTGGTCTCCAAATTTGAGGAAAGACATTCTGGCTATTGAGGGAGTGCAGCGTAGGTTCACGAGGTCAAGAAAGAGTTGGATAGAGCTCTCAAGGATAGCGGAATCAAGGGTTATGGAGATAAGGCAGGAACAGGATACTGATTAAGGATTATCAGCCATGATTATATTGAATGATGGTGCAGGCTCGAAGGGCAGAATGGCCTACTCCTGCACCTATTGTCTATTGTCTACTTGATAGAGGTGTACCAGGTAATGAGAGGCACAGATAAAGTAGGTAGCCAGAGACGTTTCCCCAGGCCAGGAATGGCCTACGAGGGGTCTTAATTTTAAGGTGATTGGAAGGGATAGAGGAGCTGTCAGAGGTTGGTTCTTTACGCAGAGAGTGGTGGGTGCATGGAATGCACTGCCAGCAGTAGTAGTAGAGATGTTAGGGTTATTTAAGTGACTGCTTTCCAAGCACATGGATGGGGTGGCATGGTGGCTCAGTGGTTAGCACTGCTGCCTTAAAAGTACCAGGGACCCGGGTTCGATTCCAGCCTCAGGCAACTATATGTGTGGGTTTCTTCTGTGTGGTCTGGTTTCCTCCCACAATCCAAAGATGTGCAGTTAGGTGAATTGGCTATGCTAAATTGCATAGCATTCCGGGATAAGTAGTTCATTAGTCAGGGGTAAATATAGGACAAGTGAACGGATCTGGGTAGATTACTCTTCGGAGGGTCGGTGTGGACTTGTTTGGACTGAAGGGCCTGTTTTCACATTATAGGGATTCTATGGACGACAGTGAATTGAGGGGTGTGTAGGTTAGATTGACCTTGGATTAAGATAAATGCTTGGAACAATATTGTGGGCTGAAGGCCTGTACTGATCTGTGTTTTAAGTCCACATCAACCCTCAGAGTAAATCACCCAGACCCATTCCTCTACCCTATTGCTCTACATTTACCCCTGACTAATGCACCTAACCTACACATCCCTCAATACTATGAGCAATTTAGCATGGCCAATTCACCTGACCTGCACATCTCTCGATCGTAGGAGGAAACTGGAGTGCCCAGAGGAAATCAATACAGGGACAGGGAGAATGTGCAAACTCCACACAGACAGTTGCCCAAGGCTGGAATCGAACCAGGATCCCTGGCACTGTGAGAGGCAGCAGTGCTAACCGCAGAGCTATCATGTTGCCCAAAATACAAAATTGACAGATTTGAAAATAGCGAGAGCAAAGTTCTTAGGTAATAAGGTATAGATGGTTTGGTCAGAAGGGCTGATTAGTGGCAGATCAAATTTAGAATCATAAAAGTTTACAGTACGGAAGGTGGCAATTTGACCCATTGTCTGTAGTAGCCCCCAAAAGTTCATAATCTTATAGTCAATTCTGTCACCTCTTAATCATCTCTGCTCCAAAGAGAATAAGCCCAATTTTCTAAACTTGTGTCTAAAATCCCTCATTCCTGATTCATTCTAACAAATCTCTGTTGCACTGACTCCAGAGCTTGAATGTCCTTCCTTAAACAAGGTGCCCAGGAATACCTCAAATGTGGTCTGACCAATAATTTGTAGAGTTATAGCTTCACTTCCTTGCTTTTATATTCTGCCTCTATTTATAAATCTAAGTATCCTGTAAGCCACCTTAACTGTTTCAACTCAGACATCTTCAGAGAATGATGCACTTGAACTACAAGACCCCACTGCTGCACTACTCCCTGTAAATTGTACTGTTGCGTCTGTGTTGTCTCAGTTTCTTCCACCAAAATGCATTACCCCATTTGGCAGATATCTGCCCAGTTGTCCTTCTGAAATCACTCAGCACCATCCTCACAATTCACTATTCTCCCTAGCCTGGCATAACCTGCACATTTAGAGATTTTTCTTTCAACACACATCTTAAAATTGTTGATATAAATCAAAAAAAGCAAAGGTCCTAACACCAATCCCTGGGGAACATCACTTTCAACTCACCTCGTCGAAGAAATGCCTATCAATATCTGCCAACTGTTTTAGCTAATTTATAATCTATGCTGCCAAGGACTCATCCATCCCAAATATTTCTAATAAGCCAACCAACCAACCTACCATGTGGCACCTTATCAAATGTTTTCTGAAATGCCTCATCCACTGCATGTGTCACAGCCTCAAACAAACTCTATTAAGTTTGTCAGACATGACCTTGACGAAGCCAAGGTCATGTCTGGAGATGCTGGAGATCAGAGTCGAGAGAGTGGTGCTGGAAAAGTACAGCAGGTCAGGCAGCATCTGAGAAGCAGGAGAATTGATGTTTCGAGCATAAGCTGTTCAACATGCTGAGGAAGAGTTATGCTTGAAATGTCGATTCTCCTGCTTCTCGAGTGCTGCCTGACCAGCTGTGCTTTTCCAACACCACACTCTTTGAAGCTATGTTGATTGTCCAGTATTAACTTATTTTTAATCTAATTGCATGTATACCTTATCCCAAATTATGGGCTTTATCAGTTTTCTGACTATTGATGTCAAGTTGAAAGGCCAGTAGTTTCCTGGGTTATCATTTAGCCCTTAAGCAATATGGACATGTTTGCAATCCTCCAGTCCCCAGGGACTAATTCTGTGTTCAGAGGCCTAGAAAATTTTGGTCAATGGCTCCACAATTTGCTCCCTTACCCCTCTCTCAGCAATCTAGGATGCCTTTTATCTTTATCTGGAGTGCTGCCAGCTTTTTGTGTTTAGCACCTATTCTTTATGAATCACTGTTCAATTTCTCAAAACCTACATTCTCAGCTAGGCCATTGTCACCGTTTTCTAATTTGGTAAAAATAGAAGCAAAGTATTTATTTAGCACCTCTGTCAGACCCTTTTGCTTCAGTGAGCAGGTTACCCTGCTTGTTGGTTATGGGCCTCATTCTATCCCTCACTAATCTTTTTACTATTAATTTAACTTAGAAAAATGTGAACTGATCCACTTTGGAGGAGATAATAAGGCAAGGGAGTACTTGATGAATGGCAGTACACTCGGAGGAATTGAAGTATCATGGAGCACTTGTCCCCAGATCCCTGAAGGTGGCAATACAGTTTAATAGATGGTTAATGCAGCTTACGGAACACGTGCATTTATCAGTTGTGGCATTGGTTTTGTGTGCAGTTCTGGTGACCAGACCATAGGAAGAATGTGATTACACAGGAGGTGGTTCAGAGGAAATTCACCAGGATATTGCCTGAGATGGAGCAACTTAGTGATTGAAGAAAAGCTGGAAAAGATCTGGTAGCTCTTTAGGGCAGTGAAAGTTGAGTTGGACCTGATTGAGGTGTATAAGATAGAGGAGTGTAGATAAGATAGGATAGAAAGCAGCTGTTCCCTTTATTTGAAGGGGCTATAATTGTGAAGTGAAGGCCAGGTGGTTTAGAAGAGATTTGCGGCAACTTTTCATCCAGAGTGGTGGGAATCTTGAAGGCACTTGCCTGGATGGTAGTAAAGGTGGAAAATTACACAATTTTTCACATAATTACTTAGATGAGTACTTGCAATGTCATAGCATTCAATGCTATGGCCAAGTGTTGGAAAGTGGGCCTAGCAGAAACAGGCTGGCACAGACTTGATGGACCTCATTCCATGGCTTTACAAGATAGATATTTTGTCATCGCTAAATGGGTGACTTTCTGCATTTGTTCAGCAAATAGTCAGTTCTTGTTTTTTCTGGCTTTCCTGAATCAATTTTGCTGCCTGAAATGTTAAATCCTGTTTCTCAGCAGCCCTTCCCAGATCATTCACTCTGTCCATGGTGCCTTGTCTGAAGTTTGTTACTGTACAAATTTAATTTTAAAAATTCCTTTGGAAGCTTCTTTGAATAATCCTGGTTTCCATAGTCTAAATAAATTCTTCCCACTTGAACTGTCATTTCATTTATGTATCTGGCTTGTTATTTTCACCCTTGATTGACTCTACTTTCCTCTTTGAGATTCTGTCTGCTTAGGCTTCTAAATTTACCCTTCATTGATTTAATTCTGGCTATGAGCTATGCTGGAGAAAGTGAGGACCGCAGATGCTGGAGATCAGAGCTGAAAATGTGTTGCTGGAAAAGCGCAGCAGGCCAGGCAGCATCCAAGGAGCAGGAGAATCGCCGTTTCGGGCATGAGCCATTCCTCCATTCCTGAAGAAGGGCTCATGTCCAAAACGTCAATTCTCCTGCTCCTTGGATGCTGCCTGGCCTGCTGCACTTTTCCAGCAACACATTTTCAGCTTTGAGCTTTGCTGGTTCTCTGAACTTGGCTTAATTAGTGTTATGGCTCTTGAGTTCCTTTCTAGTAGCTGTGTCTTGTGGTGTGCACCCCACTACAGCAGCTTTGTTTACTCTGAGCTGTAAGTGTTTCTTTAAATTTCAAACAACCTAGCAGTAGAGGGGCTTATCTTACACAGATGGAGTTTACTGCATGCTAACAATCGGGTGCAGCTTTCTTGAGTAAGATAGACATTGTAACTAAGATAATTGGGTGATTGTGGAAGATACTTCTGTCCACTTCACCTCAAAATCCTAAAACATTTTATCTTTCCTCACACAAGCCCTTTAAAATGCACTTTATGTGGAGCTTAATGCAGACTTCATACTTTCAAAACCATTTACAGACTGTTTCTTCTTTGGTATTTTTGATTGCGGCATGAAACAAGAGCTGTTGTAAAACTGAGGATTATTGAAGGATCACTGCAGTTTTGAAAGCAAGCTACTGGCTATTCATTGTAGGTGTTTTTCTCACAACTGCTGGTTCAAGTAGTAGATGTTTTGCAGAGGAGCTGGAACTAAGGGCTCTGCACAAATGGAGATGCAACAAGTTATTAATTGGTTTGCAAATTAGTGACCAGTTATTGACAAAGGCCTTCTGCCTGTCAACAATCATGCAATTAGTTCTCAGTTAACTGAACAGCTTGGGCTATGGATATGAAAGTGAGAAACCATCAGCTCTCTGCAAGCTCAGAAGCTCTCTTTGTTCTCCACAGTGGAAGCCACTTTAAATCTGAAGAAAACCATTTATTTTTCTTTCAGCAATTGCTGTACATTTTAGTACTGAGTCATAGACCTAAATGTTAACCGGTCACCCTGTGCCTCCTGCAAGTAAGTGAAAGCATCTGGAGAAAATGACAAAGAAGCAACATTCCGAGCAACATAAGATTCATTCCGACAAATGCTGCGAACAGAGGCCAATCTTTCTATCTGTCGATAACATCTCTGTTTTTTTCTTGTCTTTAACTCTGTATGTGGTTAAGGGAGAGTTCATAACAGGGTTTTGAATTTTAGTTTGTAATGTTATCAAACTAATTTATAATAAATAACAATTCTTGTTAAGTACAGAAACCAAACCTATACTTGCTGCCAACCTAGGTCTAATGGAAGGTATTTGGGGAATTCTGTGCACTTTTAAAAATCTTTAACTTTTGTGATGACTTCGGGAATAGCCGTGCATGATTGTCAGTGCTCTGCTCCAATGTGGTGTATCATCAATTGTATTGCTGTGGGTTTGGAGTTACAATCACATGTAGGCCTGTCTGGGTAAAGAGGACAGATTTACTTCCCTAAAATGGTATCAACGGTTCAGGTAAAAGTAAAAGTATTCACCTCATCCCAAATTCATTCAACAGGAATTAAAAATGAGGTTACACATTGATCTCAGACAGTTCATATTTTGAGTCGGTCTACTATCAGTTCAGCGTTCTGACTTATGGATTATTTGCTTATTCACCTTTCTCAGGTATTGCTGCTCTTCATCCATTCGTAAACATCATCCCGATTACAGAGCATAGTCTCCAAATTTATTGGACACATCCAAGCATCCCAGTTCTTGGTTATATAGTAGAATGGTGTAAAATGTCAGAAGAATATTCTTGTGAAATCAATTGGAAGAAAGTTTCAGCAGACAGCACTGGTTCCATTCTACAAGGTAAGGAGTCATTATCTGCCATCATAGACTGAATGTGTTATCACAGACGAGGAGGAATTGAATTACATTATTGCATTGCCCTCTATGGGCGGGTTCTTATTTCCTTTTCCATTTTACAGAAAAGGTAGGCGCAATACTCTGCTTCCCAAAGTTTGCGAAGTTCAAGTTTTGAAAAAAAATGAGCAAGGCAAATTCCTTAAGATGAAGGCTCTGTTGAGTTTATTAACAAATTATTTGTCTTTCTGTGCAGTTTGTCACTCTTTTCTGACCACTCACCAGACTCATTCAACCGCATCCTTATGCTGATGGATGCTTCTCTTACATCATCATCATCTTCAGCAAGAGCACTACACCAATTGGATGAAAACATGCCATTACAGATTCTTGCATATCTGTTCTTTCACCTCAATATCATGTCATAGAGACAGCAAACCCAACAAATCAACTTCAGTATCCTTGGATTTGCAGCTCTGTAAAATGAAACTTTCAATGACCCTCCATATTGCCCAGTTGTTACTAATCAGATTTTTAAAATAACATATCAGGCAACAAATTTAAACTTAAAAAAAACCTTAATTTTTTATTAATAATAACATTTTAGCAAAACATAGATAAACAGCAAGGCAATTTATGGCCATTAGCCCAATCCTCTTTATACACCATCCCTGGCACAAATGGACAAACAGATACAGTTAAGGGATATCATGTTGTGAGTATGTTTGCCAAGCTGGTAGATTGATTTGCAGATGCATTATACGTGCGGAGATATCAGCAAGTTCACATTGGTTACAAATATTGGATTTCATTGTTAATTGTATCCAGGACTGCACTGAATTAATCGCCTCACAACATTGCAGTTTCTGGACAATGATAATTATAATAAGTTTGAATTTCCTATTTAGTGTGAGGGAGAGAAGAATGGGTCTAGGACTCTTGTTTAAATCTAAATAAATGTCAGAACAAGGGTATGGAGACAGAGCTGGCTAAAATCAACTAGAAAATGAAGATGGTTTAGTAGATTCATTTGTTATTATTTAAGGTCGTGTTTAATATTTTCAGCAAAGTTATGAAACAGTTAGAATCAGAGATTCTCAGAGTGCATCTCTGTGGTTAACCAAGGAGTTTAATGATAATATCAAATTAAAATAAAAAAATGAACATCTCTAAAGATTGGTGATAGATTAAAAAAAAGGGGTAAAAATTTAAAGAGAAAGAAAGCCAGAGAAATAAAAGCAGTAAGAATGTTTGTAAGGATTGTCAAAGGAAAACAGCAAGTAAAATGAAAGCTAGTCCTCCCAAGAAAGTCTTCAAAATCAACCATAGTCAGAGATATACAGCACAACAAAGAACCCTTCATCCCATCAAGTCTTCACCAGTCAAAAATCATCATGTAACTTGTTAATCCCATTTTCCAGCACTTGGTGCATAATGGATAATGAAAAAAAATGAAATTTTTAACAAATATTTTTGGAGATTCTGCATTGTGTTCAACTTGAGTAACATCCCAGAACCATGCCAGGAATTCCTGGGATAAACGTTGGGGGGTGGGTTGAAGGAACAAAGTTAAAACAATTAGAATCTCTCATGAGAGGACACAGGAAATGTCATACCACAGTCTGACCAGTCCTAGATTTGATGGACTGCATTCTAGGGTCTTAAAATACAGTTGCTACAGGGATAATAGATGAATTGTTTTTATTTTTCTAAAATTCCATAGATTCTGGAAAGTTCCATCAGATTGAAAAGTCATGAACATAACTCTTCTGTTCAAGAAAGAGATGAAATGGGAAATAGGAAACTACAAGCAAATTAACATCTTTCATAGGGAAAATGCTGGAATCAGCTCTTAAGGGAAGTTATAGGAGGACAGTTAGAAGTTCTTAACACAATCAGGCAATGCCAACATGCTTTCGTGAAAGGCAAATGTATTTGACTAACTTACTGTAATTACTTCAGGAAGTAACAAACTGTGGACCAAAGGTATATGCAGATTTTTAAAAGGCATTTTACAAGGTTTTAAAGGTATCAAGAGTTACTACACAAAATAACCTCTTGTGTTTAGGGATTAGCATCCCCACTTTTCCAGTACTGTTTCTAAGAGAGAGAAATCTACCCTTGAATTCTTACAACCACGAGGTCTTCTTTCGAACTCATCTCACACAATAGCTCTATTCCAGTCATGGCTGCTATCTTCTTATTGGTTTAAAGAATGATACAGTTAGCAAATCCAAAGCTGGCTCTTTTTTTTATTTTGAAGGTGACTGGCAAGGTCCAGTCTTTATTTCCTATCTCCAAATGCCCAGAAAGCAGTTAAGAATCAATCATATTGTTATGGGCCTGAGTCATGAAATGCAAACTGAACAACAGGCAAGTTGTTGGATGGAATCCTGAGGGACAGGATGTACATGTATTTGGAAAGGCAAGGACTGATTAGGGATTGTCAGCATGGCTTTGTGCATGGGAAATCACATCTCTCAAACTTGATTGAATTTTTTGAAGAAGTAACAAAGAGGATTGATGAGGGCAGAACGATGGATGTCATCTATACGGACTTCAGTAAGGTATTCAACAAGGTTCCCCATGGGAGACTGGTGAGCAAGGTTGGATCACATGGATTACAGGGAGAACTAACCATTTGGATACGGAACTGGCTCAAAGGTAGAAGACAGAGGGTGATGATGGAGGGTTGTTTTTCAGACTGGAGGCTTGTGACCAGTGGAGTGCCACAAGGATTGGTGCTGGGTCCACTACTTTTTGCAATTTGTACAGATGATTTGGATGTGAGCATTAGAGGTATAGTTCGTAAGTTTGCAGATGACACCAAAATTGGAGGAATAGTGGACAGCGAAGAAGGTTATCTCAGATTACAATGGGATCTTGATCAGATGGGCCAATGGGCTGAGGAGTGGCAGATAGAGTTTAATTTAAATAAATATGATGGGAAATCAAATCTGAGCAGGACTTATACACTTAATGGTAAGGTCCTGGTGAGTGTTGCTGAACAAAGAGACCTTGGAGTGTAGGTTCGTAGCTCCTTGAAAGTGGAGTCACAGGTAGATAGGAAACTGAAGAAGGTTTTTGGTATGCTTTCCTTTATTGAATACAGGAGTTGGGAGGTCATGTTGCGGCTGTACAGGACATTGGTTAGGCCACTTCTGGAATATTGCGTACAATTCTGGTCTCCTTCCTGTTGGTATGATATTGTGAAACTTGAAAGGGTTCAGAAAAGATTTACAAGGATGTTGCCAAGGCTGGAGGATTTGAGCTATAGGGAGAGCTTTAATAGGCTAGGGCTGTTTGCCCTGGAGCACAGAGGCTGAGGGGTGACCATACAGACGTTTATAAAATCATGAGGGGCATGGATAGGATAAATAGACATAGTTTCTTCCCTGGGGTGTGGGAGTCTAGAACTAGAGAGCATAGGTTTAGGGTGAGAGAAGCAAGATATAAAAGAGACCTAAGAGGCAACTTTTTCATGCAGAGGGTGATGCGTATATGGAATGAGCTGCCAGAGGAAGTGGTGGAGGCTGGCATGATTGCAACATTTATAAGGCATCTGGATGGGTATATGAATAGGAAGGGTTTGGAGGGATATGGGTCAGGTGCTGGCAGCTGGGAGTAGGTTGGGATATCTGGTTGGCATGGACGAGTTGGATCGAAGGGTCTGTTTCCATGCTGTACATCTCTATGATTCTATAACGGAGCAGACCCTTAGAAGTCTAAATTCAACATGTGTGGTTTATTCATGTGCATGTGGTGAGCAGCTCAAAGGCTCTCCACTGATTTACAAATAGCCTTGGCTTTGATGTATAAAATAGCTATACACTCAATTCCTACTTGACACTAGTCTTGGTGTATGTCACGTGTTATGACTGTTAATGCTTAAACCTGGCTGTTCATATTCCACACAGTCTTAAACAAAATACTGTTTTATTACATTTAAGCAAGATACATGCTCCCTGAAAACCATGTTATCCAAGTAGTAGAGGTAAAGTCACAATGATCTAAGAGACCATTGGGCTGCTCTCTTGTGAGAGTGAGACAACTGTTGGTGAGTGTAATCTGAGGGTCACAGTCGAGAAATATGTTAACCTCAGCTGGTATATGGGAATTGAACCTGTGCACATCGAATCCTTGCAGCTAGGAAACAGGCCCTGTGGCCCAACAAGTCCACACTGGCCTTCTGAAGAGTAACCCCTCCACACCACCACTCCCCCGCCCCCCCCACCCCTCACCCACCCCCCCCGCCCCCCCAGACCCATTCCCCTCCTCTATTACTCTACATTTACCCATGATTAATGCACCTAACTTACACATGGCTGAACGATATAGGCAATTTAGCATGGCCAATTCAGTTAAGCTATACTTCTTAGGATTGTAGGAGGAAGCCCATGCAGACACGGGTAGAATGTGCAAACTCCACACAGTCACCCGAGGCTGGAATCGAACCTAGTGCTATGAGGCAGCAGTGCTAACCACTCTATGCTATTGGCATTTTTATATTACAAACTAGCCATCCGGCCAACTGAGCTCACATTCCTTTCATCATAAAGGTTAAAGCAGCCCACATCCACGAATATCCACTCCCTTCACAACTGACAGTGTGTTCTATGTATGAGATGCATTGCAGAAGTTCACCAAGATAGCATCACTTAAATCCACAATGACTCCATCTCAAAAGCTAAAGACAGAATGAACATGGAATACCACCACCTGCAAGCCCCTTTCAAGCCACTCATCTTCCTCAGTTGAAAATATTTGCTAATATGTTAGATTAGATTAGATTCCGTACAGTGTGGAAACAGGCCCTTTGGCCCAACCAGTCCACAAAGATCCTCTGAAGAGTAACCCACCCAGACGCATTTCCCCTTTGACTAATGCACCTAACACTATGGGCAATTTACCATGGCCAATTCACCTGGCTTGCACATCTTTGGACTGTGGGAGGAAACCGGAGCACCCAGAGGAAACCCCACGCAGACAAGGGGCGAATGTGCAAATTCCACACAGACAGTTGCCCAAGGCAGGAATCGAACCTGGGATCCTGATGCTGTGAGGCAGCAGTGCTAACCACTGAGCCACTGTACCACCCCTTTCTCGGTCAAAATTCTGGAATTCCCTGCTTAAAGGCATTGTGGGTCTATGGACAACACTTGGACTGCAGCAGGTCAAAAAGACACCTTCACTTTCTCAAGGAGAAACTAGGAATTGGCAATCAATCCTTTCTCAGCCAGTGACACCCACATCCCATGAATGATTTTTAAATAGTAAGAATTATACCTGTATGTAATGATATGAACCGATGTTCCCAGACTATTAGCCTCAGGTACTCGATTACTTGGCCACTCATGTTAGCACTATGCAGTGGAACGCACTCCCCATCCGCCTCAAATACTGTCCCCCCTCATCCATGGCCCTCTCTCAGGCAAAATAAATTAAGAGTAGAACAAAGGTCTCCAGGAGTGAAATTCGGCACAAAAGGATGATGTAAATCTGAAATTCTACTTTGAAACATGCAAACTGAAACACTCCAGTCTAAGATTTATACATATCTAAGAGAAACATATCAAAGACAGGAAATTGCAGGTGAGGTGCTGAACATCCCTGTCTAATTGATGGCCCAGGGGATTGAGTGAATAGTGTCCTGTTTCGATGTTTTTATTTTATAAATAAATTATTTCTGTGTATTTGTGTGAGTATGTTTGACTTGCTTTTAAGAGTCTGATCATATGTCATTATGATGTCACCAGCCATTTGGAGGAAAATCAGTTTAGCTTATTGCTTTGGAGAGTGAATGTCTCCTTTTTACAGTATTTGTTTGTACAGTACCTCTTTGGTTTTCTATACTTCTTAAAACGTAACAATTTTTAAAAATGCAGACCAACAGGAACTGAAAAAGTGCGTTGATCTGGTGCTTTAGCTAGTTTAGAGGGGATGAACCAATTCAGATGACAGCAAGTTATTGGTTTCTGCATACTGTCCCAATCTATGTACGCAAATCTAAACACACTGAATTTGACGAGGGAGCAATATTCATAAGTCTGATGCCGGATATCTGTTCAGTTGATTGCTGCCGTAGTCTGTGGGTGAATCTTAACGTTTTTGCCATCATTATTGCAAGTCCTGAATGTGTATTGCAGTGTCTGTTGCCATCAATTGGTTAATCTTATTACGCACTCCAAACGTTTCCTTGTACGTCAGTAAAATCTTGCATCTGTGTTCATCCCTGCAGAGAATATTGAACCCATGAAACGTTATGCCATCTCCATCTACCCTCTCCTTTTAAAAGGACTTGCACTTCCATATTCTACTGAAGCCTATTCCAAGCAAGGTGGTAAGTGACTCTCAATTTCCCTCTCGTGCTCTTTGATTAGTGTTTCACAATAACACTTCCTGTGCCATCTCTCACTGTTGATTGGCTTCATAGTGTGAACAGGATAATTCTGGACCAAATCGGAATCAGGTAGATTTGGGTCAATCTCACCTAACAACAGTTCTCAGTCTTTCCTCCAAAGTTTCCAATAGTTGCAAAAAAATCATCATAAACCAGTGCTGGATTTTTTAAGGCCTTTACAATCTTCCAGAGGTATAGTTTCCAGAATTATCCACAATAAGAAAGTGAGAGCTTAAAACATTCCTGCCTTTTAAAGTCTCACATTTGTTAGACCTCTCTCTATAACAATAAAATATTGATTGTAACGTTTCTTTAAAATATCAAAATACAATACTGTAAACATTCTAACAGTGAACTTGTTAATTAGAACTAATATTAGGACTGTATTTACTAATACAGTAAAATTAGGATGCATAGAATGGGGTAGCAAAATGCAGGGGATACAGACAATCGAAATGTGGAGCTGGTTTAAGGAACAGATATTGCGTGTCCTTGATAGGTATGTCCCTGTCAGGCAGGGAGGAAGTGATAAGGGAAGGGAACCGTGGTTTACAACAGAAATTGCATCTCTTGTTATGAAGAAGAAAGAGGCTTATGTGTTGATGAGGCAAGATGGTACAGATGAGGTGATGGAGAGTTGCAGATCAGCTGGAAGGATTTAAAGAGAGAGTTAAGAAGAGCAAAGAGAGGACACGAGCAGTCTTTAGTAAATAGAATCAAGGAGAACCCTATAGAAAGCTTTTTAGAAGTATATGAGGAATAAAAGGATGATTAGGGTAGGAATAGGGCCAGTCAAAGATAGAAGTGAGAAGTTGAGTGTAGACCCTGTAGAGATTGGAAAGATGCTAAGTAAATATTTCTCATCGGTGTTCAGTCAGGAAAAGGAGGGTATTGTAGAGGAGAAGAATGAGGTACGAGATATTAGACTAGAAAGGATTGAGGTTAGTTACGCACAGCTGTTCTCAATTCTAGAAGTAGTGAAAGTAGACAAGTCCCCTGGGCCACATGGGATTTATCTGAGGATTCTCTGGGAAGCTCGGCAGGAGATAGCAGAGCCTTTGGCTTCGATATTTGAGTCGTCATTGTCTACAGGTTTAGTACCAGGGGACTAGAGGATTGCAAATGTTGTGCCCTTGTTCAAGAAGGGCAGTAGAGGTGACCCAGGTAATTATAGACCAGTGAGCCTTACTTCTGTTGTAGGAAAGGTTTTGGAAAGAATTATGAGAGATGAGATTTATAATCAACTAGCAAGCAACAATTTGATTTCAGATAGTCAACGTGGTTTTGTCAAGGTTCTGGATTAGTGGTGCTGGAAGAGCACAGCAGTTCAGGCAGCATCCGAGGAGCAGTAAAATCGACGTTTTGGGCAAAAGCCCTTAATCAGGAAATGTCGATTTTACTGCTCCTCGGATGCTGCCTGAACTGCTGTGCTCTTCCAGCACCACTAATCCACAATCTGGTTTCCAGCATCTGCAGTCATTGTTTTTACCTCGATGGCTTTGTCAAGGGTAGGTCATGTCTCACAAACCTCACTGAATTTTTTGAGAAGGTGAGCAAGCATGTAGATGAGAGTAGGGCAGTTGATGTGGTGTACTTGGACTTCAGTAAAGCCTTTGATAAGGTTCCACATGGTAGGCTGTTGGAGAAAATGCAGAGGCATGGAATTGAGGGTGATTTAGCAGTTTAGATTAGAAACTGGCTTTCTGGAAGAAAGTGGTTGATGAAAAATATTACTTACTAGTGGTGTGCCACAAGGGTCTGTTTTAGGACCACTGCTGTTTGTCATTTTTATAAATGACTTAGACACAAGCATAGGTGGATGGATTAGTAAATTTGCAGGCGACACTAAAGTCGGTGGAGTAGTAGACAGTTTGGAAGAATGTTATAGGTTGCAGGGGGACTTGGATAAACTGCAGAATTGGGCTGAGAGATGGCAAATGGAGTTCAGTGCAGCTAAATGTGAGGTGATGCACTTTGGGAAGAATACCAGGATGGCAGAGTACTGGGTCAATGGAAAGATTCTTGGTAGTGTGGATGTGCAGAGGGATCTTGGAGTCCATGTGCATAGAGCCCTGAAAGTTGCCACCCAGGTAGATAGTGCTGTTAAGAAGGCATATGGTGTGTTAGGTTTCATTAGTAGAGGGATTGAGTTCCGGAACTGCAATACCATGCTGCAACTATACAAAATGCTGGTGCGGCCACACTTGGAATATTGTGTACAGTTCTGCTCTCCCCATTACACAGAGGATGTGGAAGCATTGGAAAAGGTGCAGAGGTGATTTACCAGGATGTTTCCTGGTCTGAAGGGAAGATCTTATGAGGAAAGGCTGAGAGACTAGGGTCTGTTCTCATTGGACAGAAGAAGGCTAAGGGGGGATTTGATAGAGAAATACAAGATGATCAGAGGATTTGATAGAGTAGACAGTGAAAGACATTTTCCTAGGATGATGACGTCAGCTTGTACGAGAGGCGGCAACTACAAATTGAGCGGTGATTGATTTAAGACAGATATCAGAGGCAGGTTCTTTACTTAGAGACTGGTAAGGGCGTGGAATGCCCTACCTGCTAATGTAGTCAACTCAGCCACATTAGGGACATTTAAACAATCCTTGGATAAGCAGATGGATGATTTTGGGATAGTGTAGGGGGATGAGCTGAGAATTGTTCACAGTTCGGCGCAACATCGAGGGCCGAAGGGCCTATTCTGCGCTGTATTGTTCTATGTTCTATGTTTTAGTAGAAGTAATGTACTCTTTGGAGTATAATTACATAGAGGCAATGGCGATTGCAGCCATTGGCTGTACAAATGGTGAGACACCCAGATCGCCATCTTTTGGGAAGGCCCACCACATTTTGTGCCACATGGGGAATTGACAGTGGCTGAAGATTTTCAACAGGATGAGGAGCTCTTAGGAAGTGGGTGTTGATGAGGGGGTTCCTCAATCAATTCTGAGTACTTTGGAACATGCCACTCTCTCCATCATAGACTTAATTTGGGGCAGGAGCCAGGATGAGGGCCCAGGTTTCATGCTTTGTTTTGCCAACATGATTAGGTAAAATGTGCATGCAGCAACCACTGAATGGGGAATTTACTGTCTGGCTTGCATGAATTCTTTGCATTCCAAATGTCTCTCAAATGATTTTCTATGGCATCAGATAAAAGATTGTTTGCTCGGTTCACAGCCTTCCATCTGTTGTTGAAAAAATTGTATTGGATTATGCACCATCTGCTTCCAGAGATAGTATGTGTATTTAGATTACTTTAGATTAGATTTAGATTACTTACAGTGTGGAAACAGGCCCTTCGGCCCAACAAGTCCACACCGACCCGCCGAAGCACAACCCACCCATACCCTACATATACCCCTTACCTAACACTACGGGCAATTTAGCATGGCCAATTCACCTAATCCGCACATCTTTGGACTGTGGGAGGAAACCGGAGCACCCGGAGGAAACCCACGCAGACACAGGGAGAACGTGCAAACACAAATGTGTTCGGCTGAATGCTTTCACCACTTGCATGGTCTGGTTAACTTCGTTAAAATCAATATTGTTGATTTGTGGAAAACCCATCCAGCTCTTGCATATTGATATGAATTGGAGATGTGAATTGTAATCATGTCACTTCCTACCCTCTGCAATCAGCCATTAGCTTTGTTTTTAAAGACAGATACTACACTGTCAGATTTTTCACCCTGTAAAATAAACAGTATCTTCCCCCTTTTTTGGCTAAATTTAAGTGTCAAAGTGCATAAATAACCTCTCCAGTAGCCACATATCGAAATTGTTATGCAGGACAATGAGAACATAGAAATGGGTGCAGGCCATTCAACCTATTGAGCCTGTTCTCCCATTCAACTAGATTATCGAAACTAGGAGCAAGAGTAGCTATTCAGTTCTTCAAGCCTTCTCCACCTCCAGAGGATCAGCCATGATCAGTTTATTTCAACACCATATTCACACTTTATTTCTGTTCCCCTTGATGTCTCTTCATAGAATCACAGAATCCCTACAGGCAGAAATAGGCCCTTCGGCCCAATAAGTCCACACCAATCCTCTGAAGAGTAAAGCACCCAAACTCCTTGCCCTATTACTCTACATTTCCCCTGATTAATGCACCTAACCTACATATCCCTGAACGCTATAGGCCAATTCACATGGCCTGCACATCTTTGGATTGTGGGAGGAAACATACAGACACTAGGAGAAAATCAGATGATCTTGTCACGTGACTGCTTGCTGGGAGTAATTTGGCTTGCCTGACTCCGACATTATAACAGTAGTTACACTTGAAAAGTGCTCCCTTGGTTGTAGTGCAGATGGCTGAAGGTTGTAAAATAAAGGCAAGTCTATCTTTCTTATCATCTTCATTTCACTCTCTCTCCTCCTTCCCTCGCCCATTCACCCCCACTCTTCAATATTTTGGCTTGCTTGCCTCTCATCTTCAGTTTCATGGCCCTAGTCCCTCCTTATTGCTGTGCCTTTGCCCTCCTTACCTCCATCTTCCTGATCATAAAACTCCTGCTGATTTCTCTTTTAGATTCTCTTCTTTGTCGTCTTCTTCCTCCTCCGCCCCCCCCCCCCCCCCCAACCTCAATCCCTAACCCATCTTCACATTGGCCCTCTCCCATTCCTTCCTTAATTCGGGATATCCCTTTCCTTCTGCTGTCTTCCTCCCTGTCATTTTCATGTATAGAGTGTTCTTGATTAGCTGTAACTTTTACAATGGAATGCTAATAGATAGCTTCATTTATTTTGAATTGGCCCCAAGAATAGAAATGAAATATTGTGCTGTTTCCTGCTTATCCAGGGTCATTTTAATCAGCATTCCCTGTCTCATTCTGATTCCTTTTGTCTCAGCTCCACTGACTGGCCCGAAAGTAAGTGCAAACCGTATTTGGAAATCTAAGGCTGAGGTCATCTGGGAGGAGATTCCGACCAGCAAGCGCCAAGGTTTCATTCGGAATTACACAATATTCTACAGTGATAAGACAGGGCCTGTTCAATGTGAGTATTGGAATCAGCAACGCAGAACAATAAAATGTGTTTTCTACCTATCATTACTAATCACTGGGTTACAACTGTTTAATTGTTGGATACATTTTTTTTTCCTTGGTGCAGATGTTCAATTTCCAGAAGAGTAGAGAATCCGTAACTGGAGAGCAGTTAGCTCTTCAGTCATTTAGTGATATCATGGCTGACCTATTACTATTCTATATTCAAAACTGATGTAGCATCAACTGCTCTTTGCAAAAGTGAGTTCCAGCTGTGTATCACCCTGTTACAGAAGTATTCCTTAACCTCAAACCTGAAAGGTCGCTCCGAATTTTTCAATATTGCTTCCACATCATCACTGAATGCTGGAGACCCCAACCAGCAGAAATAATTTCTCTTTATCTTGCTAATAACTTTCCTTAATGTCATAAACTTCCACCAAACCTTCCACCAAGCTAACTTTTTAAATTCAAAGGAATGCAAAAAGAGTTTGAGTAACCTTCTCTCATAATATAAGCTTTGTTATATAATTTAATCTTATTGAAACATACAAAATCAGGCAATGACCATCTCCTGCTTGTAGGTTTGCTTGCTGAGCTGCAAGGTTCATTTTCAGACATTCCATCACCATAATAGATAGCATCTTCAGTGAATCTCCGGACGAAGCACTGCCAATGATTTCTGCTTTCTATTTATATGTTTGTGTTTTTTTTTGGGGTGGTGATGTCATTTCCTGTGGTGATGTAATTTCCTGTTCTTTTTCTCAGGGGATGGTAAATGGGGTTCAAGTCAATGTGTTTGTTGATAGAGTTCCGGTTGGAATGTCGTGCTTCTAGGAATTCTCGTGCATGCCTCTGTTTGGCTTGTCCTAGGATGGAGGTGTTGTCCCAGTTATAGTGGTGTCCTTCCTTATCTGTATGTAAGGATACTAGTGAGAGAGGGTCATGTTGTTTTGTTGCTCGTTGAAATTCATGAATCCTGGCGGCTAGTTTTATGCCTGTTTCTCCAACGTAGTGTTTATTGCAGTAATTGCATGGTATTTTGTAAATGACATTAGTTTTGCTTGTTGTCTGTATAGGGTCTTTCAAGTTCATTAGCTGCTGGTTTAGTGTTGGTGGGTTTGTGGGCAACATGATGCCAATGGGTCTGAGTAGTCTGGCAGTCATTTCTGAGACATCTTTGATGTAGGGGAGATTGGCTAGAGTTTCTGGATGTAATTTGTCTGCTTGTTTGGGTTTGTTGCTGAGAAATTGGCAGACTGTGTTCATTGGGTACTATTCTTTTTGAATACACTGTATAGGTGATTTTCATCTGCTCTGCATTGTTCCCCTGTGCTGCAATTGTGTTGTTAAAATAATGTTCTGATGCAGCTTCATTTGTGGATGTTGGGGTGATTGCTTCTGTAGTCCAATATTTGGTCTGTATGTGTTGTTTTCCTGTCAGTGCTGGTTTGAAGTTCCCCATTGGCTGTTGGCTCTACTGTGACATCTACGAATGACAGTTTGTTGTTGTTTTCCTCCTCTTTAGTGAATTTTATGCCAGTGGATGACGAAATGTCTGAAAATGAACCTTCCAGCTCAGCGAGTAAACCTACATCCAGAACCTCAACCTGAGCTTCAGATCTTCTCAAAACTCAACGACCATCTCCAATAACAGACAATCTAATCACCATCCCCTAACATTCAGTGGTATTACTATCACTGAATCCCCTACAAACAACATCCTTGAAGTTACCATTGATCAGAAACTCAACTGGACTCAACATAAATGCAGAGGCGACAAGAGAGAGTCAAAGGCTAGGAACTCACCACTTGACTCCAGAAAAATACTCACCATTCTCCTGGGTGGGTGCAGCTTCAACAGCACAAGAATCTGGACACCATCCAGGAAAAAGCAGGCTTGATTAGCACCTCATCCACAAATATCTTCTCCTTCCACCACACATGCTCAGTAACAGCAGTGGGTATGATCTGTAAGATGCACTGCAAATATTCTCCTTTGAATAGTTGGTGCAGACTAATTAGGCTGAATGCCCTCTTCCACACTGCAGGGATCCTATGATTTTGTTTTAGGAATTAGTGATGGGCAATAAATGCTGGCCCAGCCAGCCATGCCCCCATATCATGAATGAGCAAAACACCTGCAGACACTAGCCAAAATAGCTTGGTTGGAAGAGTGTTAGACCAAAGTTCTAAAGTCTTGGGTTTATTAAACAATGGCTTCAATCTGATTGTATTATGTCTCCACAGACATCTTATTTCAATGTGTAAACATAATGTATGTAAATGGATCTTTAAATGTATTTTTGATTTGCAAATCCTCAATTTTTTTCTCATCGGAGGAAGGAAGGGAGGTGGAGGAATGTTGTGATATTGCATGCATCTGTGGTTTTTCAGAGGAGTTGTGATAAACATTATATCATGCCTTGCAATATTATTGTATAATTGTTTTCATCTTGAATAGCTATTGCTTCACATTGTAATTCAGCAGGAGAAGAAAATGGGGGAGATACTAAATGAATATTTTGTATCAGTATTTACTGTGGAAAATGATATGGAAGATATAGACAGCAGGGAAATAGATGGTGACATCTTGTAAAATGTCCAGATTACAGAGGAGGAAGTGCTGGATGTCTTGAAATGGTTAGAAGTGGATAAATCCCCAAGACCTGATCAGGTGTACCTGAGAACTCTGTGGGAAGCTAGAGAAGTGATTGCTGGGCCTCTTGCTGAGATATTTGTATCATCGATAGTGGCAGGTGAAGTTGGCAAAAGGACGGTTTAAGAAGTGCCACTGTTTAAGAAGTGCGGTAAAGACAAGCCAGGGAACTATAGACCGGTGAGCCTGACCTCAATGGTGGGCAAGTTGTTGGAGGGAATCCTGAGGGACAGGATGTACATCTATCTGGAAAGGCAAGAACTGATTCAGGATAGTCAACATGGCCTTGTGCGTGGGAAATCATGTCTCACAAACTTGATTGAGTTTTTTGAAGAAGTAACAAAGAAGATTGATGAGGGCAGAGCAGTAGATGTGATCTATATAGACTTCAGTAAGACGTTCTACAAGGTTCCCCGTAGGAGACTGACTAGCAAGGTTAGATCTCATGGAATAAAGGGAGAACTAGCCATTTGGATACAGAACTGGGTCAAAGGTAGAAGACAAAGGGTGGTGGTGGAGGGTTGTTTTTCAGACTGGAGGCCTGTGACCAGTGGAGTGCCACAAGGATCGGTGCTGGGCCCTCTACTTTTTGTCATTTACATAAATGATTTGGATGCGAGCATAAGAGGTATAATTAGTAAGTTTGCAGATGACACCAAAATTGGGGGTGTAGTGGACAGCGAAGAGAGTTACCTCAGATTACAACGGGATCTGGACCAGATGGGCCAATGGGCTGAGAAGTGGCAGATGGAGTTTAATTCAGATAAATGTGAGGTGCTGCACTTTGGGAAAGCAAATTTTAGCAGGACTTATACACTTAATGGTAAGGTCCTAAGGAGTGTTGCTGAACAAAGAGACTTTGGAGTGCAGGTTCATAGAGTTCCTTGAAAGTGGAGTTGCAGGTAGATAGGATAGTGAAAAAGGCATTTGGTATACTTTCCTTTATTGGTCAGAGTATTGAGTATAGGAGTTAGGGAGGTCATGTTGCGACTATACAGGACATTGGTTAGGCCACTGTTGGAATATTGCATGCAATTCCGGTCTCCTTCCTATCGGAAAGATGTTGTGAAACTTGAAATTATTCAGAAAAGATTGACAAAGATGTTGCCAGGGTTGGAGGATCTGAGCTACAGGGGGAGGCTGAACAGGCCTGGGCTGTTTTCTCTAAAGCGTCGGAGACTGAGGGGTTACCTTATAGAGGTTTACAAAATTATGAGGGTCATGAATAGGATAAATAGACAAAGTCTTTTCTCTGGGATCGAGGTGTCCAGAACTAGAGGGCATAGTTTAGGGTGAGAGGGGAAAGATATAAAAGAGACCTAAGGGGCAACTTTTTCATGCAGAGAGTGGTACGTGTATGGAATGAGCTGCCAGAGGATGTGGTGGAGGCTGGTACAATTGCATTGTTTAAGAGGCATTTGGATGGGTATATGAATAGGAAGGGTTTGGAGGGATATGGGCCAGGTGCTGGCAGGTGGGACTAGATTGGGTTGGGATATCTGGTCGGCATGGATGGGTTGGACCGAAAGGTCTGTTTCTATGCTGTACATCTCTATGACTCTAAGACTCTAACTAGATATCCCAACCCAATCTAGTCCCACATACCAGCACCCGGCCCTTTTCCCTCCAAACCCTTCCTATTCATATACCCATCCAAATGCCTCTGAAATGTTGCAATTGTACCAGCCTCCACCATTTCCTCTGGCAGCTCATTCCATACACGTACCACACTCTGCATGAAAAAGTTGCCCCTCAGGTCTCTTTCATGTCTTTCTCCTCTCACCCTAAACTATGCCCTCTAGTTCTAGACTCCTCGCCCCAGGGAAAAGACTTTGTCTATTTATCCTATCCATGCCCCGCATAATTTTGTAAACCTCTATCAGTTCACCCCTCAGCCTCTGTGATAGACTACACAAATGTCTGTGATAAAGTGTAATGTAATTTGATTTTGTAGGAATAAATCATCAGGTGCTTATTCTCTTTAAGAACCCAATCTCTGGTTATTTTACAAGAGTTAAAATATTTTAATGCCCAAAAAGCCCATCACAAATTACATTGTTCTACAAAGCAGTTGTCTTCCGTGATGGACATGACTTTTAAAAAAAAGTCCCCAAATGATATGGGTCAACTATCTGTTGTTTGTTGCTAACCACCTGATGAAGGAGTGGCGCTCTGAAAGCTAGTGCTTCCAAATAAACCTATTGCACTATAACCTAGTGTTGTATGATTTTTAACTTTGTACACCCCAGTCCAATACTGGCTCCTCCAAATCATCTCTAAAAGGTGTAGTACGTGCCATCAACTTCATAACTATTCTATGAATGAATTCTAAAACCTGCAGTTAGCTTGGATGCGAAGTGAAATGCTTGAGGGGTGATGGGTTTGTGGTAAATTATTGTTTAAATATTAGTGTGGATTAAAGCTTGAGCTGAGGAGAGGAGATGATGGGAAGATGTTGTATAGGGTCCTGAAAGGATTAAAGTTGTAGTAGACTGCATTTTGCTCCAACAATCTGGTGATGTCACCTGTCTTGTGTGGCGAATTGATAAAGTTAGCTTTAGATCCCAATGGAGTCAGATGTGTCAGGCTCCTGTTAACCTTAGCCATAATTAATATCTACCTAATATAAGTTGTTCCTATTGCTGTCATGTGATAAACTTATCTTGCATCTTAAGACATAAGGTAGAGGAACAGAATTAGGCCATTTGGCCCATTGGGTATGCTCTGCCACTCAATCATGGCTGATATGTTTCTCAACTCCATAACCCTTGATCCCATTACTAATCGACAACTATCTATCCCTGCCTTAAAAGCACTCAATAACTTGGCTTGCACAACCTTTTGAACAATCAGTTTCACAGATTCACCATCCTCTGGCTGAAGAAATTCCTCATCTCATTCTAGTAAACCCTACACTCTGCAGCTCCACTCTCAGATCTTAGTCTCTCCTAGTAATGGAATCATCTTCTCTATGTCCATTCTATCTAGTCGTCTCAGTACAGACAAAGAACAGTACTGCACAGAAGCAGGACATCTGGCCCACCAAGCCTGCAGTGACACATGAATCTTTCTAAACTAAAAACCTTTTATCTCAACGTGATCCATATCCCTCTATTCCCTGCCTGTTCATGTATCTGTCAAGATGCCCCTTAAACATTGCTATTGCATCTGCTTTTTAAGCCCTCTCTAGCATCACATTCCACACTTACTACCCTAGAATCATTAGAATTATAGAATCTCTACAGTATGGAAAGAATGCTGTCAGGTCTGTGATGGCCCTCATTATTCCACCCAGATCCAGACCCTCACCCTATCCCCTCAGCCCTATACTTATTATGGCTAATCTGTCTAGTCTGTAGATCTCTGTACACTTGATGGGCCAGATGACCTCTTTCCCCACTGGGGATTCTATAATCACTTTGTAGTGCTTGTTCTCCAAAAGTATCAATTTCTTTCAGAAAATCACAAAGTATTCTTCAATTCTTTCAGTTTTTGTTTCAGGTGTTCGTAATTTTCAAAATGTGATTTTCATATATTTTGCTCATTTGATTTATTTAGATATTGTGAGAAGTGGTCTGGAAAGGAGATACACGTTGACTGGGCTTCTGGCTGCTACTAATTATGAGGTGAAAGTCATGGCAACAACTGATGCAGGTGGAACAAATGGTTCAGTCTTGAATCTTACCACAAAGAAATCTGGTAAATACCAAGTTGTTCATGTGAAAAATGTAGTTTATTTTCAAAATTATAAAGGTAACGGAAAAGTGACTGGTTTAGCAAGATTGTAGGACTGCTGTCTCATTAGTGAGGTGGTTTAACCAGAAGGCAACCTTTCCTTAGGGAAGGAGGGAGGTTGAGAAGGACTGTCCTTTATGGTAACCTCAGTCAGTATGGGAATTGAAGCCACGCTGTTGGCATTACTCTATGACAAACCAATTGTCCAGCCAACTGATTGAAGTAAAATTACTTGTGCACAGTTGATATTTCAGCAATTACATAGTAGTTTTGCTTTTGTTCATTTTTTTCATCTATACCTGTATCATGTAGTTTTCTTACATTGTGCACCCTACTACAACATTCCTTTATGCAAGCATTATATTTCACCCAAACTGCTGTTATTATATTTGATTCTATTAAAACACAAGCTAAGACCAGAGTTTAAATTTCTTTGTGTAAAGAAACTTCCAGAATGGAATATGCTTGTCTATTTTAAGGAGTATACCACAGATCAAAATTGTCTTGCCACTGTATCAGGGATGCTAAATCATGTATAAATTTGGGTAGAATTGCATGTTAGTTAATATATTACCTTATACAGAGAGCGGTGCTATATAAAGCAGGCAAATAGACAGATATGGAAAGATAGACAAAAAGACTGATAGAAATAGACATTGCGTATTAATCCCTTAGTAGTTCCAATCTCCCCAGAGAGCCTTAACTTAGAACATCAAAAGTAATTCAAACTTCTAGTTAATTACAGAAAGAATTTTTTTAAAAAATCATTTGATAGAATGTGGATGTCACTGACAAGCCAACACTTATTGCCCATCCCTCTAAGGCATTGAACTGAACAGCTTGCTAAGAGTCAACCACACTGGTGTGAGTCTGCAGTCTCACAGGCCAGAGCAGGCAAGATAGCAAATTTCCCTCATTAAAGGGAATGAGTGAACCACATGAGATTTTACAATTTGACAGTTTCATGGCCACTATTGCTGAGGCTAGCTTTGAATTTAATATTTTATTAATTGAACTAAAATAAATTTGAACACACATCCCCAGAGTATCAGTTTGGGCCTTTGGGTATTTGGGTAGTAATATTACCACCACATCACCATCGATGCAACAAGATTTCATCATGTAAAACTTGTGCTAAATCACAGACTACAGGCCTAATTGACAAAATACTACTTTCATAGATAATGCTATGGTATAAACTATAAAACAGATTTAATCATCCTTCAAGCAGTCTTTCAATTTTCCCAAACCAAAATGGACTTAGAAGGATATACTTCGATTTCTTTCATGGCCTGGTAATCTTTAACACCAAGTCTGTCTTTCATCATGAGGTTTTCATGGTAATTCTCCTTGTTGCAGTCATTGGAGTCTTCCAGACTCATTTCAAATTCTCATGAATTTGGTCTTTACAAATCTATGCATGAGTTCCTGCTCATTTCCACACCGTAGAAACCATAGAAATTCTGAGCCTCCTCAATGATCTCCCTGTCAGAACCTGTGAATCTGCTGGTGTCTGAGGCTTTCAGGGATGTCTTAGAACTCTTTGCCTCTCAAAATCCAACTCCATGCCAATATAAATCACAGACTTTGTAGCCAGTTATCCTTGAGCCACCTTTTTTATTGCCCATCCCTAGTTGCCCTTGATGGTGCTGTGTTGACTTCTCAAACCATTTCAGCCCAGAGGGAAGGAATTCCAGGATTTTGACCCAGTGACCCTGAAGGAATAGCAATATGCATCGTAATGGTGAGTGGCTTAGATGAAGCTTGCATGTGGTAGCATTCCCATGTATCCACTGCCCTTGTCTTTATAGATGGAAGTAGTCAGAGGATCGGAAGGTGCTGCCTAATGATCTTTGGTGAATTTCTGTAGTACATCATATAATTAGGAGCAGCAACGTGAATTGAGCATTGGTGGTGGAAGGAGTGGATGCTTGTGGATGTGATACGTATCAAGTGGGTTGTTTTGTCCTGGATGGTGTCAAACTTCTAATGTGATTGGAGGTGCAATCATCCAAGCAAGTGGGAATTACTCCACCACATTCCTCACTTGTGCTTTGTAGCTTTGGATAACGAGGAGGTGAATTACTCATTGCAGTATTCCGAGCCTCTGATGTGCTCTTCTAGATGATATGTTTATATGGTGAAGCCAGTTCAGTTTTGGTCAATGGTAATCCCAAGGATGTTAGCAATGGGAGATTAAGTGATGGTAATTTCCCTGAATATCATTGGGCAATGATGGAATCATAGAACTGCTGCAGTATGAAAAGTAGCCATTCAGCCTGTTGAGTCTGAAACACCCTCTAGAGGTCTCCCTTTTTCTTTCCTCTGACGTCTTAAACACATAGATTCTGAAATGCCTGGAGTTGATCTACTTGAAGTTTTAAAGTTTTTAAACAAGCACTTGTACAATGAAAGGGGAATGGCCAGTTCTCCCAGCTCAGCCCTTCTTTGGTTTGGTTTGGTTTTAGCAAGCAGTCAGTTTTTTTTTCAGCTACTGGTCAAACAAACAGCTCCATGGAAGAAGGTGTTCCATGTTGGATCTCTCTGCCATCTCTCCCTCCTGTAAGACACTGTGTTTGATTTTACTTTTTGCCAAGGGATGTTTATGGGGATTGGTGCAGGAATTTGGAACAACATCATTAAGTTGGGTTAAGTCTGTTTAGCTTTTCAGATAGTTAAGGCATTCTGTTCTCTTTCTTTACTTGTGTTTCATTTGGTACTCTGTAAATAAATTCTGTTTCGTTTAAAACCAAAGAGTTTTGATGAGCTGCATCACTCCTGGAATATCCACTATACGCCTGCTCAAAACAAGTAAAGAAATTTAGGGTCTGGGTGACCTTTTTGAAATGTTTTGAGGGGGTCTAGCCTGGTCTATAACAGACTGGGGGCTCTTTATGGGATTTGTTCTGTAGTTCCAAATTGGGATTAGGGTTGTTGGACTGTAAGCCAGTGTGTGATCTGTGTTAGTATCTTTTATTCTGGGTGTTAATTTCCGTTGGCTTAAACAGTGTTTGGGACAGTAATGGCTCTTTCAGTCACTAAGAGTTTTCTGGGGGTCGGAAAAGTGAGTTTGGGAATTTAAAAAAGGTGAACATAGAGTTCAAGAGATGTACAGCACAGAAACAGACCCTTCAGTCCAACTCGTCCATGCCGACCAGTTATCCTCACCTAATCTAATCCCATTTGCCAGCACTTGGCCCATATTCAGATTAAATTAGACTTACAGTGTGGAAACAGGCCCTTCGGCCCAACAAGTCCACACCGACCCGCCGAAGCGCAACCCACCCATACCCCTACATTTACCCCTTACCTAACACTACGGGCAATTTAACATGGCCAATTCACCTGACCCGCACATCTTTGTGACTGTGGGAGGAAACCGGAGCACCCGGAGGAAACCCACGCAGACACGGGGAGAACATGCAAACTCCACACAGTCAGTCGCCTGAGTCGGGAATTGAACCCAGGTCTACAGGCACTGTGAGGCAGCAGTGCTAACCACTGTGCCACCGTGCCGCCCTTCCAACCCTTCCTCCAACCCTTCCTATTCATATACCCATCCAGCTGCCTTTTAAATTTTCTAATTGTACCAGCCTCCACCACTTTCTCTGGCAGTTCATTCCATACATGCACCACCCTCTGTGTGAAAAAGGTGCCCCTTAGGTCCCTCATATCTTTCCACTCTCACCCTAAAACTATGCCCTCTAGTTCTGAACTCCCCTACCCCAGGGAAAAGACCCTTCTATTTACCCTATCCTCACCTCTCATGATTTTATAAACCTCTATAAGGTCACCCCTCAGCCTCCAATGCTCCAGGGAAAACAGCCCCAGCCTATTCATCCTCTTCCTATAGCTCAAGTCTTCCAAGCCTGGCAACATCCTTTTAAATCTTTTCTGAACTCTTTCAAATTTCACAACATCCTTCCAATATGAAAGAGACCAGGATTGCACATAATATTCCAAAAGTGGCTGAACAACATCATATAAAGTGGCAACATGACCTCTCAACTCCTATACTCAATACTCTGACGAATAAAGGAAAGCATACCAAACGTCGTCTTCACTATCAGACCTACCTGCTACTCTACTTTCAAGGAGCTATAAACCTGCATTCCAAGGTCTCTTTGTTCAGCAACACTTCCCAAAACCTTCCCATTAAGTGTATAAGTCCTGCTCTGATTTGCTTTTCCAAAATGCATTACCTCATATTTATCTAAATTAAACTCCATCTGCCACTCCTCAGCCCAATGGGCCATCTGATCAAGATCCTGTTGTAATCTGAGGTAACCTTCTTCGCTGTTCACTACCCATCCAATTTTGGTGTCATCCACAAACCTACTAACTATACCTCCTATGTTTATGTCCAACTCATTCACATAACTGACAAAATTTAATGGGCCCAGAACCAAGCCTGTGAACTCCATTGGGCACAGGCCTCCAGTCTGAGAAGCAACCCTCCACCATTACCCTATATTGTCTACCTTTGAGCCAGTTCTGTATCCAAATGGCTCGTTCTCCTTGGATTCCATGAGATTTAACCTTGCTGACCAGTCTCCCATGGGGAACCTTATCGAACGCCTTACTATATGAATTTCAGTCTGTATAGATCACGTCCACCACTCTGCTGTCATCAATCATTTTTGTAACTACTTCAAAAAACTCAGTCAATTTTGTGAGACATGATTTTCCAAGCACAAAGCCATGTTGACTATCCATAATCAGTCTATGCCTTTCCAAATACATGTAAATCCTATCCCTCAGGATTCACTCCAACAACTTGCCCACCGCCATCAGGCTCACTGGTCTATAGTTCCCTGGCTTGTCCTTTCCACCTTTCTTAAACAGTGGCACCACGTTAGCCAACCTCTAGTCTTCTGGCACCCCACCTGTGACTATCGATGTCACAAATATCTCAGCAAGCGGCCCAGCAATTACATCCCTGGCTTCCCACAGAGCTCTAGGATACACCAATCAGGTCCTTGGGATTTATCCACTTTTATGCAGTTCAAGACATCCAGCACCACATCCTCTGTAATATGGATATTATTCAAGATGTCACCATTTATTTCCCTACATTCTGTATCTTCCATGGCCTTCTCCACAGTAAACACTGATACAAAATACTTGTTTAGTATGTACCCCATCTCCTGCAGCTACACACAAAGGCTGCTTTGCTGAATTTTGAGGGGCACTGTTCTCTCCCTAGTTATCCTTTTGTCCTTAATGTATTTGTCAAAACCTTTTGGATTCTCTTTAATCCTATTTGCCAAAGCTATCTCATGTCCCCTTTTAGCCCTCCTTATTTCCCTCTTAAGTATACTCCTGCTGCATTTATACTCTTCTAAAGATTACTCAATCTATGTTGTCTACACCTGACATATGCTTCCTTCTTTTTGTTAACTAAGCCCTCAATTTCTCTAGTCATTCAGTATTCCCTACTCCTACCAGCCTTTTCCTTTCACCCTAATAGGAATGTACTGTCTCTGGACTCTCGTTATCTGATTTCTGAAGACTTCCCATTTTCCAGCCATCCCTTTACCTATGAACATCTGGCTAGGTAAAAATATGACTGCAGATGCTGGAAACCAGATTCTGGATTAGTGGTGCTGGAAAAGCACAGCAGTTCAGGCAGCATCCGAGGGACAGTAAAATCGACGTTTCGGGCAAAAGCCCTTCATCAGGAAGACAGGCAGAGTGCCTGAAGGGTAGAGAGATAAATGAGAGGAGGGTGGGAGAGGAGGGTGGGAGTGGAGAAAGTAGCATAGAGTGCAATAGGTGAGTGGGGGTGGGGATGAAGGTGATAGGACGGGGAGGAGGATGGGGGAAGGTAGCAAAGAGTACAATGGGTGAATGGGGGTAGGATGAAAGTGATACGTCAGAGAGGAGGGTGGAGTGGATAGGTGGAAAAGAAGATAGGCCGGTAGGACAGGCCATGGGGACGGTGCTGAGCTGGAATGTTGGAACTGGGATGAGGTGGGGGAAGGGGAAATGAGGAAACTGTTCAAGTCCACATTGATGCCCTGGGGTTGACGTGTCCCGAGGCGGAAGATGAGGCATTCTTCCTCCAGGCGTCAGGTGGTGAGGGAGCCGTGGTGAAGGAGGCCCAGGACCTTCATGTCCTTGGCAGAGTGGGAGGTGGAGTTGAAATGTTGGGCCACAGGGTGGTGTGGTTGATTGGTGTAGGTGTCCCAGAGATGTTCCCTAAAGCGCTCTGCTAGGAGGCGTCTAGTCTCCCCAATGTAGAGGAGACTGCGTTGGGAGCAATGGATACAATAAATTATATTGGTGAATGTGCAGGTAAAACTTTGATGGATATGGACATCTGGCCCCAATCAGCTTTTGAAATTTTTTGTCTAATACCATCAAAATTAGTCTTCCTCCAATTTAGAACTTCAACTTTTAGATCTGGTCTATCCTTTTCAATCACTATTTTAAAACTTACTGAATTATCGTTGCTGGCCCCAAAGTGTTCCCCCACTGACACCTCAGTTACCTGTCCTGCCTATTTCCAAAAGTTGGTCAAGTTCTGCACCTTTTCTAATAGGTAATCCATATCCTGAATCAGAAACTTTTCTTGGACATACTTAACAAATTTGTCTCCATCTAAACCCTTAGACTGGGACTGCCATAGTTTTATGCTTGGCAAATTAAAATCCCCTACCATAACCACCGCACTAGCAGAGTATGTGTCTGGGGCATAGGAGGAGGCGAAGAAAGCGTTCTTAAGTGCATTTGAGCTTGTGCCAGAAGCTGACAGACAGTATATCAGGAATCTAACAAGGGGCCCTACATGGAGTTTGAAAGGATGAAAGTAATTTGGATAGGTGGATAAGAACTTTAAAAATAAAGCAAACCTGTGATGCTAAGATTATTATTTTGGATGAGCTCAAAAATTCACTTTCTGAGGTAGAGAGAATTCCAAATGGAAGAGCAGAGAGTTAAAACAGTAAGATTAGTCACTCAAATGGTTGAGTTGGTCCATAAATCAACGTTTGGCTTTGCAAATCAATTTCAATCATGAGGAATAAAATTGGGGAAAGTAGAAATCCTGATGTGGTTAAGGAAAGGTAGACCTCTGTGAAGATCATAAGGATAACTTACCACAGGGTAAAAAGGAAACCCTTGAAAGGGAAAGAATTTTAAAAAGACCCAGTCTTTTCATTGCTCCACAAAATCACAGTTTGATGGGTTAGAAAAAACACTGGGAAACGAGATGTAGGAAAACAGGATGAGCCAGTGAATTCTGTTGGAGTGGTAACAGAAAGCACATTGAATGCTGAAATACTGCACCAGAATGTACAACTTGGTCGGAGATTGGTTAATGAGGAAGTGCCAGGTCTCCTTAAGCCATATACCTGTGATGGTAAAGTTTACGTATATTGGCCAGGAACAGTAGGTAAATAGATTACAATGTTAAGAGATACAGGATCCTCTCAATCTTTGATGTTGAAAGATTGAGATAGGTACCCCAGAAGGACTGTTGCCAGAAAAGGAGCTAGAAATAGGAATCCACAGTGAAACAAGAAGTGCTCAATTATGTAGTGAGGTGATGCATTTTGGAAGATCCAATTCTAGAGCGAACTATACGGTAAATGGAAAAATTGATGTACAGAGACATCTGAGTGTTCAGGTCCATTGTACCCTGAAAGTGGCAACATAGTGCGATAGAGTGGTCAAGAAGGCATATGGGATGCTTTCCTTGATCAGATGGGATATTGAGTACAAGTGTTGGCAGGTCATGTTACAGTTGTATAGGACTTCACTATACTGCGTACAGTTCTACTTGCCACATTACGAGAAGGATGTGGATGCTTTGGAGAGGATGCAAAGGAGGTTCACCAGAATGTCACCTGGTATGGAGTGCACTAGCTATGAAGAGGGGTTGAGTAGATTAGCATAATTTTCATTAAACAGACGTAAGTTGAGGGGGGGACCTGATTGGGATCTACAAAATCATGAGAGGTGTAGGAAGTTTGGATAGCAAGAAGCTGTTTCCTCAGAGTCGGGGACTCAATTACTAGGGGCCATGAGTTCAAGGTGAGAGGGGAAAAGTTAAGGGGAGATATGCGTGGAAAGTTCTTCATGCAGACGGTGGTGGGTGCCTGGAACACATTGCCAGCAGGTGTAGCAGCATCATTTAAGATGTGTCTGGATAGATACATGAATGGAGAGGGAACAGAGGGATACGGATCCTTGGAAAATAGACGACAGGTGTAGATAGAGGACCTGGATTGGCACAAGCTTGGAGGGTTGAAGGACTTGTTCCTGTGCTGTAATTTACTTTGTTAGAGTGGAGAAGTTGTGGTAGGATTTCTGGACAAACTCTCAGCTCCAGAAATACAATTTGTCCTTACTAATGATATAGCTGGTTCACAGGTAGGAATGCTGCCTACTGTGGTTGAAAAATCAGTGGAAACTCAAGGAACTGAATTATTGCAGGATGCATATCATGGGAATTTTCCTGATTGTATAGTAATGAGGCCACAAAATCACCAGTTGAAACAACAGAGATTAAAGAGAACAGATAAGAAAGTCAAAGTGGAATTAGCACACACCCCGTTTGATCAAATGGTTGGCACAATACAGGAGCAGATAGATGACCAAGCAGACATCTTTAGTTCAGAAACATTAACTGAATTACAGCAAAAAGAGGAGAAACTAAACAAATTGTATCAAAAATTATACTCAGGAGAAGAATCCAGATGTATCCCAGTGTGCTACTAAAAAATTATGTCTTAATATGGAAATAGAGACCATCACATATTCAGCCAGATGAGAAATGGGCAGAAGTCATAATGCCAGTGGGTCATAGAAAGGAGATGTTATGGATAGCACATGAACTACCAGTGGGGATCATTTAGAGGTAAGAAAAACTTAAGCTAAAATACAAAAACATTTTTTCTGGCCTGGATTGTACAAGGACGTAGTTGAATTTTGCCAGACATGTCACATAATTGGAAAATCACAGGCAGTAATAAAATTCATTCCTTTTTAATACCTATTCCTGCATTTGAGGAACCTTTTACAAGAGTCTTAATTGATTGTGCACCCTCTAAAACAAAAAGTGGGAATCAATACTTGTTGACAATAATGGATGTGACAATAATAGATTTCCAGGGCCATTCCATTATGCAATATCACAGCTAAAACGATTGTAGAGGAGTTACTCAAATTTTTCACTAGATATGGACTACCCACAGAAATATGATCAGATCAAGGGTCAGACTTCACATCAAAATTATTCAAGGAAGTTATGGACAGTTTAGGAATAAAACAATTCAGATGAACTGCTACCATCCAGAGTTGCAGGGAGCACCAGAAAGATGATATGAGACATTAAAGACCACATTGAGGGCTTATAGTCAAGATTATCCTGATGATTGGGATAAGGGAATTCTATTTGTACATTGTGCAATCAGAGATGTACCAAATGAATGCATTAAATTCAATCCATTTGAATTAGTTTTTGGGCATGAAGTGAGAGGACCAATAAAATTGATCAAGAAGAAATTGGTAAATCATAATTTAGAGCCCATATTTTTATGGAATTATTTTAGAGAATAGATAGAGTGGGGGAATTAGCTAGACAGCATTTAATGGTATCCCAGCATACAATAAAACAGGAAGCAGACAAATCAAAAACTCACAATTTTGCTGTCGGGAATGAGGTGTTTGTCTTACTTCTTCTTTTAAAAGCAAGGTTTACTGGACCTTATCAAGGTGAAAGGGGTTTGAGTGAGGTGAACTATTTGTTAAGGACTTCAGACAGAGAAATCTCACAGGGTGTGTCAAGTGAACATGCTCAAAAGGGAAGGAAAGCCAAAGGACACTGTGTTATTGGCTAAAACACAGAATGAAGAACCAAATTCAGAGAATTCTGAGTTGGAGATTGTCCAATTTAATTTGAGGAATGAGGAAGTTGTCAAAAATTGGGATAAATTATTGAATTACCTTCCAGAGGAAAATTGAAATGAACTGAAAGAGTTATTACTATCAGGTGGAGAGATATGTGGAAATAAGGTGGGACGTACTAACCCAATTATGCATGATGTAGACATAGGAAGTGTTGTTCTGATTCAGCAACATCCTCATAGGCATAACTCTCTAAAATTGGCACAGTTTCAAAAGGAGATTGAATGCATGTTCCAAAGACGACATAATCGAAGTGAGGTACAGTGACTAGATCTGACCTATAGTAATGGTGCCCATCGCTTGTGGACTATCACAAAATCAATGCAGTTATAAAGACTCTTGCAGACTTGCTCAGTAGTTACTGGCAGGTACCTTTGTCTGAAAGAGCAAAGCCAATTTTGGCTTTCGTAACGCCGAATGGACTGTATCAGTTCACTGTTTGGTTTGAAAAATGCACTAGACATTTCAAAACTAATCAATAAGATCATTTCCGGATTACTCAATTGTGTTGTATATATCGATGACCTGCTGATTTTTAGTACCGCATGGAAGGAACATTTGCAGCATTTATCAGCCTTATTCAATTGACTTTGGGAGCCAGACTTGGTGATAAATTTGCCAAAACCCAAGTCACCTTCCTGGGCTATGTTACTGGACATGGACAAATGGACCCATGGAATACAACAACAAAGGTAACTGGTGAGTTTCCCATACCATCGACAAAAAGAGCAGTACTATGATTCTTGGAATTGAGTGGATTTTATCAAAAATTGTATCAAATTTTAGCAGTGTGGCTGCTCCACTTACTGAATTGCTAAAGAAAGGCAAGAACGGACTGTCAGAAGGTATTTGACAGCCTGAAAGCTGTCTTAACCAGTACCCCAGTAAAAGCCACTGGCCCAGTGTTAGCCACACCTAATTACACAAAGCCAATCAAGGTCTCTATTGATGTGAATCAGTGTCATTGCTGTGCTCGTACAGGAAGACGATGAGAAGATAGAAAGACCCATCAGTTATGTCTCCAGGAAATTGAACATTCATCATCAGAAATATTCCACAGTTAAGAAGGAGACTTTGAGTTTGGTGCTTCCGTTACAACATTTTAATGTTTATGTTACCAGTAATGCATCTGAGACAATATACACTGATCATAATCCCTTGAAGTTTGTGGAGAAATTTAAGGACAAAAATTCTGAATTGTTTGAATGGAACTTGTTGTTGCAGGCATACAATTTGAAAATTGTGCAGGTGACAGGACAAGAAAATGTGATTGCTGGCATATTGTCAAAACTTGGCTGAGAAACGGAGGTGTTTGGTGGCAGGAGTAATTGAAATTAAACAGAATGTAATAGTGCATGTTTGCAGTCAACGTCATGTATATGGGTGTTGTAGTGTACTAACATTAAAAGATTAAGGGGGTTTCAAAATGAAGCCATCTTTGAATATTTTCATTTTTAAAAGTGGGTTGAGTCAGGAGGAGGGGTGTGTGATGAAGCTGTTCCTTTAACAAGGTTAGGTTGCACTTAGGTTTGTTTATTCAGAGGTCAGAAATGCATATATTCTGCAATGTCTAGAGCTGATCTACTTGAAGCTTTAAAGTTTTTAAACAAACACTTGTATAATGAAAGGAGAATGGCCAGTTCTTCCAGCTCAACTTTTTTCTGTTTTTGTTTGATTTTATAAGCAGTCAGTTTTTTTGAGGCTACTGGTCAAAGAAACAGCTCCATGGAAGAAGGTGTTCCATGCTGGATCTCTCTGCCATCTCTCCCTCCTGTAAGATCCTGTGTTTGATTTTACTTTTTGCCAAGGGATGTTTATGGGGATTGTTGCAGGAGTTTGGAACAGCATCATTAAGTTGGGACAGTCTGTTGGGGTTTCCAGATAGGTTAAGTTATTCTATATTCTATTTTCTTGTGTTTGTGTTTCATTTGGTACTCTGTAAATCAGTTCGGTTTTGTTTAAAAGAGGCTTTTTGACCAGCTGCATCACTCCTGCAATATTCACTTATACTTGCTCTAAACAGCGAGAAAAGTTAGGGCCTGGGCTACCTTCTTAACATGTTTTGCTTGTTCCATAACAATAGTACAAATGTTACTTGCCACGTTTTAGCACAAAGCTGGATATTGTCCAGGATTTCATTGATGGCCTTCAGTGCCTGAAGAGTCATGAATGGTGCTGAGCACTGTGCAATCATCAGCAAGCATTCCCAGTTCAGACTTGATGGAGGAAAAAATCATTGAAATAGTTGAAAGTGGTTGAGCCTTGGACACTACCTGAAGAAGGGCTTATGCCCGAAACGTCGAATCTCCTGTTCCTTGGATGCTGCCTGACCTGCTGCGCTTTTCCAGCAACACATTTTCAGCCTTGGACACTACCCTAAGGATCACCTGCAGGGATTCGCTGAAGCTGAGGTCTCTGATCCACAATCATCTTTCTATTTGTCAGGTGCAACTCCAACCGGCGGAGAGTTTACCCCAAAACCAATTGATACCAGTTTTGCTAGGGCTCCATCATGCCATGCTCAGTTGAATGTGGCCTTGATGTCTAGGGCTGATTCTCACTTCACCTCTAGAATTCAGTGCTTTCAGAAATATTTGAACGAAGGCTATAACGAGGTCAGGAGCTGACTGGCTCTGGTGGTACCCAAACTGATTTTACTGAGGGATATGGATGAATGGCAGGCAGAAGGGATTAGTTTAATTTGGCACCATGTTCGGCACAGCATTGTGGGCCAAAGGATCTATTCCTGCGCTGTTCTATGATCTATTAGTCAGCCAGAAGATGCTGGCACATTATGTCCAAGACAGTGTACTATACAACTGCCGTGGATTGGCCACAGACTGTGTCTGTGTCTGGTCAGGATGTTCTCAGTCAGGGGTCAGTGTCTCTGCAGCCTGAGGAATGGGTCACAGTCAGTCCTGTGGCTCTATAGTAGGCACCAAAGGGGAGGAGGGCCAATACGGCCAATGAAATGTACATGCTTCTGTCAAGATTGCAGGTACTTCCTGTCCATGGTTGTCCAATAAGATTGCTTAAGGTGATAAACCACAGTCAGTTTGTTGGGTCTATCCACAGAAATTAAAGTGAAAGTGGGGGGCATAAAAGAGGCCCATGTGAGGGCTGGGGGAATGGTAATTGTGTTCTTGGTAACAGTATTTGCAACTCTAAAGGGAAAGGAGTTGTGTGGGAAAGGGGTTTGTCTATGATCAGGAGCATCCAGGCATCAAGTGGGGTGCTGTGTATGATCATACCTGGCATGGTCACCTGAAATGCTAGCAGCTGAAGGGGAGAAATGGGCAGATGCAAGTTCACAAATATAGGAAAGATGGGGACTTCAGGAGATGAAAAGCAGGTGGCAGTTAATGGGATGTATCTGCAAATGGGTCTGAATGTTTGGGGCTGAAAATGTGTTGCTGGTCAAAGCACAGCAGGCCAGGCAGCATCTCAGGAATAGAGAATTCGACGTTTCGAGCATAAGCCCTTCATCAGGAATGAGAGAGAGTAGCCAAGCAGGCTAAGATAAAAGTTAGGGAGGAGGGACTTGGGGGAGGGGCGATGGAGGTGGGATAGGTGGAAGGAGGTCAAGGTGAGGGTGATAGGCCGGAGTGGGGTGGGGGCGGATAGGTCAGGAAGAAGATTGCAGGTTAGGAGGGCGGTGCTGAGTTGAGGGAACCGACTGAGACAAGGTGGGGGGAGGGGAAATGAGGAAACTGGAGAAATCTGAATTCATACCTTGTGGTTGGAGGGTTCCCAGGCGGAAGATGAGGCGCTCCTCATCTTCTGCCTGGGAACCCTCCAACCACAAGGTATGAATTCAGATTTCTCCAGTTTCCTCATTTCCCCTCCCCCCACCTTGTCTCAGTCGGTTCCCTCAACTCAGCACCGCCCTCCTAAGCTGCAATCTTCTTCCTGACCTATCCGCCCCCATCCCACTCCGGCCTATCACCCTCACCTTGACCTCCTTCCACCTATCCCACCTCCATCGCCCCTCCCCCAAGTCCCTCCTCCCTACCTTTTATCTTAGCCTGCTTGGCTACTCTCTCTCATTCCTGATGAAGGGCTTATGCTCGAAACGTCGAATTCTCTATTCCTGAGATGCTGCCTGGCCTGCTGTGCTTTGACCAGCAACACATTTTCAGCTGTGATCTCCAGCATCTGCAGACCTCATTTTTTTACTGAATGTTTGGGGCCTTATCAACATGTAAAGTTGAAGGCTGTTAGCCACAGTCCATCAAGCACTCACTTTCACCTTCCACTGTGTTAGAAATCGCAAGTATGTAATGGGACAGGAGGGACTGGAAGACCCACCGATATGAGGCTGTAGAAAAAAGAAACATTACAAACTGACCCACAGACTGTACATGGCACAGATCTACAGGGCCCCTATACCCTGCCTAGCCAATTCATTTACTCTCCATGTTTACTGCACACCTTCCTGTCCCAGACATAAGTGACTAACTCATTCACACCAGCACTTTTGGACACAAAACCAGGGAAACAGTCATTGATTTTTTAAAACTGTTTTTAACTGAAAGGGCAAAGTTGGGAGAGTGATCTAAAGATTGAACCTGTCCCCCACTCCTGACTCCATTCATGTCCCCATATCGAGATTGGTGTGTTAGTGAAAACAGGCTGAGACCTGATTACATTATTGGTATGCAAAGATGAGCAAAGGCCACAATGGCCTCTGATGCCACATTGTACCCAGAATACCTGGCTCTTCCAGTCAGGAGAGATGGGATTTTCCCCTCACAAACACCACAAAGGGGCTTTGCCCACTCCTTTCCTGCTTCTGCTCAACATACTTGAGCCTAATTCAAGAAAATTGAGATCACTTTGGCTGCATGTGGGAAGGAACAAGAGCAGAGGTTTTGGTGATGGGGGTGTTGCTGGGTTGGTTTGGCTCAAAGCCAGAAAAAGTGTAAAAGAGAGATTTGGGTAGAGACAGGAAGACTAAGGAAAAGAGAAAGAAAGGTATGTTAGATGGGGATCAAATGAGACACCAGAGACAGAGTGCACAGTCACACAGACTTGAAGATACAGAGTTTTTCCTCAAAGAGGTATGTAGCAGATTTATATAACATTAGAATGTTAACCATGTAATTGTATTTCTTGCAGATGATGGGAACATCTTGATTATCATTGCATGGCTTTTCCCAATTCTCCTTCTCTTGATGTCCGTTCTGCTTTTGACGTACTTTCTTCTCAGAAAGATGTAAGCAATTGATATCCTTTAATAAATCATATTGTTCTATAGGGTGTATATAGTACAGTGAATGAGAGAAAAGTAAATCCAAACCATCTTGCAGTTACATGTGTCCTGCTATTTTAGTTTCTCACTGTATTACCACACTGGCCAATTGCACAAACCTTCTAAGGGTAAGGATGAAGAGTCAAAAGTTATACTCCATAGTGGCAGAAAATGTGGGAGGTGGCTGTGCAGGAAGAGGTTAGGAAGCTGGAAAAAATTCCTAATCTTACAAGGTGGTGAGTATAGAAATAGGTATATGCAGCAAACGGATTTGAGACTGGAGATGTTGGAGAGGGGAGGGCTTTAGATTCCTGGCACCTTGCAGCTGAACTGGACCAGGACCAATGCTGTGGTGGCTGGGTTTGCTTGTGTTGTAGAGGAAAATTTAAAAATAATTCGGAAATGACTGTATCACCTTCTTTATTTATAATCAGCTATTCAGCTGCCAAAATTGTTCAATGTGAAGTGCATCATGACTTTCTATGACATGTTTAGGTTCTGCAAGTGTGTAATTAGTGCCAATTAAACTCAAAGAATGCACCTTAATGGTTGCCATACTGTAAAGCTAGTGATTTTTATTTCAGAGCTACTTTGCCTGCTTGTGATTATGTCACTGAGCTGTATATCACTGACTATGAACATCACCCACAAAGGAATTTAAACACAATAAGAGGAACAGTCTACGACATACAAAATAGCAAGGCTAATGTTTGCTCTTAATTGAGAGCCTGCCTAGCTAAGATTACCATGTATAGTAATACTTAGTAATAATTATGTGTTCCTATGAAACCTAAGCTTGGAGACAATTCTTTACTTTCTCCTCCGTCTGTAGGGAACCCAAACTCTATGTGCATCAAACCACATGATAAAATATTCTTTTGTAATACACTGTGTCCACTGCATTAGAATTTATTTCGGATGGGCTTGTACAGTGCTGTAATGCACTGAAACATTCCCTGAAACTTAAAGGAATGTCATGTTCCCTGCACACAACATTCAAATGCTCAAAATGTAGAGTTAATTGCAGCCTCAAACCAAGCTGGGATGGGGGTGGGGGTGGGGGCACGGAATTGATCACTCAGTACAATAGGAGTTTTTAGATCCAAAAGCCAATTGATATGGACTTTCCCTAACAATAGGGTACTGCAACCATCAATACTTGGGCCACAGCTGTTTAATTTAGATCAACAATTGGGAGGTGGGGGCCAATTGTCATCTTCCAGGTTTGGAGCTGAATTGAAACTGGAGGGGAATGAGAGTTGTGAGGGCCATGCTCCACATGCCTTCATGATATTTAGATCAACTGAATGAGTGGGCAAGAACAAGACGGGTAAAAATTGTGTGGATAAGTTCCATATGATGCACTTTGACATGTGGAATAAAGGGTCAGTATTTCTTAAATGCTGAGAGATTAAAAAGTGTCTCTTTGATCTGTCAAAGGTGTTCTTGTCTGAATGCCACTGAAACCTAGAATGTGGGTGCAGCAACCAATTCAGAAGGCATAATGCCTTTAACTCGAGAGTTTTGTGCAAAGAAATCTTCCAATTGTATAGAACACTGGTGAGACCATACCATGTGTTGTATGCAGTTCTCAGCCCCTTGCAAAAGCAAGGATAGTTTTGTTACAGAGTAAGATTGTCCTATGAGGAGAAATTGAGCAGCTTGAGCCTGTAATTATATCTATACTATCCACTTTCATTTCAGTCCCTTTCAATCAGCCTATAACAGGGCAGAGTGAGCACATACAGTTGAAGAGATACTGGACATTAGGCTGCTCACCCCTATGAGGACAAGAGATAACCCTGACCCTCACAGGAGAAGTCTAGGACCACTCCTGCAGGGATGCAGAGACCCCCATGCCCTGCTTAAAGACTCAAAAGCATTGGCGAGGCTGCCTCTTGCAAGCCCTGATTATGGCATCTCAGTGGAAAAGTCAGGCTTAGAAAGTTTGGGAGCACAGGCTGGTGAGCATCTTACTGTGACAGTTTTACAACTGGCTGAAGAAGAAATGCCCCACGACACTGGCTCTCAGGACTGCCAGACACTAAGCACCTGCACACCCTAGCAGGATCAGACACTGTGTTATCCGCAATCAGGGACTTCTCACATATGCACATGGACAAACAAAACTGGTAGACAAGGTAGACAAACTGAGCTGCAGCAGTGCAGTTAGTCTTGCATCCTGATCCACTTTCCTGTAGCCCCTCTTATACACCCGATAAGCTTTGTATTTCCTCAGGTCTGACCAAATGCATCTCTATGAGCCTTCAGGTGCCCATCTCTCCACTCCAGCTCCTGGCAAATGAGGTGACCAAATAAGATGTGATCAAACACTTTGTCCCCGAATACCAGGGTGCATTTGACTGAATGAATAGCCACTCCCACATGATTCCCTTCACATCCATGCTTTACTGTATTATCCATCCCCACCCTCATGACAGATATTGTTGCCTGCCTTCACAGTTGTCATTCACCCTGCCACCCAGTCTGTCACACCCAATACCAACTTGCCAAGTTTCACTCTCAAGTGATGTCTATCCTTGCACCTACTCCCTAACCCTAATTCGCTTTCCCTCTGCAGCTGGGGCCCAGGGGCTGAACATGGACCACCTCCTTGTGCAATGCCTAATCTCTTGGACTGATCATTATAGGGCTTTCTCTGACTGACGGGGCCTCCATGAACACCAATGTGAACTACTCCCCTAAGACTTTAAGATGTGGCAGCTTCTTTGCTGCATCTTCAGTGTTTACTGCATTAGGATGAGACCGAGGATGAGATAGTCGATAAGATAGAAGCAAAATATTTATTCATTTCATTCTCCATTTCCTTATGTACTGTTAACTCCTCAGTCTTGTTCTCAGGAGGATCAATGGTCTTTATTTACTCTTTTCTTTTTAAATAGCTGTAGAAGCTCTTGCTATCTCTTTTTGCATTTGTAGCAACTTACTTTCATTTTCTAAATTATTAGACCTGATTAACCATTTAGTCATCCTCTGCTGTTCTTTTAATACTGACCAATCATCTGATCTGCCACCCATGTTTTGACAGTTATACACATTTTTTCCTTAAGTTTGATGCTCTCTTTAACTTATTGAGTTAACAACAGGTGACTGATCTTCCCATTGGATTTTCTCTTTATAATAGAGATATATTTAATCTGAGTATATTGAAATATCCCCTAAATATCTACAACTGAGTCTGTATTGATCAATCTCTTTGTCTGGTATTCCAGTTTACTTCACCTTTCATGCCTTCAGTTTTCCTCATGTAAGCTTAAGATATTAGTGTTAGAACATCCCCATTCTCCCTTTCAAATTACTGACTACAGGTATCCTTTCTCTGAGGTTATTAATTGTACAAAGGGCAACTACCAAATGTCGACACTAGACTTGCATATATGCCAGAAAGGGCTGGTGAATGGAGGGAGGGCAGGGAAAGCCTTTGGCAAACAAATATTGACTAAATTGTAAGATGAGGGACAGAAAGTAAGATCCATGGAGTGGTAAGACGTGGTAAAGATTTTGAATTAGAATCCCTATTGTGTGGGAACAGGTCATTTGGCCTAAAAGGTCCACACTAACCCACTGAACAGTAACCCATCCAGACCCATTCCCCTACACTATGGGTAATTTAACATTGCCAATTCACCTGACATGTACATCTTTGGATTGTGAGAGGAAACAGGAGAACCCAGAGGAAACCCACACAGAGACAGGGAGAACATGCAACCTCCACATAGACAGTCACACAGGGGTGGAATCAAACCCAGGTCCTTGACACTGTAAGGCAGCAGTGCTAACCACTGAGCCACTGTGCCACCCATTTGGGAGGCCAAACATAATTCAAGTTCTGATAGTGGTCATTGAAGTGATAATGACCCAAGTAAAAGATTGCAAATCTGTGAAAGGAATTCTGGTCAGATAATGGAGATTGTGTAATTATCCAGAATGCAATAAGAAAAAGAATAGAGATTGCAGTTTCACAAAAAAAAACAAGCTCTCTAGAAAAGATTGGCAATATTGAAAGAAATAAAAACCCAAATGATCAAGAAGTTCAAAAAAGTTAAATTGCGAGAAAGAATTTGGTACATATTAAGTTTAAGGTGTCAGATAGTGGAGAGTCAGCCTTATCCCATGGATAACAGTCACTAAGGATGTGCTCCCTGATGCAGCACAGAGATTAAAGCCAAATTCGAAGCATCAAATGCAAACTTAGTGATCAAAATCTAAGAGTCGATTCCCCAGGCTGCATTAGAAGTGATCTTTAAAGTTTTATTAGCTCTTTAGCAACTGAAGTTTTGAAATTTAGGCCAATTGATATAAATGAAAAGTTTCTATGAAAAACATTATTGAAATAAGCTGCAGAAGCAGATTGGATAGAAGGGAAATTATATGTGTTATATTAGATTACATTCCCTACAATGCAGAAACAGGCCCTTCGGCCCAACCAGTCCATACTAACCCTCTGAAAAGTAACCCACCCAAACCCATTTCCCTCTGACTAATGCACCTAGCACTATGGCCAATTCACCTAACTTGTACATCTTTAGACTGGGGGAGGAAACCCACGCAGACACAGAGAGAATGTGCAAACTCCACACAGAGAGTCGCCTAAGGCTGGAGTCGCCCGGCGCTATGAGGCAGCAGTGCTAACCACTGAGCTACCGTGCTGCCCTATGCAACATGAGTTTGGTATTTTTCAATAGGCCCATTTTGCTGAAAGTAGGTTGCTGACAATTCTCTCATGCTATCATGAAAAGTAACTCAGATATCTTTATGATACTCCTTGATAATTTTTGCGGGAGGTTCTCTGAATTCTGAGTGATCTGAGATATGTTTAAAAAAAAGGAATTTAAGTTTGGAATCCATACATCTGGTGCTTTATAATATCCAAATTCACCATTCCATTCACTTGGATTGAAGACCCTAAAGAAAGTTTAAACCTTGGGTAAAAACAGATTAATAGAATAGGTCATTCAAGCGGGCATTGGATAAGCATATGGAGGTTATTGGGCTAGTGTAGGTTAGGTAGGCTTCGGTCGGCGCAACATCGAGGGCTGAAGGGCCTGTACTGCGCTGTATTTTTCTATGTTCTATGTTCTATATGTTTGAGGAACAATGGCAGACATTCAATAAAATAGTTCATAACTCTCAGTAAAGTTGTATCAAAGTGAGTAAGGAGGAATCTAGGAAGTGAATAAAACACAAATGTAAAGGACTGTCAAATTGAAAAAATAATGCCAAGATTAGACAAAGAATTGGCGAAGTTTTAAAAACCAATAAACAATGATAAGAAAATAAAGAGGGAACTATAAATTGGGTAGCAATTGAACTGTATGGGCTTCTTTAAATATGCTATTGAAAGCAAGAGTGACAGGGTAGTTGTTATGGGGGCTTTAACTTTCCAAATATTGACTGGGAATGCTATAGTTTAAGTACTTTAAATGGGTCAGTTTTAGGAGGGTTTCATGACACAATAAGTAGACAGGCCAAGCGACACATTAGATTTGATACTGGGTAATGAACCTGGCTAGGTGTTAGATTTAGAAATAGATGAGCACTTTGTAGATAGTGATCACAATTCGATTATCTTTACTTTAGTGATGGAAAGGGATAGGTATATACCACAGGGCAGGACTTATAGCTGGGGGAAAGGTGATTACGATGTGCTGAGGCAAGATTTGGGATGCATAGGATGGGGAAGGAAACTGCAGGGAATGGGCACAGTTGAAATGTGGAGCTTATTCAAGGAACAACGACTGTGTGTCCTTGATAAGTATGTACTGGTCAGGTAGAGAGGAAGTTGTCGAGCGAGGAAGCCTTGGTTTACCAAGGAAGTTGAATTTCTTGTGAAGAGTAAGAAGAAGGCTTATGTTAGGATGAGACATGAGGCTCAGTTACAGCGATTGAGAGTTACAAGTTAGCCAGGAAAGACTGAAAGAGAGAGCTAAGAAGAGCCAGGAGGGGACATGAGAAGTCATTGGTGGATAGGATCAAAGAAAACCTTAAGGCTTTCCATAGCTATATCAGGAATAAAAGAATGGCTAGAGTAAGATTAGGACCAATCAAGGATAATAGTGGACGTTTCACATGGAGTCAGAGGAGATAAAAGAAGCACTAAATGAATAATTTTTGTCAGGATTCATACAAGTAAAAGACAATGAGGTCAAGGAGAATACTGAGATACTGGCTACTACACTAGATGTGATTGAGGTGCATAAGGAGGAGATGTTAGCAATTCTGGAAAGTGTAAAAATAGATGAGTCCCCTGGACTAGATGGAATTTATCCAGGAATTCTCTGGGAAGCCAGGGAAGAGATCGCCAAGCTTTTGGCTTTGATATTTATGCCAGCATTATCTACAGGAATAGTGCTAGAAGATTGGAGGATAACAAATGTTGTTCCCTTGTTCAAGAAGGGGAGTAGAGAAAACCCTGGAAATTATAGACCTGTGAGCCTTCCTTCAGTTGTGAGTAAAGTGTTGGAAAGGGTTATACCAGATACGGTTTATAATCATCCAGAGAGGCATAAGCTGATTAAGGACAGTCAACACAGTTTAGGGAAGGGTAGGTTGTGCCTCACAAATCTTATTGAATTCTTTGAGAAAGTGACCAAACAGGTAGATGAGGATAAAGTGGTTGATGTGGTGTATATGGATTTCGGTAAGGCGTTTGATAAGGTTATCCACAGGAGGCTATTGCATAAATTAGGGTGGCATGGGATGGAGGGTGTTTTAGCAGTTTGGATCAGAAATTGGCTAGCTGAAAGAAGACAGATAGTGGTGGTTGATGGGAAATATTCATCCTGGAGTTCACTTACTAGTGGTGTACCGCAAGGATCTGTTAGGTCCACTGTTGTTTGTCATTTATATAAATGATCTGGAAGAGGGAATAGAAGGATAGGTTAGTAAATTGGCAGTTGACATAAGGTCAGTGGAGTTGTGGGTAGTGACGAAGAATGTTGTAGTTTACAGAGAGACACAAACTGCAGAGCTGGGTTGAGAGATGGCAAATGGAGTTTAATGCGGAAAAAATGTGAGGTTATTCACTTTGGAAGGAGTAACAGAAATGCAAAGTACTGGGCTAATGATAAGATTCTTGGTAGTATAGATGAGCAGAAAGATCCTTGAAAGTTGCGAACGAGTTTGACTGGGTTGTTAAGAAGTCAAGATTGGAGTGGTGCTGGAAAAGCACAGCAGGTCAGGCTGCATCCGAGGAGCAGGAAAATTGATGTTTCGGGCAGGAGCCCTTCATCAGGATGCCCCAAACATCACTTTTCCTGCTCCTCGGATGCTGCCTGACCTGCTGTGCTTTTCCAGCACCACTCTAACCTTGACTCTAATCTCCAGCATCTGCAGTCCTCACTTTCACCTGGGTTGTTAAGAAGGCATATGGTGTCTTAGCTTTTATTGGTTAAGCAACTGAGTTTCAGAATCATCAGATCATGCTGCCGCTGTATAAAAGTCTGGTGCAGCCACGTTTGGAGTATTGTGTACTATTCTGGTCACTGCATTATAGGAAGGATATGGAAGCTTTGGAAAGAGTTCAGAGGAGATTTACTAGGATGTTGCCTGGTATGGAGGGAAGGTCTAATGAGGAAAGGCTAAGGCACTTGAGGCTGTTTTAGTTAGAGAGGAGAAGTTGAGAGGTGACCAGAGGGTTAGATAGGTTGGACAGTGAGAGCCTTTTTCCTCTGATGGCGATGGCTAGTACGAGGGAACATAACTTTAAATTGAGGGGTGAGAGATATAGGATAGCTGTCAGAGGTAGTTTCTTTACTCAGGCAGTAGTAGGGGTGTGGAACACTCTGCCTGCAACAATAGTAGGCTCGCCAACTTTAAGGACAGCTCAACATCGAGGACCGAAGGGTCTGTACTGCGCTGTAATGTTCTATGTTGAAAAGATAAGAGCAGACAATGGAAACACAGGCCCCTATAGAGAATGTGGCTGAGGAATTAATTAGGAACCAGTAAATGGCAGATGAATTGAATAAATACTTTCTATCCGTCTTCATAACAGAGACTAGTAGAATTCCTGAAATATTGTATTATCCAGGGGAAAAAAAGAAGGAAAGGAAACAAATGCTGTAACCATCACTAGAGAAAAGAATGTTCTCGGGGACTAATGGGGCTAAAGTTTGTTACGTTCCCTGGACTTGATGGGTTACTTTTTAGTACATCACAAAGATAATAGGTGCACTGGCAGTAATCTTCCAAATAGGTTAAATTCTGGAAAAGTCACAGCTGGTGTTGTCCAGTTTTGGTCATTTCGACCAAGTTTCTGCATAACCTCACCTTACCCGGGTTTTATACTTGAGATGAACAAAACAGTCAGAGTGAAATTGCAATTCAACACAATTTTATAGACAAATTACACTGAAGATATAAAAGGGGCTGTATGGCCAAATATTATCTAAAATCCTGCTCTGCGATAAAGATTCTTACATTAATGAGTCTACCAATCGCAGTGTAAAGTCTTTATCACAACCCATTTCTAAGCCTTACCAGCTATCAGACTAAAATCAGGTTCCACCCATGCAGTCGAACCTGGCCAGGCTGTGTAGTTGCCACTGATGCATTCAGCAAAGATTGATCTTGCACTTGCTTATCTCCCTCTCCAGGGAGTGGAATGACATTATAAGCCAGGTAGAGTCTTCACTGAGGGATTGGCCATTGGGTGACCCTTCTTTACCTCCCTGCCGCATCCTTCCAGAATCTTCTCTTGCCCTTAGCCAATTGATCTTCCAAGGTCACGGCATCCAATGGGATCCCCTTTGTCATGGGGAAAACACTGGGGATACTCTTACTGATGTGTCAAAGGCACACTCCCCTCTCTATACATGGTCATAAATGGGAGTCTGGGACATTAGTGAATCTCCTCACCATACATGAATACACAAACTGGCCTCACTTTCCACAACAATTCCGGGTTTGTCCTTGTTTTGAGTTCTGAAGAAGAGTCACTAGACTCAAAACATAAACTTTGATTTCTCTCCACAGTTGCTGCCAGACCTGCTGAGTTTTTACAACTGTTTTTGTTCTTATCTTTGTCTTGTGGGAGCTTTGTGTTTCACCTATCTTAAGTCCCATCAGGCCTGGCTGTACAAAGGTTGCCAATTCTAGTTTTGGGCCTAGCCATTCAGGCCCTAGGCTATTTGGCTACAATTGGAAAACTGCCAATTCAAAAAGAGAAGGCATAAAAAGGATGTAATAGAAGACCATTGAGAAACATAATATCATGAAGCAGAATCAGCATGAGTCCTCAAAAGGGGAAATCATGCTGAACAAATTTGAATTTTGTGGGAGTAACTGTCGTGATTGTAATGTAGTCAGCCAAGTGGATCTCAGAATAGGAGTTTGCTAATTATACCAGATTACCAGCCCCAATCAGGGAGCCCTGACTGATAGATAAGCAGAAGTGTCAGAGGGTTTGTTCACTCTGAGGAAATTGGATCAGTATCAAGGACTCTCTATACGTAAATTAAAGTTAACTTAGTGTTGGGAATGGAATTGTATTTTGTGCATGTTAATAAAAAAAAGTGGACAAACAAAGCAGCAGTTCACAAAAAAAACTTCGCTATATACAGGGGAAAGGGCAGCAAAGCCAAACTCCAAACCCCACCATTCAACCGGTTTTCAGGGAGATGAGGCACTTTCAGTCAAAGATAACAGTAACAAACAAAGACAAGACAGTGTAATCAAATTAGAAACTGTACATAGAACACTGACCCAATATAGCTTAAAAAAAACTGACACCAACCCGCACCACATGCTGTCTAACTGTCCTTGGCTAGCCTTCCTGCAGGACAGTCGTTGGCCTTCCAGAGTCTGGCCACTCTGCATACTGACTGACCCTCCCCAGGGCCACATTCCTCCAGGCTGGTCATCGACCAACCAGCTTCCAGTCTCTCCATGTACTGACCAGACTACTGTGGGTCACATTCCTATGAGCTGGCCTTCTGGTCTCTGGCCATCCTGCGTACTGACCGATCCTCCCTAGCCCGCCTTCCTCCGGCACGGTCAGCTACCAGCTCCCGGTCACCCCATTGACAGTCGGGCTGTCAGCGTTCCAGCTCCCAGCCGCCCGACGTACTGACTGACCCTTTCTTGTGGCCAGCAATCCAAGGACCGGCCATCAGCTGTCTGGCTCTCAGCCTCCCTGAGTACTGATTGGGGCTGCCCTACCCCCTCCGTACCTGGTGCCCAAAGATCAGGAGCATGGGACTGAAGTGCAACCAAAAACAGAGAAGAAGGTTTTTAAGTGTATTCAGTCGGAAGAGATAGGAGAGGTCTTGAATGAGTACTTTTCTTCAGTATTTACAAATGAGAGGGACGGTATTGTTGAAGAGGAGAGTATGAAATGGTCTGGTAAGCTAGAGGAGATAGTTGTTAGGAAGGAAGATGTGTTGGGCATTTTGAAAAACTTGAGGATAGACAAGTCCCCCGGGCCTGACAGGATATATCCTAGGATTATGTGGGAAGCAAGAGAGGAAATTGCAGAGCCGTTGGCAATGATCTTTTCATCTTCACTGTCAACGGGGCTGGTACCAGGGGACTGGAGAGTGGCGAATGTTGTGCCCCTGTTCAAAAAGGGAATAGGGATAACCCCGGGAATTATAGGCCAGTTAGTCTTACTTCGGTGGTAGGCAAAGTGATGGGAAAGGGTACTGACGGATAGGATTTATGAGTATCTGGAAAGACACTGCTTGATTAGGGACAGCCAGCACGGATTTGTAAGAGGTAGGTCTTGCCTTACAAGTCTTATTGAATTCTTTGAGGAGGTGACCAACATGTGGATGAGGGTAAAGAAGTGGATGTAGTGTACATGGATTTTAGTAAGGCATTTGATAAGGTTCCCCATGGTAGGCTTATGCAGAAAGTCAGGAGGCATGGGATAGTGGGAAATTTGGCTAGTTGGATAAAGAACTGGATAACTAGTCGAAGTCAGAGAGTGGTGGTAGATGGTAAATATTCAGCCTGGAGCCCAGTTACAAGTGGAGTTCCGCAGGGGTCAGTTCTGGGTCCTCTGCTGTTTGTAATTTTTATTAATGACTTGGAAGAGGGAGTCGAAGGGTGGGTCAGTAAATTTGCAGACGATACGAAGATTGATGGAGTTGTGGATAGTGAGGAGGGCTGTTGTCAGCTGCAAAGGGGCTTAGATATGATGCAGAGCTGGGCTGAGGAGTGGCAGATGGAATTCAACCCTGTCAAGTGTGAGGTTGTCCATTTTGGAAGGACAAATAAGAATGCGGAATGCAGGCTTCACGGTAGGGTTCTTAATAAGGTGGAGGAGCAGAGGGATCTTGGGTTCTATGTTCATAGCTCTTTGAAAGTTGCCACTCAGGTGGATAGAGCTTGTAAGAAGGCCTATGGTTTATTAGCGTTCATTAGCAGAGGGATTGAATTCAAGAGTCGTGAGGTTATGTTGCAGATGTACAGGACTTTGGTAAGGCCACATTTGGAGTACTGTGTGCAGTTCTGGCTACCTCACTTTGGGAAAGGTGTGGAAGCTTTGGAGAGGGTGCAGAGGAGATTTACCAGGATGTTGCCTGGATTGGAGAATAGGTCGTACGAGGGTAGGTTGAGAGTGCTAGGCCTTTTTTCATTGGAACGGCGAAGGATGAGGGTTGACTTGACAGAGGTTTATAAGATGACCAGGGGAATAGGTAGAGTAGACAGTCAGAGACTTTTTCCCCGGGTACAACAGAGTGTTACAAGGGGACATAAATTTAAGGTGAAGGGTGGAAGGTATAGAGGGGATGTCAGGTAGGTTCTTTACCCAGAGAATGGTGGGGGCATGGAATGCGCTGCCTGTGGGAGTGGCAGAGTCAGAATCATTGGTGACCTTTAAGCAGCAATTGGATAGGTACACGGATAGGTGCTTAAGCTAGGACAAATGTTTGGCACAACATCGTGGGCCAAAGGGCCTGTTCTATGTTCTTTGTTCTACGAAAATCAAAAAGGGAGTGCAAACACCCACACTCAATATTTACATAGTCCATGGACTCCACAGCACCATAGAACAAGCAGTTGGGATGGGAGTCCTTGAACCACCGCAATCTGCTATGTGCACCACCCTCCACACCAAATTCCTGAGAGAAAGGGAGAGGACTCCCACTTAGAGAGCCCTCCACTGGGGATCGCTCCCCTGTCTGGTGGTAAATGGGCACACCAAGGCATGTCCGGGCAGTGGATAAGGGAGAAGAGGCGGACGGTGTGCAGCAGCAATTGATGGGGGGTCCACTGTTTTACATCCCTGAAGGGGACAAAACTAAAGCTTCAGAGGCAGCTCTGGTTGTGGGGGATGCTCCTGTTTATTTTTTTTTCGAGGCAGCAGCAGCAGTGGTAGCAGGCCCCAGGCAGCAGCAGTGGAAACAGCCCCACGCTCCTGTTTTTTTTTACTTTTTTTTTAAGGAGGAGAGTCCTTGGACCCTGACCCTGACCCTGACCCTGACCCTGACCCTGACCCAACTCTCAATAGGGAAACACCCAAGTGGTCCAGTGACAAGCAGTGTCCTACATTCCTGTTTTTTTTTTCTTTTTTCTTTGACAAGCAGTGAATTTCCTGTTTATATATTTTTTTAAAACCCCCATACTACCACCTAACTGCGTTAGTGCTTATTTTTTCCCCAGCATCCATGGTGTGTGTGTGTGTGCAGGTGTGAGACACAAAGTGCACAAATCTTTATTCAATTTTCACCACCAGGAAGATAGGAAAACATGCGGGTGGCCAGTGACAAGTAGTGCTATTCACTTCAAAGGGCACACTCCTGTTTATATTTTTTTATCCTTTTTTTTCTTTTTTCTTTTTTTTCTTTTTTTTATTTTATTTTTTTTCACTCCTGTTTATATCTATCAGCCAGGGCTCCCTGATTGGACCAGATTAATAGCCCCAACCAGAGAACCCGTCCACATGGCTGACCTCATTTCAATCACTACGAGAGCAAGCAAGAAAGATAAAGGGGAGCCTTTAGAGAATCTGTAGTTAATCATTTGTCACAGGCTTCAGTGCTGGGGCCACAATTATTTATGGTAGATACTAATGACTTAAATCAGTGAATGTACTCTAGCTAAGTTTGTGAATGGCACAAGCATAGATTGGTCGGCAAGTGGTGAGTATGATTCTACAGAGGGTTGTAAGCAGATTAATTGAGAGGGAGAAAATCACACTTTGAATAAGAAGCAGAAAAGTGGAGTTGAAGATGGGAGATCAGATCTGCCATAACATCTGGATAGGAATAATGTGATCAAGGATAGTCAGCATGGTTTTGTGAAGGGCAGGTTGTGCCTCACAAACCTTATTGAGTTCTTTGAGAAGGTGACTAAGGAAGTGGACGAGGGTAAAGCAGTAGATGTGGTGTATATGGATTTTAGCAAGGCGTTCGATAATGCATGGTAGGCTAATGCAAAAACTACGGAGGTATGGCATTGAGGGTGCATGAGAGGTTTGGATTAGGAATTGGCTGGCTGGAAGGAGACAGAGGGTAGTAGTTGATGGTATAGGTTCATCTTGGAGTGCAGTTACTAGCGGTGTTCCACAAGGGTCTGTTTTGGGACCATTGCTGTTTGTCATCTTTATAAATGATCTAGAGGAGGGGCTTGAAAGCTGGGTGAGCAAGTTTGCGGATGACACGAAAGTCGGTGGAGTTGTGGACAGCGAAGAAGGATGTGGCAGGTTACAGCGGGATATAGATAAGTTGCAGAGCTGGGCAGAAAGGTGGCAAATGGAGTTCAATGTAGCCAAGTGTGAAGTCATTCACTTTGGTAGGAGTAACAAGAAGATGGATTACTGGGCTAATGATAGGCTACTTGGTAGTGTGGATGAGCAGAGGGATCTTGGTGTCCATGTACACAGATCTCTGAAAGTTGCCACCCAGGTAAATAGTGCTGTGAAGAAGGCATATGGTGTACTGGGCTTTATTGGTAGAGGAATTGAGTTCCAGAGTCCTGAGGTCATGTTGCAGTTGTATAAGACTCTGGTGCGGCCTCATCTGGAGTATTGTGTGCAGTTTTGGTCGCCATACTATAGGAAGGATGTGGAGGCATTGGAACAAGTGCAGAGGAGGTTTACCAGGATGTTGCCTGGCATGGTAGGAAGATCGTATGAGGAAAGGCTGAGGCACTTGGGGCTGTTCTCATTGGAGAAAAGAAGGTTTAGGGGAGATTTGATAGAGGTGTACAAGATGATTAGGGGTTTAGATAGGGTTGACAGTGAGAACCTTTTTCTGTTAATGGAGTCAGCTGTTACTAGGGGACACAGCTTTAAATTAAGGGGTGGTAGGTATAGGACAGATGTTAGGGGTAGATTCTTTACTCAGCGGGTTGTGAGTTCATGGAATGCCCTGCCAGTAGCAGTGGTGAACTCTCCCTCTTTATGGTCATTTAAGCGGGCATTGGATAAGCATACTGAGGTTATTGGGCTAGTGTAGGTTAGGTAGACTTTGGGCGGCGCAACATTGAGGGCTGAAGGGCCTGTACTGCGCTGTATTTTTCTATGTTCTATGTTCTATAATTTCATTGAATTGTGGAACAATTCAATGGACGGCACGGTGGCACAGTGGTTAGCACTGCTGCCTCACAGCGCCAGAGACCCGGGTTCAATTCCCGCCTCAGGCGACTGACTGTGTGGAGTTTGCACGTTCTCCCCGTGTCTGCGTGGGTTTCCTCTGGGTGCTCCGGTTTCCTCCCATAGTCCAAAGATGTGCATTCAGGTGAATTGGCCATGCTAAATTCCCCGTAGTGTTAGGTGAAGGGGTAAATGTACGGGTATGGGCGAGTTGCGCTTCGGCGGGTCGGTGTGGACTTGTTGGGCCGAAGGGCCTGTTTCCACACTGTAAGTAATCTAATCTAATCTAATTCATTGGGATAAATGACCTACTTCTGATTGTACATCTTATGGTCTTAGTAAGCAGAATAAATCAGAACTGACTTTGGATCAGGTTGGAAAAACAGTTGAGAAGTTTGATTGAACAGTTAAACCAAATTGTGCACTTAGACTATAAACGGTGCTAGTTATGATGCATTGGTTTGAGTATGATGATGAAACAGACCACTGCTGAGAAAATCTTGACACCAAATCCAACACTAAAGAAATTATGTTCAGAAAAACGTACACTCGTATTTATAGCCATGACCAACATTGAAGAGTGAAGCTAGACATTTTCAGTAATGCTTTGTTTTCCCGTCTCCAGTTGGATATTTGAGTAGTTAATGAACCTACAAACAAGGAACAAGAGTAGGCCACGTGACTCTTTGAGCCTGTTCCATTGTTCAATAAGATCACGGCTGGTCTGATTTTTAACCTCAACTCTATATACCCCCAAGAGTACATCAAGGCTGCACTGCCTGCAACAGCAGTAGACTCACCAACTGTAAGGGCATTTAAATGGTCATTGGATAGACATATGGATGAGAATGGAATAGTGTAGGTTAGATGGGCTTCAGATTGGTTCTACAGGTCAGCGCAACATCGAGGACCGAAGGATCTGTACTGCGCTGTAATGTTCTATGTTCTATAGTTTCCTTAGTGGGAGAGGATGATAAATGCTGTTCATTGGATTAGGAAGACTAAAAAATAACAGTTTAATATGCCTTTCTGTGCAAACATTGGTGCTATTGGAAACTATAGATACAGGGTGTTTGTATTTGGCAAGAAATTTAATCCAATGGCTGTGTAACAGATCTTATGTCACAGTGGAAGTATGGGCTGTGCTGGGTTCAAGTTCCACCTTCCCTGGAGGTATGTCGGAACGTCTCTAACCAAGTTGAATTTTTTTTTTGAAGGAGTGGTATCAAGGAGTGATATGAGCTATGTGGTAGTTTACTCAATAAACTCTATCACATTGAAAAGGAAGTCTAAGCCATCTCCAGACTCAGATCGAAGTTAACTTTTCCTGGTTCTTAATGCTGGAATCTTATGGCAACTTTTATTTCTGAAGGTGTCATCATGTGACCTACCATTTTGAATGACCACAACTTCAAAATCTATTTCAATCTATTCCACAGTGTTCAAACAGGAAATGTAATTTAATTTTATAACTGTGTAGTAGGTGCTGGGATTGAAAGATTTACATGAATGTATTTGATATTAATCATAGGTTAACTGGACAACTATGGCCCAAGATACCAAACCCTGCAAACAGCACCCTTGCAAGCTGGACCCCAGGGAGGAAAGCCCAGGTAAATGCATTCATGCCACAGTATCTAATATCATGGAGTGACTGAAATTCTGAAGATAATTGTCTAGCTTCCTCCTGATAACCCTATCCTTTCCATTACTCCTCGTTATCTCAATTACTCCCCACTACCTCCTCTCTTGGCAATTAAAAGATGGGAAAATTGGAAATGTTCATGAGGTAAGTACACTAGTATGTAAATTAATTTAAAAAGATTATTCTCATGGAACAGTTTCAGGTGAGTGCAAGTTTCAGCAAAGTACAAGGGAATTTCAGTGATTGTGGAAATTCAGTGAGGTCATTGTAAAAGAATTTGTTTGATATCTAACAAATACATTTAAATATTTAAATTGGAATTGTGGAGTAAGTTACATTAATGCAGTAAAACTTCAACATAACTGTAATAAATGAAAGATTATTACAGTACCTACATTGAAATGGTAAATAAAAACATTCTTCTAAACTCCAAAACTTAATTAGTAAAATAACATACAATGGAAATAACAGACCAGATGATTTGTTGCTGTTATATGATGGACACCCATGTTATTCATAATGACCACATTTTCAATAAATGTCTGTAGTTTGACAAGCTTCACCTCACTTCTAATGAGCTGTAGTCTGTGCTTTGGATGCTGCGGTGCACCAGAGAGGAGGAAAATTACCCAAGTATTTGATCCAAGAGGTATGAAGGGGGTCAGAAAATTAAACAAATTTGATAGCAGAGGTAAGCTGCAGTGACCAGGTCTCTGGCACGAGGTCCGGCTCTGAGGCTCAGAAGAGAAAGGGGGAGAGGAGGAGAGCGCTAGTTATAGGAGACGCTATAGTTAGAGGGACAGACAGGCGGGTTCTGTGGACATGGGCGAGACTCTCGGTTGGTTTGTTGCCTCCCGGGTGCCAGGGTCAGAGATGTCTCAGACCATGTCTTCAGAATCCTTAAGGGGGAGGGTGTACAGCCAGAAGTCGTGGTGCACATTGGCACCAATGACATAGGTAGGAAGAGGGGTGGGGAGGTCATTCAGGAGCTCAGGGAGTTAGGCTGGAAGCTAAAAGCTAGGACGGACAGAGTCGTCATCTCTGGGTTGTTGTCAGTGCCACGTGACAGTGAGGCAAGGAATAGGGAGAGAGTGCAGTTGAACATGTGGCTGCAAGGATGGTGTAGGAGGGAGGGCTTCAGGTATTTGGACAATTGGACTGCATTCTGGGGAAGGTGGGACATGTACAAGCAGGACGGGTTGCACCTGAACCAGAAGGGCACCAATATCCTGGGGGGTAGGTTTGCTAGCACTCTTCGGGGAGGGGGGGGGGGTTAAACTAATTTGGCAGGGGGATGGGATCTGGACTTGTAGTCCAGCAAATAGGTTAGCTGTTTTTAAGGATGTCCAAGAATGTAGGGAGGCTGTGGAGAAGGTAGCACTGACAGGGAATACTTGCGGACACAGAGATGGGTTCAAGTGTGTTTACTTCAACGCAAGGAGTATCAGAAATAAGGTGGGTGAACTTAAGGCGTGGATCGGTACTTGGGACTACGATGTTGTGGCCATCACGGAAACGTGGATAGATGAGGGACAGGAATGGTTGTTGGAGGTTCCTGGTTACAGATGTTCCAGTAAGATTAGGGAGGGTGGTAAAAAAAGGAGGGGGTGTGGCATTGTTAATTAGAAATGGTATAATAGCTGCAGAAAGGCAGTTCGAGGGGGATCTGCCTTTGGAGGTAGTATGGGCTGAAGTCAGAAATAGGAAAGAAACACATTGTTGGATGTTTACTATAGGCCCCCCAATAGCAGCAGAGATGTGGAGAAACAGATTGGGAAACAGATTTTGGAAAGGTGCAGAAGCCACAGGGTAGTAGTCATGGGCAATTTCAACTTCCCAAATATTGATTGGAAGCTCTTTAGATCAAGTAGATTGGACGGGACAGTGTTTGTGCAGTGTGTCCAGGAAGCTTTTCTAACTCAATATGGAGATTGTCCAACCAGAGGGGAGGCTATATTGGATTTGGTACTTGGTAATGAACCGGGACAAGTGATGGGCTTGTTAGTGGGTGAGCATTTTGGTGATGGTGACCACAATTCTGTGACTTTCACCTTGGTTATGGTGAGAGATACGTGCGTGCAGCAGGGTAGGTTTTACAATTGGGGGAAAGGTAAATACGATGCTGCAAGACAGGATCTGAGGAGCATAAGTTGGGAGCATAGGCTGTCAGAGAAGGATGTCATTGAAATGTGGAACTTTTTCAAGGAACAGATATGACGTGTCTTTGATATGTATGTACCTGTCAGGCAGGAAGGAGATGGTCGTGTGAGGGAACCTTGGTTGACGAGGGAGGTTGAATGTCTAGTAAAGAGGAAGAAAGAGGCTTATATAAGGTTGAGGAACAAGGTTCAGACAGAGCGTCAGAGGGATACAGGATAGCCAGGAGGGACCTGAAGAAAGGGATTAGGAGAGCTAAGAATGGGCATGAAAAATCTTTGGCTGGTAGGATCAAGGATAACCCCAAGGCCTTTTTTGCGTATGTGAGAAACATGAGAATGACGAGAACGAGGGTAGGTCCAATCAAGGACAGTAGTGGGAGAGTGCTAGGCCTTTTCTCATTGAAACAGCGAAGGATGAGGGATGAGGGGTGACTTGATAGAGGTTTATAAGATGATCAGGGGAATAGATAGAGTAGACAGTCAGAGACTTTTTCCCCAGGTACAACAGAGTGTTACAAGGGGACATAAATTTAAGGTGAAGAGTGGAAGGTATAGAGGGGATGTCAGGGGTAGGTTAATTACCCAGAGAATGGTGGGGGCATGGAATGCGCTGCCTGTGGGAGTGGCAGAGTCAGAATCATTGGTGACATTTAAGCGGCAATTGGATAGGTACACGGATAGATACTTAAGCTAGGACAAATGTTCACACAACATCGTAGGCCAAAGGGCCTGTTCTGTGCTGCATTGTTCTATGTTCTATGATACTTATTGGAACTTAGAAGAATAAGAGGTGATGTTATTGAACCATAAAAGATTCTGAGAGAATTTGACATGGTACATAGCCATTTAAAATTCAGATGGAGAGAAGGTTAAAGTTGCGGGTATGACTGGGGTGAATGACTTTGACGAGTAGGTAGAAACCCAACACTTGTCCCTTACTAGTTATCAAGTAAAACCTGCTAGACCACCAACTTAGCATGGACCACCCCCATAGAGGCAGAGTGGGATAATTTAATTGGAAGTTTATTGTCATGTGCATTCAATATAAAATACAGTGAAAAGGTTCGTACTGTTGCGATGAACTGGTGCCATAAGATACTTAAGTGGACATTCAACAGGCCTATAGGCTGGGATGGTGTCTCCACTGTCCCCTGCAAAATAGAAAATAGTCAGAGTGGGCAGTAAAGCACTCTGGTTTTTTTTAGATATTTTGAAAGGGTTAATACTGAGGAATGCCTTACACACCACTGACTATACTGATGTCATACAGACATAGTGAGAGGAAAGCTTAAGATCTCAAAGGAGTATGACCAACTATTAAGCTCCTCGCCGCACTCTGAGACAGCAAAATAGTAATCTTCAGTGTCTCATGCGAGTACAGAAAAAGCTGGATAAGATAGATGACTGCATGGCTGGAAAGATAGTGCATGAGGGAAGCCTTAGATTCCTGGGATGCAGAGGCTGATTCTGGGAAGAATGACATAGAACATAGAACATAGAACATAGAAGGATACAGCGCAGTACAGGCCCTTCGGCCCTCGATGTTGCGCCGACCGAATCCTACCTAACCTATACTAGCCCAATAACTTCCAAATGCCTATCCAATGCCCGCTTAAATGACCATAAAGAAGGAGAGTTCACCACTGATACGGGCAGGGCATTCCATGAACTCACAACCCGCTGTGTGAAGAATCTACCCCTAACATCTGTCCTATACCTACCACCCCTTAATTTAAAGCTATGTCCCCTAGTAACACCTGACTCCATTAGCGGTAAAAGGTTCTTAGTATCTACCCTATCTAAACCCCTAATCATCTTATACACTTCTATCAGATCTCCCCTAAACCTTCTCTTCTCCAATGAGAACAGCCCAAGTGCCTCAGCCTTTCCTCATAAGATTTTCCTACCATTCCAGGCAACATCCTGGTAAACCTCCTCTGCACTCGTTCTAAAGCTTCCACATCCTTCCTATAGTATGGCGACCAAAACTGCACACAATACTCCAGATGAGGCCGCACCAGAGTCTTATACAACTGCAACATGACCTCAGGACTCCGGAACTCAATTCCTCTGCCAATAAAGCCCAGTACACCATATGCCTTCCTCACAGCACTATTTACCTGGGTGGCAACTTTCAGAGATCTGTGTACATGGACACCAAGATCCCTGTGCTCATCTTTACAAGCTGATGGGTTGCACCTGAAGAAAGCTGAGCGCGAGGTCCTAATGAGATTTTTGCTATTGCCATGGCCATGGCTTTAAATGAAATTGTCAGAGCTTGGTAAGTTAACAAGTGATGTTGGACTAAAGGAGAAAGAAAGAAAGTCAAAAGCAGAGTTAATGTTCATATCTGTAAATGCATGAAATATAGTAACTACGTTTTGTGGGGAGGGGGACAATTACAGATGCAGATTGTAATGTGCAATTATGATGTTGTGGCACTGGTGGAGATCTGCTTCAAGGAAGGACAGGATTGCATGTAAATATTCCTGGGAATCAATTATTCAGTAAAGATAGAAAAGGAGATAAAGGAAAAGTAGCAGAATTGGTTAAGGAGATGTACAGTGCTGGAGAACAAGGACGTCTCAGAGGACAGTGTCAATTTGGGTAGAGTTACAGAATAGAAAGGGTGCAATTTGTATCTACCTTTAATAAATTGTTGTCACTTAAAAGTGACAAGGTAGCACGACTGGATAAGATGCATCAAAGGATTTTGAAGGAAATGAGGGTAGAAATTGCAGGGGTGCTGGCCACTATCTTTCAGTCCTTCCTGCATTGAGGGAGGTGCCGGACGACTGCATATTGCAAACTTTAGATCCCCTCTCATCTCATTGAAATTAGCCCTCTTCTAGTTTAGAAATTTTACTTCAAACAAAGAACATTTGTAGCCCAGGAACAGGCCCATCATTCCTCCAAGCCTGAGCCGATCCAAATGTACTGTTTAAACCCGTCGGTCAATTCCTAAGCATCTGTATCCCTCTACTCCCCACCTACTCATGCATTTATCCAGACACATCTTATTTTACCCTCTCTGCTGGCAACGCATTCCAAATGCCCACCACCCTCTGTGTGAAGCACTTGCTGTGTGTATCCCCCTTATATTTTCCACCTCTCACCTTGAAAGCATGACCTCTCGTTATTGAATCCTTCACCCTGGGAAAAAGCTTGTCTCTATCCATTCTGTCTATACCCTTCATGATTTTATAAGCCTCAATCAGGTTCCCCCTCGATCTCCTTTTTTCTAATGAAAATAAACCTAATCTACTCAACCTTTCTTCATAGCGAGCACCTTCCATACCAGACAACATCCTTGTAAACCTTCTCTGCACCCTCTCCAAAGATCCACATCCTTCTGGTAATGTGGCGACCAGAATTGTACACAGTGTTCTAAACACGGCCGAACCAATGTCTTGTACAATTTTAACATGACTTGCCAGCTCTTATACTCAATACCCCGTCCAATGAAGGCAAGCATACTATATGCCTTCTTGACCACTCTATCCACCTGTGCAGCAACCTTCAGGTACAATGGACCTGCACTCCCAGATCTCTCTGCCCATCTACTTTGCCCAAGGCTCTTCTATTCATTGTATAATTTGCTCTAGAATTAGACTTGCCTAAATGCATCACCTCACATTTGTCCGGATTGAAAACGATCTGCCACTTTTCCGCCCAACTGTCCAGTCTATCTATTTCCTCTTGTATTCTCTGACAGTCCCTTATGCTTTCCGCTACTCCACTAATCTTTATGTCGTCAGTACACTTGCTGATCATACCAACAGTGCCCTCTTCCAGATCATTTATGTATATCACAAACAACAGTGGCCCCAACACTGACCCCTATGGAACACCACTGGTCACCTTTCTCCATTTTGGGAAACTCCCTACAACTACTACTCTTTGTCTCCTGTTGCTCAACTAGTTCTTTATCCACTTAACTAGAACACCCTGCACACACAATGACTTCACTTTCTCCATGAGTCTACCATGGAGAACCTTATTAAACGTCTTACTAAACTCCATGTATATGACATCAACAGCCCTTCCTTCATCTACCAACTTGATCACTTCCTCGAAGAACTCTATTAAGTTGGTAAGGCACAATTTCCCCAACACAAAACCATGTTGCCCATCACTGATAAGTCCAATCTTTTCTAAATATAAATATATCCTATCCCTCAGTACCTTCTCCAGCAACTTTCTCACCACTGACGTCAGGCTCACTGGTCTGTAGTTACCCGGAATATCCCTACTACCCTTCTTGTACAGGGGGACAACATGAGCAACCCTCCAGTCCTCCGGCAACTTACCTGTGTTTAAGGATGCCACAAAGATATCTGTCAGGACCCCAGCTATTTCCTCTCTCACCTCCGTCAGCAACCTGGGATAGATCCCATCTGGTCCTAGGGAGTTGTCCACCTTAATAACCTCTAGCCTATCCAACACATCTTCCCTACTTACGTCAACGTGATCCAGACTAATCAACTTTCTATCTCTAATCTCAACATTCATCATGTTCCTCTCCTCAGTGAACACTGATCTCAACCAGGTTATTCATTACTCTTCTCCATTGCAAATATAATCATAATGGTAAGATGATTGCCATTACCCAAGTGATTTTGATAGGCCCCTTAGGTCCTATTGTCAGTTTTGACATGATTTTTGTCATGTTTGTTGACATGTGCATGGCATTAATAGCCGCATATACTGTTTGCATACATTTCTGTCTACTTTTAACAATTTCAACACCAATGTTTCCTCCCTCATACATATCCAAAGAACATTTTGCCACTCCAAAGAGACACCCCAGCTATAGAAATGAACCTACAATGATCAGGCATTGTTTTATCAGGCTAATCTGTACATTTCAGGTTTCACTCTATGGAAACCAAAGTTCCACGTCAGCGAAGCAAGCTGATGGTTTAAAAGGCTAGCTGTTTCCATAAAGTACACCCTGTGAAATTGGGAATTACTCTGTTGGGGCGGGATGATTTTGAAAGCTTCTGTACTTTTCACCAAGATAGAGAAAGTTAGAGCAAAAATCTAAGCCTTTGAGTTCAGTAAAAAGTGATTCAGGAGCAAGCTGACTTTAGAATCTGTTTTTGTCTTTTTTTTTCTTGCATTTCATTGCTAAGTTAAACTTAAATGTCATACTTAAATGATTATAGAAGTTGACAAGCAGAATATTAGAAAAACAAAATCAGTCCTGAGAAAAGTAAGGTAATGCATATGGAAAGAAGAAAGAACTCAAGGAAATGTGCAGTTACGGGATAGTTATTTTTATTTCACCATGACATAAAATGTAAGAGCAGAGTTGTTACACTACAACTGTACAAGTCTCTTGATTGGACAGAATTGCAGTACTGCATATACTTCTGGGGGCAAGAAGGCTGCTGCCCTCAGAATGTCCTTAATTGACATTAGAGCCACAAACTCTCGTCACATGTACATGTACACCAACAGGACAATTGACCACATGGAGAAAGTTGGATTAGACAGGTATGTTGTTTTTACACTGGACACATGGATCAAATGGCCTGCATGTTTTCTGTAAATCTTTGACGTTTTGAAACTTTTATGTATTTAATTGCCAGTTTGGATCTTCTTCAAATGAAAGATTCTATTATATGACCAAAAACAAAGCCCAGTTGCAGAGTTATATTAGATTCTGGATTTAGCTTAACATTTAGGCTTGAACTGAGGGCAGTTTTACTTGCTTGATGTTGTAAAGTCATGGAATCATTGAGGCATACAGCATGGAAACAGACCTTTCGGTCCAACCAGTCCATGCCGACCATAATCCCAAACTAAACTAGTTCCACTGCCTGTGTTTGGCCAATATCCCTCCAAACATTTCTTCTTCATGTATTTATCAAAATGTTGTTTAAACATTGTAATTGTACCTGCAATCACCACTTCCTCTGGAAGTTCATTCTACCTATGAACCATTCCGTGTAAACAAAATGCCTCTCGTAACTTTTTAAAATCTTTCTCTTCTCACCTTAAATATGCTTCCTAGTCTTGAAACCCCCAACCTAGGGAAAAGACACCATCTTATATATATCCCTCATGATTTTATAAACCCCTATAAGGTCACCACTCAACCTCCTATGCTCCAGTGAAAAAAGTCCCAGTTTATCCAGCCTCTCTTTATAACTCAACACCTCCATTCCTGGAAAATTTGTGATAAATCTCATCCGAACCCTCTCCAGCTTAATAATATCCTTTGTATAACAGGGTGATCAGAACTCGACACAGTACTCTAAAAGAGGCCTCACCAACATCCTGCACAACCTTAACATAATGTCCCAACTCCCATACTCAAAGGTCTCTATACATCTTTTCAATCAATTATGTACCGAACCCCTACTTCTTTTTGTTCTACAACACAGCTCAAGACTCAACTCCTATTGTTTGTTTTACCAAAATGCAATACATCGCATTTAGTCAAAGTAAACTCCATCTGTCACTCTTCAGCCCATTAACTGAATTGATCAAGGCCTTAGTGAGTTTTGAGAAGATTTGTAACTCAGGTTGAGGTTCTGGGTGTAAATTTGCTCACTGAACTGGAAGGTTCGTTTTCAGACGTTTCATCACAATACTAGGTAACATCATCAATAAGCCTCCGGTGAAGCACTGGTGTAATGGCCCACTTTCAATTTATGTGTTCAGGTTACCTTGGACTGGTGATGACATCACTGGCACAAATAAACCTAAACACGTAAATAGAACGTGGGTCACAATACAATGCTTCACCGGAGCCTCACTGATGATGTTACTTAGTATGGTGACGAAACATCTGAAACTGAACTTTCCAGCTCAGCGAGCAAACTTAAATCCTGATCAAGGCCTCTTTGCAATGTTGCCTAACCTTCTTCACTGTATCACCAATTTTGGTGTCAGCTGCAAACTAACTAATCACGTGGCACTGTGGTTAGCACTGCTGTGTTACAGTGCCAGGGAATTGGGTTTGATTCCACACTGTCTGTGTGGAGTTTGCACATGCTCTTGGTGTCTGTATACATTTCCCCTGGGTGCTCTGATTTTCTCCCACAGTCCAAAGATGTGTAGGTTTGGTGTATTGGCTTTGGTAAATTGCCCACAGTACCTGAGGTTGTGCAGCCTAGGTTGGTCAGCTGTGGGAATGACGGGGGTGGGGGGGGGAGGGTGAGGAGGAGGAGGTGGGGGAGTGGGAGAGTCTGGTTGGGATGCTCTTCAGAGGGTTGGTGTCAACTTGATGGGCTGAATGACCTGCTTCAACACCATAGGGATTCTATGATGCCTTCTATATTCTCAGTTCTGATCTATTGTTGAGAATTGTGCTGCTTTAGCACTGCTAGTTCCAGTTCTCCTTAATCTTGTCCTGATATTTTGTGAAGGCTGGTTACCTTTATGTAATAGAACACCAAGGAGGGCAGCTGGAGTTGTCGAATGGACCATTTCTTAAGGAAAGGGAAAGGAGTCTGCTCAGAAAGAGGACCGGACAAGTAAAACTTTCCTCAAGTAGATGTAATTTCATGTAAATATTGTGCCTTCCTTATTTAGACATAATTTTCTTAATAATTATGATGACCTGATACCAGTGAAATAGTGAATCCATTCTTTATGGCCTTTAGGCCACCTGTGTGTTCAAATCTCTTGTTACAGACATGACATTAGGTTGTTATTGTCAGCATAACTCACCACATTAAGTCTAGTTACATTTGGAACCGTATCTTAACAAGATAGACAGGGTAGATGCAGGTAGGATGTTTCCCCTGATTGAGGAGTCCAGAACTTAGGAATATAATTTAAAAATATAGGGGGAATTCGCTTAGGACTGTCATGTAGTGTTTAATTTTACTCAATGGCTTGTGAACCTTTGGAAATTTCTGAACTTCCACAGCCCTCAGTGAGAGATAGGACAGATTATGAGGGTGGTGCTGAGTTGGAAGTTTGGAACTGGGATAAGGTGGGGGTGAGGGGAAATGAGGAAACTAGTGATATCCATATTGATGCCATGGGGTTGGAGGGTCCCAAGGCAGAAGATAAGGCATCCGTTCTCCAGGTGTTGGGTGGTTAGGGAGTTGCAATGGCAGAGGCCCAGGACCTGCATGTCCTTTGGGAGTGGGAGGGGGAGTTGAAATGTTTGGCCATTGGGCAGTGTCATTGGTTGGTGCAGGTGACTCCGCAAGCCTCTGTGAGTGGGCATCCAGTCTCCCCAGTATGAGGAGACCGCATCAGGAGCAGCAGACACAGAAAACGACATGTGTGGAAGTGCAGATAAAACTCTGATGGATTGGAAGGCTCCTTTGGGGCCTTGGTTGGAGGTGAGTGGGGAGGTATGGATGCAGATTTTGCATTTCCTGCGTTGGCTGGGGAAGGTGCCGGGAGGGGAGGGTTGTTCGGTGGAGGGCGTGGGCCTGACAAGGGAATTGCGGAGGGAACGGTCTTTACAGAAAGTGGATGGGGTGGGGAGGGAAATATATATTTGGTGGTGGGGTTCATTTGTAGGTAGCGGAAATGGTGGAGGATGTATGCGGAGGTCGATGGGGTGGAAGCTGAGGACCCCACCACCAGATTCTGTCTGTCCTTGTTGCAGTTGGAGGGTCAGGTTCTAGAGCGGAGGTGTAGGGAGTGGATGAGATGTGCTGGAGGGCATCATCGACCACGTGGGAGAGGAAATTGCGGCATTTGAAGAAGGAGGCCATCTGGTGTGTTTTTTGGTGGAACTAGTCCTCCTGGGAGCAGATGCAGCGGAAGTGGAGGAATTGGGAATAAGGGATAGCATTTTTGCAGGAGGCAGGGTGGGAGGAGGTGTAATCCAGGTAGCTGTAGTCAGTAAGTTTTTAGAAGATGTCAGTGTTGAGTCGGTCACTGTTGATGGAGATGGAGGGGTCCAGGAATGGGAGGGAGGTGTCTGACATGGTCCAGGTGAATTTAAGGTCAGAGTGGAATGTGTTGGTGAAGTTGATGAACTGTTCAACCTTCTCGCGGGAGCACGAGGTGGCGCCGATTCAGTCATCAATGTAATGGAGGAAATGGTGGGAAATGGTGCCAGTGTAACTACGGAAGATGGACTGTTCCACATATCTGACAAAGACACAGGCATAGCTGGGGCCCATACAGGTGCCCATGGCTACCTCTTTAGTCTGGAGGAAGTGGGAGGATTCAAAGGAGAAATTATTGAGGGTATGGACCAGTTCAGCCAAATGAATGAGAGTGTCAGTAGAAGGGTACTGGTAGGGACATCGGGAGAGAAAGAAATGGAGTGCTTGGAGGCCCTGGTCATGGTGGGTGAAGTGTCTAGGGACTGGATGTTCATGGTGAAGGTGAGGCATTGGGAGCTGGGGAAACCAAAGTCTTGGAGGAGGTGGAGGGCATGAGTGGTGTCCCGAACATACGTGGAGAGTTCCTGGACTGGGGTGATATGACAGTGTCAAGATATGTGGAGCTGAATTTGGTAGGACAGGAGCAGACTGCGAAAATGGGTTGGATGGAGCAGTCAGATTTGTGAATCTTCAGTAGGAGGTAGAACCAAGTGGTGTGGGGTTCATGAACTGTGAAGTTGGAAGCTGTGTACAGGAGATCCCCTGGAGGTGATGAGGTTGTGTATGGTCTGGGAGATAATGATTTGGAGATGGGGTGAGGTCATGCTCGAGGGGGCAGTAGGAGAAGGTGTGTTTGAGTTGGTGTCTGGCTTCAATGGTGTAGAGGTCAGTGTGCTAAACTACCACTGCTCCTCCCGCCCCTTGAACACTGGTTTGATGGTGAGGTTGGGGTTGGAGCGGAAGGAGTGGAGGGCTGCATTCTGTGAGGGTGAGAGGTTGGAGTGGGAAAGGGGAAGAACAGGTTGAGGCAGTCAATGCCCCGGCAGCAGTTGGAAATAATGGGATCTAGGGCAGGCAACAGACCGGCACAGGGAGCCCAGTGAACAGGATATATTGGAGGCGGGTGAAGGAATCCTTGGAAGGTGGGCGGAAATCTTGGTGGAAAAATTAAGCTTGGAAGCAAAGGCAGCAATGGAATTGTTCAATGTCACAATGTGTGTTGAATTTGTTGATCCGTGAGCAGAGGGGGGATGAAGGTAAGGCCTTTGCTAAGGACTGATCGTTCATCCTCAGTGAGGGGGACGTCTGGGGGGATGGTGAAAACTCGGCAGGGCTGGGAGCTAGGACCTGGTATAGGATTTGAGCTTGGGGTGGGGTCAGAGGCTGCCACTGGAGTGGGCATGGTAGACAGATCGAGGGTGACATCATTTACGGAAGTGACGCTCACCCTGGGCACTGGGGAAGGGAGTGTAGCGGGTGGAAGTGGTGAATGTGGGATGTGCAGGGCAGAAGTGGTGTAATGTGTGTCAGAGATGATTGTGTTGGCGGTGTTCAGGTGAGTGGCGTCAGTGGGGTCGGAAGTGGTTGCGACAGGGGCAGAAGTGGTGTAACGTTTGTCATAGGTGATTCTGCCGGCGGTGTTCAGGTGAGTGGCATCACGGCTACTTGGGTAAGAACAAAATGCCAATACCGTATTTATTATTTGACTTTGTGTTTATGGTAGAATTAGTTATGGGATCATCAGAATTCTGTGTATGTTTCAATTCTATTTATTATTCTATTCCAATAATTTGAGATATTTGTTTTATTCAGGATTGGAATTGTTTGGAAGGAGTTCCTGACCATGTTGTTTCCTCTGTTACGTTACTTCAAAGAGATGCAAGACAAAACACTGCTTTTGGAGGAAAATCAAAACCCTTGCTTGATGATGAAAATGCTCAGAGCATTGATTTGAATATAAAGAGCACCAATGGTGTAGAGACCCCGCACTGTTGCTTAGAGGGGCATAATTATGTTGTTTACATGCCATACCACAATCTTTCTGAGGAGACTCAGTATGCAACTGTGATGCATTCAAAACACCAGATAGGTCCACCCACACTCTTCTTGAGGTCAAATTCCACTCAACCACTTCTGCATGACTTGACCTCAAGTCCCAAACCGTATGAGAATCCATGGTTTACAATGTCTGATACAAATCACAGTGAATTGTCCCAGGACTTTTCACTGTCAGATATTATGGTTGAAGAGGAGGAAATCTGGAAAACGTTCCCACTTTTGTGGGGTCTAGTGTCTGAGCACAAAGCTGATTAAGTGGTGACACGGTTGTGACCTGTTGGTGAATTACAGAAATGGTGATATATTGATGATGCATTGATGCTTCAAAAGGTGCCGCAATCATCAGTGCTGAATGGTGACAGCTCTGCTCAGTGTGTAGGTGCGAGCAACACCATTGGCCCAATTCCTCTACTATTTCTGCCCAAACCTGCAAATCTTTTCTTCCCTTCATGGAATTGTCTACATTCCTTTTGAAACCACTTGTGAATCTGCTTCTTCAACAATCTCAAAGTGTATTCTGGATCTCAACCATTGGCTCTGTAACAATGCTTTTCTCCTGTCACTTTTGGTACTTTTGCTGATCACCTTAAATCAATGTCCTCTGCTTTTTGACCATTCCACCCATGGGAAAAGTTTCTTCAAGCCATTCTAGAACATAGAACAGTACAGCACAGTATAGGCCCTTCGGCCCTTGATGTTGTGCTGGTTTTCTATCCTACTCTGAGATCAGACTAACCTACGTGCCTTTCATTGTACTAACTTCCATGTGTCTATCCAAGCATTGCTTTAAATGTCACTGATGTATCTGACTCTACCACCACTACCTGGCAGTGCATTCGACACACCCACCACTCTGTGTGTAAAGAACCTATCTCTGACATCTCACCTAAACATTTCTCCATTTACCCTAAAATAATGCCCTCTTATGAGACATTTCTGCCCGGAGAAATTGTCTCTGACTGTCCACTCTATCTCTGCCTCTCAACATCTTGTACACCTCTATTAAGTCACCTCTCACCTTTCTTCGCTCCAATGAGAAAAGACATGCCCTCCATTTCAGGCAGGAACTCTCTGATCATTTGAATATCTGTGTCAAATTTCTTTTCAACAACCAATTCCCAAAGGATAAAAATCTCAACTTTGTCAATTTACACATGTAACTGGAACCATTCTCAATTTTGTTTCGGCTCCCTTCTAAAGATTGTTACCTGTAGGTAGACACAAAACTTTAGTTAAAGCTGAGCTAGCATTCACTATAAACTCCTTACTTTTGTACTCTACACTTCTTTTCGCAAAGCCCAATTTCTCCTTTTCCCATCAACGATTTTCACAATGAATCCAACTAACATCAATAATTCATATAGATATACCTCCTGCCCCCTGCCCCTCTGCTCCTGCCCCCTCTGGAGAGAGAATTATATCCTTCATTTTTTCACCTTTTCTTATTAATCCAAATAAAACACATCATTTCTCTAAATTAAGCTTCATCAGTCCAGCCATTTATCAGCTTCCTTATGTCCTCTCACAATTCACAATGCTTCCAATTTTATGCCATAAGGAAATTTTGAAATTGTGGCCTACACACCCAAGTTTGGTCATTAGTATCGGTCAAGCGAAATTATAAATCAAGTTGATTAAGAGTAGCTATTCAGCCTATCAAGCCCATCCTGCAACTCTGTATGATCATGTTTGATCAACTACCCATTTTCTGTTTTCTATGACTCAAACAATTTGTATCCATGCCGTCTCAATTGCTTTTGTACCTTAGCAGCAGCTTAGTAGATAAAGCATTGTTAACGAAAAACTTTTGGAAGTCCAAGTATACAGCATCAACCACATTTACTGTAATCAATTTTGAAATGGAATCAAAAGTGCAATCAAGGTTAATCCAACTGTCTACAAACAAATCTGTGCTGCAATCTTGAAACTTGTCTTCCCTTGTCAAAGTGACTGTTAATTTTGTCCCAGAATATCATTTCTCGAGGTGCTAGTCAACTGACTTGGCTACCAATGCCACCAATGCTGCAGTTTCCATTCCTGTTGTAGCTGATGTGAAGTTGACACCTTCCTCACCTCATAGAGTCAGAGTCACAGAGATATACAGCATGGAAACAAACCCTTTGTTCCAACTAATCCATGCGGAGCAGATATCCTAAATTAATCTTGTCCCATTTGCCAGCAATTGGCCCATATCCCTCTAAACTCTTCCTATTCATATACCCATGCAAATACCTTTTAAATGCTGTAATTGTACCTGCCTCTGCCATTTCCTCTGGCATTTCATTCCATTCATACACCATCTTCTGCGCGTAAAAGTTGCCCCTTAGGTCCCTTTTCAATCTTTCCCTCTCACCTTAATCTTATCCCAACATATTCAGCCTCTCATACCATCCAACTCTGGCAACATCTTTGTAAATCTTTTCCGAACCCTTTCAACTTTAACAATATCCTTCCTATAGCAAGGAGACCAGAACTGAATGAAAATTCCAAAAGTGGTCTAACCAATGTCCTGTATAGCCTCAACATGACCTCCCAACTCCTATAGTCAATGCACTGACCAATAAAGGCAAGCGTATTAAAACACCCTGTCAACCTGTGACTCTACTTTCCAGGAACTATGAATCTGCACTCCAAGATCCCTTTCTTGGGCAACACTCCCCATTACCAGTTCTGAGGGTCACCCGACCAGAAACATTAACTCTGATTTCTCTTCACAGATACTGCTGGATTCGCAGAGCTTTTCCAGCAACTTCTGTTTTTGCTCCCCATTACCTTTCCATTGAATGTATAAGTCCTGCCTTGATTTGCCCTGCCAAGATGCAGCACCTCCATTTGCCATTCATCGGCCCATCTGATCAAGGTCCCATCATACTCTGAGGTAGCCTTCTTGGCTTTCCACTGCACCACCAATTTTGGTGTCACCTGAAAATTTACTAACCACGCACCCTATATTGACATCCAAATCATTTATATAGATGACAAAAACCAGTGGACCCAGCATCGATCTCTGTGGCACACTTAGTTCCAGGGCTCCAGTCCAAAAAGCATCCCTTCACCACCACTCTCTGTCTTCTACCTTCATGCCAATTTGGTATACATATGAATAGTTCTCCCTGGGTTCCATGTGATCTAACCTTGTTAACCAGTCAACTATGCAAAACTTTGTCGAACGCCGAACTCAATTTCACGTAGACAACATCCATCGCTCTGCCTTCATCAATCCTCTTTGTCACTTCTTCAAAACAGTCAAGGTAGTGAGTCACAATTTCCAATGCACAAAGCCATGCTGACTATTCCTACTCAGTCCTTGCCTTTCCAAATACATGTAAATCCATCCCTCAGAATCCCCTCCATTAACTTGCCCACCACTAATGTCAGGCTGACTGGTCTATAGTTTCCTGTTTTTTCCTTAACACATGTACAGAATGGGCTGAAGGGATAACTGTTAATGATGATATTTGACAGCTGCATGAGAGAATAGATTGTATTGGATGGGCTGAAATTGTTGATGATACTTGACAAGCTGACTTTAATTGAACATTCCTGTATATGCCACAGACAGCACAACCAAACTTGTTTTCAGTACTAGCAAGCAGTTTTGTCTTCTGTATCTGTTTCTCCTTTATGCTGGTTGTTTGTTACACTATATAAGAGAGCAAGAATTTTGTTCCAAATCATTAGACTTCACCTGGATCAGAATCATTTGAGGGGTCCCCGACATGCAGAAGGGTGTGAGGCTCATTGCTTTCTTTTCCATCTTTTGTTTATTACCAAATAGATGTCCATTGTTCAGCCTTTTATTATTACTCAATAAATGTTCATATTTAAGCAAATTGCTGTTGTCGAGCCTTCTCTTAATTACATTTAACCACATCTGTAAAGAACCATTTGGATACACCTAGTGATCCAAGACACCATCTTCCTTAAATAACAGCACAACGTTAGCCAACCTGCAGTCTTCTGGCACCTTGTCCATAGCTATTGATCATATAAATATCTCAGCAAGGAGCCCAGCAATCACTTCCCTAGCTTGCACAAAGTTGTCAGGTACATCTGATCCAGTCCAGGGGATTTATCCAGGTTAATTGTTTTAAGACATCCACCCATACACCTCTATAACATGGACACTTTTCAAGATGTCATTACTTATTTCCCCAAGCGGTCTACCTTCCATATGCTTTTCCACAGTAAACACCGATGCTAAATATTTGTATCTCCTGAAACTCCTGTGGTACCACACTTAGGCAGCTGTGCCGATCTTTAAGGGACCCTATTCCTTCCCTTACTCTTTTGTTCTTAATGTATTTGTAGAAACCCTTTGTATATTCCTTAACCCTATTTGCCAAAGCAATCTCATGTCGCCTTTTGCCCTCCTGACTTTCCTCTTAAGTATACTCCCGCTACCCTTATACACCTTTAAGGATTCACTCAATACCTGCTATCTATACCTAATATATGCTTCCTTTCTTTCCTTGACCAGAACCTCAATTTCTCTAGTCGTCCAAAATTTGCTACCTCTACCCACCTTGCCTTTCACCTAACAAGGATTTACTGTCCCTGGACTCCTGTTATCTCATTTTTGAAGGGTTCCCACTTTACCACTTAGTCTACCTCCAATTTATGAACTCTGACTTTTAGATCAGGTCTATCCTTTTCCGTGACTATTTTAAAACTAATAGAAATATGAATCACTTATCCAAAGGTGCTCCCCCACTAACACCTCAGTCACTTGCCCTGCCTTACTTCCTAAGAGTAGGTCACATTTTGTTCCTTGTCTAGAAGGTACATCTACATATGAATAAGAAAACATAACAAATTCCTCTCTATCTGATCCCTTAACATTGTGGCAATCCCAGTCTATATTTGGAAAGTTAAAACCTCCTATAATTACCACCCAAATATTCTTAGAGATAACTGTTCATCAATTTCTCGCTGATGATGGAGGGGTCTATAGCACAATCCCAATAAGTTGATCATCACTTTCTTATTTGATAGTTCCATCCAAATAACTTCACTGGACATACTCCCTGGAATGTCCTCCATAATTACATCTGTAATGTTATCCCTAATCAAAAATGCCACTCGCCCTCATCTCTTTTCCCTTCCTAGCATCTACACCCTGGAACATTAAGCTGTCAGTTTTGTCCATCCCTGAGCCATGACCCTGTAATAGTTATGCTATCCTAATCCCATGTTCCCAACCATATCGTGTTCATCTGCCTTGCCTGTCAGGCCTCTTGCATTGAAATAAATGCAGTTTAATTGATCAGTCTGATATTTGTTCCCTATCTTGCTTTTACCTGCCTTAAATATTAGACTTGCTCATTTTCTCAACTGTACCATGCTCTGACTTATCTCTTTGGATTCTCTCTCTCCCCCAAATTCCCCTTTCTAGCTTGAAGCCTCCTGGAGAACGTTAGTAAATCTCCCTACCAGTATATTAGTCTTCTTCCAATTCAGGTGCAACCCATCCTTCTTTTACAAATCATTTCTACCTCTAAGGAGATTGAAATGATCCAAACATGTTTATACTTCTCCCCTGCACCAGCTCCTCAGCTACTCATTCATCTGCTCTATCCTCCTATTCCTACTCTCACTAGCTCAAGGCACGAGGAGTAATTCAGATATTCATAGAACCCTATAATATGAAAACAGGCCCACACTGACCCATTCTTCGCCCCCTCCCCCCTCCAATTTTACATTTATCCCTCACTAATACACCCTAAACATTATGGGCAATTTAGCATGGCCAATTCACCTTACCTGCACATCTTTGGACTGTGGGAGGAAACCAGAGCACCTGGAGGAAACCCATGCGGACACAGGGAGAATGTGCAAACTCCACACAGGCAGTTACCCAAGGTTGGAATCGAACCTGGAACCCTGGTGCTGTGAGATAGCAGTGCTAACCACTGAGCTACCGTGCCGCCCCAATTGCTACACTCGAGGGCCTACTTTTTAACCTCCTGTCTAATTTCCATATATTCTCTCCTCAGAGCTTTGTCCTTTTCTCTCCTGTATCATTCGTTCCCAAAGTGTCCAAACCCTTCAGCTAGTCTTTGACCCTTTTGAAAATATTCTGCATCCTCTGAGATATCCTCAACCCTGGCAACCAGGAGGCAACACACCATTCTGATATCTCGTTGTCAGCTACAGAAAAGTCAGTCTGTGCCTCTGACTAGACAGTCCCCAAACGCAATCGGTCTTCTGGAACCTTGTATACTCCTCAGTACAGTACAGCCAGCCTCAGAAACTTGGCTGTCAGTGCTACATTCCCCTGAGAGTCCATCACCCCCTACGTTTTCCAAAACAGCATACTTGTTTGAGATGGGGATAGCCACTCCCTGCCCGCCCCTCCTACCTTTCCTACAGGTACCCTATAACCTGGGGCGGCACAGTGGCTTAGTGGTTAGCACTGCTGCCTCACAGCGCCAGGTTCCAAGGTTTGATTCTAGCCTCAGACGACTGTCTGTTTGGAGTTTGCACATTCTGCCCATGTCTGCGTGGTTTCCTCCAGGTGCTGTGATTTCTTTCCACAGTCCAAAGATGTGCAGGTCAGGTGAATTGGCCATAGTAAATCGCCTATAGTGTTAGGCGCATTATTCAGAGCAAAATGGGTCTGGGTGGTTTACTGTTTGGAGGGTTGGTGTGGACTGGTTGGGCTGAAGGGCCTGTTTCCACACTGTAGGGAATCTAATAACCCATTGTCCCAACTATACCTGCTTTTCTACTTTCCTGAAACTGCCGTCCATCACACCCTTGCTCATGTAACTTCCTCATTGCCTCTAACTGTCATTCCAACTGATCCATGAGGTGTGATAGTTTTCACAACCAAACACACCTCCTGCAGACATGAACATCAGTAACATGGAAATTCTCCCTAACCTCCCACATCAGATCCAAGAGAAAGCACACCAATCTACTGAAGGCCATCTTTGCACCTTAACAATCTACAGACCCAGAAAATAGAACAGTTTTGCTGCTCTATAAACACAACTTTAGATAACTTATATTTTCAAAAACAGTTTAATCTAGCCACAGCTTTCAATAAAGCATACATATAAGTATGATTAGACTTAATAAACCACTTAGCTGTTCCCCGGCTGTGAGGAGCTCCAATACTGAGTTTTTCCAAGTTCAACTGTGACTATCACTGTTCATTTATTTTTCTTAGACAGAACTGATGTCCAGAGATTACTTGAAACTAACAGCAGAGGCAGTCAACTGTGAACGTTCACTGCCTGGTCAGTGCCTGTGCTTTTGTTTCACTTCCACATGGTCCCTGTACCCTCTCTTGTTTTAAAGTACCTTGAATTGATCTTTTTTCCAAAGTTTCAAAACAATGCAACAGTTTACAAAATCAGCAATGACTGCTCCAAATAAAAATCAAGGAAATCAGCATCAAGCTAAAAAATCCTCAGGAAAGGGGCAGTACTTACAGCCACAATCTGTCCTCCATCTTGGATTACTGAGAATCCGTTTTATCCCATGAGTGGAAGACAAGTGCAAACCACCACTGAGAAAAAAACAGTTATTGACAAACCATCACTGAGAAAAAAACAGTTATTGACAAACCATCACTGAGAAAAAACAGTTCCTGACAAATCACCACTGAGAAAAACAGTTATTGACAAACCATCACTGAGAAAAAAAGTTCCTGGCAAACCACCACTGAGAAAAAACAGTTATTTATTAAACACCACTGAGAAAAACAGTTATTGTCAAACCACCACTGAGAAAAACAGGTATTGATAAAACACCACTGAGAAAAACAGTTATTGACAAAATTTTCAATTCGTCTCTGAACACAGGAGAAATGCCAGAGAACTGGAGAATGTGATACTATTATGTGGATTCAAGGGAACAAGAAATAAACAAGAAACTATCGGTCCATCAGTCTAAACCTTGATGGTAGGGAAACTATTGGAAGCAATTCTGAGTGTTAGAATTAATTTGCATTTGCTTTAAGAGAGGCAGGGATGAATCAAGAACAGTCAACATTGAGGAGAGATCATGTCTGAAAACCTTGACTGAATTTTCCAAAAAGGTGACTACACGTGTCGATGAGGGCAATGGGCTTGATGTTGTCTTTTTGGATTTCAGCAATGCTTTTTATAAGATCCCTCATAGGTAAGGTAACAATCCATGGGATTCAAGGAAACTTGGCAATTTGGATCCACTATTGGTTGAGTGGCAAGAAGCAGAGAGTGATGATTGAGGGATGTTTTTCCAAATGGTATCGCTTGGTGTTCCACGGGGGTAAATGTTGGGGCCCTTGCTCTTTGAGGGTTAAATAAATGACTCAAACTTGATTGTAGGCGTGTTCATTGGTAAGTTTGCAAAGAGCGTAAAAATTGTTGAAGTGGTAAACAATGAGGAGGCTGTCTTAGACAACAAGAGGATATAGATGTGTTGGTCAGATGGCCTGATGAGTGGCAAAAAGAATTCAATACTGATAAATGAGAGGTGATCCACTTGGGCAGCAGCAATGAAACAAATAAATGCATATGAACATTAGGACCCTGGAAAGCACTGAGGAGCAGAAGAACATTGGTGTGCATGTACACCAGTCCCTTAAAGTATCAGACAGGTGGATAAAAAGGCATATTCTTTATTTATTAACAGGATGAAGGGGTTGCTGGCTAGACAGCATTTATTACCCATCTCTAATCACCCAGAGGGCAGTTAAGAGTCAACCACATTGCTGTAGGTCTAGAGTCACATGTCGGCCAGACCAGGTAAGGATGATAGTTTTCTTCCCTAAAGGACATTAGTGAACCAGGTGGGTTTTTCCTGACAATCAACGATGGATTCATTGTCATTATTCAAATCTTAATTCCAGATTTTTTTTACTGAAATCAAATTTGACCGTCTGCCATGGCAGGTTTCAAACCCAGGTCCCCAGAACATTATCTGGGTCTCTGGATTAACAGTCCAGCAATAATACCACTCGGCCATCGCCTCCCAGTGAGATATGGGATACTTGTCTTTATTGGTTGAGGCACAGACTTTAAAAGCATAGAATTTATGCTGGAATTGTAAACAACATTGGTTAGGTCATTGCTAGAATATTGTGTGCATTTCATGAATCCACATTCTAGAAAGAATGTCATTGCTATGGAGAAAGTACCAGGAGAGTCTCAGTTATGAAGAAAGATTGGAAGGCTGTTTTCCTTTGAGCACAGAAGATTGAGACAAGACATGATTGAGATGTATAAAATTATTGACTGGGAGCAGCCCATGATCAAGGTAGCATAAAATGGCTGCCTGTTGATTTTTAGTTGGTATAAATATGGCAGAAAGGATTTTTAGCAGCAGTAACTGAATTAGCTTGCTGAGTTCAGAATTAAAGTGAGATCATAAGTTAGGACAATGATTGTTTTGAGAATAAAATAAATCCAAAATAACATAGAGTCATAGAGTCATAAAGATGTACAGCATGGAAACAGACCCTGCAGTCCAACCCATCCATGCCGACCAGATATCCCAACCCAATCTAGTCCCACCTGCCAGCACCTGGTCCATATCCCTCCAAACCCTTTCTATTCATAAAGCTATCCAAATGCCTCTTAAATGTTGCAATTGTACTGGCCTCCACCACTTCCTCTGGCAGCTCATTCCATGCACGTACCACTCTCTGTGTGAAAAAATTTCCCCTTAGGTCTCTTTTATTTCCCCTCTCACCCTAAACCTATGCCGTCTGGTTATGGACTCCCCGACCCCAGGGAAAAGACTTTGCCTATTTACCCTATCCATGTCCCTCATAATTTTGTAAACCTCAATAAGGTCACCCCTCAGCCTCTGACGCTCCAGGGAAAACAGTACCAGCCTGTTAAGCCTCTCCCTATAGCTCAAACCCTCCAACCCTGGCAACATCCTTAAAAACATTTTCTGAACCATTTCAAGCTTCACAACATCTTTCCGATAGGAAGGAGATCAGAATTGCACACAAAATTCCAACAGTGGCCTAACCAATGTTCCGTACAGCCGCAACATGACCTCCCAACTCCTGTACTCAGTACTCTGACTGATAAAGGAAAGCATAGTAAACACCCGCTTCACTATCCTATCTACCTGCGACTCCACTTTCAAGGAGCTATGAACTTGCACTCCAAGGTCTCTTTGTTCAGCAACACTCCCTCGGACCTTACCATTAAATATACAAGCCCTGCTAAGATTTGCTTTCCCAAAGTGCAGGACCTCACATTTATCTGAATTAAACTCCATTTGCCACTTCTCAGCCTATTTGCCCATCGGGTCCAGGTCTTGTTGTAATCTGAGGTAACCCTCTTCACTGTCCACTGCACTTCCAATTTTGGTATCATCTGCAAACTTACTAACTGTACATCTTATGCTCATGACAAAAAAGTAGAGGACCCAGCACCTATCCTTGTGGCACTCCACTAGTCACGTGGCTCCAGTCTGAAAAACAACCCCCCACCACCACCCTCTGTCTTCTACCTTTGAGCCAGTTCTTCATCTAAATGGCTAGTTCTCCCTGTATTCCATGAGATCTAACCTTGCTAATCAGTCTCCCATGAGGAATGTTGACAAATGTCTTATCGAAGTCCATATAGATCACATCTACCGCTCTGCCTTTATCAATCCTCTTTGTTACATCCTCAAAAAACTCAATCAAGTTTGTGAGACATGATTTCCCACACACAAAGCCATGTTGACTATCCCTAATCAGTCCTTGCCTTTCCAAGAACAGATAGAACAAAGAATCTTACAATTAAAATACAGCAAGTCCTGTATAAAGTCACAGTAGTAGATATCTATGAGAGACAGTCTGATAAGTTCAGATCCAGTCTGGAAACAGACAGCCTGAAATTTGTAGTTTAGCAAGAATTAAAGGAAAAGTATGATCCCACATCACAAGCCTCTTTAGGCAATTGAACATTGAGAAGTTAAGAAATGCAATCTACACATAACGTTAAGAGATTTGGTTGAATTGATTTAAAACAGAAGGCTGTGGATTATGGAGAAGAGATCCCATTCTGTTGGCAAGGGGATTGAATGACAAATGGGTAATCAGATGACCTCTAAAGTTTGAATTTGAGAAAATAAACAATGGCACCTTCCCAACTAAATAAGCAAACTTAGGTAAAATGATATAGACAGTTCAAGTGAATTCTTATATCCAAGGATCAAATGGGGGAAGGCCAGAGATATTGCATGAAACCTTATGAATTCAGACAAGATCCTTGAGCTGGGAAAGTGATTGAGTTTCAGTTTGTTCATTAATAGAATTTGAATAGATGTTGTCTTTTAAGAAAAATAGTGTGGAAATGTTTAGATTAGGGCCCGTAAAGTTTGGCTTAGAACCAATCTCCTCTTTCAAACACACTTATAGAGAACATGTGAATGGAAGGAGTTATAATTGCATGTACAAGATAGAGGGGCAGTGTTGTTCCCAAGCTCAGATGAGAAATAAACTGCTCAGAACTAATTGGTGAAAGAATTCTAACATCAGGTGTAACCATATAACTTGTTTGAACTAAACTTCGATTAGTACTGATATTATGAATATTATACCAATTAGACGAATTGGCATCTTTTTGTATCTCCTATAACTAGGTAGTAGGAAATAAAAGAATAGCAACAGAATTTGAAAAGGATAGTAATGAATACAGTGAATAACAGAATTCAAACAGTTCTTAGAATTAAGCAAGTCTGGCAAATGTTTGAGGAAAAGTAAAAATTAACATCGGAATGTAAATTAAAAGAACAAAGAACAAAGAACATTTACAGCCCAGGAACAGGCCCTTTGGCCCTTTAAGCCTGAGCTGATCCAAATCTATCGTCTAAACCTGTCGGTCAATTCCAAAGTATCTGTATTTCTTTACTCCCCACCTACTCATGCATTTATCCAGACGCATCTGAAATGAATCTACCGTGGCTGCCTCTACCACCTCTGCTGGCAACGCGTTCCAAATGCCCGCCACCCTCCATGTGAAGTACCTGCCCCCTTAAACGTTCCACCTCTCACCTTGAAAGCGTGACCTCTCATTATTGAATCCTTCACCCTGGGAAAAAGCTTGTCTCTATCCACCCTGTCTATACCCTTCATGATTTTGTAAACCTCAATCAGGCCCCTCCTCAATCTCCTTTTTTCTAATGAAAATAAACCTAACCTACTCAACCTCTCTTCATAGCTAGTACCTTCCATACCAGGCAACATCCTCGTAAACCTTCTCTGCACCCTCTCCATAGCGTCCACAGCCTTTTGGCAATGTAGCAACCAGAACTGTACACCGTGTTCTAAATGCGGCTGAACCAATACAATTTTAACATGACTTGCCAGCTCTTATACTCAATACCCCATCCAATGAAGGCAAGCTTACTGTATGCATTCTTGACCACTCTATCCACCTATGCAGCAACATTCAGGGTACAATGGACCTGCACTCCCAGATCTCTCTGCCCATCAGTATTTCCCAAGGCTCTTCTGTTTATTGTATAATTCACTCTAGAATTAGTCTTGCCTAAATGCATCACCTCACATTTGTCTGAGTTGAAAACCATCTACCACTTTTCCGCCCAACTCTCCAGTCTATCTATATCCTCCTGTATTCTCTGACAGTCCCTTATGCTTTCTGCTACTCCACCAATCTTAGTGTCATCTGCGAACTTGCTGATCATACCAACAGTGCCCTCTTCCAGATCATTTATGTATATTACAAACAACAGTGACACCAGGACTGACCCCTGTGGAACACCACTGGTCACCTTCCTCCATTTCAAGAAACTCCCTCAACTACTACTCTCTGTCACCTGTTGCTCAACCAGTTCTTTATCCACTTCGCTAGAACAACCTGCACACCATGTGACTTCACTTTCTCCATTAGTCTACCATGGAGAACTTTATCAAATGCCTTACTAAAGTCCGTGAGTACAACATTAACAGCCCTTCCTTCATCTATCAACTTGGTCACTTCCTCAAAGAACTCTATTAAGTTGGTAAGGCACGATCACCCCTGCACAAAACCATGTTGCCTATCACAGATAATCCCATTCTTTTCTAAGCATAAATAGATCCTATCCCTCCATACATTTCCCACCAGTGATATCAGGCTCATTGGTCTGTAGTTACCCGGAATATCCCTAATACCCTTTTTGTACAGGGGTACAACATGAGCAATCCTCCAATCTTCTGGTACCTCGCCTGTATTTAAGGATGCCAGAAAGATTTCTGTCAGGGCCCCAGCTATTTCCTCTCTTGCCTCCCTCAGCAACCTGGGATAGACCCCATCCCGTCCTGGGGATTTTTCCACCTTAATACCCTCAGGCCTACCCAACACATCTTCCCTACTTATGTCAACATGATCCAAACTAATCAAACTTCTATCTCTAATCCCAAAATTCATGATGTTCCTCTCCTCAGTGAACACTGATGCAAAGTAATCATTCAGAATCTCACCCTTCTCTCAAGTTCAACACACAGCCTTCCTTTGTTATCCTTTAGTGGACCAATCCTTTCTCTAGTTACTCGCTTGCTCCTTATATAAGAATAAAATGCTTTGGTATTCTCCTTAATTCTGCTCGCTACAGTTATTTCATAGCCCCTTTTAGCCCACTTGATTCTTCATTTAAGACTTGTCCTACTCTTCTGATATTCTTCCATGGCCCATTCTGTTCTTAGGTGCCTAGACCTTATGTACACTTCCCTTTTCCTCTTGGCTAGTCGTACAATTTCTCCTGTCATCATGGTTCACAAATCTTGCCCTTCCTATTCTTTGCCTTCAATGGGACATGCCTACCCTGCACTACCTTTAATCTATCTTTGAAAGCCTCCCACATCTCAAATATGGACTTGTCTTGAAATAGCTGCGCCCAATCCACATTTCCCAGCTCCTGCCTAATTTTGATATAATCGGCCTTGGCCCAATTTTGTACTCTTCCCTTAGGACCACTCTCTTCTTTATCTATGAGTATTCTAAAACTTACAGAATTGTGGTCACTGTTCCCAAAGAAATCCCCCACCGCAACTTCTACCACACTTGTCCTGACTCGTTCCCCAGTAGCAGGTCCAATGTAGCCCCTTCCCTCGTCGGACTATTGAATACTGCTCTAGAAAACTCTCCTGGATGCTTCTTACAAATTCTACTCCATCCAGACCTTTGACATTAAGTGTACCTCAGTTAATGTTGGGAAAATTAAAATCTCCCATCACCACTACTCTATTGCCTCGACATCTTTCCATAATCTGTTTACCTATTTGTTCTTCTACTTCACGCTCAGTGTTGGGAGGTCTGTAATACAGCCAACAGTGTGACTGCACCCTTCTTATTTCTCACCTTCACCCATTATACCTCACTACCCAAGACCTCCATAGTGTGCTCCTTTAGCACAGCAGTGATTTTGTCCTTGACCAGCAATGCAACTCCAACCCCCCTTTACTTCCCTCCCTGTCCTGTCTGAAGCGTCTATGTCCTGGAACATTTAGTTGCCAATCATCATGCCCTTCCTTCAACCAAGTCTCTGTGATGGCAATAATGTCATACTCCCAGGCACCAATCCAAGCCCTAAGTTCATCTACCTTACGCACTACACTCCTTGCATTAAAGCAGATGCATTTCATGCCACCAGATTTTTTGTGCTCATCTGCTCTCTGCCTCCTATTCCCTTTATTAATGCTATCTTCATAATTCTTACAGTCTCCAGTCTCCACCTCACTGCCTACCTGTTTTCTTTTCTAGTTCCCAGCCCCTTGCCACATTAGTTTAAAACCTCCCGAACGGCAGTAGCAAAACCTCCCCCAAGGACATTGGTTCCGGTCTGGTTCAGGTGTAGACCATTCATTTTGTAATGGTCCCACCTTCCCCAGAACCAGTCCCAATATCCAACAAATCTGAACCCCTCCCTCCTACACCATCTCTCAAGCCACGTGTTCATCCTGCCTATTTTTTCATTTCCCAAATATTAAATTAAGCCCTTACCTTCCCGGCAGCCCTCGCTTCATTCCACCTTCTCTCCTTGCCACTCTGTCAAAATAGAGGCCCGACTCCCGAGGTAAGTCCCTTTTTAAGTGGGAAAATATACCCTTTCTGGCAGCCCTCACTTCACTCCACCTTCTTTCCTCTCCTATAAGATTTCAAGGCCTGACGATAATGATATCTGCTAAACATCACAAGACCATGGGGAACCTAAGGTTGATAATTCATTGTGTATTCACAGGATTGGATATGTATGTCAGAGGAGATGAGGAACATTGATGTCAATGTTGTATATAACCATTGTAATGTAGTATGTATAAATGTCCTGTACTTCATTGGGACAGGGAAGAGTGTCACTGACATTTCATCTGAACTCTGATTAAGAGTGCAACAGGTCCCCACATGAAAGCCAGATTCAAGCATTCTCTGGCCTGTCCCATATGTGCAGGAAAAGAACTCTGAATAAAGTTTGCTCACACTGCTGAATACAGAACTGGAGTCTTCTCTTTGGCATCTCTTCCCAACAGACAGGATAAAACGTTTTGTCCTTGATGGTAGGATCAGGAGTCATAGAGTTAAGATAAGAAAAAAGGATTTAGAGGATAGTGAAGAAAATCTTTTTCACCCAGAGGGCATTAGAAATTTGGAACTCACTGCCTGTTAAGGGCAGTAGAGTCAGAAACCCTCATAACATTTAAGAAGGATATAGATGTATATTTGTGATGCCAAAGCATACAGGGCTGTAAGAACATTGGAATTTGGAGCAGGAATATGTAATTCAGCTTTTTGAAACTCCTCCACCATTTAACATAATCATGGCTGAAATTATCCTTCACACTCCTACCTCCTCCCTTTATCTCATTTTTCATCAGAAACATAGCTATTTCTTTCTTGAATTCTTTATTGATTCTGCCTCCACTATGCTCTGGGGTGATGAGTTCCAAAGATTCACAACCCTCTGTAATGGTCCACCAAGTCTCCCCTCAGCCTCCACTGCTCTAGAGAAAACAACACATGTTTTTCTCACCTCTCCAGATAGCTTATTCCTTCTAATTCAGGCAGCATCTTGGTAAATCTCTTCTGTACCCTCTTCAAATTCTCATCTTTCCTGTAATGTGGCAACCAAAATTGAACTCAGTAAGTGTAGCCTAAGCAAAGTTATAAAAAGCTGCAACATGACATCCTAACCCTTGTACTCAATTCCTTGACCAATAAAGGCAAGTATACCATACGCCTTCTTCACCACCCTAACTACTTGCATGGCTTCTTTCAGGGAGCTATGGACTTGAACCGCAAGGTCCTTTGTTCCATCAATGCTGTTCAGTGTCCTATCATTAACTGTATACTTTTCCTTAACATTTGATCTCCTAAAGTGCTGCACCTCACACTTACCTGGATTAAAACTCCATATGCCATTTACAAGGATGTTGCCAGGTATTTAATTTTAGGTATCGAAGCTGGGCAAATATTTGAACTATCAGTAGTGAGGCATCTGAAGTGACAACTTTCTCAAATGGGTAATTGTTAATTGGGAAGGCAACTTAACAACAGCCAGTTATATATTTAATGAGGTGCTAATGTAATGATACTTTTCAGCACCCACAGCTGGGAAGATTGACTAGCCTTAAGAGCCATGGAAGGTCCCTCTTATAATGCAGTGGCAGTGTCCCTATCCCTGGACCAACCCAGCTTTAAGATCTATAGCACAGAACGAAGCCCTTCAGTCCATCGTACCCACCAACTAACTATTCAGACTCCATTTTCCAGCACCTAGCCCATTCTTTGATGATGTCACCATCAAGATGGATAATTGGGATCCAGTGGATGTGGTATACCTAGGTTTCTAGAAAGTATTTGACAAGATGTTGCATGAGAGACCAATCTGGAAGGTTGCATCCCAGGTAGTTAAGGTTTATATTAAAGATTGGCTGACTGTCAGAAAGCAGAGAGTCAGGATAAATTGTTACTACTCTGGATGGTGAACTAGTGGGGTGTGCAGGATTCAGTCCTTGGACCTAACTATTCACAATCTATATAAATCATCTGTAAGCAGAGACAGAGTGCATCTTAGCAAAGTTCACAGATGATACTAAAATAGGTGGGAAAGCAGGCTCTGATGAAGAGATAAAGAGTTTACAGATTAATATTGATAGGCCAGGAGAACGGGCCTGATTCTGGCAGCTGAAGTTTTATACAGAATATTGCAAGGTGTCCAATTTGGCTAGAAAAATGGAAGGGCAAATTATTATGAAGATGGGAAGCAGATTCAAAGTGTGCCAGACCAAAGGATTCTGGTCGTCTTTAAGGATGAATCATAGAAAGTGGGTATGTACCTGCAGTATATAATTAGATTAGATTAAATTAGGTTACTTACAGTGTGGAAACAGGCCCTTTGGCCCAACAAGTCCACACTGACCCACCGAAGCGCAACCCACCCAGACCCATTTCCCTACATTTACCCCTTCATAATATGAAAGGCAAATGGAATGCTGCTATCCATTGCAAAAGAACCGGCTTATAAAAATAAATAAGAGTTGTGGTAATTACATAAGGTGTTGGTGAGACCACATTGAAGTATTATGTCCAGTTTTGCCTTCTTACTTAACATGAGGAAGAGTGTGGTGGCATTGCAGGCAGTTCAATTGATCCCAGTAATGAAAGAGCAGTCATACGAAGAGTGATTGAACAGTTTGGGCTTTTATTCACTGGAGTTCAGAAGAATGAGGGGGGAATCTGATTGAGGTATACAAAACTCTAAAGACAATTGATAAGGTGAATGTTGAATAGATGCTCCCCCTTGTGGGACAGTCTTGAACAAGAGGGGATAGCTACAGAGTGAGAGGTGGTAGGTTCAAAACTGAGATGAAGCTTATGGATGGCTGATTTGTGATGCAAAGTGACACTAACAGCACATGCTCAATTCCTGTACCAGCTGAGGTCACCATGAAGGTCTCACTTTCTCAACCTTGCCTGCAGCATGGTGACCCTCAAAGTACCATTAGTTGTCCCTCTCTCTTTCTCTCAAGCGAGAGAGCAGTCCAGTAGCCTTCCGGGACTATGGAACTTTAATTTCAAAATGGTCATTATGTAATGAAAAGGGAATAATTGGCTACCTAGCTGTGGAAGAGTGAAGAACTCAGAGATAGGACTCTTCATTAAGATGGATAGTGACAGAGTTGTTTCTAAGACTCAGGCCAAAATCTAAGTACAGGAAATTACGATGCTATTAGGGTGGCACGGTGGCACAGTGGTTAGCACTGCTGCCTCACAGCGCCAGGGACCTGGGTTCAATTCCCACCTCAGGCGACTGACTGTATGGAGTTTGCACATTCTCCCCGTGTCTGCGTGGGTTTCCTCCGGGTGCTCCGGTTTCCTCCCACAGTCACAAAGATGTGCGGGACAGGTGAATTGGCCATGCTAAATTGCCCGTAGTGTTAGGTAAGGGGTAAATGTAGGGGTATGGGTGGGTTGCGCTTCGGCGGGTCGGTGTGGACTTGTTGGGCCGAAGGGCCTGTTTCCATACTGTAAGTAATCTAATAAATGAGGCATGAATAGACTTCAATAAAGTTGGGAACATAACCTAAAGGGATGATACACATTTAAAGAGCCCTTGGAGGAACTGCAACTGTTGTTCATTCCTATTTGGCACAAAATAAAACAGCAATGATGGCCCTGCCATCAGGGATTTTAGGGATAGGAGTGTTTCCATGAAAGGGGCACACAAATTGGCTAAAAACAGCAGCAGGCCTGAAGACTGGGAGCACTTCAGATTTCAGCACAAAAGGACCAAGGGATTGATGAAGAGGAGAAGAATAGAAGATGAGGGCAAGCTTGTGTTGAACATATAAACTAATTGTAAAAGGTATATGAAGAGAAAATAAAACATGAGAACAAATCGCTTGAAATCAGAAAGAGGGGAATTGATAATGTGGAATATAGAGAGGACAGACAAATTAACTACATGTTTTAGTTATGTCATTAGAAAGGATGGCACAAATAATATCCCTAAAACACATGAGAGGGGATAACTGAAGGACAATTGTTTTCACAGGGAAACGGTGTTGGGATTAAAAGCCAACAAATCACCAGCACTTGGTAATCTACACCCAGAGTACTTACTAAAATGGCTCATGTTTTAGTGAATGCATCCTGAAACTGGAGGCTTGATTCCAACTGGAGGAAATTGATGGTCATCTTTCAAATTCTCTACACTCTGGAACAATTCCCATAGTTTGGAGTGTCGCTAATGTGATTTCACCATGTAATAAGCGAGGTAGAGAGAAAATATAGAGTAAAAGAGTGGGAGTCTTCTATTTCTGTTTTTCAGTAGCAGCAGCAGGCCGAAGGTCAAGAGCTTGGACCAGGGGCCTGCCGCGATGGTCAGTCACTGATATGAACCGTTACCTGCTTACTTCCAGTGCGGGAGTCCTCCATTTCTGTTTTTCAGTAGCAGCAGCAGCAACTCGAAGGGTGGAAGCTTGGACCAGGAGCCTGCTGGGAGCAGCGAGTCACTGATTTGAGCTTTTGTATTTGAAATCAGAGAGCAGAGGATTCTGGGAAAGGACGAACTTCTTTTTGTTTCCGTCCAGCTATATAAGTCAGTGTTTTCTAAACTCAAGACCCTACCTTTGTCGGGCTTCCCACCCAACCACCTCCTCTAACCTTAAAGACTTGGGACATAACAGGTAAGTGTCTCTTCTTTTTTACTTTGCGATAAGGGGACTAGCAGGTGTGGCAGTGCAGGAAGAGGAATTTTCCTCCTGCATGATGTTTGAGGTGAGGGACGCCATTAGTGACCCATCCAAGTACATCTGCAGGAAGTACACCCAACTCTCATTCTTCCAAGACCGTGTTAGGGAACTGGAACAGGAGCTGGATGAACTTCAGATCATTTGAGAGGCAGAGGCTGTGATTGATAGATAGATACAGAGAAGTAGTTACTCCTAGGCATGAAAAAAGTTGGGTGACTGTTCGAAGGGGGAAACAACAGTCAGTGGAAGGATCCTCTGTGGTCGTTCGCCTGAAACAAATGTGGATACTGTTGGGGGAACGTCTTACCAGGGATATGCAGTCGGGCCCAGGTCTCTGGCACAGAACCTGTTCCTATTTCACAGAAGGGAAGGAGGGAAAGGATAAGAGTGTTAGTCATTGGGGACTCAATAGTTAGAAGGTCAGATAGAAGGTTTGTTGAGAACGAACGAGACTCACGGATGGTGTTTTGCCTCCCAGATGCCAGGTTCCGTGATGTCTCGGATAGTATCTTTGGGGTCCTGAAGGGAGAGGGTAACCAGCCTCAATCATGGTCCATGTATGTACCAACAACATAGGTAGAAAGAGGGATTGGGATGTAAAACAAGATTTCAGGGAGCTAGAGTGGAAGCTGAGAACTAGAGCAAACAGAATTGTTATCTCTGGTTTGTTACTCATGCCACATGATAGTGAGGTGAGGAATAGGGAGAGATATCAGCTGAACATGTGGCTTCAAGGATGGTGCAGGAGGGAGGGTTTTAGGTAGATTAGATTAGATTACTTACAGTGTGGAAACAGGCCCTTCGGCCCAACAAGTCCACACCGACCCGCCGAAGCGCAACCCACCCATACCCCTACATTTACCCCTTAACTAACACTACAGGCAATTTAGCATGGCCAATTCACCTGACCCGCACATCTTTGGACTGTGGGAGGAAACCGGAGCACCCGGAGGAAACCCACGCAGACACGGGGAGAACGTGCAAACTCCACGCAGTCAGTCGCCTGAGTCGGGAATTGAACCTGGGTCTCTGGTGCTGTGAGGCAGCAGTGCTAACCACTGTGCCACCGTGCCGCCCTTGGATAATTGGGGCTTATTCTAGGGAAGGTGGGACCTGTACAAATAGGATAGTCTTCATTTGAACCAGAGGGGTACTAATATCCTGGGTGGGAAATTTGCTGGTGCTATTCAGGTGGGTTTAAATTAGCTCAGCAGGGGGATGTTAACCTGAGGTGTAGTTGCAGTGCACAGGACAATGAGAATAGAGAGGACAGAGAAAGAATTTCAAGGTCACAGGAATGTGCTGGCAGATGGCAAGCTGGTTTGAAGGGTGTCTACTACAACACCAGAAGTATCTGAAGTAGATGAGCTTGCAGCATGGATAGGTACCTGGGACTTCGATGTTGTGGCCATTTCAGAGACATGGATAGAGCAGGGTGAGGAATGGATGTTGCAGGTTCCAGGGTTTAGATGTTTCATTAAGAACAGGCAAGGTGACAAAAGAAGAGGTGGTGTGGCCTTGTTAGTCAAGGACAATATAACGGTAGCTGAAAGAACTTTTGACGAGGACTCATCTACTGAGGTAGTGTGGGTTGAAGTTAGAAACAGGAGAGGAGACGTCACACTGCTTGGAGTTTTTTTATAGGCCTCCACAGAGTTCCAGGGAGGTGGAAGAGAGGATTGGCAAAATTATACTGGGTAGGAGTGAAAGGAACAGGGTGGTCATTATGGGGGACTTTAACTTCCCAACATTGACTGGAAATGCTAAACTCCAGTATGTCGGATGGATCAGTTTTTGTCCAATGTGTACAGGAGAGTTTCCTGACACAGTATGTCGAAGGGCCAACAAGAGGGGAGGTCACACTGGATCTAGTGCTTGGTAATGAACAAGGCCAGGTGCTTGACTATAGTTGTAGGTGAGCACTTTGGAGATAGTGACCATAATCAGTTACATTTAGTTTAGCGAGGGAAAGGGATAGGTACATGCCACAGATCAAGAGTTATTGATGGGGCCAGGGCAATTATAATGCGATTAGGCAAGAATTAGGATGCATAGAATGGGGATTGCATAGAATGCATAAAATGCAGGGGATGCAGACAATTGAAATGTGGTGCTGGTTTAAAGAACAGATATTGTGTGTCCTTGATAGGTATGTCCCTGTCAGGCAGGGAGGAAGTGATAAGGTAAGGGAACCGTGGTTTACTACAGAAATTGCATCTCTTGTTAATGAAAGAAGGAGGCTTATGTGTTGATGAGGCAAGATGGTTCAGTTGAGGCGATGGATAGTTACAGATCAGCCTGGAAGGATTTAAAGAGAGAGTTAAGAAGAGCAAAGAGAGGACATGAGCAGTCTTTAGCAAATAGAATAAAGGAGAACCTAAAGCTTTCTATAGCATGTGAGGAATAAAAGGATGACTAAGGTAGGAATAGGTCCAGTCAAAGACAGAAGTGGGAAGTTGAGTGTGGACCCTGTGGAGATTGGAGAGGTGCTAAACAAACATTACTCATCGGCTTTCACTCAGGAAAAGCAGAATATGGTAGAGGAGAAGAAGGAGATGTGAGATATTAGACGAGAAAGGATTGAGGTTAGTTATGAACAGGTGTTATCAATTCTAGAAGGAGTGAAAATAGACAGGCCCGCTGGGCCAGATGGGATTTATCTGAGGATTCTCTGGGAAGCTAGGGAAAAGACAGTAGAGCTTTTGCCTTTGATATTTGAGTCGTCATTGTCTACAGGTTTAGTACTAGAGAATTGGAGGATTGCAAATGTTGTGCCCTTGTTCAAGAAGGGTAGGAGAGATGACCCAGGTAATTATATTTAGATTAGATTACTTACAGTGTGGAAACAGGCCCTTTGGCCCAACAAGTCCATACTGACCCTTCGAAGAGCAACCCACACAGACCCATTCCCCTACATTTACCCCTTCACCTAGCACATCAGGCAATTTAACATGACCAATTCAACTAACCTGCATGTTTTTGGACTTTGGGAGGACACCAGTGAGCCTTACTTCTGTTCTAAGAAATGTTTTGGAAAGGATTATAAGAGATAAAATTTATAATCATCTAGTAACAATTTGATTTCAGATAGTCAACATGGTTTCATCAAGGGCAGGTCGTGTCTCACAAACTTCATTGAGTTTTTTGAGAAGGTGAGCAAGCATGTAGATGAGGGTAGGGCAGTTGGTATACATGGACTTCAGTAAAGCTTTTGATAAGGTTCCACGTGGTAGGCTGTTGGAGAAAATGCAGAGGCATGGGATTGAGGGTGATTTAGCAGTTTGGATTAGAAACTGGCTTTCTGAAAGAAAGCAGCGAGAGGTGGTCGATGGAAAATATTCAGCCTGGAGTCCGTTTACTAATGGTGTGCAGCAAGGATCTGTTTTGGGAACCCTGCTGTTTGTCATTTTTATAAATGACTTTGACTCAGGTATAGGTGGATGGATTAGTAAATTTGCAGATGACTCTGAAGTTGGTGGAGTAGTGGACAGTTTGGAAGAATGTTGCAGGGGGACTTGGATAAACTGCAGAATTGGGCTGAGAGGTGACAAATGGAGTTCAATGCAGCTAAATGTGAGGTGATGCACTTTGGGAAGAATAACAGGAAGGCAGAGTACTGGATCAATGGAAAGATTTTTGGGAGTGTGGACATGCAGAGTGATCTTGGAGTCCATGTAGATAGATCCCTGAAAGTTGCCACCCAGGTTTATAGTGCTGTTAAGAAGGCATACGGTGTGTTAGGTTTCATTCATAGAGGGATTGAGTTCCGGAGCCACAATATTATGCTGCAACTATGCAAAATGCTAGTGCGGCCACACTTGGAATATTGTGTACAGTTCTGATCGTCATATTTCAGGAAGGATGTGGAAGCATTGGAAAAGGTACAGAGGAGATTTACCAATTTGGAAGGAAGGTCTTATGATGAAAGGCTGTGAGACTTAGGTCCCTTCTCATTGGAAAGAAGAAGGCTAAGAGTGGATTTGATAAGACATACAAGATGATCAGAGGATTAGATAGGGTAGACAGTGAAAGTCTTTTTCCTAGGATGATGACATCAGCTTGTATGAGGGGGGCATAACTACAAATTGAGGGGTGATAGATTTAAGAGGCAGGTTCTTTACTCAGAGAGTGGTAAGGACGTAGAATGTCCTACCTGCCAATGTAGTTAACTCAGCCACATTAGGGAGATCTAAACAATCCTTGGATAAGCACATGGATGATGATGGGATAGTGGAGGGGGCTGAGCTGAGAATAGTTTACAGGTTGGCGCAACATCGAGGGCCGAAGGGTCTGTTCTGCGCTGTATTGTTCTATGTTCTATGTTCTAAAAGACCAGTTAACTCACACTGGAAAACAGTGACAAGATTGCACAGAATCAGTCAGCATGGATTTACAAAAGGGGAATGATGCTGGACAAATCTTCTGAAATGTTTCAAGAATGCAACATGTGGACTTGATAAGGGGGCAGTGGTTACGTTTTACGTGGGCTTTGAGAAAGTATTCAAAATGTCCCACAGAAGAGATTAGCATATAAAATTAAAGCATAGAGGATTCAGGGAAGTGTATTGACACGGATACAGAACTGACTAGTAGACAGGAAACAACAAGTTTGAATAGACTGGTCATTTTTTCAGTGGCAGCAAGTGTCCAGTGTGGTACCACAGGGATCAGTGCTTGGGCTCCAGCTACTCACAATGTACATTCAGAACTTAGATGAGGAAAATTAAATGTTATATCTCCAAACTTGGAGATGACACAAAGTTGGGTGGAACAGTATGATTTGGATTTGAGACAATGAGTAAAATGCAAAGCATAATGTGGACAAGTAGGAGGTTATCCAGTTTAATTGCAAAAACAGGAATAAAGCTGGTAATAGGTTGGGAAAGGGGGAGTTGAAACGAGGCCTTGTGTCCTTGCACACAAGTCACTGAAAGTAAGCATGCAGATGCAGTGGGAGATAAAGGCAACAAATGGTATGTTGGCCTTCATTGTGAAAGGATTTGAGGACAGAAGCAAGGATGGCTTGCCAAAATTGTATAGGGTTTTGATTAGACTGGAGCATTGTGTGCAGCTTTGGAATACCTATCTGATGAAGAATATTCTAGCGATGGAGGCTATAAAACAAAGGTTTACCAGATTGATTCCTGGGCTGGCAGGTCTAATAAATTAGGGCAGAATGGATTGATTAGGATGAAATTGACTGGAGTTCAGAAGAAAGAGAGAGGATCTCACAGATATCAGTAAAGTTCTAAGGGGAGCTGCAAGGTAAATGCTGCAAGGATGCCCTCAATGTCCCAGGAGTCCAGAACGAGGGGAGTAACCGTTTAAGAATATGGAGTAGGCTGTTTAGCATTGAGATAAGGAAAAACTTCTTTACTCAGAGACTGGTGAATCTGTAGAATTCACTGCCACAGAAAGCAGTTAAAGCCAAAACATTGAATGTTTCCAAGAAGAAGATAGATATAGTTCTGAAGTCTAAAAGGATCATAGGGCATAGGTTGAAAGTGGGAACAGTCTGAATGGGATAACCAGCGATGATCATACTGATGAGCAGAGCAGGATTACATGCCATAATGGCCTGCTCCTGTTCCAATTTCGATGTTTCTATTCTGTTAAAGATGGGACTGCAGCAGTTCAAGAAGGTCAAGGAGATGCAGAATAATTTGGGAAGCTTCTGGACCTGCTGCTCTATCTCAGTTTTTCTATCCAGTTCTCAAAGTTTTAAATGTTCTGAGAAGAGCAACATAACTTTTGCTTTTTGCTACCACTTTGTGGCAGCACAGTGGCCCAGTAGTTAGCACTGCTGCCTCACAATGCAAGGGATCTGGATTTGATTCCCACCTTGGATGATTGTGCAAACTCTACACAGACATTCTCTCAGTGTCTGCGTGGGTTTCCTCCCACAATCCAAACATGTGCAGGTCAGGTGAATTGGCCAGGCGAAATTGCCAATAGTGTTAGGTACATTAGTCAAGGGTAAATGTAGGGAAATGGATCTGGGTGGGTTACTCCTTGGAAGGTCAGTGTGGACTTGTCAGGCTGAAGGGCCTGTTTCCATTCTGTAGGAAATCTTTAAAAAAAATTCAAAAATATTTTTGACAGTTTGCTGATACTGGGGGAATGGAGAGGAAGGGATGGGTGGGAAGGGTGTATGGGTCAAGAAGGGGAGTAGTGAGAGAAACAGTGGACCAGGGTTTTGTGGTGGGTTGGCCAGCAAAGAACGGCCACAGTTTCCAATCCACACATCCCGCTCTGTTCTCTGCCACTACTCCCTGCTCCAATCTCTCACATTAGCAACCAATGCAGTGACAATGATGTGCATGTTTACAATTTTCCTTCAGTCTCGGTCACTAGCACATGAACACATATCTCCCAACTGCATACTGCACATACTCCTCAGTTAGCACAGCAATGATTTGATGCGATAACCTTTTTTTCAGATCCATTCACACCAAGATAAACAACCAGTTAAGAGAGAAATAAAAAAAATACAAAATTGACCGGATAACAAGCAGTTTCCATGATGCATTGAACTTATTCCATTTGATTAAAAATATGCCCCTCATCTTGAAATCCCCAGCCGTGGGATAGGACACCTGCCATCCATCCTATCTATGCCCCTCAGGATTTAGAAACCTCCATAAGGTCAACCTCAACCTCCGATGCTCCTGTGAAAAAATTCCCTGCCTATCCCGTGTCTGATTATAACCCAATCCTTCCATTCTCAGCAACAACCAGGTACATTTTTTTTGGAACACTTTCCATCTTAATCAAATCCTTCTGACAACAAGATGACCAGAACTGGACATATGTTCAAATGTGTTCAAGAAGAACAGCCACCCGATTAAACACTGTCCAATAATTCTTAAACAATAAACCCAAACAAGTAGACACAACACACCCAGAGACTCTAGCGAAATTACCATACATCAAAGACATCTCTGAGATGACTACCAGATGACTCCAATCCCTTGTCATCATGGTAGCCCACAAACCTACCAACAAACTGAAACAACTACTGATGAACCTAATGGAACCTTTACCAACAACCAGCACAATAAATGTCATTTATAAAATGTCATGCAAGGACTGAAACAAACATTACATTGGACAAACAGACAGGATACATGAACACCAACTAGCCACCACTATCACTAATATCCTTACATGCAGATGAAGAAGGACATCACCTTGACTGGGACAACATATCCATCCTGGGACAGGCTAAACAGGGACATGCAGTGGAATTCCTAGAGGCCTGGCATTCAAACCAGAATTCCATCAATAAACACATCAATTTGGATCCCATTTACAAACCTCTGAGGAAAAGAGCCGGAAATGATATCACCCACCTTAACAGCCCAAGACAGGTAAATAGAAAGCAGGACAGAACACCAGTGTTTCATTGGAGGCTCACTGATGATGTAACATAGCATGGTGATGGAACACCTGAAAACAAACCTACCAGCTCAGCGAACAAACTTACAACCTGAACCTCACCCTGAGTTACAAATCTTCTCAAAACTTGCAAAGCATTGATCAGTACTTAGGAATATGATGTTGTGGCCATGACGGAGACTTGAATACCAAAAGGGGCGGGAATGGATTTTGTATGTTCCAGAATTTAGATAGTTCATAAGTAATGGTGGGGTTGGGGTGAGGGGGGGTAAAAGAGGTGAAGCAGTGGCATTGCTAATCAGGGATAGTATAACAACTGCAGAAAGGAAGGTCCTCGAGAAGGGTTTGTCTACAGTCAGTAAGGGTGGAAATCAGAAACAGGAAAGGAGCAGTCCCTTTATTGGAAGTTTTCTACAAACTTCATAGCAAAGGATTCAGATAAGCGTCCGCTGCCACTGGCTGCTCATGCACCACATTATATTGATTATAATATACCCAGACTGTATATACTGGATCAATCACAGACTGCACACAATGACAGCAGTCATTAATATCCACATACCAGAACAGCATAAACAGACTGTTCACACTCGTCATTAATACAATGCCCACAAGAACAGCATACTCTGACTATTCACACTGGTCATAAGGATATTGAACAAAGAATATAAACACCAGGCATTAATTTACTGCACACAAGCAAAGCATACAAAAACTGTACACAAGGACAACATACACTGACTATACAGACCAGTCATTAGCATGCTATATACACGGAGCGCACATACAGAATGCGCAGGTCGGTCATTAATATACAGCAGACAAAGACTGTACACTGTAGACCATTAATGACAGCATGGCATGGACTGTATACACCAGTTATTAACATATTGCACTAAAAGAGAGCATACGCACACAAAGTCAACAATACGCTAGCATACACATACTGTAGAAATCAGTCATTAATAATGTCTACAGCACACAAGAATTGTACATACCAGGTCATTAATGTGATGCTCACGAGAAAAGCAAACACAGACTGTATACACTGGTCATAAATATACTGCACATAAACACAGACTGTACACAGCAGTCATTAACACACAGACTGTACACACTGAATTAAGATACTCTAGACAAGGACAGCATACCCAGACTGTATATACTGGATCAATCACAGACTGCACACAATGACAGCATACACCGCATGTATACACTGGGTCATTAATAGAATGCACACAAGACCAACATACAAAGATAAGCACACCAGGTCATTAATATACTGCACACAAGGATGACACAGCAGCCATAAATATACTGCACACAATGACAACATACACGGATGTACACATACTGCAGACAAGGCCAGCTAACGCAGACAGCTGACACTGGTCATTCATATACTGTGCACAAAGACAGTATACACAGACTCTACACACTGAATCATTATTATCCCGCACATAATGACAGCATACACAGATGAACACACTGGATCATTAATACACCACAGACAAGAAAAGTTTATAAGGCTGTACACACAGATCATGAATATACTGCGCATAAATACAACAGACATAGGCTGTACACACTGGTCATTACAATCTCCACACAAGGACAGCATGCACTAATTAAGCACACCAGTTGTCACAAAGCTAGCCCTTTTTTTACTAAAAGTTGTTCCTTGGCTCAAGGAGGCTCTGTCCTTGAGTTTTTTCAGAAGGACAATAAATCAGGGCCGGGCTCCGATCAGTCTGGTTTGGTACAGATGTGAAAAGGACTCTGAGAGGCCTTTTGTTTATATGTAAACAGATGAGGCTTTAGGCTAAAGTGGTCATGTCTTCGAAGTGACCTGTATAACGAAAGGGGAGCGGTCAGCTCTTTAGGTGAGCTGAGCAGTTTTAGCTGAGTCTTGAACTAGTAGTTCAACAGGGAGCTGTGTGGAAACTCTCTCTTTTCTGCCATTCAACTTCAACCTGTAAGCATGTGTTCCATTTATACTGGTTTTTAAAGGGAGTTTGCTAATTGGGACTGTTCTGTATATACGAAACAGAAAAATAAGCCGAGCTGGATAGGCTGAGTTCTGTAAGGGTTCTTTGTTCTGTTCTTTGTGTTTCATTGTGTAATTTTGTGAATAATTGTTTTGTCTATTTTAAAATGTAGTAATCAACCTAGCTATCTTACTCCAGGTAATTTTCACAGTACGCTTACCGAAACAAATTGCAACATTAGGTCTAGGGCTGCCTGATTAAGAATGTTTTGAGTGGTCTGGCCTAGTTCATAACACAGTTCATTAACACACACTTTTCAGGGTCAGCAAATACACACTGTACATGCTGGTCATTAACATACTGCACACAAGGACAATTTACACAGATTGTACATATTGGTTCAGCAACATAATGCACAGAAACACAGCAAAGCAAATTAGAGATAGCATCTGATCCAAGGAAGAAGCATACAGATTGGCCAAGAAAAACAATAGGTCTGGACATTGGGAGCAGTTTGGAATTCAGCAAAGAAGGAGTAAGGCATTGATGAAGATGGGGAAAATGCACAACAAAATTAAGCTTGCAGGGAGCATAATGACTGACACTAAAGAGAAAGAGATTGGTGAAGACAAATGTAGATCCCCTCCAGACAGAAACAGGATAATGTATAATAGGAGACAAAGAAATGGCTGAGCAACTGAATGCATACTTTGGTTCTGTCTTCACAAAAGCAGACACATATGGAATACCAGCAAGGTTGGAGAACACAAGATTTAATGAAAAGGAAGAACTGGACAAGATCAATATTAGTAGAGAAATGGTGCTGGAAAAATTGATGGGTGGATAAATCCCCATGACTTGCTAATCGATATCCCAGAGTATTTAAGGAAGTGCTTTAGAAATAGTGAATGAATTAATGTCATCTTCCAGAATTCTATGGACTCTGAAACAGTCCTTGCAGATTGGAGGTTAGCTAATGTGTTTCCAATATTCAAAAAGGGAGGTAGAGGGAAAACAAGGAATTATAGACAAGTAAGCCTAACTTCAGTAGTGGAAACAATTCTCAAATCCATTATCAAGGACTTTATGGCAGAGCATTTCGAAAGCAGTGACAGGACCAGACAGAGTCCACATTGATTTATGAAGGGGAAATCATGCTTGACAAATCTGTCAGAATTCTATCAAGATATAACTAGTAGAGTTGACAAAGGGAGTCATTCGATGCGGTATATTTGGGCTATCAGAAAGCATTTGACAGAGTCCTGCATAAGTCCTGCACATTGTGCAAGATTTAAGTGCATGGGATTGGGAGAAGTGTATTGAGATGGGTAGAAGACTACTTGGCAGAGAGGAAACAGAGTAGGAACTAATGGGTCCTTTTCAAATTGGCAGTTAGTGCCACAGGGATTGGTGCTGGGGCTCTAGTTATTCACAATATATATTAACAATTTGGATAAAGGAACAAGATGTAACATCTCAAGTTTGCAGATAATAACAACTTGGGTGGTCGGGTGAATTGTGATGAGGATGCAGAGATCTTTCAGCATGATCTGGACAGGTTGGTGAGTGGGCAAATCAATGGCAAATACAGTCTTAGAGTCATAGAGGTGTACAGCATGGAAACAGACTCTTCGGTTTAACCCGTCCATGCCGACCAGATATCCCAATAATTTGGATTAATGTGAGGTTATTCACTTTGGAAGCAAAAACAAGGCGGCAGATTACTACCCGAACGGCTGTACATTGTGAGAGAGAAGTCTGCAGTGGGACCTGGGTATCGTTGTGCACCAGTCACTGAAGGTCAGCATGCAGATGCAGCATGTGGTAAAGAAAGTAAATGGGATGTTGGCCTTCATTATGAGAGGTTTCGGTACAGGAGCAGGGATGTGTTAGATTAGATTAGATTAGATTACTTACAGTGTGGAAACAGGCCCTTCGGCCCAACAAGTCCACACCGACCCGCCGAAGCGCAACCCACCCATACCCCTACATATGCCCCTTACCTAACACTAGGGGCAATTTAGCATGGCCAATTCACCTGACCCGCACATCTTTGGACTGTGGGAGGAAACCGGAGCACCTGGAGGAAACCCACGGGGAGAACGTGCAAACTCCACACAGTCAGTCACCTGAGGCAGGAATTTGTTGCAATTATGCAGAGGAGAAAGTGAGGGCTGCAGATGCTGGAGATCAGAACTGAAAATGTGTTGCTGGAAAAGCGCAACAGGTCAGGCAGCATCCAAGGAAAAGGAAATTTGACGTTTCGGGCATAAACCCTTCTTCATTCCTGAAGAAGGGTTTATGCCCGAAATGTCGAATTTCCTGTTCCTTGGATGCTGCCTGACCTGCTGCGCTTTTCCAGCAACACATTTTCAGCTGCAGTTCTACAGAGCCTTGGTGAGGCCACAGCTCGAGTACTGTGTGCAGTTTTGGTCTCCTTTTCTGAGGAAAGATGCTCTTGCTCTCTAGGGAGTGCAGCAAAGGTTTCCCAGGCTGTTTCTGGGGATGGTGGGACTGACGTATGAGGAGAGATTGACGAGCTTAGGATTGTTTTTGCTCGAGTTCATACAAATGAGGGGGAATCTCAAAGAGAATTATAAAATTCTAACAAGATAAGACAGGGTAGATGCAGGGAGGATGTTCCTGGTGGTGAGTGGGTCCAGAACCAGAGGTAACAGTCTGAGGATTTGGAGCAGACTGGTTAGGACAGAGATGAGAGATTTCTTCACCCAAAGAATGGTGAGCCAATGGAATTCATGGCACAAAAGGGCAGCATACACAGGCTGTACACACTGGATAATTAACATACTACACACAAAACAAAGCAACTACGGACTGTATGCACCATGGCATTAACCTATTGCATGCAATGACAGCATACACAAATTGTACACATTGGTTGTAACATACGAACAGCAAACACAGACTGTACACACTGGTCCAAAGCAAACTGCACACGAACACACACTGTACACAAGGACAACACACACAGACACACGCACATCATTCACATACAGCATGTGAGAACAGCATACACAGACTGCACAATCGTCATTAATGTTCACACCAGTCCTTAATATACTGCAGTCATAGACAGCATTGACAGACTATACATACATCTGGTCATTAATAAAGTGCAAAAAGGGACGGTATAACAGAGGCTGTCTCTGCATACTTGATCTGAAGCACATAAGGAAATCATTCACAGAATGCGCACATTGATCATTAATGTACTGCACATCACATAATTAATGTACTGCACACAAGGAGAGCATACACAGACTATACTCACCAGTTCATTAGGAAAGCATACAGAGATTGGTGTCAGTTATTAATATACTACACAGAAGAACAGCTTACAGGATATACACAAAGGCCATTTGAAGTACAGTAGGACAGTAAAGACAGATTGTACACACCAGTCATTAATATGATGCACACACAAGGACAGTATTCATCCAATGTAGTCCAATGGTCCTTAATATGCTGCTGACAAAGGCAGCATAGAATAGAATGTACATAAATCATTAATATACAATAACATCATACACAAAATTTACACACAGAATTATGAATGCACACAAGGACAATATGCACAGATTGTACACACTGGATCACTAATATACTGCACATAATGACAGCATACACAGTCTGTACTCACTGGTAATTAATACAGTGTACACAAGAACAGCATACACAGACTGTACACACCATATCATTAATATACTGCACACATGGACAGCATACACAGACTGTACACACTGGACAATTCATATGGACAATTAATATACTTAACACAAGGAGAACATATGCAAGCCAAACATTCTGGCTCATTAGGAGAACATACAAAAACTGCTCACACTGGGTCATTAATACAACAATATATACACAGTCTGCTTACAGTGGTCATTGATACTCTGCACACAGGGACAGCATACCCAGAATCTAAACACTGTTCCTTAATATACTATACAGAAAGACAGAAATAACCAGACTATGCACACTGGGGGTCATTAAAGGTAGCATGCAGAGTCTATGCATATAAGGTCAGTAACACACTGCACAAATTGACAGCATGCAGAGATGACGCATACTGGCAAATAATATGGTACACAAAAGGAGAGAATACATAGACTGATCATGAAAAACTGCATACAAGGACAGCACACACAGTCGGAACACACCGGACCATTAATATATTGCACTCAAGGTTAACATACACAAGTTGTCCCTCTGGTTGTGAACATACTGCACAAAATGACAGTAATACAGACTGTGTGGGTCATCAATATATTGCACACAAAGACAGATACAGAGACTCTACCCAACAGGTCATTAACATACTACACACAAGGACAACAAACAGCGAATGTACATACCAAACATTAATACATTGCACACATGGGCAGCACACAGAGTGTACACACCAGTTCAATAATATACAGCATACATAGACAGCATACACAAACTGTACACGCTGGTCATTATTATACAATAGGGCAACATATACAGAATATATACGCTGGTCATTCCTATCCTGCACAAATGGACACATGTGAGTGTTTAATACCTTTGTCCCACTGAGATAGACAAGGAATGGTAAGGTGAAGGAGCCTTGGATGACAAGAGAAGAGGAGATTCTCATCAAGAGGAAGAAGAATGCTTCCTTAAGGTTGAGGAAGTAAGGATCTGGCACAGCTTGACAGAATTACAGAAAAGCTAGGAAAGAATTCAAAAATGGCTGAGGAGAGCTAGGTGGGGGCACAAAACAAAGATTAGGGAAACCCCAAAGGCATTCTACACTTATGTGAGCAATAAGAGAATGATTAGAGAGAGGGTAGGGTCGATCATGGATGGTGGAGGGAACTTGTGTCTGGAGTCTGAAAAGGTAGAGGAGACCCTAAATGGGTTTTTTGCTTCAGTATTCATGAGAGAGAGGGGCCTTGCACCATGGCATACTGTGGACCAGGTTAATTGGCTTGAACAGATTGACATGGAGAAAGTAGATGTGCTGGATATTCTGGAAGCATCAAGATCGGTAAGTCCCCAGGGCCAGACACAACATATCCAAGGTTATGATTTGGAGATTAGATTAGATTAGATTAGACTTACAGTGTGGAAACAGGCCCTTCGGCCCAACAAGTCCACACCGACCCGCCGAAGCGCAACCCACCCATACCCCTACATTTACCCCTTACCTAACACTATGGGCAATTTAGCATGGCCAATTCACCTGACCCGCACATCTTTGTGACTGTGGGAGGAAACCGGAGCACCCGGAGGAAACCCACGCAGACACGGGGAGAACGTGCAAACTCCACACAGTCAGTCGCCTGAGTCGGGAATTGAACCCGGGTCTACAGGCGCTGTGAGGCAGCAGTGCTAACCACTGTGCCACTGTGCCGCCCACAGATGCCGGTGTTGGACTGGGGTGTACAAATTTAAAAATCACACAACACCAGGTTTTAGTCCAACAGGTTCAATTGGAAGTACACTAGCTTTCGGAGCGACACTCCTTCATCAGGGGATTGTGATGAATCACCTGATGAAGGAACGTCGCTCCAAAAGCTAGTGTGCTTCCAATTAAACCTGTTGGACTATAACCTGGTGTTGTGTGATTTTTAACTTTATCCAAGGTTATTAGGGAAGCAAGGAATGAGATTTCTGAGCCTCTGGCGATGAGCTTTGCATCCTCACTCTCCACAGGAGTAGTACTGGATGATTGGAAGGAGGTGACTGTTGTTCCTCTGTTCAAGAAAGGGAATAGGAAGATCCCTAGGAATTACATACCAGTCAGTCTTAAGTCTGTGGTAAGCAAGGTACTGGAAAGGATTCTGAGAGATAAGATTCATGACTACTTGGAAAAACATCCACTTGTTTTTCCATATACACCACATCCACCTGATGTGGTGTACATGGATTTCAGTAAGTTCCTCACTATAGGCTCATTCAGAAAGTTAGGAGGTATGGGATACAGGGAAATGTGACTGACTGGATATAGAATTGGCTGGCCAAAAGACAGTGAGTGGTAGTGGATGGAAAGCATTCCACCTGGAGGTCAGTGACCAGTGGTGTCCGAAAGGGATCTGCTCTTGGGTGTCTGTTTAATGCCTTGGATGAGGAAATGGAACGGTGGGTTAGTAAGTTGTTGATGGCATAAAGGTCAGTGGTGTTGTTGATAGTGTTGAGGGCTGTTTCAGGCTACAACAAGACATTGACAGGATCCAGAGTTGGGCTGAGGATTGGCAGATAGCGTTCAACCTGGATAAATATGAAATAATTCCTTTTGAAAGGTCAAATTTGAATGCAGAATACAGGGTTAATTAAAGACAGGATTCTTGGCAGTGTGGAAGAATAGCAGGATCTTGGGGTTCATGCACATAGATCCCTCAAAATTGCCACCCAAGTTGATAGGGTTGTAAAGAACATGTACAGTGTTTTGGTTTTCATTAAAATGGAGCTTGAATTTAAGAGCCATGAGGTTTTGCTGCAGCTCTATAAAACCCTGGTTAGACCACACTTGGAATATTGTGTTCAGTTGTGATCGCCTCATTATAGGAAGGATGTAGATGCTTTAGAGAGGATGCAGAGAAGATTTACCAGGATGCTGCCTGGATTGGAGGGCTTGTCTTATAAAGAAAGGTTGAGTGAGCTCAGGCTTTTCAAATTGGAGCGAAGAAGGAAGAGAGGTGACTTGATAGAGGTGTACAAGGTAATGAGGTAAAAATTGCACAACACCAGATTATAGTCCAACAGATTTAATTGGAAACACTAGCTTTCAGAGCGCTGCTCCTTCATCAGGTCGTTGTGGAGTATGATATTGTAAGACACAGAATTTATAGCAAACATTTACAGTGTGCTGTAACTGAAATTATATATTGAAAAAGACCTGGATTGTTTGTTTAGTCTCTCATCTGTTAGAATGACCATGTTGGTTTCAATTCTATCATATCTAAATCGCAAAGCATTTTCTTAAAAGTTACATTCTCAAATGAACTTTAACATTTGGTGACTGTGGCTTTAAGGGGTTATTTTGTCCTGGTTTCTTTTTCAGAGAGATTGAGCGATAGTTGCACAGCTAACTCGTTAAGACCACTTTTGTAAAGAGTTTGGGAGGCCTTGTTTTTTTTTCCTAACAGCCTGAATGGGTGTGGCCACCTCTCTCACAGATGAGGGTTTCTGGGCTCTCAGTAGCTTCAGAAGCTATTGGGTTCCCAGTAGAGTTGGGAGCTTCAGTGAATGTCTCATGGCTGCTACTCTGTCTGAATTTTCTCTTGATGTTTTTCCCCTCCTGGATTGGAGAACTGCATGTGAGAACCTGAGTCTGAATTTTCCTTTTTTGAAAAGGGGTGTGTTTATGGAATGTTACCATGTTGGAACAGTTAATTAGCAATAGTTACTGTATCTATCATTCTATTAAGCTTCCATCTAGAACACTACACTTCATATTTACCTTTAAAAATAAGAAAAGGGTCTAGGCTCAAAATATCTTGAGGGAATCTGGTCTGATCCATAACAGTTTACAAGGACTGTACACATCGGTCAATAATATGGTGCAAACATGGGCAGCAAGGATGGACAGTACACACTAGGCTGTTGGTATACTGCACACAAGGACAGCACACAAGGATTTTGCACATAAATCATGAATTTACTGCACATAATGACAGTATATACAATCTATACTCACCAGACATTAATACAGTGCACACAAGAAAAGCATGCATAGACTGTACATACCATGTCATTAATATACTGCACACATGGACAACATACATAGACTACACATGCCAGTCATTAATATAATCACATACAGAAACAGTCTGTTCACAATGATCATTAATACTCTGCACACATGAACAGCACCCACAGAATTTACATACCATGATCCTAACAATGAGTCACACAATAGATGGCAATCCACTGTCCTAAGGTCTATTGTGCCAGGTGAAGACATGGGTCAGCTAGTTATGACCTCACAAGGACTCAGGCCTATGGTTCTGTTTGGGTTGGCTCAAATGCTACGTAGGACCAGTGGTAGAGCTTGAGGCCAAGGCAATTCTTCTTGATGAGGAGAAACTGAGGACTGCAGATGCTGGAGATCAGAGTGAAGAGTGTGGTGCTGGAAAAGCACAGCCAGTCAGGCAGCATCCAAGAAGCAGGAATGATGAAGGGCTTATGCCCAAAACGTCAATTCTCCTGCTCCTCAGATGCTGCCTGACCTGCTGTGCTTTTACAGCACCACACTCTCGACTTCAATCCTTCTTGATGACACTTAGCTGGGCATTGTTTCAGAGTCTGACTTGTGCATTCCACCTGACCCGATAACTGAGGGTGATTAGGACTGTCTGCACATATCCTGGCACACTGCACTTGTAAAATGAGTCCTTTTATCCAAGTCTATACTACTTGGGTCTCCCCATCCTTGGGACTCTGTATTCCTTATAGAGAACTGTAGCGGTATGATTGGCTGTGCTTCACTGAGCCAGAGATGCTTCCACACATCTGAAAGATTTATCAACAATGACTCAGATGTTTGTATACGTTTGACATTTTGAGACAGATATGTAGTTCACCTGCAGATGTTGGACAGCTCCAGCAGATGCTGGGGGTCTTTGTTGTGGCATTACCATGCTTGTTCCTGGATTGTTATTTTGGCATGTTACACAACGGTCCACCACATGTTGTGATTGTTCATCCCCACCAGCGGTTTTGAAACCAAGCCATCATTTGTAAAGAGACCAGATGTCCCCATGAATGGATCTGTTGTGCCAAGAAAAACATTAAAGCTTGCGGTGGACCTTTATCTGGACCTTTTGCTTCCAGACACCATCCTCTCATAACTTAATACCTGCTTCAATCCACGTCCATTTCTCTTCTTGAGAGCATTGTTCTTGCATGGTTTTTAAGTCCTGTAACATGTTTGTAACGGCTTGTATTTTGGGTTTTGTTGATCTACTAGGGGCGACTCCCCAGCGAAGCTGCATTTCTAGCTACCTGGTTGGCTAAGGCATTGCCTTGCATTTCCACGGTGTTCTGTCAGATATGAGGTTTATAGTGGGCTCTTTGGCTGTTTGAATAGCAGCTACCCTCTCCCACATCAGTTCACATTTTTCTGCTGAAATCTTTGGTCCCAGGTATAGTACTTCCTCTTGGGGCAATTTGTACCTTTTTAAGGATGACATTATGGCAGCAGCAGTGTAAATGGTCAAGGAGGTCACATGAATCCTCCCCATGTTGATACTTCATCTGGGATACTATTAGAATATCATCCATGTATTGAATTACTGTGGATGCCGTCGGAAGAAATTCCCGCTAGTCATTTTGCAAAGCCATATGGAATACAATGGGGTTACTGTGGAAGCCCTGTGACAGATGTGTCCAGGTGTGCTATTGATGGTAAATGCAAACCACATTTGCGCCCCAGGGACCAAGGGAACAAACCAAAATCCATTGGCCATGCCCGTCACTGAAGCGTATTTGTGATTAGGCGAGAGAGAGTTAAAAATGGTAGAGGGATCGGCAACTAAAGGTGCTTTTTGATCAATACACTGATTCGCTGTCCTGTAGTCTACTGTCAGATGTCAGGTTCTGTCCAGCTTTTTATCTGACCATATCAAACTCTTCAATGATTGAGACGTATACGATTATTAAAGGATTGGACACTCTGGAGGCAGGAAACACTTTCCGCTGATGGGTGAGTCCCGAACCAGAGGACGCAACTTAAAAAATAAGGGGTAGGCCATTTAGGACAGAGATGAGGAGAAACTTCTTCACCCTGAGAGTGGTGGGTGTGTGGAATGCTCTGCCCCAGAAGGCAGTGGAGGCCTAGTCTCTGGATTAATTTAAGAAAGAGTTAGATAGAGCTCTCGAGAATAGTGGAATCAAGGATTATGGAGATAAGGCAGGAACAGGATACTGATTGAGGATGATCAGCTATGATCATAAGGAATGGTGGTGCAGGCTCGAAGGGCAGAATGGCCTACTCCTGCACCTATTGTTTATTATCTATAATGAACTATGGACATTTACCAGTACACCTTCTTGCTCTAATTCTTTGATTACAGGTAAAATACCAGCCATGGAGCGGGACAACTCCAGTAAAAGTGACCAGGGTCATCTTTGTAAGACCACGTCATTTTTATCCTTCGCCCAAATTGGATGATTCTGCCATTCCTCCTGTTGAGGTGTTGTGTTGACTGTGTAATATACTGATGAGTTTATCTGGGTTAAGGCATTCATTCCCAATATGGCTTGTTGTATGGACCCAATCCATACAGATGTCAAGATCTGGTGCAGCCCCAGTTGTATTGGCGATGGTTGTGTTTTTCTGAGAATTAGTCCTTTCCCTCCCAACTCTGACTGTGGTCCTCGACTCACCATCAAAGGCCAAATTATGTTCGTCAGTTAAAGGTAAACACACCAATTCAGCTCCAGTGTCCAAAAGGCAGTCCATTTCCATTTCACCAACTCCCATTGAAACATAACAGCCATCTATTGTTTTTCTAAAGCTGGTTAGAAAAAAGGGGCTAAGAGGTGAGAGGTGAACTGTTCTAGTTTTGTATGAGGTTGAGGAGACTGTTTGGGAGACAGTCCCTTAGTGCGTTCCAGTAGTGCCTGTTCAGCCAGAGTTTTTCTGGGTTTTAGGTTCCAGTTTAGACATGGATTTACCTGTAGTTGTTTTCTTTTTGAACTGGCACATTTTTGTCCAATGTCCTTCAAGGTTGCAATTATGATATTTGCCTGGGCATCTATTAGCTGAGATTCCTGATGTAGTTACTACAGTCTGTATAATTCTCAATTTAGATTCCATATTTCCTTCAAGGTAACTTGCAGCCTTAACTATCTCTCCACATCTCTCCAACGTTCTCTCAGTCTGGGATTGTAACTTTTAATATATTCACTAACTCTGGTTTTAGTCTTGCAATGAAATTGGATTTAAGGGTGTGAGGTTACTATAATTCATCTGGAGTGTCAATATTAACGGCCAATCCAGTGTGTTCAATCCATACAGTTCTGCATATTCTCTCAATTCCTCACTGCCTCTTTGCTGGCAAGCTGAAAACTTATTCCAGTCAGTTTTAGGGAGGGCCATAATCCTTCAACCAATTTCTAATAGCTTTCCATCCATCATCAAAGTCTTGCCTATTTTCGCTCAATTCCCCTCTCATCTTCTTCACAAGTTTTCTGTCATTGTTACTTCCTACCATGATGGATAATATGTGTACTTATCCTTGGGATGGAGACTGTGTATATTCTTAAGTTTTTCCCACTCATTTCATGTTTTGACACCTCCTTTTTTTGGATGAGCAAGTTTTTTTGGGGCTATCTTTGACCAACTTGACATTGGCAGATTTGTGATCTGTTCATTATATTAATTCATATTTGACTACATCTTTTTTTTTGGTTCCTAGTCTGTACCAGCTATAATTAAAGGTCTGTTGGTTTTTGTCCTCATCATCCAAATCTTCAGAATCACTGTCATCAGAGTTGTGTCCCTCAGTTTCATTTAAGACTCGGACCTTAGGTTCGCATTCTGAGTACTGAGGAGCAGGAGGGGCACTCAGATAAGGAGGAGGTGATGGAGCTGGAGTTTGCATCCCTTTCTTTTTGGAGGTCCAATTTAGTAGTTTTAGTTCAGTACAGACCACTTTTAATTGTTTTTTTAGATTGTAAATTTCACGGTCATGATTAGATTTCTCAGTAATTTCTTGTCATTTTCTGACTTGTTGCATCACACAAAAAGACCAGCATTTTTTTTGTCTTTTTGCCTTTGACAAGGACGTGTATATGGGATGTTCTGATGTTGCAACAGTTACTGTTTAATAACTGGAGTTGTTATTCTAATTTTCTTTCGTTTGTTTGTTTTTTAACTATAGTGTAAGAATAAATTGTGTTTTGCATCAAGCCTGCTAGATTGACCAATTGAATTGTATCTGCAACATAATGCCTTACACTTGCCTTTAACAATAAGAAAAACTGGGGGTCTAGATTATTTTCTTAGTATATTTTGAAAGGGTTTGGTCTGGTCAGAACAACCTTATGTTTGATTTATATATGTGTCTGTAATCTTCAACTCATCTTTAGAGTGAACCATTGTACATAATCAATAGTATCCCTTGGTTCCCTGTCAATACAAATACTACGCATTGCCTGTATAGGCTGTCAATGACGGAATTTGGTCTAGTTTAAAGCTTTTCTCCCTTTTCTTCTGATTTAATGCTCAATGCCTGACTATCAGACATATTCAAGTTGCCAATGGAGCCTGCAAGGAGACTCTTGGCACCAACCAATATAGTGAACCAGAGTGACTAAGAGATGGAAAAGCAGGCACAGTCTATTGAGTTGCTCTTCGAGTCGGACAGCTTCACCTGGTTACTTTTGTTACTGCTTTTATGGATCATCTGTGCCTGAATTGCGAATGTCTTTCATTTTTGATTTCAGGAATTCCATGTTTGTGATCAATCAAAGTAGGTAAATGTTTCAGTTATTGAGTTGCTGCATGAGCCCTTCAGGGATCCCAGGGCAAATTCAGATTGAACATAGAAGGATACAGCGTAGTACAGGCCCTTCGGCCCTCGATGTTGCGCCGACCGAATCCTACCTAACCTATACTAGCCCAATAACTTCCAAATGCCTATCCAATGCCCGCTTAAATGACCATAAAGAAGGAGAGTTCACCACTGATACGGGCAGGGCATTCCATGAACTCACAACCCGCTGTGTGAAGAATCTACCCCTAACATCTGTCCTATACCTACCACCCCTTAATTTAAAGCTATGTCCCCTAGTAACACCTGACTCCATTAGCGGTAAAAGGTTCTTAGTATCTACCCTATCTAAACCCCTAATCATCTTATACACTTCTATCAGATCTCCCCTAAACCTTCTCTTCTCCAATGAGAACAGCCCCAAGTGCCTCAGCCTTTCCTCATAAGATTTTCCTACCATTCCAGGCAACATCCTGGTAAACCTCCTCTGCACTCGTTCTAAAGCTTCCACATCCTTTCTATAGTATGGCGACCAAAACTGCACACAATACTCCAGATGAGGCCTCACCAGAGTCTTATACAACTGCAACATGACCTCAGGACTCCGGAACTCAATTCCTCTGCCAATAAAGCCCAGTACACCATATGCCTTCCTCACAGCACTATTTACCTGGGTGGCAACTTTCAGAGATCTGTGTACATGGACACCAAGATCCCTCTGCTCATCCACACTACCAAGTAGCCTACCATTAGCCCAGTAATCCATCATCTTGTTATTCCTACCAAAGTGAACGACTTCGCACTTAGCTACATTGAATTCCATTTGCCACATTTCCGCCCAGCTCTGCAACTTATCTATATCCCGCTGTAACCTACCACTTCCTTCCTCACTATCCACAACTCCACCGACTTTTGTGTCATCCGCAAACTTGCTTACCCAGCTTTCAAGTCCTTCCTCTAGATCATTTATAAAGATAACAAAAAGCAATGGTCCCAAAACAGATCCTTGTGGTACACCGCTAGTAACTGCGCTCCAAGATGAACATAATCCATCAACTACTACCCTCTGTCTCCTTCCAGCCAGCCAATTCCTAATCCAAACCTCTAATGTATCCTCAATGCCATACCTCCGTAGTTTTAGCATTAGATTGGAGGTAAAAAATAAAATATCCACTTGGTCTATTTGTTTGCAACATTAGGAAGTAGACCAGTATGAATTTCTTTCATCAGCAATCACTTTTCAAACCTTCCCTAATGTGTCAATGAAGGAATATAGAATGAATACTAAATGATTGCATATTACAATTCCCAAGGTTAAGAATCACAAAACACCAGGTTATAGTCCAACAGGTTTAAGTGGAAGCACACTAGCTTTTGCAATGCACTATCACCTGATGAAGGAGCAGCGCTCCAAAAGCTAGTGTGCTTCCAATTAAACCTGTTGGGCTATAATCTGGTATTGTGTGATTCTTAACTTTGTACACCCCTGTCCAACACCAGCATCTAGAAATTATAATTCCCAAATGTGTTTTGTTAACGTCTGGCTCTCGAGCGTTTTTCTTGATCACAGTGTGCGCATTCACATCATTTTTGTTTCAGATTCGTGGAGGCCAGTATAGAATTGAAATCAGCATGTGATGAGCAAGCCATTTTGTCACATTGTTATTATAACTAATAATGCCACTTTTTAAAGTAATTGTATTGTTCTTATTACAGTTACTGTTGTTGTCATTGTTCATATTACAATTATACAAACAAGAATGATAATAACAACACCACTATTACACACACAACTAAAAATAATAATTCATAGTCTTGGATGTGATGATGCGCAACGGGCCTCCTCTGGCCCTTTTCACGTCCATATGTTCTAGTTAACCTGACAAACAGAACATTTCCATTTGTCTAAATCAGCGAAGACCATCATGATTTCTGGGTTACTGACCACTGAAATAAATATAATTTCATACACATTGTTTCTGCATGTGACAATTCTGAATTAAACGCTCTATCATCTCAGCCAGCTGCAACAGTATTCACCCAGCGAGGCTGACATTTCTTTCGGAGCTGATAGTGATGCCCCGACCACTCGAGCATGTGCTGCAAATTTATAATTAGAGGTACTTCAAACATGCAGTCTAATAGGACGCTGCAACGATTCAGCTGGCCAGGGCGAATCATGTCTTTTATCGACACAGCTGCGGACACAGTAAAGTCGGGTTATGGGATAAGTAGGTCTCTGTTGTAAGTATTTAATATTGATGGTCAGTCCATGAAATTCTATGATCATTGCAACTATCCTTTGTGTATTCTCAAAAAGATGAAGGCACTTTTTCAGTCGCTTGCACAGGGTCCTAACATAACCCTTTCCAATTGTTCCTTTGTGTTTTACAGTGCAATCAATTCTGTTCATTTGTTCTGCAAGACACAGCTTTTCATCTGCACTTCGAAGCTGATTAGCAATGTCAGGACAAGTCTTTAATACTTGGAGGCTGTAAAATATGAAGTGATAGCCGAGCAGTGGGACATGATGAAACCATCCTCCATACACCGATAAAGACTGCACAGGTTCTTCACCCACATCAAATTGACATTACCATCCGTCACCTTTGTTTCCCGACTTGCGTTAAACCTCGTCAATGAATTTGGAGTCTTTTGTTGAAGGTATAAGTGGAAAGATTCTAAGAGGATCCTGTCGACCCAAAGCGCCAAGGCTTACACATCAATGACCCTGTTGTGTTCAAAAGATGACATGACTCTTGGCTTCTCAGTGTTTCGTTTCGTCAGGAGTTATCTAACATTTAGGGTTAAATGCAACTCCAAGGAACATGAAAGCAAAATACAGGACAAGAATTGCTAAAAGAAAAACTATGATAACCTACACTGTTGGATGAAGATGAAATAGTGTAAGTTAGACGGGCTTCAGATTGGTTCCACAGGGTGGCGGAATATCGACGGCCAATGGGCCTGTACTGCACTGTAATGTTCTATGTTCCAAGTTCTATTGTTGATGTCCCCAATGATCTCAAACAGCAGGTTTCCCAGCTCCACAGCGTCGAGGATGGGGGTTGTTTAAGTTGCCTAATCGATCCCTTGGAGGGTTGTCTATCCTTGATAAGGTTCGATAATCATTCTCACTGAATGGTCCTCTTGCAATATGTTGGAAATAACATTTCCAGTGTCTTTAAAGACAACGTACGCAGGGAGTGTGCTCGGCTGCAGCTCCTGATTTGTCACAGGGAGCACCTGAATTTGTGGATGGACTCACTATGGAAAATGTGAATAGCACGTGTAGCAATTTGGTCACACAAATAGTAAGGACTACAGAGAAGAATTGGGTAACAGCAGCAAGGTGAGTAAGTGTGGGTAGGCAATCCAGGACTCCTCTGCAGTCATTCCCCTCTCAAGCAGGTGCACTGTTTTGGTTACTGTTATGGGACGTGACCTCAAAGGGAAATTAGCTGCATCAGCAAGATCAATGATACCATGAATGGCATTGCAGTAAAGGAGGGAGGTTTGAAATGTATTGGTGATCGGAGACTTCATAGACAGGGGCTGAGACAGGCTTTTCTGGGGCCCCGAACAACACCCCAGGAAAAGTGTGTTGTCTGTCTAGTGCCACAGTGACGGATGAGCATGCAAACGATATTCTGAAGGGCGGGAGAAGAGCCACCAGAATTTCTGGTCTGCATTGGTACCAAGTGCATAAGCATAAAGCGAGATGTGGTCATGCAAAGATAGTTCATGGAGTTATGAAATAAATTTTAAAAAAGGGACCTCCTACATTTTGAGATGCAAGTGAACGTCGAGGTTCTACTTAACAATGTGACTAGAGATCTAGTATAGGAGACCAGACTGCAGATACGTAGATCATCGTGATACCTTCCGGAGCAGGTGGGATCTATGCAGAAATGAATGTGTTGCATCTTAACTGGAAAGGTGGCCGTGAGGTTTGTTAGTGTCATTTTGGAGGACTTAAACTAATGTGGCAGAGGGACAGAAACCAAAGTAGTGGGTCACTAAGTAACATGATCAAGGAAGAGTGAGAGACAAAGATAAGTAAGGCTAAAAGGAAGAACACGCAGGGAGTGGTAACTGAACTTGGTAAAACTGCTGGTCTGAGGGAAACAGTATTTGTATCAGAATAGAGTAGAATAGAATATCCTTTGTTGTTATGTGTACTCAAGTACATAAGTTCAGGAGAAGAATGAAAAGTTTTACAATGTCACCTCTTATAGCACCATCTTAGGTACAAAGTACCTAGATAGAAATGAGGAATAAAAAAAGTAATTGCATGACTTTACCATGACTAATAGTATGCCTTACAAAATAGAACATAGTTAAAAGGATAGATATTATGGTCAGATAAGCAGATTACAAACAAAGACTGCATTGCAGTTGTTCAGCGCAGAGGCTTATGTATGGCCGCCCACGCAAGACCTGAGTCCATTAACTGTTCCACTCCAAGCATCCATTCCAGTTCACACTGGCTCTCAACTACTCCAAGGTAGGTTTTCTCCAGGACTTGATTACCCACAACTGTTCTCTGCTCCCAGACTTGACTCTGCACCAGCCTCCTGCGCCAGGACTCCACTCCCTGCGCCAGGAATCTCCTCCCCACTCCGCTCCCCGCTCAGGTCTCCTCTCCAAAACCAGCTTCTACACACCGACCTCCATGCCAGGACTCCATTCCCTGTGCCAGCCTTCACTTAGGACTGCCCCTGACTCCAGTCTCCGTTCTGGGACTCGATTCTCCGTGTTGCCCTCTGGGACTGCGAGGTGTAGAACAGGTCAGGCAGATGAACTTCGATCTTGGATTAATATACATGGCTATGAAGTTACAGCTATGACAGAGAGTTAGTTAAGAGAGGGCCAAGTCTGTCAGTTTCATTTCCCGCGATATAGATGTTTCATGTGATATATAGAGGATTGTCAAAGAGGTTGGACAGTTGCTTTACTGACAAGGGAGAATACCATATCTGTGCTGATCAAGGACATCGTGAAGGGCTCAACCAATGGCGTGATAGTGGTGGAGTTCAACATTAGGAAGAGTGTAATCACTTCGTCTGTATTTTCCTGCAGACCACAACAGCTAGCGGGAAGGAATGGATATGTGGACTGATTTGAAAAAATGTGAAAACAACAGGGTTGCTGTGGTGGGTGATTTTCACTTCCTATATACTCTGTGGGACTTGCTTAAATCCAGGGGCTTGAATGAGGGTGTTTGTAATACGTGTCCAGGAAGGTTATTTGAAACAATAAGTAAGCGATTGAATAAGGTGAATAAGGTGATCGACGCTTCAGTGGGAACAATGACTACAATTGTGTAAGATTTAAGTTTATTCTAAAGAGAAGGTAAATTAACATTCAGGAAGTTTTGAAGATTACAATGATAGCAGAAAAAATCTCAAACAAGGAATTAGGAGGTCTGGAAAAAGGTAGGTGTACTCAAGGAGAAAGGAAGCAATTTGTATGTGAGCAAATATATTATTTATATATTATGGCTTTGAGAGGTGCATTTTGTCCTGTTGTTTTGACAGAGATACCGAGCTGTTTATTTGAATCCAATGAAGTAAGCATCACGTGAGGTATTTAAAATTCTTCAGGATTTTTTCTACAATTTGGAACATAAGAAGGAAATTGAATGATTGTGATCAAACTCCCACAGAAGCAGGATTTTATTAGTAGTTTCCAGTTGCAGTTGCTGGAATCTTCAAGCTGGCTTTGGAAGCTGTAATATATCTCGACTGCTTCTCTCTCTCTCTCTGAGTTTTCTTCTAATGTTTTTTTCCTCCTGGACTGAAGAATTACAAGTGAGACAATCTACTGAATTTGACTTTTCCAGGTCTTCATTTTTAAATGGGATTTGGCCATTTTTGAATCTTCATGGTTTTGTGGTTAAATAACTGTATTGGAATATTTAACAGCTTAAGTCATTCCAATTTCTTCTTTCTTTTAATTTACCTATAATTTATGTTTGACTTCAAGATTGATTGTTTGATGATTGGAATTGGATTTGGAATGCAACATCTAGCACATGCCTTTAAAATAAGAAACAGTTTGAGGCTATCTTCTTAATCGTTTTTGAGAGGGTTTGGCCTGGTAAATAAGAAATTATTGAGTCTTGTCAGGATCAAAATCTTTAATTCTTAATTGGGTTTAGGATGGTTGGTCTCAGTGGTGTCTGTTGGTGTTTTCTTGTTAAGAGTCATAGAGTCGTGGAGATGTACAGCATGGAAACAGACCCTTCAGTCCAACCTGTCCATGCCGATCAGATATCCCAACCCAATCTAGTCCCGCCTGCCAGCACCTGACCCATATCCCTCCAAATCTTTCCTATTCATATACCCATCCAAATGCCTCTTAAATGTTGCAATTGTACCAGCCTCCACCACTTCCTCTGGCAGCTCATTCCATACATGTACTCTGTGTGAAAAGCTGGCTCCGTAAGTCTCTTTTATATCTTTCTCCTCTCACCATAAACCTAGTTCTGGACTCCCCGACCCCAGGGAAAAGATTTTGCCTATTTATCCTATCCCTGTCCCTCATGATTGTATAAACCTCTATAAGGTCACCCCTCAGCCTCTGATGCTTTGGGAAAACAGCCCCAACATAGTTTACTGCATCAGGCTTTTGGGGAGGCTGAACTTTAGACTTTCCAAGCCCCTCCCCATCCCTTCCACTGCTCCCTGCCACAACAGGATTCTTTCCTCTCACTGACCAACCTGGTTGTACCCTTGACCTGTCTTCACCTATCCCCAATTCACCACCTTGCCCCACAATCCCCTTTATTTTCAGCTCCCCGCATAACCATTCCCAGCCCTGAAGAAGGGTTACAGCAAAAACATCGACTTCTCCATCTCCAGATGCTGCCTGGCTTGCTGTGTTCTTCCAGCCTCCTGCCTGTCTATTTCTAAACTTTCTTAGCATACTTGAGAAGCATCCTCAACTTCCAGAACCTTTTCTGCAATATCAATAGCGAGTTCCACACTTTTGATTTATCCAACAAACAGCAACTGAAATGAAACAGATATTCCACTTCCCAATTAAGTTTTATTTCAAGATCTAGGACACTAGTCCTTGAGTCTATTTAAATTTGTCCAAACCTTTTGAAATGCCAGATGAGATTTGTCCATATCTGTCAAGATCCTGGACCTGAACCCCCAATCTTTTATAGATTGGAGGTTGACCCCACCCACCCTCTCCAAGAAATAATCCTGAAACACACAGAGGGCCACCTTATCAGATAATCTGTAAAAAAAAAGTGTGTGAAATGCAGTGTAACCAGCTCTTCAGAAATTTCTAGTGGTTAAATAAAAACAGATCACTGACACTCACTTCAAAGTCAACAAGTAATAATTTATTTATCTCAGTCTAGCCATGAACAAATTAAGTAAACTACTAACAAACCTAATAAATCCCCTCTAAGTACTAACCATTCCCGAATTACATAACATTCAAATGGTATGCTGTTCCAATAAACATAGCCCCCCCACCCACCCACAAAACAACAGAATTTAGTTTCTCAAAATTACAAGCAAGTTAAGCATCTTCTGAAACTACTTTTACTGTCTCCTCCACTGATCCTTCTGTCTGGGATGATTTCTCTGCAAATTATGGTGGCAGCAATTTAAATGGTGTAGCACAGTACTGTGGTGAATAGATACACTTTCAGCAGATGTCAGTTGGCTTGCTCATTACCAAACACCCTCATCTCTTGTACCCTTGATGACATTTCAATATTTTACGAACAGATTGATCCAAGGTTGTCAAATCCATCAGATTTAAATAGAATAGGCTTTGGATAGGTAAGTGCCTGATTGAAATTGTTTCACTAAATTTAAAAAAAACTTGTCTTGGACTATCGGTACAAAATCCTTCGATTGAGATGCTTTATGCTCTAGTAACTCAAAGGTGCCAAACATCCATTTTAACTCTATGTACAGAAAGCACACCACCTTTTAAGGGACCGTGCAATGCTTTCCCCATTTTATATCCTTACACACATCAACTTTGCAACACCTTGTCACATTCTCTGCCAACTTTAGGGTTGCATAAATAATAACCTCAAGTTTTCTCTGTTTCTCTAAGTTATCCAGTGTCCTGCCATTCATTAAATGCTCCCTCTTTTGTGCCTTCGTCCAATGTGCATTATCTCACCCTTAACAGAGTTGATGCCATCTGCTACTGGTCTGCATATCTGATCAAACCATCTATATTTTCGTATGATCTGGAACTTACTTTTTCGCTGTTAGCCACTCTCCCAATCTTGATGTCCTTGCAAATTTTTTAATATTCCCCCCACATTTTCAAGGGTCCCAATACTGATACGTGTGGTAGTCCATTGGACACCAGCAATCACTCACGCTGCCTTCTACCATCAGCTTTCGTGTCTTATTACTAAGCCAGTTTCTGATCCACCTCAACAGGTTTCCCTCAATTCAATGTTTTTTAACCATCTCAATCTTCCACATAGGACTTTGTCAAAATCTTTACTGAAATATATGTAAAATAGATCAACTGAACTTCCCTAATCCACACACTTGATCACATTTGTAAACAGTTCTAACAAATACATTGGACATAATCTCCTTATGTTAAAGCCATATGGACTACCTTGAATTAACCTAGGCCTTTCGCTTCTTCGGAATTTTGTCCAGTCGTTTCCCTCCCACTGATATGGCACTCACTTCTCTGTACATTTGTGTTTCCCTTCTAACGCCCTTCTTAAAATGTGGAAACACATTTTCCATTTTCCCGTCCTCTGGCACTACCCTGATTATCAGCGAGGAATGAAGAATGTGGGTGAGAGCCCTGCAATTTCCTACCTGGCCTTCCACAGCAGCCTTGGATGCAATTAATCCATGCCAGACGATTTGTCTTTTATTCAGCTCAACAGTGCTCCCAATACATCCTCACTTTTTGTCTTAAACTGTGCGAGCTCCTCACAGTCCCATTTCATGAATTCTGTAGCTTAGCAAATTTGCAAAGGACATCAAGATTGGTGGAGTGCTTAATAGTGAAGAAGACGGTTGTAGATCATAGGAAGATGTAGATGGGCTAATCAGACGGGCAGATGGCTGATGGTTTTCAAACCTGATAAGTGTAACATAATGCACTTTGGAAGAATAAACACAATGATGGCGTATTTCTGAGTGCAGACAGAAGAGAAATATTCATTCACCACCATTACAATATCCTGTGTCTTCACACACAGGTTGCATCCTTGGTCCCTAATGCGTCCTACTCTTTCCCTGATTCACTTTTTCCCTTTAATATATTTATAAAATATCTTAGACTTCATCCTAATCCTGCTCAAACCTACTTTGTAATGCCTCCCTTTTTGACATGAAGCACTTCTCATTTATGCAAAACAGTTAGAGAGAATTTTGGAACAACATTGACTGATCACTGATTTAACTTGGAAGAGCACGTCAACCGGTCATATTAATTGCCATATCTCATCAGAGTGATGAACTGAGTTTATTAAACAGAGATTGAGATGTTTGGTTATGGAACAGTCCTGCTTTGATGAGAAAACATTACTGCCGGGTGCAAAAGACTTTTCAAAGGTCTCTGAGATTGTGATGCTGTACATAAAGGAAAATGCTGACCGTGGTAGAAATTGAAATTCCTGAATGCAATGAACAAAGAAAAATGTTAATCAGGCATGGATAAAAAAAAACTTGAGAGCCAAGACGATGTTACAGAATTACCACAAAGGACAGAATTAAAAAACATGATTGGATAAAAATAATGCTTTTGGGAGTTGGAATTCCTAATTATGCAGAGTGATAATTGGCATTAGCAAGAACAGAAATTGATGAAAAACATGAATAGTTCTGGTAGCATCTGTAGAAGGAAAGAGAATTCGTGTCTTAGCCCCAGTGACCCTTCTTCAGGACTGATTCTCAAAATAGCTGAATCGTAACATAGCTGTCGGAATTGGTCCAGTGCAGTAACATGGGGTCAAATGAAGCAGAGCAAACCATGAATATCAATGAGATTTTGATAACAAGTGTAAAGTGTAGAGTCATAGAGAGTCATGCAGCATAGAAACAGACACTTTAGCACATAATATTCACATTGATGAGCAACCTCCAATTTTTACTAACCCCATTTACTAGCACTTGGTCCACAACCCATACTCCCAGTCATTTTCATGCTGATCTTGAACATCTTCAACAAGAGCTGCCAAAATGTACGAACTTGCATCAGATCCCATAGGCTTATACCTTTTTTTAACTAATTTTCTGTGTGGGACCTTGGTAGACATCTTACTGAAGTTCATGTAAGCCACATCAACAATACTGCCCTCTTCAATATATTTAGCTACCTTAAAAAAACAGTTAACTTTATCAGGCAGGATTTTCCTCTAACAAATCCATGCTAACTATCCATGATCAATCTCTGCCTTTCTAAGTTTTAATTAATTCTGTCCATCAGAATTTTGCAATAACTTTCCTACCAAAGATTCCAGACTAACTAGACTCTATTATCTGGTCTATCTTAAAAATTACACAACACCAGATTTCACACTAGCTTTCCTATAGGTTTCACACTAGCTTTAAGAGCATCACTCCTTCATCAGGTGATAATGGAGGGCTCAATCCTAACACACAGAATTTATACCAATAATTTACAGTGTGATGTAACTGAAATTATACATTGAAAAATTGATCATCTGTTGAGTTTTTCATCTGTTTGACTACCATGATAGTTTCACTTCTTTCATGTGTGAATCACAAAACCTTTTTTTAAAAGTTGCTTCCTCAGGTTAGCTGTGAACAATGGGTGATACTTAGACAATATGTTGAAGGTGTTGGCCCGCTGTGTTCTCTGTCAATGCCATGATGTTTATATTGATTCTAATCTAAAAAGTGAGATAAGAGAGTTTTACATGAATTCATACTATTTTTGAGCAAAAAACAATGTAACTCTGCAAGTACAAATTCAACCCACAAAATATAGGTGTGCATGTGGGTCTTTGTCTGTCTGTGTGTGTCTGTCCATCTGGGTTGGGGGTTGTGAGAGAACCCAAGGTGGGGGGAACACTTCAGTGGTCCAGGACATTCGACCTCGGATCTTTGGGTGACCATCCTCCAAGGCGGACTTCGGGAAAGGAGCAGCGAACAGTGGCCGAGCATAGGCTGATAGCGAAGCTCGGTACACAAAGGGAGGGTCTCAATCGGGACCTTGGGTTCATGTCACATTAGCGGTGTCCACCATTGCACTATATACACACACAGACACTCCTACACACACACACTCACATACACACAGGCACTCCTATACACACACATACATGGACATACATATACACAGATGTGGGCACATACACTCACACATGCACCCCCTCACAGACTTAAGACACTCCACACTCACTACACACACACACACACACACACACACTGTCTCACACTCATAGCTTACCTGAGAATGGAACTTTAAAAAAGGGTTTTGTGATTTACACATGAAAGAAGTGAAACTTTCATGGTATTCAAACAGATGAAAGACTCAACAGACAATCAATATTTCAATGTATAATTTCAGTTACATCACACTGTAAATTTTTGCTATAAATCCTGCGTGTTAAGATTCAGCCCTCCACTATCACCTGATGAAGGAGTGAAAGCTAGTGTTTTTGATGATCACAGTCTAAGGACATGGGACAGGGCATTTTTGAATGAGATGAGGAAAAAATACTTCACCTTAAGAATGATGCATTTGTGGGATTACTGGCCTGACAAAATGTTATGTATAACAATTGTGCAAAATGGATTGAAAAGGTGGAGGGACAAAGCAAGAACAGTGCATTAAATTGAATGATCAGCATGATCATATTGAATGGTGGAGGAAGCTCGAGGACTAAATATCCTACCCTGCTTGTTTGTTGTTTTTAGTTTCAAATCTCCCTACTTTTTTCAGGCCAGAATCCCAAGAGTAATTGGAAAATTCTATGAATGCTGAAATTTGAAATAAACCTTCAAACCAAATGATTCTGGCTCTATATGTTGAGAGAGAAACAACATTAATTTTTTGAGCCGGATACAGGATGGCTCTTCTTCAAAACAGGAGCAGAAAGTCTTAATACTTTATCTTATTGACTTTCACTTGGCCAATCTCCCTGATTAGCTGAGATCACTGTCAATTTATGGATGCGTCTCCGATTGGCAGAGCAGTGTCTGGATGTTGCCCTGTTTTTATATCTCTGGATTAGTTGAATAATTGATCTAACTGGATATATCCATGCATTTTTGATCTGCTTTCGGAACTTGGATTGAGTTACTGCATAAATAAATGTATTTGTGCAGCAACTTAAATTCACTAGTATGTATCCAACTTGTTGAATTATGTATTGAATGTCAGTGTACTCCCTGTGATCTGACCCTGTTATGATGTAATGTATAAATTCTGCAACATACAATGACCACAGAAGAATGAAACTGCTAGAGATTGCAAATAGTAAAACTACTGACTTCCTTCTGCTGTCCATCTCACGATCTTTGCGTTCTTCTCCAATTTTCTGGCCCCTCAGTCCCTTGCGGACTCTACCAGCTAATAAAATAAATCTGACAGTGAGAGTGTTGATCAACAAAATTAGTGCAAATGGGAGTAATGGTGTCAAAGCCTTGTCAAACCAGTCAAATGCCACCCATCTGGGATCAGTGAAATAGCTTGCCTTTGGGTAGCAGAACCATGGCGTTTTGTTGATTATCACAAGTGGTTCATAGCCAAAGTAGAAGGGGATGTTTCTGAAACACAGTAGAATACAGGTTGTTGACAGAACCAGAATTGCAGTTTTCTTGGTGCAATACTTTGTTTTCAGCTTCCGGCAACAAATGGCCACAAATCGATCAAAGGAGAAAGTGACAGTGAACCAGACAGAACAATCAGTGGCTGCAAACAACAGGACAGCATTAACACTACATACAGGGGTTATGTCCAGGAAAGATCTTGGAAAATAATAATGTTTGATCTGCCTCAGGATGACCTCAGTGATAATGACTATTAGATCTGCAATTGCCATAGCCACAAGGTAATGAGTGGTGCAGGTGGAAACGTCACACTTTCCTCTGGAAAGGATGTTGATTGATAGTAAGTTAACTGTGAGAGAAAGAAACAGAAAGCAGGAATTACTGATGGAATATTCTCCGTGTTTAACCACACAGCAAGGTTACGTTGTTGCCAGCAAAATCCAGGTGATAGAAGGTGATAATGAAGATGGGGATATTAAACTTTAAAATGTAAATTACTAGCTCCCTTCATAAGTGATAATCATGTGAGCATTATGCCACCAATTTAAAGCACAAGGTGACTTTTGAGCCTCTCTACATGTTTTCCACTATCAATAAACTCAAGACAAGCGTGTTTGTGGCCCAGATTCCACATTGACATCGATCTCCAACAACATTTAAAAGTCGAGCAAGTCAAGAATCTTTTTTTGTAAATGCGCCCTGTTAAAGATTTTGATCTCTCAAAAAAAAAGTTCTCTCTGCTGTCAAGGACAAAATCTAAATAAAAACATTGCCACAGTGCCCATTGTTTTTTTTTCTAGACTCACATGTAAAAGGAAAGATTGCATTGACATTGACTTTATCAAGTCCATTTAGCTTCTCATATACTTCAATCACGACATCCAATCAATTTTCTTGATATCAACTGGCATAATAAGTCAACCTGCTGAATTTAGGTAACAACCTAATGAACTGATTCACATCAGAGATATGTTGACATTAATGTTCTGTGTAATAAAGCATAATACCAATACAATTAACTTTAATTTCTCTCAATGCAAGGATTCATTCTCACTTTAGGTAACCCTGATACCTTATATCATTTATAATGATATTATAATGTATAAAAGTGTGGACAGTTCCACACTTTTATACATTATAAACTACCTGCAAGAATTATGAATCTATTTATATGGATCAGTGACCTCATTTCCCACTCTTCAGAGCTTTCCTCTCTAACTTTAGATCATGAGAACATTTTGCTGGAGTGATCTTGCTCCTCTCTTCCAGTCTTAATTATTATAAACTGTACAAAATTTGGATCCCGCAGAAGGACTTCACTAATCACATCCTACCAATCGAAACCAAAACAAGACACAACTATCATTGTCGCTGCTTTCTGACATCTGGCCAATACTTTAACATTGGTAGGACGTCATGATTCAGAATGCTGCAGTGGCCTGAACCAGATGATTACCCTACATCTCTGCCTGCACTTGAATGATAGAGAAAACAGATTGGAAATTGCCTCATGTAGGATAGAATCCATTTTAAGTTGAAAGAAAACTCATTTTTTCAAGGAATTGGGAAAAGACAGCAAGAAACTGCCACAGAAGTAAAAAACAATCACTCTTCTTGTGGGACATTTGTGGAACGATAACTTACTGAATGAGAACATAGAACCTGAAAAAGGGAGAGAGATATTCAAGAAGGGAAGAATTAAATAGCAATTAGTTGTGAATAATGTCACTGTAATACATCAGGGGGAATTTTTGATAAACTTATCAAGGGGGGGAGGTGTGGGGGTGGCGGCAAGGTGGAACAGTGGTTAGCACTGCTGCCTCACAGCACCAGAGACCTAGGTTCAATTCCCGCCTCGGGTGACTGACTGTGTGGAGTTTGCACATTCTTCCGGTGTCTGCATGGGTTTCCTCATGGTGCTCTGGTTTCCTCCCACAATCCAAAAATGTGCAGGTTAGATGAATTAACCATGCTAAGTTGCCCGTAGTGTTAGGGACAGGGGTAAATGTAGGGAAATGGGTCTAGGTGGGTTGCGCTTCAGCGGGTCAGTGTGGACTTGGGCAGATGGGCCTGTTTCCACACTGTAAGTAATCTAAGCTAAAAATTAAGTGAGTATGAAGAAAGCATTTGGTTTAAATATATGATTTCTAAACATAGAGACTATAAAGAAAGAGAGAAGAAGTATTCTCATCATTAATTAATCGTAACCAAGATATCATCAAAACACTGAAAATGATCCAGTAGTATTTGTGCCTTTGCCAGAGAAGACAGTAAACTTGCAATGAGCCATATACATATTAAGGTAGAATCTAGATTGGAAATAAAATGGAGTCAAGAATACAACAGGAAAATATCTACAAAAAACATGAAAGAAAACCTACTCCTCCTCACACCCAGTAACCTGCAAGAACTTGACTGGAAATACGACTGTTCATGTACTTTAGATGGGTCAGTTTTTGTACAATGTGTACAGGATGGTTTCCTGACACAGTATGTAGACAAGCCAACAAGGGTAGAACCCACATTGGATTTGGTATGGAATAAGCTGCCAGAGGATGTGGTGGAAGCTGATATAATTGCAACATTTAAGAGGCATTTGAATGGGTATATGAATAGGAACAATTTGGATAGATATGGGCCGAGTGCTGGCAGGTGGGACTAGATTGGGTTAGGATATCTGGTTGGCATGTACGGTTTGGACCAAAGGGTCTGTTTCCATGCTGTGCAACTCAATGACTCTATGCCTCTGTAATGAATCCGGCAGGTGTTTGATTTGGAGGTAGGTATACATGTTGGTGATCGTGACTGCAATCCAGTGATGTTTACTTTAGCGATGGAAAGGGACAGGTATGTAACTTACTCCAATAGTTATTGCTGGGGAAGTGGTAATTATGATTATGCAAGATTTAGGATGCTTAGGAAACCGCAAGGGACTGGCACAATTGAAATGTGGAGCTTATTCAAGGAACATCTACTGCGTGTCCTTGATAAGTGAATACCTGTCAGGCAGGGAGGAAATGGTTGATCAGAGGGAGCTGTGGTTTACTAAAGAAGTTGAATCTCTTGTCAAGAAGAAGAAGACTGATGTTAGAATGAGATGTGAAGGCTCAGTTAGGGTGCTTGAGAGTTACAAGTTAGCTAGAAAAGACCTAGAGAGCTAAGAAGAGCCAGGACGGGACATGAGAAGTCATTGGCAGGTAGGATCAAGGAAACCATGATAGATTTCTGTGGTTATATCAGGAATAAAAGAATGATGAGAGAAAGACTGGGGTCAATGAATGATAGTTGTGTGTGGTGTCCAAGGAGGTAGAGGAAGTGTGAAATGAATATTTTTCGTCAGTATTCACACTGGATAAGGAGAATGTTGTTGAGGAGAATACTAGACTAGACAGGATTGACGTTCACAAGAGGGAGGTGTTAGCAATTCTGGAAAGTGTGAAAATAGGTAAGTCTTTGGGCCTGAAGAGATTTATCATAAGATTCTCTGGGAAGCCTTGAAGGAGATTAAGGAGCCTTTGGCTTTGACCTTTATGTCAACATTGTCGACAGGAATAATGTCGGATGACTGGACGATAGTAAGTGTTGTCCACTTGTTCAAAAGGGGGAGTAGAGACAGCCCTGGTAATTATAGACATGTGAGCCTTACTTCGGTTTTGGGTGAAGTGTTGGAAAATCTTATAAGACATTGGATTGATAATCGGCTGGAGAAGAATAAGTTGATTAGGGACAGTCAACATATTGCTGTGAAGGGTAGGTCAAGCCTCAAAAACCTTATTGAGTTCTTTAAGAAGGTGACCAAACAGGTGGATGAGGGTAAAGCGGTTGATGTGGAATATATGGATTACTGTAAGGTGTTTCCTACGGTTCCCAATGGTAGGCTATTCCAGAAAATAAGGAGGATTAGCAATGAGGATGATTTAGCGGTTTGGATCAGACATTGGCTGGCTGAAAGAAGCTAGAGGGCGGAGGTTGATGGGAAATGTTCATCCTGGAGTTCAGTGGTGTGCTGCTAGGATTTGTTTTGTGCCACTGCTGTTTATCATTTTTATAAATGATTTAGTTGAAGGTGTAGAAATATGGGCTCGTACATTTACAAATGACACTAAGTTTGGTGGAGTTTTGGTTAGTGCTGAAGGATGTTGCAGGTTACAGAGGGACTTAGATAAGCTGCAGATTTGGGCTGAGAGGTGGCAAATTGAGTTTAATATGGAAAAGTGATTCACTTTGGAAGGAGCAAGAGGCATAAAGAATACTGGGATAATGGTAAGATTCTTGGTAGTGTAGATGTGCAGGGAGATCTCGTTGTCCATGTACATAACTTCCTGAAAGTTGCCACCCAGGTTGATCCGTTTTAAGGTATACGGTGTGTTTGCTTTTATTGGTAGAGGGATTGAGTTTTCGAGCCACGAAGTCATGATGCAGCTGTACTCTAGTGCAGCTGCGCTGGAGTACTGCGCACATTTCTAGTCACCACATTATAGGAAGGACGTGGAAGCTTTGGAAAGGGTTCAGGGTTTACTTGTATATTGCCTGATATAGAGGGAAGGTTTTATGAAGAAAGGTTGAGGGACTTGTGACTGTTTTCATTTCACAGAAGATTGAGATGTCACTTAATTGAGGCATATAAGATAATCAGAGGGATTGATAAGTGTACAGCGAGAGGCTGTTTCCTCAGATGGTGATGGCTACCACAAGGACATAGCTTTATGTTGAGGGGTGAAAGATATAGAACAGGTGTCAGAGGTAGTTTCTTTACTCAGAGTTGTAGGGGTGTGGAACTCCGTGCTTTAAGGGCATTTGAATAGTCATGGGATAAACAAAAGGATGAAAACGAAGTCGTGTGGAATTTGTGGGATTCAGATTGTTTCCACAGGTCGACACAACATGGAGGGCTGAATTGGAGATGCCGATGTTGGACTCGGAGGGGGGGGGTACAAAGTTCAAAATCACACAACACCAGGTCATAGCCCAACAGGTTTAATTGGAAGCACACGAGCTTTCGGAGTGCCGCTCCTTCATCATGTGATAGTGGAGAGCTGAAGTACACCTGTACAGCGCTCTCATGTTTTGTGTTCTATGTTCTATAACTCAAACCTATTCTCCCAATTCATCCGCCTCTGTTGCATCTGCCTGGATGAGGAGATAGTCCACTTGTGAACATCACAGATGTCCACCTATTTTGAACAATGTGCTATTCCTCCCTTTGTCATCCAGACAGCCCTCCACCACACCACCTCCATTCTCCATTCCACCACTCTTATACACCCCTCCCAACACAATAAAGAGCCCCCTTTGTCCTCACTTACCACCTCACCAGTCTCCACATCCAATGCATCACCCTCAAACACTTCTGTGAACTCCAGACAGACTACCAGCAAGAACATCTTCGTCTCCCCACCCCTCTCTGCCTTGCACAAGGACTTTTCCTTCAAACACTCCTTGGTTGATGACATCTCCACCATCGAACCCCCAGGGATCATCCCCTGCAACCAGAAAAGATTAAAAAAACTTGCCAGTACACCACCCTGCCTAACCTCCATTCAGAGCCCCAAATATTCCTTCCAGGTGAGACAGAGGTTTGCGTGTGTCTCTTCCAACCTAGTTTAATGCACCAGGTGCTCTCATTGTGCTCTTCTCTACATCAGGGAGATTGAGCGTAAACTTAGGGAATGGTTCACCAAGCATCACAGCCAAGTCTGCAGGCTCCAACCAGACCTCTCGGTCATTGTCCAATTCAATTCCCCAATTATTTCCTTTCCAACATGACCATGCTTGGCCTCCACCATTGCCAATACAAACCACAGCTCCTATTGGAGGAGCAACACATTATCTTCCACCTGGGCACCCTCCAGCCTGGGGAATCAACATTGAGTACTCCAAATTCAAATAATCTCCCTTCCCAACCTGTCGCCCTCTCTTCCACTATTCACAGCCACCAACCAGATTCATTCTTCCCATTGACCTACCATCGACCTGTCTGCACCTATCCCCACTTCACCATCCTGCCCCCATCATCCCTTTTATCTGCAGCTCCCCTACACTTACCTCCAGTCGTGAAGACAGGTTACATCCGATACGTCGACATGTCCACCTCCTGATGCTGCCCGACATGCTGTTTTCTTCCAGCCTCCTGCCTTTCTACTTAGATTTCTAAAGCAGGGTTGTACATTGTCAACGACATTGACCCCTGACCAGCGGGCAGAAATTGTACATTTGTCAAGCATAACATATGGAAGATTGATTTGGTTTTCGAAACACCTTTGATCTTTAACTTGCAATACAATTCAGAGCAGGTGGAATGTAATGCCAAGCAGGGAAATGAACAATTAGCTGGCTGTAAAACACAAAACAGGGAGTGGTGCTTAAATATCTCATCATATTGGTGGAAATGGGTTCTTCAACATGGTTGTATGCTGTGCTTTTAGCTCTTCCACATTATTGAAATTACCTTAGAAGGTCATCAAGTTTGGAACATTTGCACAAAATGCAAAAATTAAGGGGATAGTGAACACATAAACATACACATGTGTATGCATATCTCTCACCAAACATTGGCACATCTGACTGAATTGACAACAGAGACTGTCACAGATGATGAATGGAAACATCTGTTGTTTTTATATACAACTACAATGAATTAAACTACTGTTCGAAACAAAAACCTTACCCTAATGATAATGATGACTCATCTGTAAATAGTATCATTCAAAAGTCATGACCCACAGATTCCCAGCTATATTTTGGGCAAATAGGTTAGGCAACACAAAAACACCAGATAGGCTATGTTCAATAACCATAAACAGAGTGAGCAAAGGATTTGAAAGCTCTTTATACTTCAGTTATCAGTTGATAACTGCTTCTGTTGGAGCACTCCAGCATAATACAGTTAAGTATCAAGATATTTAATATTGCAAACATATTCACAGTCATCTAATCCAACTCCAAATCTCTTTGTTTCTAAAATATTTGAAAAGTTAAATGTAGAGAATGCTCCAAACAGACTTACTTTATATTAAATTCTCCACTGTGCATGGTGTCTTTATGCATGGTTACACATTACCACTAGAGTCAGGTACCTGAAACAGTCAGTCGTGCACTGTGAGTAGAATCAAGAACGTGGTGCTGGAAAGCAAGCAGGTCAAGAGCATACGAGGAACAGGAATCTGATGAAGGGCTTATGCCCCGAAACATTGATTCTCCCTCTCCTCAGATGCTACCTGACCTCTCGCCACTGATCTCCAGCATCTGCAGTCCTCACTTTCTCCCACTGTCAGTAGAATGCTGCACCAATGTACATTCTTAGTAAGGTAAAGGCATTGGGGTCAGATAATTTATTTTGTTACTGACCCGATTGCAGTACAGTTCAGCATAGAACGATACTTCAATTAAACATTGGGACGTGACACATACAATTTGCAATTACAACCTGACAGAATCATTGACAATGTATTTCCTTGTGAAATCTCATTCAACACAGCATCACGTTCCCCCCTCAAGGAAGTAGCTGAATTATCCAAAAAGCCTGTGATTGCCCCAAAATGATATTGACATTTTTCACCGTGTAGTAGATTATTTCGAGAATCAACAATTTAGAGAATTTAGCAGATTAAATTGGCTATTCATTTGAGTTGATGATTAATATATTTGCAGAGAGCATTTTAACTCACTGAGTAAAACACGAGACATGTTAACGTACACATTTGAAAACAGTTAATTGTTATTGTTACTTACCCGTAACACCAATGAAAGCAAGAATCATGTAGAATATTTTCGCAACATTGTGAAATGGTTCAAACATTTGCAGTGTGAACTGCTCTGTCAATGTCAACTGCAAAGGTTGCTTGCTGTTATTGGGTAATGATATTTTTGTGAGCACTTTAATTCATATCCGTTGAGATCACCTTGGGGACATTGATGTCACAAAATTTCAACAATGAGCAAACATATTTCAAGTGCAAAATCATCCCCTATTGTGAATATTATTAACATTTCACTTAAATTGAACTACTCAGATTACGAGAGTCAGATATATATAAAATACGGCAGTTGTATTCTGCCAGCAATAATGCTGTCAAATGAAAATCAAACGGCACAAATGCTGGGTCTCACATTAGGTCATTAATATCCTTCTCTTGACTGCTACCAAACAAAGTAAAAATTGCACATTTGTGTGTGCCCTCTTCCAACGATTTTGAATGGCACTTAAATATCTCGCTTTTGCCTTTAATTGTGATTTGGGGACTATTGCTGAGTGATTAAAATGTGTGGCATATCGTCATTTGGTGAAGTGTTTAACAAGTGTAAATTATCTCTAATTATTCCTGCGTCACAAAATGATTGAAGAAGTCAATCCAACACAGCAACATAAACTAATTAAAACATTTTAAAATATGCTTATCTGCCCATGAAAGCATTAGTTGGATTAACGCCAGCAGTTGCCCTTGACGATCTTATGTTACATTGAGGATTACATGCACGGCTTTTGTTTGTACCAGTACGTACATAATCCTGCAAAGGATAGGGCTAGATTTAATCGGAGGCAATGGAGCCGGTCAAGTGTTTGAAGTTTCTTGGGCGTGCAGATTGGTGATTGTGACCACACCTCTGTAAGTTTCAAATTAATTATAGGAAGTGATAAGGATAGTGTTGACATTAAGTATCCAACTTGGGAAAGACTAGTCTCAAATAATTGGATAAGTTCTGGCAACATAGTGGGAGCACCCACTTGCAGGTAAGTTATCCTTATAAAATGCGAGACTTTCAAGAGAAATGCAGTGAAAATGTGAGTCCATGGTTTTCCTTGAAGAGTGAAGGGCAAGGGCAAATTTTGGATGTCACAGTATTATCAATGATAAAGAGGCAAATTTCTGTTTTTTGTCAGGTACGATGAAATGAAAGCAGGAGACAACTTTCAAGTGTATAAATGCATGCGATTGCTGAAAGGAAAAGAAACGTGGAGAGAAAAGAAGGAATCCCAAAGATCTTTGATAGTTAGGGTCAAGGAAAATACTAAGAGCAGGGAAGTAATGGGAGTTTATAGAGACCTTATGGTATTAAATGAATATTTACTTACCATCTGGATTCACAGAAGAAAAAGACATTGTAGCCACAGATTTCAATTGAGATCGTAATGTTTTACAACGTGTAAGACTAATGATGAGGAAGTATTAGATGTTTTAGTGGGCATACAAATGCAAAATCCCCATTGCTTCAGGAGATGCATCCCAGACTACTATTGCAGTCAAGGAAGGAAATTGCCGATTATTGGAGGATAGCTGATATGGTTACTTTGATCAAGAAAGGCAACCAAGATAGACCAGATTTGGAGATGCCGGTGTTGGACTGGGGTGTACAAAGTTCAAAATCACACAACACCAGGTTATAGTCCAACAGGTTTAATTGGAAGCACACTAGCTTTCGGAGCATCACTCCTTCATCAGGTGATAGTGGAGGGCTCAATCCTAACACACAGAATTTATAGCAAAAATTTACAGTGACTGAAATTATCCATTGAAATATTGATTGTCTGTTGAGTCTTTCATCTGTTTGAATGCCATGATGGTTTCACTTCTTTCAATTATTCAACTAATCCAGAAACATAAAAACAGGGGAACATCCAGACACTGCTCTGCCAATTGGAGACACATTCACAAATTGACAGTGATCTCAGCTAATCACGGACACTGGCCCAGTGAAAGTCAATAAAATAAATATTAAGACTTTCTGCTCCTGTTTTGAAGAGCCATATTGTATCAGGCTCAAAGAATTAATGTTGTGTCTCTCCCAACATATAGAGCCAGAATCATTTGATTTGCAGGTTTATTTCAAATTTCAGCATTCATAGAATTTTCCAATTACTCCAGGGATTCTGGCCTGAAAAAAAAATAGGGAGATTTGAAAATATAAACAACAAACAAGCAGGGTAGGATATTGAGTCCTCGAGCTTCCTCCACCATTCAATATGATCATGCTGATCATTCACTTTAATACACTGTTCTTGCTTTCTCCCTCCACCTTTTCAATCCACTTTGCACAAATATTATACATAACATTTTCTCAGGCAGTGATCCCACAAATGCATCATTCTTTAGGTGAAGTAATTTTTCCTCATCTCAGTCAAAAATGCCCTGTCCCATGTCCTTAGACTGTGATCATCAAAGACAGCGGTTACGGTATGATCCCAGATCATTAACCTAAGGTTTTGAACACTACTTTAGCAAAAATAGACTGGCAAGTAGCTTCCTTCCTCGCAAGTGACTGACTAATCTGTATAGCTTAGCTATGATAGACTGACAATCCAAGCAAAGAAAATTTCCTGAGGTCTGATCAGAATCTGCCAACTGGGAACTTTGCAATGTCTCAGTTAGAGTTGAGATTTGAAATGAAAGATCTTCGAAAGTGGTCTAAATATCCTGGCCCAACTGAAGCAATGCCTAAAATGCAAATACTTGTAGATTCTTATCTCTCAAATTCTAATCTCTGCCCACATCAAAATTTCCACTTGTTACAGACAAATGGAGGACATCCGAGTAGCTCATGGACCAGTGTTGCTGCAGACTGGAATGTATGTCAGTGTGATTATTGGTGTGAGGAGTCATAGAATTTTTTACAGCACAAAAAGAATTCATTCAGCCCATGCTGGTCATCAAATCTCTATGAAATATGCTTATACATCCCACTTTCTAACAGGCGACTGGTGGTTTTCAAAGGTAAGATGTTTTAAATGCTTACCTAAACATTTTTTAAACATCTCAGATTCTAGCCAGCATCAGTCATAAAAATTGTGTCTCCTTCTTATTGGCTGCTTTTTCGTTGGAAATCGTTTCTCGACACACAATATTCCCATGCCTCTCAATATTTTGTTATGAAGATGTGGGTGCACTGTACCTTTAAGAGAGTCAGAAGCTAGCAGAACTACCAAGCTTTCTGAATAAGATACAATGTAATACTTCAAAGTTTGTGCGACGATTTGTAACTCGGGTGCTCGTTGTTGTGGTTCTGTTCGCCGAGCTGGAAGTTTTTGTTGCAAACGTTTCGTCCCCTGGCTAGGCGACATCATCAGTGCTTTGGAGCCTCCTGCGAAGCGCTTCTTTGATGTTTCAAAGAAACATCAAAGAAGTGCTTCGCAGGAGGCTCCAAAGCACTGATGATGTCGCCTAGCCAGGAGACAAAACGTTTGCAACAAAAACTTCCAGCTCCGCGAACAGAACCACAACAATGTAACACTTAGTCAAAAGCTGGATTAGCCGGTTGCCTGGAAACTACAAAACAGATTCCAATTAGGCCATTCAGTTTAACTTATACCCCAAAATCACCAAATTCCAATCAACTTTTAATTTAGTACATCGACAATCTTAAAAGCCAATGATACAATCTGATGCTATTGGGGGTGCAAGACCAGGGAAAATTGAACAGTTGAGAGAACTGCCAAGAAAATAGCTGTCTGAAAGGTTCCTTTATCAATAGGTTACCAATGAAGCAAGCAGAAATCACAAAGAAGAAGAAAAGAAGATGGGACGTCTTTGAAAAGTTGAATTTTGGTAAATCTTAATTGAGGGTTTTATCAGACTAGTATTGTAGAAGAGGAAGGTAAAAGATAGATTACATTAAGGAATTGTAAATATTTGATAGCTAATTATTCTCTGTTATACTTTAAGAAATGAAATTGTTTCTATTACTTCAGCTAGTTCTTGGCATCTCATGATTTCACAGATTACTGCACATGATAAATCATTTCGATGTTGCTGGTTTAAATTAAGCAGCAGGGTTTACCCTGTGTCATAACAACTCGTACAACTCAAAGAGTCTTCAGACTACGATGGTCATAACAAAGCAGTCCTTCTCCAATGCAATGTGGGAGAGTCATAGAGTCATAGAGAGGTATAGAATGGAAACAGACCCTTCGGTGCAACCGGTCCATGCCGACCAGATTTCCCAACCCAATCTAGTCCTACCTGCCAGCACCCGGCCCGTATCCCTCCAAACCCTTCCTATTCATATACCCTTCCAAATGCCTCTTAAATGTTGCAAATGTACCAGCCTCCACCACTTCCTCTGGCAGCTCATTCCATACATGCACTACCCTCTGCGTGAAAAAGTTGCCCCTTTGGTCTCTTTTATATATTTCCCCTCCACCCTAAACCTATGCCCTCTAGTTCTGGACTCCCCGACCCCAGGGAAAAGACTTTGCCTATTTATCCTATCCATGCCCCTCATAATTTTGTAAATCTCTATAAGGTCACCCCTCAGCCTCCAATGCTCCAGGGAAAACAGCCCCAGCCTGTTCAGCCTCTCCCAATTGCTCAGATCCTCCAACCTTGGCAACATCCTTGTAAATCTTTTCTGAACCCTTTCAAGTTTCACAATATCTTTCTGGTAGGAAGGAGGCCAGAATTGCACGATGAAGCTCTAAGACACTCTGCTTGCTGTTCACACCTCAAAAATAACATGTTGAGATGCTTTCACATCACAAAGGATACCTGCAATACTTGCATGTAGTAACATATATGTCAATCCTTTAAAGCAAATAACAGGAGGCGAGATGCTGAGTCTTCGAATTCTAATCAGCTTCCACTTCCTTGTTATCTTCAGGGCCTATTTGTCCCCACCATTTAGACCTAGCAGCCAAACCTTCCTTTATGATTAATGCTGCATGACTGTCTTAACATATTTCATGGTCTCTGGACCCTAGACAACTGCTCACTGTATTGTGCAATGTTTTGGTATAGGTATCATTTTGCAAAATCTTCCTGTCCCACACAAATAATAACTGCTTCTTCAGTTAGCTGCTTGTTGCTTCTCCTTATGTATATACACTTAAACTACGTGAACTACACTGTTTATTGTATGGGTATATTTCCGCAAAATGCTTGTCAAAGCTGTTTGCTGTCTTCCATACACAATATTCCAGAACATTCTGCATACTACATTACTTCAACCTTGTACCCATCTTTCTTCAGTTCACCACCACAACCCCTTTGACGCACTGTTGGCTTTTGGGAAAAGCATTTGCCCCCTGCCCCAGTATTTTTTAGATTACTTACAGTGAGGAAACAGGCCCTTCGGCCCAACAAGTCCACACCAAAGAGAAACCCACCCATACTCCTACACCTCAAACTACAGGCAATTTAGAATGGCCAATTCACCTGACCCGCACATCTTTGCCAATGTGGGAGGAAACCAGAGCACCCAGAGGAGAACGCAGTCGCCCGAAGCGGGAATTGAACCCGGGTTCTGGCGCTGTGAGTCAGCAGTGCTGACCACTGTGCCACCGTGCCACCCACAGCTTCCCATGGCTTTCTGTTTCTTCAACTGTTTGTTACCCATTCAAAAGAGTATATATTATATTATTCACACAATAAATAACAATACCACTAATTCATAAGATATAATCTGAATCATGGGTGCATTTCCGCATTAACGTCCCAATTCTGCAATTCAGTCCATAAGCCATTTCCTTAGCTTCCTTTAGTATTTGTGTCTAATTCACTTTCATGTGCAGAATTGATGGTATTCCAGTGGTATAATCACCATAGCTTTGGTCCGTATCTGTAGGTAAAGTTTTCCTTAATCCCATGGTTAGCCACAACAAGTTTAAAGCTCGTCCTTTGATAGCAAGATCCAATGTCACATTGATGTCTGTGTTGTGGTCAGTCAAGGATCATTACTGTGATTCCCAGAAATACGTGCTGTCTAACATATCTCCCCAATGAGGACATACTGCATGATTGAAAACGAGCAATTGTTTTATGTGATAAAACTGCAATCTGTAGGTATGCGCCTGGTTATTTCTTTGGGCTATGCCCAATGATCTCCCCCTTGGTGGATCAAAGATAAATTTATTCTTCCCTTAGTGCTGTGGTGATGTTATTCCTTTAAAAAGGTCATTGTGTCCTTGTTGTTTTTCCAAGAGGGGTCATAAAGGCAGAGGTATCAAATTGTCTGAATAGCTACGTTAATAATTGCTAACAGATGCTGCCAAAGTCAGAATCAGATAAAAGGCTTTTAGGTATTTTTAAAACACTCGTACAATCAAAGGGGATTGGCGAGTTTTCCCAGTTCAGGGTTTTTGGGAAGTAGTCGTTGGGAGGTGCTGGTAAATGAAACAACTACAGTGGAAAAATGCTTCATGCTGATCCAGTCTCTCTGACATCCTTTTCCTGTAAGAACCTGTCTTTGAAATTGCCTTTTTGCCAAGTTTTCTTCATGTTATCAGATGTTGCAGGAAATCAGAACAGCTCTTTGTTAAGTTGCGGAGATTATTGTGACCATTGGGTTTTCAGATAGGTTATGTTATTGTATATTCTGTTCGCTTACGTTCATGTTTCATTCGCTGTCTGTAAATAAATCCTGGTTTGTTTAAAACCAAGTGGTTTGATCAGCTGCATCACTCCTGGAATATCCACTTAGATCAATTAGAAAAATTAGGGTCTGAGCCACTGTCTTTAAATGTTTTGATGAGGTCTGGTCTGGGTTCCATAACAGTATATATGATTATGATTGCATAAGTCATTGGATTACTTAGTGATATCCATATATCTTCATGATGTTTACCATTATTATGGACCTTGCTTAGAGCATAGACAGCCTCATCGCCATTTGGGGAATGTGCAAGACTGCCCCTATGTAATTATCACAAGATTATTACTAACATGAGATGATGCATTTCAGCAAGTCTAATTCTAGAGTGAGTTGTAAAATGAATGGAACAGCCTTGGGAAAAGTTGATGGGCAGAGAGATCTGGGAGTGCAGGTCCATTGTAACCTGACGGTTGCTGCACGGGTGGATAGAGTAGTCAAGAAGCATATATCAAGGTCAAGAATGCTTGCCTTCATGGGACGGGATATTGCGTATAAGAGCTGGCAAGTCATGTTAACATTATACAAGTCATTGGTTTGGCTGCATTTAGAATACTATGTACAGTTCTGGGCTCCACATTACCAAAAGGATGTGGATGCTTTGGAAGGGAGCAGGGAAGGTTTACGAGGATGTTACGAGTATGGAAGATGCTAGCTATGAACAGAGGTTGAGTAGAACATTGATCACAGAACTTAGAAAAATACGGCGCAGTACAGGCCCTTCGGCCCTCGATGTTGCACTGATCCAAGCCGAACTAACCTACACTAGCCCACTTTCCTCCATATGTCTATCCAATGCCCGTTTAAATGCCCATAAAGAGGGAGAGTCCACCACTGCTACTGGCAGGGCATTCCATGAACTCACGACTCGCTGAGTAAAGAATCTACCCCTAATATCTGTCCTATACCTATACCCATTCGTAATAGCTGACTCCATACGTAGAAAAAGGTTCTCATGGTCAACCTTATCTAAACCCCTAATCATCTTGTACACCTCTATCAAGTCACCCCTAAACCTTCTTTTCTCCAATGAAAACAGCTCCAAGTGCCTCAGCCTTTCCTCATACGATCTTCCTACCATACCAGGCAACATCCTGGTAAACCTCCTCTGCACTCGTTCCAGTGCCTCCATATCCTTCCTATAGCACGGTGACCAAAACTGCACACAATATGGCTGCACCAGAGTCTTATACAACTGCAACATGACCTCAGGACTCCGGAACTCAATTCCTCTACCAATAAAAGCCAGTCCGCCATATGCCTTCTTCACAGCACTATTTACCTGGGTGGCAATTTTCAGAGATCTGTGTAACATGGACACCAAGATCCCTCTGCTCATCCACACTACCAAGTATCTGACCATTAGCCCAGTATCCCATCTTCTTGTTATTCCTACCAAAGTGAATCACTTCACGCTTACCTACATTGAACTCCATTTGTCACCTTTCTGCCCAGCTCTGCAGCTTATCTATATCCCGCTGTAACCTGCCACATCCTTCCTCACTGTCAACAACTCCACCGACTTTCATATCATCCGCAAACTTGCTCACCCAACCTTCTAGCCCCTCCTCCAGGTCATTTATAAAAATGACAAACAGCAATAGTCCCAAAACAGATCTTTGTGGAATACCACTCGTAACTCCAAGATGAACCTTTACCATCAACTACTACCCTCTGTCTTCTTCCAGCCAGCCAATTCCTAATCCAAACCTCCAACTCGTCCTCAATGTCATACCTCTGTATTTTTTGCAGTAGCCTACCATGGGGAACCTTATCAAATGCCTTACTAAAATCCATACACACCACATCTACTGCTTTACCCTCGTCCACCTCCTTAGTCATGAAGGGAGCAGCTGAAGGTAGGTTAGCCATTTCTAACAAGGGAAGTCAAGGATAGTGTTAAAAGAGGAGACATGCATTTGTCCAGATGCATCTTAAATGAATCTGCCATGCCTGCCTTTTCCACCTCTGCTGGCAATGTGTTCCAACCACCCACCACCCTCTGTGTGAAGCACTTGCCACGTGTATCCCCCTTAAACTTTCCACCTCTCACTTTGAAAATGTGACCTCTCATTATTGAATCCTTCACCCTGGGAAAAAGTTTGTCTCTATCCACCCTGTCTATACCCTTCATCATTTTGTAAACCTCAATCATGCCCCCCTCAATCTCCTTTTTTCTGATGAAAATAAACCTAACCTAACTATAGGCCGGTGAGTCTCATTTCTGTTGTGGGCAAAGTCTTAGAGAGAATTGTAAGGAATAGGATTTATGAACATCTGGATAGGAATAATGTGATCAAGGATAGTCAGCATGGTTTTGTGAAGGGCAGGGCGTGCCTCACAAAACTTATTGAATTCTTTGAGACCATAAAGGGACCAAGGCACCTGTTTTTTGTTTTCATTTGCAAAATCTCTGAGGTTCATGCAGGCCCTGAAGCCAAAAGTCAATACTGAGAATGGCAGTGACACACTGACCAATGCATTGAATCTGCCAAGTGGGTAGCTGTAATATTGCAAAGGATCCAGGTCTCCTTGTAAATCAGTCACTGAAAATATTGCAGAAGCAGATAGTGGTGAGGAAGATAAATGGTGCATTGACCATTATTTGAAGGGGATTTGAGTACAGGAGTAAGAATATGTTGATGAGACCTTATCTTGAACATTGTGCAGTATTGTGCTCAGTTTTAGTCTTCTTCCCTAATACAGGACACACCTGACATTGAGGGAGTTCTGAGAATGATGACCAGACTGATCTCTGGGATGACAGGCTTGTTGTGGGAGCAGAGTTTATGTCAATTGGCTCTGTATTCCATGGGGAAAATAAGTGGCGATCTCACTAAAATATATAAAACTCTGACAGGGCGAGACAGATTGGAAGTAGGGATGACAATTCCCCTTCCTGTGATGTCTAAAACAAAGGGCCACAGTATTAGATACAGGCAGACCACTCTGCATTGAGATGAGAATAAATGTCTGCACTCAGAGCCAGGTGAACTTGTAGAATTCTCTCTCACATGAGGCTGTGGAAACCAACGCACTGACTACAAATAAAGATTTGTACGTGTCACGTTTGTTCCATTGAATCAATGCGTTAAACTCGTGGCATTGAGTAAATGAGAGAAGCTCTACTCATTGAATTAACACGTGCAGTTTGTTTCATTGAAAGACTGAGGTAAGGTTGAAACGTTGAATGATTGAAAGAACCTCCAGTTACTCAATTAACACGTGAATGGTGAAAGGGATACAGATGCTTAGGAATTGACCGACAGGTTTAGACTGTACATTTGGTTTGGCTCCATCTTGGATGGCCGAAGGGCCTGTTCCTGGGCTGTATTTTTTTCTTTGTTCTTTGTTCTTGAGAACCTGGTATTTGATTGGCTAATTTTACCAATCCATTTTCCCAATTTTTCATCGGGCACCCAAACAATTAACTGATGCGTATCTAATACAGATCATGGTTAAACCACCATATGTAGGACATGTTTTGGATTTGAACTTATACTTAAAGATTTGAGATGACATTCTGGTTATACAATTATTCATACTCTGGAGGGGTTTCAAAAGCTCGATGGTCTTTAAAAATTCCTTGGAGGATCTACTAACTAATTCACTAATCGAAACTTGGTTATGCTAAATTCTAACTGTGATTGTTCACGTTGCCTACTGTAAAGATTGCACTTGTGCCCCATGTTCCCCGGTATCGAGGCTATTAACTGTTGGTACCCAGAGGCAAATCCCATATCAGCTGCTCTAAAACCTTACTTCTTTCTTCCTTTTCTCATCCTAAATTTATCTCTGGATTGCAGAAGGTGAGTAAACAATTGCTTCATGATGGTTAAGCACCATTTGGGATCTGTATCTCAGGTAGATTAACAACTACATGCGTGTGTTTGTATGCTGGCATTAGGATTTGTAGGGAATATTATAGGGGTTCATGATAAAGTTGATAAGATAGCTGCCTGACTCTTCTCAGCTGACACAAGATGGCCAAAAGTGTTGGCAGCAACATATACCAGATGTTCACAGCGAGACCTATGATCTCCATACAGAAATACTGGATGAAAGGATGGAAAGTCCAGTGGGAGTTCATGAAAGGACACTGGTGAGAAGAAACATTTGGGAAATTAGCTGAATTTCTGTAACCAGTCGGTTCCAAACGCAAGAGTAAAATACATCAGGAACAGTAATGCTGGATAAAAATCTCCTGTAAATGGCAGAGGCACATTACTTCAGAGGAAGAATTTTGATTTCAAAATGCTGACATTCTATTTGGTACGTGGGATTAATGATGAGACCATGGTACAACACCTACCTGTGGAAGGCCAACTGGACATCAAACAGGCACAACAATTGGCTTTATGATTAGAAAAGGCAGAAAGTGGGGCTTGTGAGTGACAGCCGATGGAAGTGGACACCCTTGTCAGGCTGACTAAGCTTGGGGAACACCACTTGAGTGAAGGCAATTGCATATCCTCACGCATACATATCCTGAACAGCGGGACTCTAAACCAGCCCACAGCAAAACCCTAAAGCAAAGCTACGTCTTGACCAAATGATTAGAAGTTTTTTGAGGATCTGGGCCGGCAGGCCATTGCAGTTACTGCCACTACACGGACTTGAGACAGCAAAAGAGTCGCACTCAGCCTAAACTGAGGAAGAGAACTCATAGATCAGTATCCAGGACAGTGCACACCCTAGAACTGATTTGGAACAGTTAAGTCCATTAACAACATTCAAATCAGAATCAATCAAACTGAACATCTGTTCAAATAGTTGCCAGTTCTGGTGGATGTCGATACCGGTACCGTTATATCAGTGATCACCAAACCAATTGATACCAAGGACTCCAACTCTTATGTTTTAATTAGAGCTTGGCAAGGCTGTGATGCATAACAAGGATTCCCTATAAATTAAGGGTACAACTTTGCTGCTAGACTCTCATGACAAGGACCTGATTCAGCAATGACTGATTGTCGTAAAAGGATCGGGCCCGAGCTTAATGGAGTGAAATTGGTTGAGGAAGATTCAACTTGATTGGCTCACCATTCTTCATTTTAAAAATTGCTGCCTGAGTGAAGTCTTAATTGCATACCTGGATATTTTCAGGAATGTCAAAAGGGCAAAGGCCAATTTATATGCTGACCAAGAAGCAAATCTGTGATTCTGCAAGGCCTGCCAGTGCCACATGTCTTGTGTGCAAAAGTAGAAGCATAATCAAGGAGGCTAACAATTGAAGGAATCATCAAACACATATATTGTGCACAATGAGCAGCACCAGTCGTAGCAATGATGAAGCCCCGTGCCTTTGTGGAAATTTCAAACAAAGTGTAAATTTCTCTTCGCAGCAAGATACGTGCCCAATCCCTCACATAAAGGACTTTTACGCAAACCTGTCAGAGAACAGCCCATCACAAAAATGTACATAAGCCATGCGTACTTGCAATAGTGATTAGGTAGGGATTCACAGTCCCAACAGAATTCTATATTTCCGAGAAGTGTGAGGGAGGAGTGAAGGTGAGTCTAATAGTTTAAGAACCTTAGTTCAGGTGTCGCGGTCTCCTTTGCTGAGAGGTGCGAGGGAGGAACAAAGGACTTCTGGGAAGGTGAGTCTAACCGTTTAAAAACTTTTCACAAGTTTACCCGTGAATTATATTTTCCCCTCCTGAATTTACTCCTTTGTCCTCCTTGAATTTTAAATTTCTGCCAGTCCTCAGCTTTGCTGCTTTTTCTGGCTAATTTATATGTCTCCTTTTTTAACTTCCCTTGTTAGAAATGGCTAAGCTACCTTCCATGTTTTACTCTTATCTGAAAATGTGTTTCTGGAAAAGCGCAGCAGATCAGGCAGCCTCCAAAGAGCAGGAGAATCGACATTTCAGGCATGAGCCCTTCTTCAGGAATGTTTTACACTTATGCCAAACGTGGATGCACAATTATTGAAATTGAACCATGTGTTCTTTAAGTGTCTGTCACTGCCTACCTACTGTCAACCCCACCAGTATCCTTAGCCAGGTTATCCTAGCCAATGCATGCCTCATACTATGAAAGTTAGCTTTCTTTAAGTTCAGCACCCAAGTATCAGGTTTAACTGTGTCACTGCCATCTCAATGAAGAATTCTAACATATTCTGGTCACTCTTCCCCAAAGAATCTCATACCACAATTAATCCACTCTCAATACCCAGCTTGCTCTCTAACTGGTTCCTTGGCATACTGGTCCAGGAAAACATCCCTCATATCATCCAAGAAATCCTTCTACATCACATTGCTACCCGATTGGTTAGTTTAATCAGTATGCAGATTGAAGTCACCCTTAATAATTTGGATGCTGCCTGACCTCCTGCGCTTTTCCAGCAACACATTTTCAGATAAGAGCAAAACATGGAAGGTAGATTAGCCATTTCTAACAAGGGAAGTCAAGGATAGTGTTAAAAGATGAGACATATAAATTAGCCAGAAAAAGCAGCAAAGCTGAGGACTGGCAAAATTTAAAATTCAAGGAGGACAAAGGAGTAAATTCAGAAGGGGAAAATATAATTCACAGGTAAACTTGTGAAAAGTTTTTAAATGGTTAGACTTACCTTCCCAGAAGTCCTTCGTTCCTCCCTCGCACCTCTCAGCAAATGGAGGCCCCGATGCCTGAACTAAGGTTTTTAAACCATTAGACTCACCTTCACTCCTCCCTCGCACCTATCGGAAATATAAAATTCTGTTGGGACTTGTGAATCCCCACCTAATCACTATTGCAAGTACGCATGGCTTATGTACATTTTTGTGATGGGCTGTTCTCTGACAGGTTTGCGTAAAAGTCCTTTATGTGAGGGATTGGGCACGTATCTTGCTGCGAAGAGAAATTTACACTTTGTTTGAAATTTCCACAAAGGCACGGGGCTTCATCATTGCTACGACTGGTGCTGCTCATTGTGCACAATATATGTGTTTGATGATTCCTTCAATTGTTAGCCTCCTTGATTATGCTTCTACTTTTGCACACAAGACATGTGGCACTGGCAGGCCTTGCAGAATCACAGATTTGCTTCTTGGTCAGCATATAAATTGGCCTTTGCCCTTTTGACATTCCTGAAAATATCCAGGTATGCAATTAAGACTTCACTCAGGCAGCAATTTTTAAAATGAAGAATGGTGAGCCAATCAAGTTGAATCTTCCTCAACCAATTTCACTCCATTAAGCTCGGGCCCGATCCTTTTACGACAATCAGTCATTGCTGTATCAGGTCCTTGTCATGAGAGACTAGCAGCAAAGTTGTACCCATAATTCACAGGGAGTCCTTGTTATTCATCACAGCCTTGCCAAGCTCTTACTAAAACATAAGGGTTGGAGTCCTTGGTATCAATTGGTTTGGTGATCACTGATATATCAGTACCGGTATCGACATCCACCAGAACTGGCTAACTATTTGAACAGATGTTCAGTTTGATTGATTCTGATTTGGATGTTGTTAATGGACTTAACTGTTCCAAATCAGTTCTAGGGTGTGCACTGTCCTGGATACTGATCTATGAGTTCTCTTCCTCAGTTTAGGCTGAGTGCGACTCGTTTGCTGTCTCAAGTCCATGTAGTGGCAGTAACTGCAATGGCCTGCCGGCCCAGATCCTCAAAAAACTTCTAATCATTTGGTCAAGACGTAGCTTTGCTTTAGGGTTTTGCTGTGGGCTGGTTTAGAGTCCCGCTGTTCAGGATATGTACTGTGTGAGGGTATGCAATTGCCTTCACTCAAGTGGTGTTCCCCAAGCTTAGTCAGCCTGTCAAGGGTGTCCACTTCCATCAGCTGTCACTCACAAGCCCCACTTTCTGCCTTTTCTAATCATAAAGCCAATTGTTGTGCCTGTTTGATGTCCAGTTGGCCTTCCACAGGTAGGTGTTGTACCATGGTCTCATCATTAATCCCACGTACCAAATAGAATGTCAGCATTTTGAAATCAAAATTCTTCCTCTGAAGTAATGTGCCTCTGCCATTTACAGGAGATTTTTATCCAGCATTACTGTTCCTGATGTATTTTACTCTTGAATTTGGAACCGACTGGTTACAGAAATTCAGCTAATTTCCCAAATGTTTCTTCTCACCAGTGTCCTTTCATGAACTCCCACTGGACTTTCCATCCTTTCATCCAGTATTTCTGTATGGAGATCACAGGTCTCACTGTGAACATCTGGTATATGTTGCTGCTAACACTTTTGGCCATCTTGTGTCAGCTGAGAAGAGTCAGGCAGCTATCTTGTCAACTTTATCATGAACCCCTATAATATTCCCTACAAATCCTAATGCCAGCATACAAACACATGCATGTAGTTTTTAATCTACCTGAGATACAGATCCCAAATGGTGCTCAACCATCATGAAGCAATTGTTTACTCACCTTCTACAAAAACAGATAAATTTAGGATGAGAAAAGGAAGAAAGAAGTAAGGTTTTAGAGCAGCTGATATGGGATTTGCCTCGGGGCACCAGCAGTTAATAGCCTAGATACTGGGGAACATGGGGCATAAGCTTATTGGAATTCGAAGACTCAGCATCTCGCATCCTGTTATTTGCTTTAAAGGATTGACATATATGTTACTACATGCAAGTATTGCAGGTATCCTTTGTGATGTGAAAGCATCTCAACATGTTATTTTTGAGGTGTGAACAGCAAGCGGAGTATCTTAGAGCTTCATCGTGCAATTCTGGTCTCCTTCCTACCAGAAAGATGTTGTGAAACTTGAAAGGGTTCAGAATAGATTTACAAGGATATTGCCAGAGTTGGAGGATCTGAGCAATTGGGAGAGGCTGAACAGGCTGGGGCTGTTTTCCCTGGAGCATCGGAGGCTGAGGGGTGACCTTATAAAGATTTACAAAATTATGAGGGGCATGGATAGGATAAATAGGCAAAGTCTTTTCCCTGGGGTCGGGGAGTCCAGAACTAGAGGGCATAGGTTTAGGGTGGAGGGGAAATATATAAACATAGAACATAGAACATAGAACAATACAGCACAGAACAGGCCCTTCGGCCCACGATGTTGTGCAGAACATCTATCCTAGATTAAGCACCCATCCATGTACCTATCCAATTGCCGCTTAAAGGTCGTCAATGATTCTGACTCTACCACTGCCACGGGCAGCGCATTCCATGCCCCCACCACTCTCTGGGTAAAGAACCCACCCCTGACATCTCCCCTATACCTTCCACCCTTCACCTTAAATTTATGTCCCCTTGTAATACTCTGTTGTACTCGGGGAAAAAGTTTCTGACTGTCTATCTATTCCTCTGATCATCTTATAAACCTCTATCAAGTCACCCCTCATCCTTCGCCGTTCCAACGAGAAAAGGCCGAGAACTCTCAACCTGTCCTCGTACGACCTATTCTCCATTCCAGGCAACATCCTGGTAAATCTTCTCTGCACCCTCTCCAAAGCTTCCACATCTTTCCTAAAGTGAGGCGACCAGAGCTGCACACAGTACTCCAAATGTGGCCTAACCAAAGTCCTGTACAGCTGCAACATCACTTCACGACTCTTGAATTCAATCCCTCTGCTAATGAACGCTAATACACCATAGGCCTTTTTACAAGCTCTATCCACCTGAGTGGCAACTTTCAAAGATCTATGTACATAGACCCCAAGATCCCTCTGTTCCTCCACCTGACTAAGAACTCTACCGTTAACCCTGTATTCCGCATTCTTATTTGTTCTTCCAAAATGGACAACCTCACACTTGGCAGGTTTGAACTCCATCTGCCACTCCTCAGCCCAGCTCTGCATCATATCCAAGTCCCTTTGCAGCCGACAACAGCCCTCCTCACTGTCCACAACTCCACCAATCTTCGTATCATCTGCAAATTTACTGACCCACCCTTCGACTCCCTCATCCAAGTCATTAATAAAAATTACAAACAGCAGAGGACCCAGAACTGATCCCTGCGGAACTCCACTTGTAACTGGGCTCCAGGCTGAATATTTACCATCTACCACCACTCTCTGACTTCAACCAGTTAGCCAGTTTTCAATCCAATTGGCCAAGTTTCCCTCTATCCCATGCCTCCTGACTTTCTGCATAAGCCTACCATGGGGAACCTTATCAAATGCCTTACTAAAATCCATGTACACTACATCCACTGCTCTACCCTCATCCACATGCTTGGTCACCTCCTCAAAGAATTCAATAAGACTTGTAAGGCAAGACCTACCCTTCACAAATCCGTGCTGGCTGTCCCTAATCAAGCAGTGTCTTTCCAGATACTCATAAATCCTATCCCTCAGTACCCTTTCCATTACTTTGCCTACCACAGAAGTAAGACTAACTGGCCTGTAATTCCCGGGGTTATCCCTATTCCCTTTTTTGAACAGGGGCACTACATTCGCTACTCTCCAGTCCCCTGGTACCACCCCCGTTGACAGTGAAGACGAAAAGATCATTGCCAACGGTACTGCAATTTCCTCTCTTGCTTCCCGCAAAATCCTAGGATATATCCCGTCAGGCCCGGGGGACTTGTCTATCCTCAAGTTGTTCAAAATGTCCAACACATCTTTCTTCCTAACAAGTATCTCTTCTAGCTTACCAGTCCGTTTCACACTCTCCTCTTCAACAATACGGTCCCTCTCGTTTGTAAATACTGAAGAAAAGTACTCGTTCAAGACCTCTCCTATCTCTTCCGACTCAATACACAGTCTCCCACTACTGTCCTTGATCGGACCTACCCTCGTTCTCATCATTCTCATGTTTCTCACATACGCATAAAATGCCTTGGGGTTATCCTTGATCCTATCCGCCAAGGATTTTTCATGCCCTCTCTTAGCTAAGAGACCAAAGGGGCAACTTTTTCACGCAGAGGGTAGTGCATGTATGGAATGAGCTGCCAGAGGAAGTGATGGAGGCTGGTACGTTTGCAACATTTAAGAGGCATTTGGAAGGGTATATGAATAGGAAGGGTTTGGAGGGATATGGGCCGGGTGCTGGCAGGTAGGACTAGATTGGGTTGGGAAATCTGGTCGGCATGGACCGGTTGCACCGAAGGGTCTGTTTCCATGCTGTACATCTCTATGACTCTATGACTCTCCCACATTGCATTGGAGAAGGACTGCTTTGTTATGACCATCGTAGTCTGAAGACTCTGATTGAGCTGTATGAGTTGTTATGACACAGGGTAAGCCCTGCTGCTTAATTTAAACCAGCAACGCCGAAATGATTTATCATGTGCAGTAATCTGTGAAATCATGAGATGCCAAGAACGAGCTGAAGTAATAGAAACAATTTCATTTCTTAAAGTATAACAGAATAATTAGCTATCAAATATTTACAATTCCGTAATGTAATCTATCTTTTACCTTCCTCTTCTACAATACTAGTCGGATAAAACCCTCAATTAAGATTTACAAAAATTCAACTTTTCAAAGACGTCCCATCTTCTTTTCTTCTTCTTTATGATTTCTGCTTGCTTCATCGGTTACCTATTGATAAAGGTACCTTTTAGACAGCTATTCTCTGGGCAGTCTGCAGATATTGTTGGCTTGGCAGTTCTCTCAACTGTTCAATTTTCCCTGGTCTTGTACCACCCCCCCCCCCCCCCAAAGCATCAGATTGTATCATTGGCTTTTAAGATTGTCGATGTACTAAATTAAAAGTTGATTGGAATTTGGTGATTTTGGAGTATAAGTTAAACTGAATGGCCTAATTGGAATCTGTTTTGTAGTTTCCAGGCAACAGCTAATCCAGCTTTTGACTAAGTGTTACATTGTATCTTATTCAGAACACTTGGTAGTTCTGCTAGCTTCTGACTCTCTTAAAGGTACAGTGCACCCACATCTTCATAACAAAATATTGAGAGGCATGGGAATATTAGGTATCGAGAAACGATTTCCAACGGAAAAACAGCCAATAAGAAGGAGACACAATTTTAAAGACTGATGCTGGCTAGAATCCGAGATGTTTAAAAAATGTTTAGGTAAGCATTTAAAACATCTTGTCTAAACATACTTCATAGAGTTTTGATGACCAGCATGGGCTGAATGAATTCTTTTTGTGCTATAAAAATTCTATGACTCCTCACACCAATAATCACACTGACATACATTCCAGTCTGCAGCAACACTTGTCCATGAGCTGCTCGGATGTCCTCCGTTTGTCTGTAACAAGTGGAAATTTTGATGTGGGCAGAGATTAGAATTTGAGAGATAAGAATCTACAAGTATTTGCATTTTAGACATTGCTTCAGTTGGGCCAGGATATTTAGACCACTTTTGGAGATCTTTCATTTCAAATCTCAACTCTAACTGAGACATTGCAAAGCTCCCAGTTGGCAGATTCTGATCAGACCTCAGGAAATTTTCTTTGCTTGGATTGTCAGTCTATCATAGCTAAGCTATACAGATTAGTCAGTCACTTGCGAGGAAGGCAGGTACTTGCCAGTCTATTTTTGCTAAAGTAGTGTTCAAAACCTTAGGTTAATGATCTGGGATTATAGTGTAACCACTGTAGAAGATGATCACAGTCTAAGAACATGGGACCGGGCATTTTTGAATGAGATGAGGAAAAATAACTTCACCTAAAGAATGATGCATTTGTGGGATCACTGCCTGATAAAATGTTATATATAATATTTGTGCAAAGTGGATTGAAAAGGTGGAGGGAGAAAGCAAGAACAGTGTATTAAAGTGAATGATCAGCATGATCATATTGAATGGTGGAGGAAGCTCGAGGACTCAATATCCTACCCTGCTTGTTTGTTGTTTATATTTTCAAATCTCTCCATTTTTTTCAGACTAGAATCCCTGGAGTAATTGGAAAATTCTATGAATGCTGAAATTTGAAATAAACCTGCAAATCAAATGATTCTGGCTCTATATGTTGGGAGAGAAACAGCATTAATTTTTTGAACCTGATGGCTCTTCTTCAAAACGGGAGCAGAAAGTCTTAATACTTTATTTTATTGACTTGCACTGGGCCAATCTCCCTGATTAGCAGAGATCACTGTCAATTTGTGAATGTGTCTCCTATTGGCAGAGCAGTGTCTGGATGTTGCCCTGTTTTTATGTTTCTGAATTTGTTGAATAATTAATCTAACTGGATATATCCATGCATTTTTGATCTGCTTTCAGAACTTGGATTGAGTTGCTGCATAAATAAATATATTTGTGCAGCAAATTAAATTCACTAGTATGTGTCCAACTTGTTGAATTATGTATTGAATGTCAGTGTACTCCCTGTGATCTGACCCTGTTATGATGTAATGTATAAATTCTGCAACATACAACGACCACAGAAGAATGAAACTGCTAGAGATTGCAAATAGTAAAACTACTGACTTCCTTCTGCTGTCCATCTCACGATCTTTGCGTTCTTCTCCAATTTTCTGGCCCCTCAGTCCCTTGCGGACTCTACCAGCTAATAAAATAAATCTGACAGTGAGAGCGTTGATCAACAAAATTAGTGCAAATGGGAGTAATGGTGTCAAAGCCTTGTCAAACCAGTCAAATGCCACCCAACTGGGATCAGTGAAATAGCTTGCCTTTGGGTAGCAGAACCATGGCGTTTTGTTGATTATCACAAGTGGTCCATAGCCAAAGTAGAAGGGGATGTTTCTGAAACACAGTATTGACATCTGGCAATACAATAACATTGGTAGGACACCATGATCCAGAATGCTGCAATGGTCTCAACCAGATGATTCCCCATTCAAGCCTGCACTTGAATGTTAGAGAAAACAAATTGGAAATTGTCTCATGTAAGATAGAATCCATTGTAAGTTTAAAGAAAACTCAGTTTTTCAAGGAATTGGGAAAAGACAGCAAGAAACTGCCACAGAAGTAAAAAAAAAATCACTCCTGTTGTGGGACATTTGCGGAACGATAACTTACTGAATGAGAACTGAGAACTTGAAAAAGGAAGAGAGATATTCATGAAGGGAAGAATTAAATAGCAATTAGTTCTGAATAATGTCACTGTAATACTTCAAAGTGAATTTTTGATAAATGTATCAAGGGGGTGGGCGGCACGGTGGCACAGTGGTTAGCACTGCTGCTTCACAGCACCAGAGACCTGGGTTCAATTCCCGCCTCAGATGACTGACTGTGTGGAGTTTGCGCATTCTCCCCGGGTCTGCATGGGTTTCCCCAGGGTACTCTGGTTTCCTCCCACAGTCCAAAAATGTGCAGGTTAGGTGAATTAACCATGCTAAATTGCCCGTAGTGTTAGGCGCAGGTGTAAATGTAGGGAAATGGGTTTAGGTGGGTTGCGCTTCAGCGGGTCGGTGTGGTCTTGGGCAGAAGGGCCTGTTTCCACACTGTAAGTAATCTAAGCTAAAAATTAAGTGAGTATGAAGAAAGCATTTGGTTTAAATATATGATTTCTAAACATAGAGACTATAAAGAAAGAGAGAAGAAGTATTCTCATCGTTAATTAATCGTAATCAAGATATCATCAAAGCACTGAAAATGATCCAGTAGTATTTGTGCCTTTGCCAGAGAAGACAGTAAACTTGGAATGAGCCATATACATATTAAGATAGAATCTAGATTGGAAATAAAATGGAGTCAAGAATACAACAGGAAAATATCTACAAAAAACATGAAAGAAAACCTACTCCTCCTCCCACCCTGTAACCTGCAAGAACTTGACTGGAAATACGACTGTTCATGTACTTTGGGTCAGTTTTTGTATAATGTGTACAGGATGGTTTCCTGACACAGTATGTAGACAAGCCAACAAGGGTAGAACCCACATTGGATTTGGTATGGAATAAGCTGCCAGAGGATGTGGTGGAGACTGGTACAATTGCAACATTTAAGAGGCATTTGGATGGGTATATGAATAGGAAGGATTTGGAGGGATATGGGCCGGGTGCTGGCAGGTGGGACTAGATTGGGTTAGGATATCTGGTTGGCATGTATGGTTTGGACCAAAGGGTCTGTTTCCATGCTGTACAACTCAATGACTCTATGCCTCTATATTGAATCTGGCCAGGTGTTTGATTTGGAGGTAGGTGTGCACGTTGGTGATCGTGACTGCAATCCAGTGATGTTTACTTTAGCAATGGAAAGGGACAGGTATGTAACTTACTCCAACAGTTATTGCTGGGGAAGTGGTAATTATGATTATGCAAGATTTAGGATGCTTAGGAAACCGCAAGGGACTGGCACAATTGAAATGTGGAGCTTATTCAAGGAACATCTACTGCGTGTCCTTGATAAGTAAGTACCTGTCAGGCAGAGAGGAAATGGTTGATCAGAGGGAGCTGTGGTTTACTAAAGAAGTTGAATCTCTTGTCAAGAAGAAGAAGACTGATGTTGGAATGAGATGTGAAGGCTCAGTTAGGGTGCTTGAGAGTTACAAGTTAGCTAGAAAAGACCTAGAGAGCTAAGAAGAGCCAGGACGGGACATGAGAAGTCATTGGCAGGTAGGATCAAGGAAACCATGAAAGATTTCTATGCATATATCAGGAATAAAAGAATGATGAGAGAAAGACTGGTGTCAATGAATGATATTAGTGGGAAGTTGTGTGTGGTGTCCGAGGAGGTAGGGGAAGTGTGAAATGAATATTTTTCGTCAGTATTCACACTGGATAAGGAGAATGTTGTTGAGGAGAATACTGACATACAGGCTACTAGACTAGACAGGATTGACATTCGCAAGAGGGAGGTATTAGCAATTCTGGAAAGTGTGAAAATACATAAGTCCTTTGGGCCTGAAGGGATTTATCATAGGATTCTCTGAGAAGTCTTGAAGGAGATTGACGAGCCTTTATGTCGTCATTGTCGACAGGAATAATGTCGGATGACTGGAGGATAGTAAGTGTTGTCCACTTGTTCAAAAGGGGGAGTAGAGACAGCCCTGGTAATTATAGACAAGTGAGCCTTACTTCGGTTGTGGGTGAAGTGTTGGAAAATCTTATAAGACATAGGATTTATAATCGGCTAGAGAAGAATAAGTTGATTAGGGACAGTCACCATGCTGCTGTGAAGGGTAGATCAAGCCTCACAAACCTTATTGAGTTCTTCAAGAAGGTGACCAAACAGGTGGATGAAGGTAAAGCGGTTGATGTGGTAAATATGGATTACTGTAAGGTGTTTCCTACGGTTCCCAATGATAGGCTATTCCAGAAAATACAGAGGATTAGGAATGAGGGTGATTTAGCGGTTTGGATCAGACATTGGCTGGCTGAAAGAAGCTAGAGGGCAGAGGTTGATGGGAAATGTTCATCCTGGAGTTCAGTGGTGTGCTGCTAGGATCTGTTTTGTGCCACTGCTGTTTATCATTTTTATAAATGACTTAGTTGAGGGTGTAGAAAGAATGGCTCGTACATTTACAAATGACACTAAGTTTGGTGGAGTTGTGGTTAGTGCTGAAGGATGTTGTAGGTTACAGAGGGACTTAGATAAGCTGTAGAGGTAGGCTGAGAGGTGGCAAATTGAGTTTAATATGGAAAAGTTTGAGGTGATTCACTTTGGAAAGAGCAAGAGGCATAAAGAATACTGGGATCCTTGGTAGTGTAGAAGTGCAAGGAGATCTCATTGTCCATGTACATAACTCCCTGAAAGTTGCCACCCAGGTTGATCTGTTTTAAGGTATACGGTGTGTTTGCTTTCATTGGTAGAGGGATTGAGTTTTCGAGCCACGAAGTCATGATGCAGCTGTACTCTAGTGCAGCTGCGCTGGAGTACTGCGCACATTTCTAGTCACCACATTATAGGAAGGATGTGGAAGCTTTGGAAAGGGTTCAGGGGAGATTTACTTGTATATTGCCTAATATAGAGGGAAGGTTTTATGAAGAAAGGCTGAGGGACTTGTGACTGTTTTCATTTCAGAGAAGATTGAGACGTGACTTAACTGAGGCATATAAGATAATCAGAGGGATTGATAAGTGTACAGCGAGAGCTTTTTCCCTCAGGTGGTGATGGCTACCATGAAAGGACATAGCTTTACGCTGAGGGGTGATAGATATAGAACACGTGTCAGAGGTAGTTTCTTTACTCAGAGTAGTAGGGGTGTGGAACTCCCTGCCTGCAACAGGAGTAGACCCGCCGACTTTAAGTTGAAAATGTGTTGCTGGTAAAAGCACAGCAGGATAGGCAGCATCCAAGGAATAGGAAATTCGACGTTTCGGGCATAAGCCCTTCATCAGGAAGGCTTTAAGGGCATTTGAATAGTCATGGGATAAACAAAAGGATGAAAACGAAGTCGTGTAGAATTGGTGGGCTTCAGATTGATTCGACACAACATGGAAGGCTGAATTGGAGATACCGGTGTTGGACTCGGGGGGGGGGGGGGGGGGGGGGGTACAAAGTTCAAAATCACACAACACCAGGTCATAGCCCAATAGGTTTAATTGGAAGCACACGAGCTTTCGGAGTGCCACTCCTTCATCAGGTGATAGTGGAGAGCTGAAGTACGCCTGTACAGCGCTCTCATGTTTTATGTTCTATGTTCTATAACTCAAACCTATTCTTCCAATTCATCCGCCTCTGTTGCATCTGCCTGGATAAGGAGATAGTCCACTTGTGAACATCATAGGTGTCCACCTATTTTGAACAATGTGCTATTCCTCCCTCTGGCTTCCAGACAGCCCTCCACCACACCACCTCCATTCTCCATTCCACCACTCTTATACACCCCTCCCAACACAATAAAGAAAGAGTCCCCTTTGTCATCGCTTACCATCTCACTAGTCTCCACATCCCACGCAGCACCCTCAAACACTTCCACCAACTCCAGACAGACTCCACCAGCAAGAACATCTTCATCTCCCCACCCCTCTCTGTCTTGCACAAGGACTGTTCCTTCAAACAATCCTTGGTTCATGACATCTCCACCATCGAACCCCCAGGGATCATCCCCTGTAACCAGAAAAGATAAAAACTTGCCAGTACACCACCCTGCCTAACCTCCATTCAGAGCGCCAAATACTCATTCCAGGTGAGACAGAGGTTTGCGTGTGTCTCTTCCAACCTAGTTTAATGCCCCATGTGCTCTCATTGTGCTCTTCTCTACATCAGGGAGATTGAGCGAAAACGTAGGGAACAGTTCACCAAGTATCGCAGCCAAGTCTGCAGGCTCCAACCAGACCTCCCGGTCACTGACCAATTCAATTCCCCCAATTACTTCCTTTGCAACATGACCATGCTTGGCCTCCTCCATTGCCATAACAAACCACAGCTCCTATTGGAGGAACAACGCATTATCTTCCACCTGGGCACCTTCCAGCCTGGAGGACTCAACATTGAGTACTCCAAATTCAAAAAATCTCCCTTCCCAACCTGTCCCCCTTTCTTCCACTATTCCCAGCCACCAACCAGATTCATTCCTCCCATTGACCAACCATTGACGTGTCTTCACCTATCCCCACTTCACCATCCTGCCCCCACCATCCCTTTTATCCGCAGCTCTACCTACACCCACCTCCAGTCATGAAGACGGGTTACATCCGATACGTCGACATGTCCACCTCCTGATGCTGCACGACATGCTGTGTTCTTCCAGCCTCCTGCCTTTCTACTTAGATTTCTAGAGCAGGATTATACATTGTCAACTACATTGACCCCTGACCAGCGGGCAGAAATTGTACATTTGTCAAGCATAAAATATAGAAGATTGATTTGGTTTTCGGAACACCATTGACCTTTAACTTGCAACATAATTCAGAGCAGGTGGAATTAAATACCAAGCAGTGAAATTAACAATTAGCTGACTGTAAAACACAAAACAGGGAGTGGTGCTTAAATATCTCATCATATTGGTGGAGATGGGTTCTTCAATATGGTTGTATGCTGTGCTTCTAGCTCTTCCACATTATAGAAATTACCTTAGAAGGTCATCAAGTTTGGAACATTTGCACAAAATATAAAAATTAAGGGGATAGTGAACACATAAACATACACATGTGTATGCATATCTCTCACCAAACATTGGCACATCTGACTGAATTGACAACAGAGACTGTCACAGATGATGAATGGAAACATCCTTTTTTTTATATACAACTACAATGAATTAAACTAGTGGTCGGAAAAAAAAACCTTACCCAAATGATAATGATGACTCATCTGTAAATAGTATCATTCAAAAGTCATGACCCACAGATTCCCAGCTATATTTTGGGCACATAGATTAGACAACACAAAAACACCAGATAGGCTATGTTCAATAAATATAAACAGAGTGAGCAAAGGATTTGAAAGCTCTTTATACTTCAGTATCAGTTGATAACTTCTTCTGTTGGAGCACTCCAGCATAATACAGTTAAGTACCAAGATATTTAATATTGCAAACATATTCACAATGATCTAATCCAACTCCAAATCTCTTTTTTTCTAATATATTTGAAAAGTTAAATGAAGAGAATGCTCCAAACAGACTTGATCTTAAATGCTCGACTGTGCATGGTGTCTTTATGCACTGAACTACTCACAGTTACACATTACCACTAGAGTCAGGTACCTAAAACAGTTAGTTGTGCACTGTTAATAGAATCAAGAACGTGGTGCTGGAAAGCAAGCAGGTCAAGAGCATACGAGGAACAGGAATCTGATGAAGGGCTTATGCCCTGAAACATTGATTCTCCCTCTCCTCAGATGCTATCTGACCTCTCGCCACTGATCTCCAGCATCTGCAGTCCTCACTTTCTCCCACTGTCAGTAGAATGCTGCACCAATGTACATTCTTAGTAAGGTAAAGGCACTGGGGTCAGATAATTTATTTTGTTACTGACCCGGTTGCAGTACAGTTCAGCATAGAACGATACTTCAATTAAACATTGGGACGTGACACAAAGTGCAATTACAACCTGACAGAATCATTGACAATGCATTTCCTTGTGAAATTCATTCAACACAGCATCATGTTCCCCCCTCAAGGAAGTAGCTGAATTATCCAAAAAGCCTGTGATTGCCCCAAAATGATATTGACATTTTTCACCGTGTAGTAGATTATTTCGAGAACCAACAATTTAGAGAATTTAGCAGATTAAATTGGCTATTCATTTGAGTTGATGATTAATATATTTGCAGAGAGCATTTTAACTCACTGAGTAAAACATGAGACATGTTAACGTACATATTTGAAAACAGTCAATTGTTATTGTTACTTACCCGTAACACCAATGATAGCAAGAATCACGTAGAATATTTTGGCAACGTTGTGAAATGGTTCAAACATTTTCAGTGTGAAATGCTCTGTCAATGTCAACTGCAAAGGTTGCTTGCTGTTATTGGGTAATGATATTTTTGTGAGCGCTTTAATTCATATCCTTTGAGATCACCTTGGGGACATTGATGTCACAAAATTTCAACAATGAGCAAACAGATTTCAACTGCAAAATCATTCCCTAATTTGAATGTAGTTGTTTTCTGCCAGCAATAATGCTCTCAACTGAAAGTTAAACGGCACAAATGCTGGGTCTCACATTAGGTCATTAATATCCTTCTCTTGACTGCTACCAAACAAAGAAAAAATTGCACATTTGTGTGTGCCCTCTTCCAACGATTTTGAATGGCACTTAAATATCTCACTTTTGCCTTTAATTGTGATTTGGGGACTATTGCTGAGTGATTATAATGTGTGGCATATCGTCATTTGGTGAAGTGTTTAACAAGTGTAAATTATCTCCAATTATTCCTGCGTCACAAAATGATTGAAGAAGTCAATCCAACACAGCAACATAAACTAATTAAAACATTTTAGAATATGCTTATCTGCCCATGAAAGCATTAGTAGGATTAACGCCAGCAGTTGCCCTTGAAAATCTTGTGTTACATTGAGGATTACATGCACGGCTTTTGTTTGTACCAGTACGTACATAATCCTGCAAAGGATAGGGCTAGATTTAATCGGAGGCAATGGAGCCGGTCAAGTATTTGAAGTTTCTTGGGCGTGTAGGTTGGTGATTGTGACCACACCTCTGTAAGTTTCAAAGTAATGAGAGGAAGTGATAAGGATAGTGTTGACATTAAGTGTCCAAATTGGGGAAAGACTAGTCTCAAATAATTGGATAAATTCTGGCAACATAGTGGGTGCAACCACTTGCAGGAAGTTACCCTTGTAAAATGCGAGTCTTTCAAGAGAAATGCAGTGAAAATGTGAGTCCATGGTTTTCCTTGAAGAGTGAAGGGCAAGGGCAAATTTTGGATGTCACAGTATTATCAATGATAAAGAGGCAAATTTCTGTTTTTTGTCAGGTACGATGAAATGAAAGCAGGAGACAACTTTCAAGTGTATAAATGCATTTGATTGCTGAAAGGAAAAGAAACGTGGAGAGAAAAGAAGGAATCCCAAAGATCTTTGATAGTTAGGGTCAAGGAAAATACCAAGAGCAAGGAAGTAATGGGAGTTTATAGAGACCTTATGGTATTAAATGAATATTTACTTACCATCTGGATTCACAGAAGAAAAAGACATTGTAGCCACAGATTTCAGTTGCGATCATAATGTTTTACAACATGTAAGACTAATGATGAGGAGTTATTAGATGTTTTAGTGGGCATACAAATGTAAAATCCCCTTGCTTCAGGAGATGCATCCCAGACTACTATTGCAGTCAAGGAAAGAGATTTCTGGTGCCCTGGTGAAGATATTTAATTCTGTGCTAGCCACAATGAAATTGCCGATTATTGGAGGATAGCTGATATGGTTACTTTGATCAAGAAAGGCAACCAAGATAGACCAGATTTGGAGATGCTGGTGTTGGACTGGGGTGTACAAAGTTCAAAATCACACAACATCAGATTATAGTCCAACAGGTTTAATTGGAAGCACACTAGCTTTCGGATCATCACTCCTTCATCAGGTGATAGTGGAGGGCTCAATCCTAACACACAGAATTTATAGTAAAAATTTACAGTGTTATGTAACTGAAATTATCCATTGAAATATTGATTGTCTGTTGAGTCTTTCATCTGTTTGAATACCATGATAGTTTCACTTCTTTCATGTGTAAATCACAAAACCCTTTTTTAAAGTTCCATTCTCAGGTAAGCTGTGAGTGTGAGACAGTATATGTGTGTGTGTGTGTGTGTGTAGTGAGTGTGGAGTGTCTAAAGTCTGTGAGGGGGTGCATGTATGAGTGTGGGAGTGTGTGTGTCTATAAGGGTGTGGGTGTGTGTGCCTGTGTGCACGTCTGTGTATATGTGTGTCCATGTGTAAGTGTGTATAGGAGTGCCTGTGTGTGTGTATGTGTGTAGGAGTGTCTGTGTGTGTGAATAGTGCAACGGCGGACACCTGTAATGTGACATGAACCCAAGGTCCCGATTGAGGCCCTCCCTATGTGTACTGAGCTTCGCTATCAGCCTCTGCTCGGCCACTTTTCACTGCTGCCTGTCCCGCTGTCTGCCTTGGAGGATGGTCACCCAAAGATCAGAGGTCGAATGTCCTGGACCACTGAAGTGTCCCCCACTCCTTGGGTTCACTCACAACCCCCAACCCAGACAGACACACACACACACACACAGACAAAGACCCACATGCACACATATATTTTGTGGGTTGAATTTGTACTTGCAGGGTTACATTATATTTTGCTCAAAAACTAAATGAATTCATGTAAAACTCTGTTATCTCACTTTTTGGATTAGAATCAATCTAAACATAATGGCATTGACAGAGAACACAGGGGGCCAACACATTCAACATATTGTCTAGCTATCACCCATATGTTGTTCCGAAATTCTCTCTAACTTATTACATAAATGAGAAGTGCTTCATGTCAAAAAGGGGGGCACTACAAAGTAGCTTTGAGCAGAATTAGGATGAAGTCTAAGATATTTTAAAAATAATTTAAAGGAGAAAAGTGAACCAGGGAAAGAGTAGGACGCATTAGGGACCAGGGGTGCAACCTGTGTGTGAAGACACAGGATATTATAATGGTGGTGAATGAATATTTCTCTTATGTCTGCATTCAGAAATACGCCGTCATTCTGTTTAGTCTTCCAAAGTGCATTATGTTACACTTATCAGGTTTGAATACCATCAGCCATCTGCCCGTCTGATTAGCCCATCTACATCATTGAATGAAACAGACTGCACGTGTTAATTCAATGAGTAGAGCTTATCTCATTCATTCAGTGCCATGAGTTTAACGTTCATTCAATCTTTCAAGCATAACTCATTCATTCAATGAAACAAACTGCACGTGTTCATTCAAAGCGTACACGTTTCTCTCATTTATTCAATATGTCAAGCTTAACTTCTTTGTTCAATGCAACAAACTGAAGTTGTGAATTCAATGAGTATAGCTTCTCTCTTTTATTTAAAATTTCAAGCATATCTCATTTATTCAATGAAACAAACTGCAAGTTCAATGCGTTTAACGTTTGATTCAATGAAACAAACTGCATGCAATCTTTCTATGAATCATAACGCACATTTTAATCCAATGAGTCACGCTTTTCCAGTTCTTTAAATGATTCAATCCTAACGGAATCATTCAAGGAAACAGTCTGCAAGGCCCCGAATTTAATGCATTGATTCAATGAAACTATCTGCACTCATTCAGTCAATGAAACAAACTGCACGCGTTAATTCAATGTGTAAGAGATTCTCTCATTAATTCAATATCTCTAGCGTAACGCTTACATTCAATGAAACAAACAGCAATCATTCATTCATTGTGTCACACTTCAAACATTGATTCAATGAATCAAACGTTATTCATTGATTCAATGACACAAACTTATTTCATTTATTTACTGTTTCCAACTGCATTCATTCATTCAATGCATCAAACAGCACTCATTCATTCCATGAAAAAAAACAGCACATGCTAATCGAATGTGTAAAGCTTTAGCCATTCATTCAGTGAATCAAGTTGCACGCATTCTGTCTAAGAAACCAACTGCGTGCATTCATTTAATCAAACAGACTGCACATGTTAATTCAATGGGTAGAGCTTCTTTCATTCATTCAACGTTTCAAGCTTAACTCATTCATTCAATGCAACAAACTGCACATGTGCATTCAATGAGTAGAGCTTCTCTCGTTAAGGCAATATCACGATTTTAAAGCATCGATTCAGTGAATAAAATGCAACCATTCAATGAATGAAACAGACTGCACGTGGGTACAGCTTCTCTCATTCATGCAATGCCTCGATCTTAACACTTTATTTCAATGCAACAATTTGCTAACATGCAATCAATGAATCATAATTGAATCATTGTTTGAAAGATTCAAACGTATTTCATTGATTCAATCAAACAAGGTGAACTCATTTATTTGGTGTATCAAACTGTACATCCCTTCATGGTAATGCACTGCGTTTGTTAATTCAAAGCATAGAGCTTCTGCCACTCATTCAGTGCCAAGAGCTAAATGTATTCATTCAATGAAACAGACTGCACGTGTTAATTCAAAGAATAGAGCTTATCTCATTCATTCAGTGCCACGAGTTTAACGTTCATTAAACATTTCAAGCTTAACTCATTCATTCAATGAAACAAACTGCACGTGTTCATTCAAAGTGTACACGTTTCTCTCATTTATTCAAGCTTAAATTAGATTAGATTAGATTACTTACAGTGTGGAAACAGGCCCTTTGGCCCAACAAGTCCACACCGACCCACTGAAGCGCAACCCACCCATACCCTTACATTTACCCCTTACCTAACACTACGGGCAATTTAGCATGGCCAATTCACCTGACCCGCACATCTTTGGACTGTGGGAGGAAACCGGAGCACCCGGAGGAAACCCACGCAGACACACGGAGAATGTGCAAACTCCACACAGTCAGTTGCCTGAGTCGGGAATTGAACCCAGGTCTCAGGCGCTGTGAGGCAGCAGTGTTAACCACTGTGCCACCGTGCCGCCCCAAATTCTTCATTCAATGAAACAAACTGAACTTGTGAATTCAATGAGTATAGCTTCTCTCCTTTATTTAAAATTTCAAGCTTAACTCATTAATTCAATGAAACAAACTGCAGGAATTAATTCATTGAGTAGAGGTTCTCTCATTAGTTCAATGTGTTTAACGCATTGATTCAATGAAACAAGTTCCATTTTACATAACGCACATTTAAATACAATGAGTAGAGTTTTTCTCATTCATTCCTAACTTCATTCATTCCTTGAATGTGTCATTCAAGGACACATTCTGCAAGGCCCCGAGTTTAACACATTGACTCAATGAAACTAACTACACTCATTCGTTCCATGAAACAAACTGCACACTTCAATTCAATGTGTAGAGCTTTTCTCATTTATTCAATGTCTCGAGCTTAACGCTTTCATTCAATGAATCAAACTGCAATCATTCATTCAGTGCGTCAAGCCTCAATCATTCATTCAATGAATCAAATGTTATTCATTGATTTAATGTAACAAACTTATTTCATTTATTTAGTGATTCCAACTGCATTCATCCATTCAATGAATCAAAATGGACTTCTTCTTTCCATGAAAAATCTGCACATGTTAATCGAATGAGTAAAGCTTTTGCCATTCATTCAATGAAACAAGTTGCACGTTTTTATTAAAATAACCAACTAATGCATTCATTTAATCAAACAAACTGCAGTGTTAATTCAATGGGTAGATCTTCTTTCATTCATTCAACGTTTCAAGCTTAACTCATTCATTCAATGCAACAAACTGCACGCGTGCATTCAATAAGTAGGGCTTCTCTCATTGATGCAATATCATGATTTTAAAGCATCGATTCAGTGAAAAAATGCACCCATTCAATGAATGAAACAGACTGCACGTGCTAATTCAATGGTTACAGCTTCTCTCATAAAGCACTTTAAATACAATGAGTAGAGCTTTTCTCATTCATTCCTAACTGAATCATTCAAGGAAACATTCTTCAAGGCCTCGAGTTTAACACATTGATTCAATGAAATTAACTACACTCATTCATTCCATGAAACAAACTGCAAACTTCAATTCAATGAGTAGAGCTTTTCTCATTGATTCAATACTTCATTTTAAAGCAACGATTCAATGAAACACACAGCACCTATTCACTGAATGAAACAGACTGCACGTGTTAATTCAAAGAGTACAGTTGCTCTCATGTATTCAATGATTGAGGTTTGACACACTGAATGAATGTGTCAATGAATGAATGAACCTTAGGGTTTACCCCGATCCTATCTGCTAACAACTTCTCATGTTTCCTACTGGCTCTTCTGATCTCTCTCTTTAGGTCTTTCCTGGCTATCTTGTAACCCTCAAGTGCCCTAACTGAGCCTTCACATCTCATCCTAACATAGTTAAAATCACACAACACCAGGTTATAGTCCAACAGGTTTAATTGGAAGCACACTAGCTTTCAGAGATCCGAAGTTCATCCAGCTTGAGTTCCCTAATGCGGTTTTCGAGAAGCTGGAGTTGAGTACACTTCCCGCAGATGTAGTCAGCAGGGACGCTTGTAGTGACCCTTATCTCCCACATTCTGCAGGAGGAACATTCAACTACCCTAACCTCCATTCCCACTATTCTAAATTCCCAAAGGGACTGTTGAAAAAAATAAGGAATAAAAAATGCGTTGCCTTACCAATCTGGCGCACAGGTCCTTTTTTGTTTAGAGGATGAGGATGGGTGGGAGATACTACCCGAGTAGAAGTTCGGGTAACACAACCACACAGATATATGACTTCCCAGAAGTCCTTCACTCCTCCCTCGCAGCTCTCGGCGAATAGAGGCCCAACACCCAAGGTAAGTCCCTTTTAATTTCAGAAAGCCTGCAAGGGAGATACCCGATGATTGTTTTACAGACTGAAGGCCTTTTACCAATGGCTTGCCATGGGATTGGTGCTTGTTCCACTGTTACTGCACCAGCGGACAAGGGCAGAATGCTGCTTATCATGTGGACAACTCCGAATACAGCCAAAAAGCAGAGAAACTACTTGCAGATACCAACACCTATGTACAGAGGGAGTGTAGCCACACGCCACCACAGAACCTTCAAAAAAACAAATTAATAACCAGGATTGGCCTTCAGAGAATGAAACCAGAAAGGAACAACACCCCGAGATTTTACGGATTACCCAAATTACACAAAAAAGATACACTAGTTAGATGCATTGCAGCACTCCCAAGCCAACCATCACATAAAGAACAAAGAAATGAAAACTGGCAAAAGAACTCCAACAAAAACTAAAACATCTTATTAGCGGATCCAAATACTCCATACAATCATCACATGACTTCCTAGCCAACATCAAGAACACAAACTTAAAAAAGGATGACATAATTTAATATAACTGCAACGTTCACGCCAAAGGACAGAACTCTAGCCAGACCGACAATTGTCAACTTTCTGGACAAACAGAACAGATAACATGACGGGGAACCAATCAAAACGGACTGCATGCTCAAACTATTGGACCTGTGCTTGATGACACATGGCAAGCTGTCCCTAGTAGCCATACACATGGATGACAGGGACCACAAATTGGACTGGGACAGCACAATTCTCATAGGACAATCTCAACATTAGACAACCAGTGAATTTCTAGAAGCTTGGCACTCAGCCACAGACTTCATCATCAAGCACATTGACCTGGACCCAATACAACAGTCACTGCAATAAACAGCCACAACTGGCAACCGGAAGCAGCAGGAAGACACAGTAAAGTAGCACTTCACCGGAAACTCCAAGGCACTGAGGATGTAACGAATACAGGGGGCTAGGCATCTGCAAATTAACTTTGCAGCTCGGCAAATATACCCACAACCACAACAACCAGCACCCAAGCTACAAAGCTTTACACAAACCTTGACCACTGTGACTTTTCATCCATAGAAATGATTGGATGAGAATTTAGAAAGAATGATTTGTAAGTTTGCAGATCTTGATCAACTGGGCAAGTTGGCTGAGGAATGGCAGATGGAGTTTAATTTAGATAAACGCATGAAGTTGCATTTGGTGATGTCAATGAGGCAGGACTTGGACAGTCAATGGTAGATGCTGGAAACCAGAGTCTGGATTAGAGTGGTGCAGTAAAGGCACAGCAGATTAGGCAGTATCTGAGGAGCAGGAAAATCAACGTTTTGGGCAAAAGCCCTTCATCAGGAATAGAGTCAATGGTAGGCCTCTGTGATGTGCTATCGACAAAGAGATCAAGGGATAGAGGGCAGATCTCATTGAAACTTATAGATTACTGAATGGCCTGGGCAGAGTAGATGTTGAGAATATGTCTCCATTTGTACAAGAGACTAGGACCAGATGGCACAGCTTCAGAGTAAAGGGAAGACCTTTTAAAATACAGATAAGAAGAAACTTCTTCAGCCAAGAGTGATGAACCGATGGAATTCAATGCCACAGAAAACTGTGGAGGGAAGGTCACAGAGAATATTTAAAATGGAAATAGATAGGTTCTTGATTGGCAAGGTATCAATGGTTATGGGGAGAAAGCGGAGAATGGGATTGAGAAACATTTAGCCATGATTGAATGGCAGAGCAGACTCGATGGGCTGAATGGCCTAATTTCTGTTACTATGTCTAATGCTCTTATGATTCTTGGCTTCTTGAAAATGGAGTCACACGTGGACAGGGCAATGAAGGAAGCTTTCAGAATGCTCACGTTCATTGGTTAGTGCATTAAGCAAAGGAAACAGGACGTCTTGTTACAGCTGGACAGGACATTGGTGAGGCCATGTTCGGATTGTTGCGTGCAATGTGACCACACTTCTATAGAAACAATATCATTAAACAAGGAGGAGTGCATAAAGGATTTACTAGAACGCTAATTGGACTGGAACGTCTGTGTTATAAGCTGAGATTGGATAGGCTGGGCTATTTTTCCCTGGACTAAAGGAGACTGAGAGGTGACTTTTTAGAGAATTGTAAAATCGTGAGATACATAAATAAGGTAGATAGCCAACAGATTTTCCCCATGGTGGGGGAGTGTAAAAATAGTGAGCGTTGGTTTAGATGTGAGGGGAAAAATACAAACGGATCCAGAGGTATATTTTGTTTTCTCGCAGACGGTTCTGAGTATCTGGAACAGGCTGCCAAAGTTAGTGGTGCAAGCAAGTACAACTTCACCATTTAAGAAACACTTAGACAAATACGTGGATGAGATAGGTTTGGAATGCTATGCTATAGACAATGTTTGACTGTTTCTTAATTAATCTGTGAGACATATATCACAGGTCACATTATATATTTTCTGCAATAAAGAATTAACTTTTCTTTAATTATTCAATACTTTAATTCAATTAAATAGTTCAATTTAGTGACAAAGCAAATAGCTGATTCATTATCAGGTCAGTGAACACACAACATTGCAGTCAACAAATCTGTTGAACATCAGTTTACAAACCTGGAATCAGAGACAGTGCAACAAGGCCTCATCACAACCACCAAAACTATGGCCATCTCCTACATCTGAGAACTTGCAAACTGGGTGTGCACAGTGATTTACACAATCCCTAGTGATGCACCAGTTGAATACATCCATGAACGACAAGGAAATGCATGAATCAGACTGGCCAGTGGACTGACACAGGGCTCAGTGCTGTTCCAAATGTAATTCAACAGTTGTATAAATGACCCGTCACAACCATGTCTTGCAAATTTATCTCTGCTGATGACTTTTGCTGTACCACTTATACTGTGTAACCTTGGATGTAACCTTCAAGGATGGTGGATGGTTTGGAATAGGACTGAACCTGTTGGTTTTCCTATGAATCTGTTCTCCTTGCCCTTCTTGATGGCCATGAGTTTGAAAGGTGTTGTATAAGGAGCCTTGGTAAATTTCTGCAGTGCACCTTGTAGACAGTACACATTGCTACTAATGAGCGTCAGTGAAGCCAGATAAATGTGACAGGGGTGGGTTAGTCTTCAGAGGGTCAGTGTGAACTTGTGGGCCAAAGGGTCTGTTTCCACACTGTATGGATTCTATGATTCAACTGAACTCACCACATAAACACAGTGGCTACAAGAGCAGGTCAGAGACTTTGGTTAGTATAGCGATAACTCACCTCCTGCCACCCCAATATCTATCCACCACCTACAAGGCTCAAGTCAGGAGTGTGATGGAATACTCCCCACTTGCCTGGATGGGTGCAGTTCCAACAACAGTCAAGAAGCTTGACGCCATCCATGACAAAGCATCCTGCTTGATTGGCACCACATCTACAAATATGCAATCCCTCTATCACTGGCACTCAAAAAGCAGCAATGTGTACTAGATACACTGCAGAATTCACCAAAGATCCTAAGTCAGTACCTTCCAAACCCATGACCACTTTCATCTCGACAAGGGCAGCAGGTATTTGGGAACACCACGACCTGCAAGTTCCCCACCAAGCCACTTACCACACTGACTTGGAAATGTACAGCTGTTCCTTCACAGCCATCGGGTCAAAATCCTTGAATTCCCTCCCTACCAGCATTGTGGGTCAACTAACAGCAAGTGGACTTTAGTGATTCAAGAAGACAGCTCAGCACCACCTCTGAAGGGAAAAGAGGGATGGGCTATCAATGCTGGCCAGCCAGTGACGCCCAAGTCCCACATCTAAATAATATAAAGATATCCCTTCCATTCTTCACAACAAACAATGTACTGATTGGACTAAATTAATCTGTGCTTATGAAACTGAAACCTTCGTGTCCAACATTGGTTATGTTTAGACAATGTTTAAACTTTAATTCATTCATAAGATATGGGCATTGCTGGTTAGCCAGTAATCATTTCCCATTCCCTTGTTTCCCTTGTGAAGGTGTTGATAAGTTTTCTTCTTGAACTCTTGTCATCCATATGCAATCGGAAGAGTTACAACGTGATGATGGAGAGTCTTGAAATTAATGGCGGCGTATTTCCAAATCAGGATGGTGGATGGTTTGGAATAGGACTGAACCTGTTGGTTTTCCTATGAATCTGTTCTCCTTGCCCTTCTTGATGGCCATGAGTTTGAAAGGTGTTGTATAAGGAGCCTTGGTAAATTTCTGCAGTGCACCTTGTAGACAGTACACATTGCTACTAATGAGCGCCAGTGAAGCCAGACAAATGTGACAGGTGTAGCAAAAGATTAGATGCAGAATAACTTTGCACTGTCCTCACCAACACTTCAGGAAAGCAACTGTACAGCTTTCCATATAAAACAAATCTACGTCTACATTAACCCTTTTAAAATTTCCAGGTTATGTTTAGCATTGTGCTTGATAGTCATTAAATCAGATACAACATTGTTCCCATCAACCAATGAAGGACAGCTATAGCGTGGGAGAAAGTAAAAACATGATCCCTTACTCCCAATTCCTCTGCCTCCTCTGTTTCTGCTCCCAGGGGGACTAATTCAACTCCAGAGTCGAGAGTGTGGTGCTGGAAACGCACATCAGTTCAGGCAGCATCCGAGGCCCAGGAGAATAGACATTGACGAGGGCCATGATGAAGGGCTTTTGCTGAAATGTCAATTCTCCTCGTCCTCGGATGCTGCCTGACCTGATGTGCTTTTCCAGCATCACATTCTCAACTCTGATCTCCAGCATCTGCAGTCCTCACTTTCTCTAAATTCAATTCCAGGATGTCCCAGATGGTGTCCTATTTCAAGGACTGCAATTTCCCCTCCCATGTGATCAAAAATGCCCTGCAGTGAATCTCCTCCACTTCCCATACCCTCACCCTCGAAACCCAACCTCTCCCATCTGCAACAAGGATAGAAACCCCCTCAAATTCCACCCCACAAGTCTTCAGACACAGCAAATTATCCTCTGCCATTTCCACCACTACATTCAGGCTCCACCATCAAAGATATGCTTCCATCCTCAACCCTATCAGAGCTCCGCAGAGTCCATTCCCTCTGCAACTCCCTCATTAGATCCATGACCCCCACCAACTCACCCATCACTTCTGGTACCTTCCCTTGCCACCCCAAAAGGTGTAAAACCTCCACCCACATCTCTCCCCTCACTTCTATCCAAAGCTCCAAAGATTCATTTCACATCCAGCAGAGATTTACCTGCACATCTATCCACATCATCTACTGTGTCCATTACTCTCAGGGTGACAAAATGTCAATTCGTTCAGCATTTCAGGGAACATCTTTGGGATACAAGCATCAAACAACCCCACTGCCCTGTGGCTGAGCACCTCCTCCCACTCCCAGGACATGCAAATCTCGGGCCTCCTCCACAGCCAACTAAAGCCACCCGCCAACTGGAGGAAGAATACCCTATTGGGACACTTCAACCACACAGCATCAACTTCACAAGCTTCCAAATCTCCCCTCCACCCACTTCATCCCTGTCCATCTTCCTCCCCACTGATCCGCCTCACCCTCCTCACTAAACTCATCACAGTCATCCCCCAACCTACATCCACCTATCGCCTTCCCACCTATATTCCCTCCAGTCAAACCTCATGACATTATTTATCTCTCAGCTCCTTTCCCCATCCACATTCCTGTTGAAAGGTCAATGACCGAAATATCAACTCGTCTGCTCCTCAGATACTGCCTGATCTGCTGTGCTTTTCCAGCAACACACTTTTCAACCACGGCATGAGGTCAGCTACAAAGTAAATGGCCCACTGCACCAACATTTTTCTAATTTCCAGGCCACGTCAATCATGGAGTTGGATATGGATGAAATCGATCCCCATTAAACTCTCCCAGGACATAGAACACCTAAACTGTCCTACAGTACTAAATTAATCATAGCATTAGATACAGGTTAAAACTCATTCTGCACAGTCCTCATCAAACGCTAAAAGACAGTTTCAGCATGACGTTAGATATACAATAAATCCCACTCCAAAGTGTCCCCATCAAACAGTTTCAGGACAGGTACAACATGAGATTAAGCACAGAGTAAACCTCCCTCTTTACTGGCACTATTAAGCAGTCTCTGGATCGGTGCAGAATGGGGTTAGGTGCAAATTAAATGTCCATCTACACTGTTCTCTATCAAATACTCCCAGACCATGGACAGCAAATGGTGAGATACTGAGTAAGTCTCCTCCTCTTTTCAAGTAAAATCAGGCGGTAAATAAATCTCCCTCATCACTGTGCCCATCAAACAGTCAACAACAAGTACAGCACATGTTTTGATACAGGGTAAAATTATTTCTAATCTTTCCCATTTCAAATTCCCAGACCATTTTCAACATGGAGTTAGGTATTCATTAAATTACACCACACACTGTCTCCATCAAAAATTCACATTACAAGGATTGCACAGTGTATATTGAGAGTAAATCTTGCGCTACTCTTTTAAAATGAAAGTGAAGCTCCTTCAACATTGGCTCCAATACACGCTCCCACAACAGAGGAGCAAGGGGTTAGATACAGTATTGTGTTCCTACTATTGTTTTAAACAGAAAGTGAAATGAAAATAAAGCAACCTCCATATTGGCTCCATCAAAAAAAAATCCTCCACAGGATGTGACAGGGTTAGAGACAGAGTAGAGCTGCTACTATTTTAAACAAAAAAAATCTTTCCCTACAATGTCTTCATCAAACATTCCCATGATTGGTGCACCACTGTGAGAGTCTTCGAGGAGAAAGTGACGACTACAGATGCTGGAGATCAGAGCTGAAAATATGTTGCTGGAAAAGCGCAGCAGGTCAGGCAGCATCCAAGGAGCAGGAGAATCGACGTTTTGGGCATGAGCCCTTCTTCAGGAATGAAGAAAGTGTGCCAAGCAGGCTAAGATAAATGGTAGGGAGGAGGGACTTGGGGGAGGGGCATTGGAAATGCGATAGGTTGAAGGAGGTTAAGGTGAGGGTGATAAGGTGAGGGTGATAGGCCGGAGTGAGGGTGGGGGCAGAGAGATCAGGAAGAAGATTGCAGGTTAGGAAGGTGGTACTGAGTTCGAGGGTTGGGACTGAGACAAAGTGGGGAGAGGGGAAATGAGGAAATTGGAGAAATCTGAGTTCATCCCTTGTGGTTGGTATATTACTAGGTGGAAGATGAGGCGATCTTCCTCCAGCCGTCATGTTGCTATGGTCTGGCAATGGAGGAGTCCAAGGACCTGCATGTCTTTGGTGGAGTGGGAGGGGGAATTGAAGTGTTGAGCCACGGGGTGGTTGGGTTGGTTGGTCCGGTTGTCCCAGAGGTGTTCTCTGAAATGTTCCGCAAGTAGGCAGCCTGTCTTCTCAATATAGAGGAGGCCACATCGTGTTCAGCGGATGCAGTAAATGATGTGTGTGGAGGTGCAGGTGAATTTGTGGCGGATATAGAAGGATCCCTTGGTGCCTTGGAGGGAAGTAAGAGGGAGGTGTGGGTGCAAGGTTTGCATTTCTTGCGGTTACAGGGGAAGGTGTCAGGAGTGGAGGTTGGGTTGGTGGGGGTTGTGGACCTGACGAGGGAGTCACAGAGGGAGTGGTCTTTTCGGAATGCTGATAGGGGAGGGGAGGGAAATATATCCCTGGTGATGGGGTCTGTTTGGAGCAGGCGGAAATGATAACGGATGATACGATGTATATGGAGGTTGGTGGGGTGGTAGGTGAGGACCAGTGGGGTTCTGTCCTGGTGGCGATTGAAGGGGTGGAGCTCAAGGCCAAAGGAGCAGGAAGTGGAGGAGATGTGGCGGAGAGCATCGTCAACCACGTCTGGGGAGAAATTGCAGTCTTTGAAGAAAGAGGCCATCTGGGTCGTTCGGTACCTCCCACTTCCTCCAAACCCCAAGAACTCCCCACCTACGTTTGGGACACCACACACGCCCTCCATCTCCTCCATGATTTTCGCTTCCCTGGTTCCCAACACCTTATCTTCACCATGGACGTCCAGTCCCTGTACACTTCCATCCCCGATCACGAAGGACTCAAAGCCCTCTGCTTCTTCCTTTCCCTCCGTACCAACCAGCACCCTTCCACTGACACCCTCCTTCGACTGACTGAACTGGTCCTCACTCTGAACAACTGCTCTTTCCAATCCTCCCACTTCCTCCAAACCACAGTCCATCTTCCACACCTACACTGGCACCACACCCCACCTTTTCCTCCGCTACATTGATGACTGTCTTGGCGCTGCCTCATGCTCCCAGGATGAGGTTGAACAGTTCGTCCACTTTACTAACACCTTCCACCCCAACCTCAAATTTACCTAGACCGCCTCAGACTCCTCCCTCCCCTTCCTAGACCTCTATCTCGGGCGACCGAATCAACATGAACATTTACTATAAACCGACCGACTCCCACAGCTACCTAGACTGCACCTCCTCCCACTCTGCCTCCTGTAAAAACGCCATCCCATATTCCCAATTCCTTTGTCTCCACCGCATCTGCTCCCAGGAGGACCAGTTCCAATACCGAACAACCCAGATGGCCTCTTTCTTCAAAGACCACAATTTGCCCCTACCCGTGGTCGATGATGCTGTCCACCACATCTCCTCCACTTCCCGCTTCTCCGCCCTTGAGCCCCGCCCCTCCAATCACCATTAGGACAGAACCCCACTTGACCTCACCTACCACCCCACCAACTCCATATACATCGCATCATCCGTCGACATTTCCGCCACCTCAAAACGAACCCCATCACCAGGGATATATTTTCCACTCTTCCCCTATCAGCATTCCAAAAAGACCATTCCCTCCATGACTCCCTCGTCAGGTCCACACCCCCCCCCCCCCACCATCCCAACATCCACTCCCGGCATCTTCCCCTACAACCGCAAGAAATGCAAAACTTGCGCCCACACCTCTCACCTTACTTTCCTACAAGGCCCCAAGAGATCCTTCCTTATCTGCCACAAATTCACCTGCACCTCCACACACATCATTTACTGCATCCGCTGCACACAATGTGGCCTCCTCTATATTGGGGAGACAGGCCGCCTACTTGTGGAACGTCTAAGAGAACACCTCTGGGACACCCGCACCAAACAACCCAACCATCCCATGGCTCAACACTTCAATTCCCCCTTCCACTCCACCAAGGACATGCAGGTCCTTGGACTGCTCCATTGCCAGACCATAACAACACGATGGCTGGACGAAGAGCGCCTCATTCTCTGCCTTGGAACCCTCCAACCACAAGGGATGAACTCAGTTTTCTCAAGTTTTCTCATTTCCCCTCCCCCCACCTTGTCTCAGTCCCAACCCTCGAACTCAGCACCGCCCTCCTAACCTGCAATCCTCTTCCTGACCTCTCTGCCCCCACCCCCACTCCGGCCTATCACCCTCACCTTAACCTCCTTCCACCTATTGCATTTCTAACGCTGCTCCCCCAAGCCCGTCCTCCCTACCTTTTATCTTAGCCTGCTTGGCACATTTCCTCATTCCTGAAGAAGGGCTCATGTCTGAAACGTCAATTCTCCTGCTCACTGGATGCTGCCTGACCTGCTGCGCTTTTCCAGCAACACATTTTCAGCATCAATGTTAGATACAGAGTAAAGCTTATTCTGCACTGTCCCTGGACTCCCTGGAGAGGTACACTACATGTTAGATATGGAATAAAGTTCACTCTGTTTAAAACGAGTTTTGAAAATTGGAAGCAAAAATAGAAATCGCTATAAAATTTCAGTTGGTCTTGCAGAATCTTTGGATAATATCTGAGGTCCGGTGACCCTTCTACAGAATCTTTCATTGACTCTGCTTTCTCTCCACAAATGCTGAGACTGTTCCCATCAGACATAGAACATCGAACAGAGAATATTACAGCGCAGTACGGGATCTTCAGCCCTCGATGTTGCGCTGACCTGTGGAACCAATCAGAAGCCCGAATAACCTACACTTGTCCATTCTTGTCCATATGCCTACTCACAATCACAATCTAAATGTCCTTAAAGTTGGCAAGTTAACTACTATGGCAGGTAGTGTGTTCCATAACTGAACTACTCTCTGAGTAAAGAAACTACCTCTGATACCTGTCCTATATCTACCACCCCTCAATTTAAAGCTTATGTCCCCTTGTGCTTTCCCTTCCCAGACAATTATCACACAAGGTTGCATACAGAGTAAAAACTATACTACACAAGCCATTGTCAAACACACAAGCCTTGCTGACCATTGGGTTTGATATTGATTAAATCACTGTGACATTGTCCCTATCAAAGCACAGTACTGTTTGATGAGTGAAACCCTGTTCAAATTTCCATCCCGTGTTCAATATGGGGTATATGTGATTCATTAAATCACACACCACCCTGTCCACATCAACTGAAGGACAGGTAGAGCACAGTTTTAGATTCAGATTAATGTCTCCCTCAACACTATCCCCATCAATCTCAGGACAGGTTTAGCATGAGGTTAAGTATAAATTGAAGTTCCATCTCTCCTATTCCCATCAAATATTACCAGAACAGGGACAGCATGACGTCAGATAGACACCACTTCAAAAAAAGACTGAAGGACAGCTAGAGAATGGTGTTAGATACAGAATAAAGCTCCCCCTAACCTAGGCTTTTCGAAATTCCCAGACCTTGACGAGTGTGGTGCAGGAAAAGCATAGCAGGTCAGGCAACATCCGAAGAGCAAGGGAATTGACGTTTTGGGCATAAGCCTTCATCAGGAGTGAGGCTTGTGGGCCGGGCAGCTGAAAGATAAATGGGAGGGATAGGTGGGGAAGTGGGGGATGTGAAGGTAGCTGAAAATGCGATGGGCAGATGAAGATGAGGGAGAAGGTGATAGGTCGGAGAGGAAGGTGGAGCGGATACATGGGAAAGGTGATGGACAGGTCGCGAAGGCGGTGCCAAATTGGAGGCTTGGGACTGGGATAATGGGGAGGGGAAATAAGGAAACTGTTGAAATCCACAAGTTGCCAAAAGCAAAGGCCAGATACCGTCATTTTCAAAGGCAGCAGCGTTAATCTAACAACAGAGAAAGTTGAATAATAAAAGACAGAGCAAGGGATTTTCCTTGACATATTGATGTGTGTTAAAACATTCTGCTTCCCGCTGCAGCAGTCCCTAAAGGTTCACTGCTCTGTCAAGTTCAGAAACTGAGATTTTTTCACCAATACGAACATCGAAACCCGCCGGCTCAGTGATAGTAGACAGGCAAGAGGCTGGAAAAACACAGCAAGCCAGAGAGCATCAAGAGGTGCAGAAGTCCATGTTAATTGGTGTAACCCTTCTTCAGGACAAAGAGGAGAAACTGTGTTAGATTTTCACATGTGTAAATGGCTGGAGAATTTAAAAAGCGATCCGTTCAGTGAATGCGCAATTTTAAAATTGCAGTCTTTAATTTGATGAAAGGAGTGACCTGATCGGCAGGGATTGGCCCAGATGATATAAGCATTGTTTGTCAGAGCAGTGTGAGATGCACTTTTCAAGACAGTGTGGAGTTATCAGTGATTTATGCGCTGTCAGTACCGGGAGGATGTGCAAGAGGCTTGGCCCTTTGCACAATGATGTATCACTTCATGAACGTGTGGGTGTTTGTGTGTGCATGTGTGTGAGTATGTGTGTATGTGTACGTGTGTGTGTATCTGTGTGTATGAATGTGCATGCGCTTGTGTTTGGTATGTAGGTGTGTATGTGTGTGGATGTGTGTGTGCTGGTGGGTGTGTGTGTCTGTGTATGTGTGTATGCATGTGGGTGTGTGTGGGTAGGTGTGTGTGGATGGGCTGGTGTGTGTGTCTGTGTGTCTATGTATGTGGGTGGGTGTGTGCATATGTTGTGTGTGTCTGTTTTCAAGCGTCTGTGTGTGTATGGGTGCCTGTGTGTGGGAGGGTAGGTGCATGTATGTGCCTATGTGTGTGTGCACATATATGTGTGCGTGTGTGAGTGCATGTGTGAGTGTGTATGAAAGAGTGTGTGTTTCTGTCTGCGCGCTTGTATTCTTATGTGTTTAACAGGTGTGCTAACTCGAAAAGGGAGTTAAAACACAGTAGAAAGCCTAGAATTGGAGGAATCGTGTAATTTATGGTCATCCTCACATTTGTGAAGGAATGGCACTGTGGCTGAAAAGAAAGGAAATATGGCAGGATCATTTACTAACGATATGCATGTGAAGTCCCAAGAGAATGCATTACCTAATGGATAAGCTGGAGAGATACATTGTGAGTTAAAAGTGAAAGTGCTCACATGTGTGTCACTGCAGCTTAAATTGATTCTCTGGAACACTCACTTGCTTCTTTACAGTAAGACCTCTTAAACTGCATATTGCATAGTTCCCATGATTTTTCAAGCTCATCCGTCCCTTCAAGACAAGAGTGTTATCAAAATAATAATAGATCTACAATCAGGTGAGTGCAACACAGATAAAATACAGGAGCAGAAACAGGCAGAGGCAGTTCTTCATGAAGTTATCATGAAGGTCACAGAGGATTTTAATGGAAAGAAGAGCTTAGAGTTCTTACATATATTCAAAAGGCAGGTGAAGATGAGACAGGACATTGCTCAGGTCGAACGAATTCTAACTCAAAAAGTAGTGTGGTCTTTTTCATTAAATCCCACAACCTATGAATGAATAAATACTTATGTGGACAAAACAATAAATAATCATAAATATCAATAATTCAATCTATCAATTAGTCCATTATTTGATTCAGTAATCATTCCTTCCTTCAATCAATCAATCAATCAAGTCTTGTCTGCCCTACTCAACAAAATCCAATTGTGGCCTGTCCTTCCACTTTGCTAAAAGGAAAGGATCAGGTCTGAACAATCATGAATTACAGATTTGAAAATTAACTGAGAATAATAAATTTCCTGAAATGTGGGAGGGTGCAGCATTCCCTATTCATTCTTAATCTTTATCCAAAGTGTGAGTTTAAAAGTCAAAGAGTGTGGTGCCAGAAATGCATAGTTGGTCAGGTAGCATCCAAGGAGCAGGATAAGCTCTTCATCAGGTATGAAGATTGAAAGCCAACTACCTGGTAACATGGTCAGTTGATGTATATGTTGAACAATAATCTACAAATAATAACGACTTGCTTATCTTCAACTTTGGAATATTTGAATGAATACTCTCAGAGGATATTTCAGTCCATTCTTTAATTCATCTCTGATTTTACTTTGGGTCCCAGCATAAATGAATGGATTGACACACGAAGTCAAGAAGAGAAGCATAAATCCAATTTCTTCAAGAAGAAATTTTGCTTTGTTGTCATCAGAACCTGAAAAGTAAGCAAGTTTCGCAACTCGGACGTAGATGATCGTTATTATGAATAGCAAATACAACAGGATAAAAGTGCCCGAGATGGTAAAAAGTAAAACAATTGATTTTTTCCGTTTTTCCATTTCTGAGTCATGCTGTGTTTCTCCATTGTTCTGGACACGAAGTCGCCTGCGGGCTCTATTGGCCACTAGGATGTGTCTGACAGTCAGAATATTCAGCAGTAAAATCAGAATAAAAGGGAGACAAGGAGTTACAATAGGCCGCATCCAGTCATATGCAGCCCAAGCTGGTGAAGTGTAAAATGCTAATTTTGCACTACAAAACCAAGGTATATTGTTAATTATGTACAGCGGTTCATATATAAAATACACAAAGGCATTTTTTAAACATGTCAGTGCGGTCACGATTCCGATCACACGCACTGCCACTTTCTCAGCACAATATTTCATTTTCAGCTTCTGGCAACAAATAGCCACAAATCTATCAAAGGTGAAAGCAACTGTAAACCAGGCAGAGCTATCAATAGCTGCAAAATTAAAGGCCAAGCGGAGGCTGCATACTGGGGTGATAAACAGGAAGCTGGATGGGAAATAAATCCCAGTGATCCGATTTAGTATTACAGCTGTGACTATGAGCATGAGATCCGTTACTGCCATGGACACCAGGTAATAGATAATGCATCCAGAAAGGCCGCATCGTCTTCGAGAAAGGATGACAATCACTGCCAGATTAGCTGTAATTGAAAAAGCAAGACTTCAGACATAATGTACAGAACATATATGTGATGCACAGTGAAAATGAAATCATGAAATGTAATTATATCTTTGTGATGGAATCTCGAATTTTATACCAGTGAAATAAATGTGAGTCAATGACAAAGGAATGTTGAATATTCTAATGATTTATATTCAAAGACTGAGAAATGATTCAAAAATGCATTGAAAGCAACACAGAAATTCATACACAGAAGAAATTAAAAAATCATCAAAAAAATGAATGAAAATAATAAAATGTTTTTACACCATGTCTGTTTGGGTTTCCTTTGGATGCTTTGGTTTCCTCTAATACTCCAGAGATGTGCTGATTATTTGAATTGAATATGTTAAATTGTCGATAGTGTCCAGGGATGTGGACTAGTCATGCTTGGTAAATGCGGAGTAATGGGGATACTCCATGGGGGTGGATTTTGATGGGATGCTCTTCAGACAGTTGGTATGGATGCAATGGGTTGAATGGCTTCTTTCATAAAGAACAGAAGAACTAGAAGAACTAGTAACTGGCAGTTACTAGTGGTGTTCCACAAGGATCTGTTTTGGGACCATTGCTGTTTGTCATTTTTATAAATGATCTAGAGGAGGGGCTTGAAGGCTGGGTGAGCAAGTTTGCGGATGACACGAAAGTCGGTGGAGTTGTGGACAGCGAAGAAGGATGTGGCAGGTTACAGTGGGGTATAAATAAGTTGCAGAGCTGGGCAGAAAGGTGGCAAATGGAGTTCAATGTAGCTAAGTGTGAAGTCATTCACTTTGGTAGTAGGAACAAGAAGATGGATTACTGGGCTAATGGTAGGCTACTTGGTAGTGTGGATGAGCAGAGGGATCTTGGTGTCCATGTACACAGATCTCTGAAAGTTGCCACCCAGGTAAATAGTGCTGTGAAGAAGGCATATGGTGTACTGGGCTTTATTGGTAGTGGACAGCTGAAAATGTGTTGCTGGTCAAAGCACAGCAGGCCAGGCAGCATCTCAGGAATAGGGAATTCGACGTTTCGAGCATAAGCCCTTCATCAGGAATGGTAGGAAGAGAGCTTCTTCAAGGAAGGCATCCTTGCAAGAGGATTTGCAGTAGGATAAAATCTTCGAGTAAAAAATGAGGTCTGCGGATGCTGGAGATCACAGCTGAAAATGTGTTGCTGGTCAAAGCACAGCAGGCCAGGCAGCATCTCAGGAATAGGGAATTCGACGTTTCGAGCATAAGCCCTTCATCAGGAATGCCTATTGGTAGAGGAATTGAGTTCCGGAGTCCTGAGGTCATGTTGCAGTTGTATAAGACTCTGGTGAGGCCTCATCTGGAGTATTGTGTGCAGTTTTGGTCGCCATACTATAGGAAGGATGTGGAGGCATTGGAACAAGTGCAGAGGAGGTTTACCAGGATGTTGCCTGGCATGGTAGGAAGATCATATGAGGAAAGGCTGAGGCACTTGGGGCTGTTCTCATTGGAGAAAAGAAGGTTTAGGGGAGATTTGATAGAGGTGTACAAGATGATTAGGGGTTTAGATAGGGTTGACAGTGAGAACCTTTTTCCGCTAATGGAGTCAGCTGTTACTAGGGGACACAGCTTTAAATTAAGGGGTGGTAGGTATAGGACAGATGTTAGGGGTAGATTCTTTACTCAGCGGGTTATGAGTTCATGGAATGCCCTGCCAGTAGCAGTGGTGGACTCTCCCTCTTTATGGTCATTTAAGCGGGCATTGGATAAGCATATGGAGGTTATCGGGCTAGTGTAGGTTAGGTAGGCTTCTAGAGCGTGTACTGTGCTGTATTTTTCTATGTTCTAGAAGCAGGAGTCCAATGAGCCTGCTCCGCCATTGAATAAGATTGTGGGTGATCTTTTCATGGACTCAACTCCACTTACCTGTCCTCTCATGTATGACTTAATTCCTTTATTGTTAAAAAAAATTCAATCTTAACTTTAGAATAAAGAACAAAGAAAATTTACAGCCCAAGAACAGACCATTTGGCCCTCTAAGCCTGAGCCGATCCAAATCTACTGTCTAAACTTATCGCCCAATTCCTAAGCATCTGTATCCCTCTGCTTCCCACCTACTCATGCATCTGTCCAGATGCACCTTAAATGCACCTGCCTCTACTACCTCTGCTTGCAATGTTTTCTAGGCACCTACCACCTCTATGTAAAGTACTTTCTGCATATATGCTCCATAAACTTATCTCCTCTAACCTTGGACGTGTGACCTCTTGTTATTGAATCCCTCACCTTGAGAAAAAGCTTATCTCTATCCACCTTCATGATTTTGTAAACCTCAATCATGAAACCCCCCATCTCCTTTTTTCTAATGAAAACAATCCAAACCTACTCAATCTCTCTTCAGAGCCTGTACCTTCCATAACAGACAACATCCTGGTAAACCTTCTCTGCCCTCTCTGTAAAGCATCCACATCCTTTTGGTAATGTGGTGACCAGAAGTGCACAGTGGGCAGCACGGTGGCAGAGTGGTTAGCACTGCTGCCTCACAGCACCAGAAACCCCGGCAACTGTGTGGAGTTTGCACATTCTCCCTGTGTCTGCGTGGGTTTCCTCTGGGTGCTCTGGTTTCCTCCCACAGTCCATTAATGTGCAGGTCAGGTGAATTGGCAATGCTAAATTGCCCATAGTGTTAGGTGAAAGGGTAAATGTAGGGGAATGGATCTGGCTGGGTTGCGCTTCAGCGGGTTGGTGTGGACTTGCTGGGCCGAAGGGCCTTTTTCCACACTGTAAGTAATATAATCTAATTGAAATGCATCTAAAGCAAAGTCTTGTACAATTTTAACATAACCTGCCAGCTCTTATGCTCAATATCCCGTCTGATGAAGGTAAGCATACCATATGCCTTCTTGGCCACTCTATCGATCTATGCAGCCACCTTCAGAGTACAATAGACCTGAACTCACAGATCTCTCTGCTCATCAACTTTTCCCAACGCTCTTCCATTTACAGCATAGTTTGCCCTATCCTTATACCTTCCAAAATGCATCACCTTACATTTGCCTGGATTGAATGCCATCTCCCACCTCTCTGCCCAACTCTTCAGTCTATCTATATTCTCCTGTATTCTTTGACAGTCCCCAATGCTTTCTGCTACTTCATCAAACTTCGTACTATCTGCAAAATTATTGATCAGACCACCAATGTCCATTTTAAAATGTCCACTGAAGGAAAATCAGCTACTTCACTGGGCAAGGAATTCCATAGATTTACAATCTGATGGGTGACAAAGCTCCTTATCAACTCAGTCCTAAATCTGCTTCTCCTAATCTTGAAGTTATGTCCTGTTGCCCTAGTTTAACCTGTCAGTGGAAGCACCCTCTCCATTGCTATTTTATCTATTCCCTTCATAACTTTATATGTTTCTATAAGAACCCCTTCATTTTTCTAAGTTCCGATGGATATAATCCTAATCTATTCAGTCTCTGCTCATAAGTCAACCCCCCCAACTCTGGAATCAACCTAATGAACCTCTTCTGCACCCCTTCCGGTGCTAGTAAATCCTTTCGAAAGTAAGGAGACCAAAACTGCATGCAGTATTCCAGGTTTGGCCTCACTAGCACCTTGGACAGCTGCAATATAACCTCCCTGCTTTTAAATTCAATCCCTTTAGCAGTGAAGAACAAAATTCCATTTGCCTTCCTATTTACTTGCTGTACCTGCAGACCAATCTTCGGTGATTCGTGTACAAGACCACCCTGGTTCCTCTGCAAAGCAGCATGCTGCAATATTTTACTATTCAATTAATAATCCTTTTTACTATTATGTCTACACAAATGGAAGACTTCACATTTATTAACATGGTATTTCATCTGCCAGGTCTTTGCCCACTCACTTAAAGTATCTAGCTTCCTCTGTAAAGTTTCACAGACCTCTGCACACTTTGAACTGCCACTGATCTTATTGTTATATGCAAACGTTGCCCCACAACATGTGGTCCCCAGTGCCAAATCAACTAAATAAATTATGAATAATTGCAGTCCCAACACCAATCCCTGAAGCATACCATTAGTTACTGATTGCCCAACCAGTATAGCACTCATTTATCCCCACTCTTTGCTTCCTGTTGGTTAACCAATCCTCTAATGCTAATACATTATCTGTAACACCATGCATCTTTATCTTATGCAGCAGCCTCTTGTGTGGCACCTTATTGAAGGCCTTTTGGAAATTGAGGTACACCATATTTACATAATGTCTTCATAGAATTCCAAAAGATTATTTAAGCATGACCTGCTTTTAATGAACCCATTCTGCATCTGCCCTATCAGCCAATTTCTATCTGGATGCCTTGCTATTTCTTCCTTGATGATAGACTGAAGCATCTTCCCCACTACAGGAGTTAAGCTAACCAGTCTATAATTTGCAATCATTTGTCTACCTCCATAGTTAAACAGTAGTGCCATATTTGCTGTTTTCCAATCTGCTGGAATTGCCCCAGAGTACAGCGAATTTTTGAAAATTACCAGAAGTGTACTTGCTGCTTACATAAAACATCAAACATTCGAGAGCATTACAGCCCTTTGGACCTTGATGCTGTGCTGACCTGTAGAACAAATCAGATCCCCATCTAACCTACACTATTCCATTTTCATCCATATGTTTATTCAATAACCATTTAAATTCCCTTAAAGTTGGTGAGTCTACTACTAACGCAAGCAGTGCATTCCACACCTCTATTATTCTCTGAGTAAAGAAAGTACCTCTGACATTTGTCCTGTAGCAATCACCCCTCAATTTAAAGCTATGTCCCTTCATGCTATCCATCCCATCTGACAAAAAAGACTCTCATTGTCCACCCTATCAAACTCTCTGATTATCTTATATGTCTCAATTAAGTCACCTCTCAACTTTCTTCTCTCTAACGAAAACAACCTCAAGTCCTTCAGCCTTTCCTCCTAAGATCTTCCCCGCATCCTATAAATCTTCTCTAAACCCTTTCCAAAGCTTTCACATCCTTCCAAATGCAATGACCAGAACTGTACACTATTCTCCAAGTGCAGCTGCAGCAGAGTTTTTTATAGTTGTAGCATGAATTCATAACTGTGAAATTCAGACACACCGTATGCCTTTTTAATAATCCTATCAACTTGGTTGGCATCTTTCTGCAATCTATGTACATGGATTCACAAACTTCATTGAGTTCTTTGAGAAGGTGCCCATACAGGTGGATGAGGGTAATGCGGTTGATGTGGTGTATGTGGATTTCAGTGAAGTGTCTGATAAGGTTCTCTATGGTAGGCCATTGCACAAAATGTGGAGGTATGGGATTGAGGGTGATTTAGTGGTTTCGATCAGAATTTAGTGAGCTGAAAGAAGGCAAAGGGTGATGGTTGATGGAAAATATTCCAACTGGAGTTTAGTTACTAGTGGGCACCACAAAGATCTGTTTTGAGTCCACTGTTGTTAGTCATTTTTACAAATGACCTGAATGAAGGCATAGAAGGATGTGTTAATAAATTTACAGATGACACTCAGGTTGTTAGAGATGCGGATTGTGCCGAAGGATGTTGTCGGTAACAGAGGGACATAGATAAGCTGCACAGCTTGGCTGAGAAGTGGTAAATGGAATTTAATGCAGAAAAAGTGTGAAGTGATTCACTTTGGAATGAGTAACTGGAATACAGAATACTGGGCAAATGATAAGATTCTTGGTAGTGTGGATGAGCAGAGAGATCTCAGTGTTCATGTGTGTTGATCCCTGAGAGTTGCCACCCAGGTTGATAGGGTTGTTTAGAAGGCCTACCGTGTGTTAGCTTTTATTAGTAGAGTGATTGAGTTTCAGGACCATGAGGTCATGCTGCAATTGTACAAAACTCTGGTGCGGCCGCACCTGGAGTATTGCATACAGTTTTGGTTACTGCATTATACGAAGGATGTGGAAGTGTTGAAAAGGATTCAGAGGAGATTTACTAGGATGTTGCCTGGTATGGAAAGAAGATCTTATGAGGAAAAGCTGAGGGACTTGAGGCTGCTTGCTGTTGTGTTCAAGACACTGTTCAAAAGGGTCACAACACACTGCAGAACACCAGAAGTGCAAAAAGAGGAAGAAGAACACCTCTACAATGTATTCACCAAAAACGGATACCCCTGCAATATCATTAACAGATGCCTAAGGAAAAGACAATGGAATGAGGACATGCCACAACCCAAAGGACTAGCCACGTTACCATACATCAAGAACATTTCTGAACTGACAGCCAGACTATTACAACCACTAGGACTCATAACAGCACACAAACCAACATCCACTCTCAGACAACAACTCACCAGGACAAAGGACCCGATACCCAGCATGAGGAAAACCAACATAGTGTACAAAATCTCATGCAAGGACTGCCCAAAACACTACACAGGACAAGCAGGAAGACAGCTAACGATCCGTATCCATGAACACTAATTAGCCACGAAACGACATGACCAGCTATCATTAGTAGCCACACACGCAAATGACAAGCGACGTGAGTTCGACTGGGGCAACACTAATATTATAGGACAAGTCAAACAGAGAACAGCCAGGGAATTCCTAGAGGCATTGCACTCATCCACAAATTCTATCAACAAACACATTGACCTGGACCCAATATACTGGCCACTGCAGCGGACAGCTGTAACTGACAACTGGAAGTGGCAGAGACAAACCACAATAAATGCCGGAGGAGTCGACACAGAAGCGCTTCACAGGAGACTCCCAAGCACTGAGGATGTCACCGAGACAGGGGACGAAACATCTGCAACACAAATTCCCAGATTGGCGAACAGAACCACAACGACAAGCACCTCAGCTACAAATCTTCTCACAAATGCTGTTGTGCTCTTGCAACCTTGAAACCTTATTTCTGACCTCAGTATTTTCAATCTCCTGGACACTGGAACTACAATTTATGTTCCCATTCCCCTGTTGAATTAGTTTAAACCCTCCCCCCATGATATTGCTTCAGGTGTAGACCATCTTGTTTACAGAGTTCCCACTGACCTCAGAATGAGTCCCATTCTCCTGGCTATCCGAAACCCTCTGTCTTGCATCATTCCTATAGCAATGTTTTCAACTTCTCTCTCTCCCTATTCCTTGCCTCACTAGTACGTGGCATGGGTTACATACCAACGATAACAACTCTGTTTTCTCTAGTTCTAAGTTTCCAAACTAGCTCCCTGAATTTCTGCGTTGAATTCCTATCCCTTTCTGACCTATGTCATTGGAGCCTATGTGGACCATGACTTGGGGCTGTTCTCCCTCTGCCTCAAGGATCCCGAAAACATGATCTGAGACATCACAAACCCAGGCACATGGTAGGCAACACATAAATTGTGAGTCACTCTTGTTTCCACAGAGACTTTCTGTCCCCTAACTATGGAGTCCCAAATGGCTAATGCTATGCTCCTCTCCTCCTTCCCTTCTGAGCAACAGGGACAGAGATCTGTGCCCCACTGCTTACCTTGGTAAGTCATTCCCCCCGCCCCCCCCCCCCCCCCCCCCCCCACAACAGTATCCAAAAATGGCATACTTTTTATTGAGGGAGACAGCCACGTGGGATCTCTGCACTGCCTGCCGGTTCTCTTTCCATCCCCTGACTGTAATTCACCTGCATTTTTCCTATACCTGAGGTGTGACTACCTTCTTTTTAACTCCTAAATAACCTCCTCTGCCTCCTGAACAATCCAAAGTTAATCCACCTCCAGCTCCAGTTCCCGAATATAGTTTTTGATAAGCTTGAGTTGGGTACACTTCCCACAGATGAAGTCAGCAGGGACACTAGTGGTGATCCTTACCTCCCACATACTGCAGGAGGAACATTCAACTGCCCTCAACTCATTTCCCACTATTCTAAATTTCCAAAGAGTCTATTGAAAAATAACTTAAAACATTTTTTAAAAATAGTTACCTAACCTATCCAGCACACAGAACTTTTTTTTTGGTTAGAGGAGGACGAGGGGTCGGAGACACTACCAAATTAGCGTTCCAGGTAATGCTACCACCCAAAAATATTACTTCACTTACTCAGCAATCCTGTGTCTGCCCCTGCTCAACGTGCACTCCACCTATTCATGAAGTAAGCTTTTAAAGCAGCCTCTTACCATCCCAGGAGCTCCCGGTCATCGTTCCCGTTCTTCCTGCTGCACAAAAATGGAGAGCACCGAAACTTGAGGTAAGTTTTTAAAGCAGTCATTTACCTTCCTGGCAGTCCCCTGGTCATCGCTCCCATCTTCCTGCTGCTCTCCTGCCATCTCTTTTAGTACACTGTGATACATTCTACCAGGGCCAGGAGACTTGTCTATCATTATTTCCATTAACTTGCCCAACACTTCCTCTTCCATCATAATGATTGGTCCAGATCTTCACCTACCTTCATCTCTTTATCAATTAGTGGCATATTATTAGTGTCCTTTACTGTGAAAACTAACAGAAAATACCTATTCAATGCCTCAGCAATTTCATCATTTCCTATAACTAAATCCTCTGAAGGACCAACATTTACTTTAACAACTTTTTCTTGTTTTATATATTGTAGTCTCCTTTGTTTAAACACAGGACCCTGGTATTGGATTTTATCTTCACACTCTCCATCTGTGTTCTAAATTTAACCATATTCTGATCGCTCCTTTCAAGAGGATCACGGACTATGAGGTCATTAATTATTCCTGTCTCATTACACAGGACCAGATCTAGGATAATGTTGGATACATTACATACTGTTCAAGAAAACTAGCGCAGATATACTCAACAAACTTCTCCTCAAGGTGACCCTAATCGAGTTGGCTCAACCAATTGACATGTAGATTAAAATTCCCCATGTTAATTCCACACTGTAAGGATTGTATGATTCTATGAATATCCTCAAACAGAATGAAGTGAATGGCAATTAACTTTGTCCAACAACGTGGAGTTCATGGGCATCTCGATACATCTGAGATTTTCTCTTGTTAAACATTTAGGTTTTCACTGTCGATCTGAACGATTGGACATGACAGATGTTGATCCCTAATTTGATATAAAGACTCTTACAAGATAATTTTTCCTTGGTGGGTACCATGTGTCGAACTAATTGATCAATTTCATCTCATAGTGAATAATTGAAATATGCAAGAGCTACCACTCACTGTAAAAGCTATGTAAGACAGAGAGAATACAAAAGATGTGAACAATGTGAACTATTTTCAAGTTCAATGAATACAAGGAACTCCCAATCCAGCAGTTAACAATTTTGAATCCTCAGTAAGAGTGCATGTGGAAGAAAAGTGCTGATTGTGTATTGAAACAGTGAAAATTAAAGATTGGGGATAGCAACATTGTGATATGTGATAGGGATAAATTCCACCATTTCATCAATAAATGGAGCTGTTCAAATCGCACATCAGCCTTTCGATGTTTAATTATGTCTTTTCAACAAATTTATCCAGGAATTGATTAACAACCTGAGAAGCGAGGTAAAAGATGACACTTAAACTATTTCAGCCACATTACAAACATACACTGCATGGGTCATAAAGGTGTGCAGTGAAGCATGAACATGAAATACAATCAAGCCGGACAGATGGTTAAGGTTGTAGGGTGATGGCGTTGTTGGGGAGAGGGGTGTGACACTTTTGTCATAATGATCAAAAGATGGTACAATTTAAGCGTTTTATGGACAAAGACATAGACAAGTTGCAAAATCAAAGGAGAGTGCACTATAGTTAAAAAAAGGCAGGATCTGATCAAGGTTGACTGGGAAAATCTGCAGGAGAGCAGTGGAGACATGCAAAAAGGAAATGGAGAGACAGAATCCCAACATGTTCCCTCCAGGAATTCACTTGCATTTACAGTGCCAATGCCACAAGAAAATTACATTTACAACTTCAAATGGTAATAAATTGACAAATAGTGTAATTTAATGAATCAAGTGGTGGCTAACAGAAGAAGATGGTTTGACAGGGGAAGTCTTACAGACAATGGGAGGAATCTGTATCCATGAAAGAGAAAAGTACATTCCTAAAGACAAGAAGGTGTACCGTTAATTCAGAGGAAATGAAATCTTCAAATTGAATAAATTATCACCCTAATCGAGGCGTTAATACAGATATAAGAAAGATTTTTCTGAAGAAAAACAACCAGCTAAAGGAAACAAATATATTCTTGAAGCGCAACTGAATCACATGAAATGGAAGATGCACAACCATTCAGATGGGATAATTGGTGCACCTAACCAATGATTTCCACAGCTAGTAACTAACAATAATAATTACCTGGAAGTCCAATAGCTGCAAGGGCAGGATAGTAAATGGCAAACACTAGACCTCTCGGTATTCCATGCATTTTTAAGAGAAGCCTTTGTGATGTCCAACACTATATTGAGAAATAAAAACAGCTAAATTTATAAAAGGTCACAGGCTCCAGGGAGCTAATCAAACTGATTCTTTTGTTTTTGATGTTAACAAATTTACTGTAAGGAAAGAGGTGACATCAACTGCTGCTCAGCTGGTTCCTTATGTTTTGATAGAATGGAGTTTTGTACTTTTCCATGGAATCACAGATATTTCTAAAATCTATTGCATGGTATAATCCAGGTTGCATTTCTTCATTTTATTTTTATAAAGTTAGCTGTTCGATACAGGAGCCAGGCCAAATCAATAGCCTTCACCACTAACTACAGTGAGAAACGCACATTTTCTCGAACAACAAGTCCTTACTCGGAATCACTCTTCAAGCAGTGTGGTCACCAAGCAGGTGCAATACCTTTCTAAACATCTGGCTTTATGATTTTCGTGAACAGGTCCATTAAAGTATATTGTCTTCATTGGAGGAAATTGGAGGGAAAGAGGGAACCTAATCAGTTCAGCACAGTTACATTTAATGTTAATACGTCCTGTTCAGTTTGTGTGATTATACTGCAAAATTGTCTACTGCAAAAGCTTCACACTATGTTCAATTGAACGTGGCTCTGTTTACAATACACCAGATTCATTCCAGCACGATTCAATCCAATCTTGGATATGTCGACTTCCGTACACTTAGATTCACGGTACTCAAGTACAAAATGTACTTTTTTACTCGACCAACAACCATAGAGGTATTTGACATAAAGAGTACTGACAAGGAGTTGAACAATGGATATGAATGCCGAGACTAAGGAACTATTGAGTATATTGAACCATTAAATGGTATGCGCCAGGTGTATGAGTTGATTTCCATCTCATTTCTGCACACAATGCCAAATTTCTAGCTGAGCAAGTTTTTCCATTGGTTAGTACACGGTCCTTCCATTGGCCAGTTCCCCACAGTGCCCGTCTGTAACAACTCACAGCCTTCGTGGTTCCAGCTTGATACTCGGGTGAACTGGGAGATTTGATCCCAAATTTGAAACACGGAGATCCATTAGACGCGCTATTTAGCTGATAAATTAATTCCCTGATGTGGACAACCGGTCTCAATGCTTTATGAAATCGTCCAACGATTTCAAGGCTAAGGGAGTCGATATGGACAAAAGAAAACAATTGATTTGATTTTATATGTGAACTGTATTGTAAACGTCAACTGTCAGATTACTCCTGACGAAACGAATCACTGAGAAGCCAAGAGTCATGTCATCTGTTGAACACAACAGGGTCATTGATGTATAAGCCTTGGCGCTTTGGGACGACAGGATCCTCTTAGAATCTTTCCACTTATACCTTCAACAAAAGACTCCAAATTCATTGACGAGGTTTAACGCAAATCGGAAAACAAAGGTAACGAATGGTAATGTCAATTTGATGTGGGTGAAGAATCTGTGCAGTCTTTATCGGTGTATGGAGGATGGTTTGATCATGTCCCACTGCTCGGCTATCACTTCATATTTTACAGCCTCCAAGTATTAAAGACTTGTCCTGACATTGCTAATCAGCTTCGAAGTGCAGATGAAAAGCTGTGTCTTGCAGAACAAATGAACAGAATTGATTGCACTGTAAAACACAAAGGAACAATTGGAAAGGGTTATGTTAGGACACTGTGCAAGCGACTGAAAAAGTGCCTTCATCTTTTTGAGAATACACAAAGGATAGTTGCAATGATCATAGAATTTCATGGACTGATCATCAATATTAAATATTTACAACAGAGACCTATTTATCCCATATCCCGACTTGACTATCGATAAAAGCAATGACATGATTCGCCCTGGCCAGCTGAATAGTTGCAGCGTCCTATTAGACTGCATGTTTGAAGTACCTCTAATTATAAATTTGCAGCACATGCTCGAGTAGCCGGGGCATCACTATCAGTTCCGAAAGAAATGTCGGCCTCGCTGGGTGAATACTGTTGCAGCTGGCTGAGATGATAGAGCGTTTAATTCAGAATTGTCACATGCAGAAACAATATGTATGAAATTACATTTATTTCAGTGGCCAGTAACCCAGAAATCGTGATGGTCTTCGCTGATTTAGACAAATGGAAATGTGTCTGCTTGTCAGGTTAACTAGAACATATGGACGTGGAAAGGGCCAGAGGAGGCTCGTTGCGCATCATCACATCCAAGACTATGAATTATTATTTTTAGTTTTGTGAGTAATAGTGGTGTTGTTATTAACATTCTTGTTTGTATAATGAACAATGATAACAACATTGTATTACGTAACCGTAATAAGAACAACACAATACTTTAAAAATGTGGCATTATTAGTTATAATAACAATGTGACAAAATGGCTTGCTCATCACATGCTGATTTCAATTCTATACTGGCCTCCATGAATCTGAAACAAAAATGATGTGAATGTGCACACTGTGATCAAGAAAAACGCTATGGAGCCAGATGTTAACAAAACACATTTGGCAATTATTATTTGGAGACACCGATATTGGACTGGGGTGTACAAAGTTAAGAATCACAAAACGCCAGGTTATAGTCCAACAGATTTAATTGGATGCACACCAGCTTTCAGAGCGCCGCTCCTGATCAGGTGACAATCACCTGATGAAGGATCGGCTCTCCGAAAGCTAGTGTGCTTCCAATTAAACCTGTTGGACTATAACCTGGTGTTTTGTGATTCTTAACTTTGGGAATTGTAATATGCAATCATTTAGTATTCATTCTATATTCTTTCATTGACACATTAGGGAAGGCTTGAAAAGTGATTGCATATTGGGCAATACAAGACATATTTCATACTGGTCTATTTCCTAATGTTGCAAACCAATAGACCAAGTGGATATTTTATTCTTTAACTCCAATCTGAATTTGTCCTGGGATCCCTGAAGGACTCATGCAGAAACTCAATAACTGAAACATTTACCTGCTTTGATTGATCACAAACATGGAATTTCTGAAATCAAAAATGAAAGATATTCGCAATTCAGACGCACATGCTCCATAAAAGCAGAAACAAAATTAACCAGGTGGAGCTGTCCGACTCGAGAAAGAGCAAAACAATACACTGTGCCTGTTTTTCCATCTCTTCGTCACTCTGGTTCACCACAAGTTGATCTGAAAGGATATAAATTAAAGTGCTCACAAAAATATCATTACCCAATAACAGCAAGCAACCTTTGCTGTTGACATTGAAGAGCATTTCACAATGTTGCTAAAATATTCTACATGATTCTTGCTATCATTGGTGTTACGGGTAAGTAACAATAACAATTGATTGTTTTAAACATGTACGGTAACATGTCTCGTGTTTTACTCAGCGAGTTAAAATGCTCTCTGAAAATATATTAATCATCAACTCAAATGACTAGCCAATTTAATCTGCTAAATTCTCTAAATTGTTGGTTCTCTAAATAATCTACTACACGGTGAAAAATGTCAATATCATTTTGGGAAAATCACAGGTTTTTTGGATAATTCAGCCACTTCCTTGAGGGGGGAACATGATGCCACTATGAGATTTCACAAGGAAATACATTGTCAATGATTCTGTCAGGTTGTAATTGCACTTTGTGTCACGTCCAATGTTTAATTGAAGTATCGTTCTATGCTGAATTGTACTGCAATCGGGTCAGTAACAAAATAAATTATCTGACCTCAGTGCCTATATCTTACTAAGAATGTACATTGGTCCAGCATTCTACTGGGAGAAAGTGAGGACTGCAGATGCTGGAGATCAGTGGCGAGAGGTCAGGCAGCATCCGTGGAGAGGGAGAATCAATGTTTCGGGCATAAGCCCTTCATCAGATTCCTGTTCCTCGTATGCTCTTGACCTGCTTGCTTTCCAGCACCACATTCTTTATTCTATTAACAGTGCACGACTGAGTGTTTTAGGTACCGGACTCTAGTGGTAATGTGTAACCACGAGTAGTTCAATGCATAAAGACACCATGCACAGTCGAGAATTTAAGATCAAGTAAGTCTGTTTGGAGCATTCTCTTCATTTAACTTTTCAAATATATTAGAAACAAGGATTTGAAGTTGGATTTGATGATTGTGAATGTGTTTGCAATATTAAATGTCTTGATACTTAACGGTATTATGCTGAAGTGCTCCAACAGAAGTAGTTATCAACTGATACTGAAGTGTAAAGAGCCGAATCGTACTATTTTTGCTTTCAAATCCTTTACTCACTCTGTTTATGGTTATTGAACATAGCCTATCTGGCGTTTTTGTGCTGTCTAATCTATGTGCTCAAAATATAGCTGGGAATCTGTGGGTCATGACTGTTGAATGATACTATTTACAGATGAGTCATCATTATCATTAGGGTAAGGTTTTTTTTCGACCACTAGTTTAATTTATTGCAGTTGTACACAAAAAAAATGCAAGATGTTTCCATTCATCATCTATGACAGTCTCTGTTGTCAATTCAGCCAGATGTGCCAATGTTTGGTGAGAGATAGGCATACACATGTGTATGTTTATGTGTTCACTATCCCCTTATTTTTTACATTTTATGCAAATGTTCCAAACTTGATATTCTTCTAAGGTAATTTCTAAAATGTGGAAGAACTAGAAGCACAGCATACAACCACGTTGAAGAACCAATATGATGAGATATTTAAGACCACTCCCTGTTTTGTGGTTTACAGCCAGCTAATTCTTCATTTCCCTGCTTGGCATTTCATTCCACCTGCTCTGAATTATGTTGCAAGTTAAAGGTCAAAGATATTCCAAAAACCAAATCAGTCTTTCATATATTATGCTTGACAAATGTACAATTTCAGCCCGCTGGTCAGGGGTCAATGTAGTTGACAATGTATAACCCTGCTTTAGAAATCTAAGTAGAAAGGCAGGAGGCTGGAAGAACACAGCATGTTGGGCAGCATCAGGAGGTGGACATGTCGACGTATCGGATGTAACCCGTCTTCATGACTGGAGGTGGGTGTAGGGAGAGCTGCAGATAAAAGGGATGATGGGGGCAGGATGGTGAAGTGGGGATAGGTGCAGACAGGTCGATGGTTGGTCAATGGGAGGAATGAATCTGGTTGGTGGCTGGGAGCAGTAGAAGAGAGGGGGACAGGTTGGGAAGGGAGGTTATTTGAATTTTGAGTACTCGATGTTGAGTCCTCCATGCTGGAGGGTGCCCAGGTGGAAGGTAATGTGTTGTTGCTCCAATAGGAGCTGTGGTTTGTTTTGGCAATGAAGGAGGCCAAGCATGGTCATGTTGGAAAGGAAATAATTGGGGGAATTGAATTGGTCAGTGACCGCGAAGCCTGGTTGGAGCCTGCAGACTTGGCTGCGATACTTGGTGAACCGTTCCTTAAGTTTACACTCAGTCTCCCTGATGTAGAGAAGAGCACAATGAGAGCATCTGATGCATTAAACTAGGTTGGAAGAGACACACACGCAAACCTCTGTCTCACCTGGAACGAGTATTTGGGGCTCTGAATGGAGGTTAGGCAGGGTGGTGTACTGGCAAGTTTTTTTTATCTTTTCTGGTTGTAGGGAATGATTCCTGGGGGTTCGATGGTGGATATGTCATGAACCAAAGAGTGTTTGAAGGAACAGTCCTTGAGCAAGGCAGAGAGGGGTGGGGAGACGAAGATGTTCTTGCTGGTGGAGTCTGTCTGGAGTTGGCGGAAGTGTTTGAGGATGATGTGTTGGATGTGGAGACGAGTGAGGTGGTAAGCGAGGACAAAGGGGGTTCTGTCTTTATTGTGTTGGGAGAGGTCTATAAGAGTGGTGGAATGGAGAATGGAGGTGGTGTGGTGGAGGGCTGTCTGGATGACAGAGGGAGGAATAGCGCATTGTTCAAAATAGGTGGACATGTATGATATTTGCGAGTGGACTACCTCCTCATCCGGGCGGATGCAACAGAGGCGGATGAATTGGAAGGTACTTACTTATCAAGGGCATGCAGTAGATGTTCCTTGAATAAGCTCCACATTTCAATTGTGCCAGTCCCTTGCGGTTTCCTAAGCATCCTAAATCTTGCATAATCATAATTACCACTTCCCCAGCAATAAGTGTTGGAGTAAGTTACATACCTGTCCCTTTCCATCGCTAAAGTAAACATCACTGGATTGCAGTCACGATCACCAACCCACCTCCAAATCAAACACCTGGCCAGATTCATTATAGAGTCATGGAGTCAAGGAGATGTACAGCATGGAAACAGACCCTTTGGTGCAACCTGTCCATGCCGACCAGATATCCTAACCGAATCTAGTCCCACCTGCCAGCACCCAGCCTATATCCCTCCAAACCCTTCCTATTCATATGCCCATCCAAATGCCTCTTAAACGTTGCAATTGTACCAGCTTCCACCACGTCCTCTGGCAGCTTATTCCATATCAAATCCAACGTGGGTTCTACCCTTGTTGGCTTGTCTATATACTGTGTCAGGAAACCATCCTGTACACATTATACAAAAACTGACCCATCTAAAGTACATGAACAGTCGTATTTCCAGTCAAGTTCTGGCAGGTTACTGGGTGGGAGGTGGAGTAGGTTTTCTTTCATTTTTTTTTGTAGATATTTTCCTGTTGTATTCTTGATTCCCTTTTATTTCCAATCTAGGTTCTATCTTAATATGTATATGGCTCATTCCAAGTTTACTGTTTTCTCTGGCAAAGGCACAAATACTACTGGATCATTTTCAGTGCTTTGATGATATCTTGATTACGATTAATTATTGATGAGAATACTCTTTCTCTCTTTCCTTATAGTTTCTATGTTTAGAAATCATCTACTTAAACTAAATGCTTTCTTCATTCTCACTTAATTTGTAGATTAGATTACTTACAGTGTGGAAACAGGCCCTTTGCCCAAGTCCACACCAACCCGCCGAAGCGTAACCCACCTAGACCCATTCCCCTACATTTACCCCTGCCCCAAACACTACGGGCAATTTAGCATTGTCAATTCACCTAACCTGCACATTTTTGGACTGTGGGAGGAAACCAGAACACCCGGACGAAACCCACGCAGACACGAGGAGAATGTGCAAATTTCACACAGTCAGTCACCTGAGGCGGGAATTGAACCCTGATTTGTGGTGCTGTGAGGCAGCAGTGCTCACCACTGTGCCACCATGCCACCCACTCCCGTGATAAATTTTTCAAAAATTCCCCTTGAAGTATTACAGTAACATTATTCACAACTAATTGCTCTCCCTTTTTCAGGTTATAAGTTCTCATTCAATAAGTTATCGTTCCGCAAATGTCCTCCAACAGGAGTGATTTTTTTTAACTTCTGTGGCAGTTTCTTACTGTCTTTTCACAATTCCTTGAAAAACTGAGTTTTCTTTAAACTTACAGTGGATTCTATCCTACAATGCATCATGAGGCAATTTCCAATCTGTTTTCTCTAACATTCAAATGCAGGCAGAGATGTAGGGTAATCATCTGGTTGAGACCACAGCAGCATTCTGGATCATGGCGTCCTACCAATGTTAAAGTATTGGCCAGAAGTCAGAAAGCAGAGACAATGATAGTTGTGTCTTGTTTTGGTTTCTGATTGGTAGGATGTGATTAGTGAAGTCCTTCTGTAAGATCCAAATTTTGTACAGTTTATAATAATTAAGACTGGATGAGAGGAGCAAGATCACTCCAGCAAAATGTTCTCATGATCTAAAATTAGAGAGGAAGCTCTGAAGAGTGGAAAATCAGGTTACTGATCCATATAAATAGATTCATAATTCTTGTGGGTAGTTTATAATGTATAAAAGTATGGAATTGTCCAGTTTGTTTGGAATGATATAAAGTATCAGGGTTACCTAAAGTGAGAATGAATGCCAGGACTTGCATTGAGAGGAATTAAAGTTAATGGTAATGATATTATGCTTTATTACACAGAACATTAATGTCAACATATCTCTGATGTGAATCAGTTCATTAGGTTGTTACCTAAATTCAGCAGATTGACTTATTATGCCAGTTGATATCAAGAAAATTGATTGGATGTCTTGATTGAAGTATATGAGAAGCTAAATGGACTTGATAAAGTCAATGTCAATGCAATCTTTCCTTTTACATGAGAGTCTAGAAAAAAACAATGGGCAGTTTGGCACTGTTTTTATTTAGAGTTTGTCCTTTTCAGTAGAGAGAACTTTTTTTGAGAGATCAAAATCTTTAACAGAGAGCATTTACAAAAAAGTTCTTTGGCTTGCTCAACTTTAAAATGTTGTTGGAGATCAATGTCAGTATGGAATCTGTACCACAAACATGCGTGTCTTGAGCTTATTGATAGTGAAAAATGTGTAGAGAGGCTCAAAAGTCACCTTGTGCTTTAAGTTGGTGGCATAATGCTCACGCGTTTATCACTTAGGAAGGGAGCTAGTAATTTACATTTTAAAGTTTAATATCCCCATCATCATTAACACCTTCTATCACTTGGATTTTGCTGGCAACAACTTAACTTTACTGTGTGGTTAAACATGGAGAATATTCAATCCGTAATTCCTGCTTTCTGTTTCTTTCTCTACAGTTAACTTACTATCAATCAACATCCTGTCCAGAGGAAGGTGTGATCTTTCCACCTGTACCACTCATTACCTTGTGGCTATGGCAATTGCAGATCTATTAGTCATTATCACTGAGGTCATCCTGAGGCAGATCAAACATTATTATTTTCCAAGATCATTCCTGGACATAACCCCTGTGTATAGTGTTAACGCTGTCCTGTTGTTTGCAGCCACTGATTGTTCTGTCTGGTTCACCATCAACTTTCTCCTTTGATCGATTTGTGGCCATTTGTTGCCAGGAGCTGAAAACAAAGTATTGCACCAAGAAAACTGCAATTCTGGTTCTGTCAACAACCTGTTTTCTACTGCGTTTCAGAAACATCCCCTTCTACTTTGGTTATGAACCACTTGTGATAATCAACAAAATGCCATGGTTCTGCTACCCAAAGGCAAGCTATTTCACTGATCCCAGATGGGTGGCATTTTACTGGTTTGACAAGGTTTTGACTCCATTAATCCCATTTGCACTAATTTTGTTGATCAACGCTCTCACTGTCAGATTTGTTTTATTAGCTGGAAGAGCCCACAAGGGACTGAGGGGCCAGAAAATTGGAGAAGAACGCAAAGATCGTGAGATGGACAGCAGAAGGAAGTCAGTAGTTTTCCAATTTGCAATCTCTAGCAATTTCATCCTTCTGTGGTCATTCTATGTTGCAGAATTTATACATTACATCACAACAGGGTCAGACCACAGGGAGTACACTGACATTCAATACATAATTCAACAAGTTGGATACATACCAGTGAATTTAAGTTGCTGCACAAATACATTTATTTATGCAGTAACTCAATCCAAGTTCCGAAAGCAGATCAAGAATGCATGGATATATCCAGTTTGATCAATTATTTAACTGATCCAGAAACATAAAAACAGGGGAACATCCAGACACTGCTCTGCCAATCGGAGACACATCCACAAATTGACAGTGATCTCAGCTAATCAGGGAGATTGGCCAAGTGAAAGTCAATAAAATAAAATAAAATATTAAGACTTTCTGCTCCTGTTTTGAAGTGGAGCCATACTGTATCAGGCTCAAAAAAATTATGCTGTTTCTCTCTCAACATATAGAGGCAGAATCATTTGATTTGCAGGTTTATTTCAAATTTCAGCATTCATAGATTTTTCCAATTACTCCAGGGATTCTGGCCTGAGAAAAATAGGGAGATTTGAAAATATAAACAACAAACAAGCAGGGTAGGATATTGAGTCCTCGAGCTTCCTCCACCATTCAATATGATCATGCTGATCACCCAATTTAATACACTGTTCTTGCTTTCTCCTTCCATCTTTTCAATCCATTTTGCATAAATATTATACATAACATTTTATCAGGCAGTGATCCCACAAATGCATCATTCTTTAGGTGAAGTTATTTTTCCTCATCTCATTCAAAAATGCCCGGTCCCATGTTCTTAGACTGTGATCATCTTCTACAGTGGTTACACTATAATCCCAGATCATTAACCTAAGGTTTTGAACACTACTTTAGCAAAAATAGACTGGCAAGTACCTGCCTTCCTCGCAAGTGACTGACTAACCTGTATAGCTTAGCTATGATAGACTGACAATCCAAGCAAAGAAAATTTCCTGAGGTCTGATCAGAATCTGCCAACTGGGAGCTTTGCAATGTCTCAGTTAGAGTTGAGATTTGAAATGAAAGATCTTCAAAAGTGGTCTAAATATCCTGGCCCAACTGAAGCAATGCCTAAAATGCAAATACTTGTAGATTCTTATCCCTCAAATTCTAATCTCTGCCCACATCAAAATTTCCACTTGTTACAGACAACAGAGAACATCCGAGTAGCTCATGGACCAGTGTTACTGCAGACTGAATGTATTTTCGGTGTGAGGAGTCATAGAATTTTTACAGCACAGAAAAAAATTCATTCAGCCCATGCTGGTCATCAAAACTCCATTAGATATGCTTATACATCCCACTTTCTAACAGGCGACTGGTGGTCTTCAAAGGTAAGATGTTTTAAATGCTTACCTAAACATTTTTAAACATCTCAGATTCTAGCCAGCATCAGTCTTTAAAATTGTGTCTCCTTCTTATTGGCTGCTTTTCCGTTGGAAATTGTTTCTCGACACATAATATTCCCATGCCTCTCAATATTTTGTTATGAAGATGTGGGTGCACTGTACCTTTTAAGAGAGTCAGAAGCTAGCAGAACTACCAAGTGTTCTGAATAAGATACAATGTAACACTTAGTCAAAAGCTGGATTAGCTGGTTGCCTGGAAACTACAAAACAGATTCCAATTAAGCCATTCAGTTTAACTTATACTCCAAAAACACCAAATTCCAAATAAGTTTTAATTAGGTACATCGACAATCTTAAAAGCCAATGATACAATCTGATGCTTTGGGGGTACAAGACCAGGGAAAATAGAACAGTTGAGAGAACTGCCAAGCCACTGATATCTGCAGACTGCCCAGAGAATAGCTGCCTGAAAGGTACCATTATCAATAGGTAACCCGATGAAGCAAGCAGAAATCACCAAGAAGAAGAAAAGAAGATGGGACGTCTTTGAAAAGTTGAATTTTGGTAAATCTTAATTGAGGGTTTTATCAGGCTAGTATTGTAGAAGAGGAAGGTAAAAGATAGATTAGAGGAAGGAGTTGTAAATATTTGATAGCTAATTATTCTTTGTTATACTTTAAGAAATGAAATTGTTTCTATTTCTTTAGCTAGTTCTTGGCCTCTCATGTTTCACAGATTACTGCACAGGATAAATCATTTCTGTGTTGCTGGTTTAAATTAAGCAGCAGGGCTTACCCTGTGTCATAACATCTCATACAGCTCAATCAGAGTCTTCAGACTACGATGGTCATAACAAAGCAGTCCTTCTCCAAGCTTGTGCCAATGCAATGTGGAAGAGTCATAGAGTCATAGAGAGGTACAGAATGGAAACAGACCCTTCAGTCCAACCCGTCCATGCTAACCAGATTTCCCAACCCAATCTAGTTCTACCTGCCAGCACCCGGCCCATATCCCTCCAAACCCTTCCTATTCATATACCCATCCAAATGCCTCTCAAATGTTGCAAATGTACCAGCCTCCACCACTTCCTCTGGCAGCTCATTCCATACATGCACCACGCTCTGCATGTGAAAACGTTGCCCCTTAGGTCTCTTTTATATCTTTCCCCTCTCACCCTAAACCTATGCCCTCTAGTTTTGGACTCCCCGACCCCAGGGAAAAGACTTTGTCTACATATTCTATCCATGCCCCTCATAATTTTGTAAATCTCTATAAGATCATCCCTCAGCCTCCGATGCTGCAGGGAAAACAGCTCCAGCCTGATCAGCACCCCCCAATTGCTCAAATCCTCCAACCCTGGCAACATCCTTGTAATTCTTTTCTGAACCCTTTCAAGTTTCACAACAGTTTCCAATAGGAAGGAGACCAGAATTGCACGATGAACCTTTGAGACACTCTGCTTGCTGTTCACACCTCAAAATAACATGTTGAGATGCTTTCACATCACAAAGGTTACCTGCAACACTGGCATATAGCAACATATATGTCAATCCTTTAAAGCAAATAACAGGAGGTGAGATGCTGAGTCTTCTAATTCCAATAGGCTTCCACTTCCTTGTTATCTTCAGGGCCTATTTGTCCCCACCATTTAGCCCTAGCAGCCAAGCCTTCCTTTATGATTAATGCTTCATGACTGTCTTCACATATTTCATGGTCTCTGGACCCTAGACAACTGCTCACTGTATTGTGCAAAGTTTTGATCTAGGTATCATTTTGCAATATCTTCCTGTCCCACACAAATAATAACTGCTTCTTCAGTTCACTGCTTGTTGCTTCTCCTTATGTATATACACTTAAACTACGTGAACTACACTATTTATTGTATGAGTATATTTCAGCAAAACGCATGTCAAAGCTGTTTGCTGTCTTCAATGCATAATATTCCACCAGCTGTTTGTTGCCCATTCAAATGAGTATATATTATATTATTCACACAATAAACAACAATACCACTAATTCATAAGATATAATCTGAATCATGGGTGCATTTCCGCATTAAGTCCCAAATCTGCAACTGAGCCCAAAAGTTGGTTTCTCACAACATGTTATCAATATTATCACCATGAATTTTAATTTCCTTGGTGTGTTGCCTCCATTCATGAATAATTTCCTTAGCTTCCTTTAATGTTTGTGTCTAATCCACTTTCATGTGCAGAATTGGTGGTATTCCAGTGGCATAATCTCCATAGTTTTCGTCCGTATCTGTAGGTAAAGTTTCATTAATCACATGGTTTTGCCACAACTAGTTTAAAGCTCGCCCTTTGATAGTAAGATCCAATGTCACATTGATGTCTATGTTGTGGTCAGTCAAGGATCATTACTGTGATTTCCAGAAATACTTGTTATTTAATATATCTCCCCAGTGAGGGCATACTGCAAAAAGAATGATCATTCATGATTGAAAATGAGCAATTGTTTTATGTGATAAAACTGCAATCAGTAGGTATATGCCTGGTTATTTATATGGGATATGCCCAATGATCTCCCCCTTCATGGATCGAAGATAAATCTATTCTTCCCTGAGTGCTGTGGTGATGCTATTCCTTGAATAAAGGTCATTGTGTCCTTGTTTTTTTTCCAAGAGGGGTCATAAAGACAGAGGTATCAAAATGTCTGAATCGCTAAGTTAATAATGGCTAACAGATGTTGCCAAAGCCAACAATCAGAAAAAGGCTTTTAGGTATTTTTAAAACACTCGTACAATCAAAGGGGAATGGTGAGTTTTCTCAGTTCAGGGTGTTTTGAAGCAGTCGTTGGGAGGTGCTGGTAAATGAAACTACAGTGCAAAAATGCTCCATGCTGATCCAGTCTCTCTGACATCCTTTTCCTGTAAGAACCTGTCTTTGAATTTGCCTTTTTTTCCCAGTTTCCTTCATGTTATGAGATGTTGCAGGAAATCAGAACAGCTCTTTGTTAAGTTGCGGAGATTATTGTGACCATTGGGTTTTCAGATAGGTTATGGGTGGTACGGTGGCACAGCAGTTAGCACTGCTGCCTCACAGCGCCAGAGATCTTGGTTCAATTCCCGCCTCAGGCGACTGACTGTGTGGAGTTTGCACATTCTCCCCGTGTCTGCGTGGGTTTCCTCTGGGTGCTCTGGTTTCCTCTGGGTGCTCTGGTTTCCTCCCACAGTCCAAAGATGTGCGGGTTAGGTGAATTGACCATGCTAAATTGCCTGTAGTGTTAGGTAAGGGGTAAATGTAGGGGTATGGGTGGGTTGTGCTTCGGCGGGTCGGTGTGGACTTGTTGGGCCGAAGGGCCTGTTTCCACATTGTAAGTAATCTAATCTAATGTTATTGTATATTCTGTTCGCTTTTGTTCATGTTTCATTTACAGCTGTCAGTAAATAAATCCTGTTTTGTTTAAAACCAAGTGGTTTGATCAGCTGCATCACTCCTGGAATATCCACTTAGATCAATTGGAAATGTTAGGGTCTGAACCACTGTCTTTAAATGTTTTGATGAGGTCTGGTCTGGGTTCCTTAACAGTATATATGATTATGATTGCATAAGTCATTGGATTACTTAGTGATATCCATATATCTTCATGATATTTACCATTATTATGGACCTACCTCAGAGCATAGACAGCCTCATCGCCATTTGGGGAATGTGCAAGACTGCCCCTGTGTAATTATCGCAAGATTATTACTAATGTGAGGTGATGCATTTCAGCAAGTCTAATTCTAGAGCGAATTATACAATGAATGGAAGAGCTTTGGGAAAAGTTGATGGGCAGAGAGATCTGGGAGTGCAGGTCCATTGTACCCTGAAGGTGGATAGAGTGGTCAAGAAGACATATATCAAGGTCACGAATGCTTGCCTTCATTGGACGGGGTATTGAGTATTAGAGCTGGCAAGTCAAGTTAACGTTATGCAAGTCAATGGTTCGGCTGCATTTAGAATACTATGTACAGTTCTGGGTTCCACATTACCAAAAGGATGTGGATGCTTTGGAAGGGAGCAGGGAAGGTTTACGAGGATGTTACGAGTATGGAAGATGCTAGCTATGAACAGAGGTTGAGTAGGTTAGGTTTATTTTCATCAGAAAAAGGAGATTGAGGGAAACCTGATTGAGGTTTACAAAATCATGAAGTGTATAGACAGGGTGGATAGAGACAAGCTTTTTCCCAGGTGAAGGATTCAATAACGAGAGGTCACACTGTCAAAGTGAGATGTGGAAAGTTTAAGGGGGATACACGCGGCAAGTGCTTCACACAGAGGGTGGTAGGTGTTTGGACCACATTGCCAACAGAGGTGGAAGAGGCAAGCATGGTAGATTCATTTAAGATGTGTCTGGACAGATGCATGAGTAGGTGGGGAGCAGAGGGATACAGATGCTTAGGAATTGACCGACAGGTTTAGACAGTACATTTGGATTGGCTCAGGCTTGGAGGGCCGAAGGGCGTGTTCGTGGGCTGTAAATTTTCTTTGTTCTTTGTTCTTGAGAACCTGGTATTTGATTGGCTAATTTTAAACGCCTGATGTGGCATGAGGATTTCCTGTCACCTATCCATTTTCTCAATTTTTCATCGGGCACCCAATCAGTTAACTAATGCGTGTCTAGTACAGATCATTGTTAAGCCAACGTATGCAGGACATGTTTTGGATTTGAATTTGTACTTAAAGGTTTGAGATGACATTCTGGTTAAACAGTTATTCATACTGTGGAGGGGTTTCAAAACCTCGATGGTCTTCAAAAATTCCTTGGAGGATCTACTGCCCAATTCACTAATCTAAACTTAGTTTTGCTAAATTCTAACTGTGATTGTTCACGTTGACTACTGTAAAGATTGCACTTGTGTTCCAGAGGCAAATCCCATATCAGCTGCTCTAAAACCTTACTTCTTTCTTTCTTTTCTCATCCTAAATTTATCTCTGTTTTTGTAGAAAGTGAGTAAACAATTGCTTCATGATGGTTGAGCACCATTTGGGATTTGTATCTCAGATAGATTAAAAACTGCATGCATGTGTTTGTTTCCTGGCATTAGGATTCATAGGGAATATTATAGTAGTTCATGATAAAGTTGACAAGATGATTCTTCTCAGCTGACACAAGATGGCCAAAAGTGATGGCAGCTACATACACCAGATGTTCACAGTGAGACCTGTGATCTCCATACAGAAATACTGGATGAAAGGATGGAAAGTCCAGTGGGAGTTCATAAAAGGGCACTGGTGAGAAGAAACATTTGGGAAATTAGCTGAATGTCTGTAAAAAGTCGGTTCCAAACTCAAGAGTAAAATACATCGGGAACACTAAAGCTGGACAAAAATCTCCTGTAAATGGCAGAGGCACTTTACTTCAGAGGAAGAATTTGATTCAAAATGCTGAGATTCTATTTGGTACGTGGGATTAATGATGAGACCATGGTACAACACCTACCTGTGGAAGACCAACTGGACATCAAACAGGCACAACAATTGGCTTTATCATTAAAAAAGGCGGAAAGTGGGGCTTGTGAGTGACTGCCGATGGAAGTGGACACCCTTGCCAGGCTGACTAAGCTTGGGGAACACCACTTGAATGAAGGCAATTGCATACCCTCACGCAGTACATATCCTGAACAGCGGGACTCTAAACCAGCCCACAGCAAAACCCTAAAGCAAAGCTACGTCTTGACCAAACGTGTCGAAGTTTTTCGAGGATCTGGACCGGCAGGCCATTGAAGTTATTGTCGCTACATGGACTTGAGACAGCAAAAGAGTCGCGTTCAGCCTAAACTGTGTAAGAGAACTCATAGATAAGTATCCAGGACAGTGCACACCCTAGAACTGATTTGGAACAGTTAAGTTGCTTAACAACATCCAAATCAGAATCAATCAAACTAAACAACTGTTCAAATAGTTAGCCAGTTCTGGTGGATGTCGATACCGGTACCGTTATATCAGTGATCACAAAACCAATTGATACCAAGAACTCCGACCCTTATGTTTTAGTTAGAGCTTGGCAAGGCTGCGATGGATAACAAGGACTCCTATAAATTATGGGTACAACTTTGGTGCTAGTCTCTCGTGACAAGACCTGATACAGCAATGACCGTTTGTCGTAAAAGGATCGGACCCAGAAGTTTAAAATTCAAGGAGGACAAAGGAGTGAAATTGGTTGAGGAAGATTCAACTTGATTAGCTCACCATTTTTCATTTAAACAATTGCTGCCTGAGTGAAGTCTTAATTGCATACCTGGATATTTTCAGGGATGCCAAAAGGGCAAAGGCCAATTTATATGCTGACCAAGAAGCAAATCTGCGATTCTGCAAGTCCTGCCGGTGCCACATGTCTTGTGTGCAAAAATAATCAGGAGGCCAAATCCTGAAGAAATCATCAAACCGTATATTGTGCAGAATGAGCAGCACCAGTCGTAGCAATGATGAATCCAATGTCTTTGTGGAAATTTCAAACAAAGTGTAAATTGCTCTACGTGGCAGGATACGTACCCAATCTCTCACATAAAGGACTTTTGTACAGAGGACAGCCCATCACAAAGATGTACATAAGCCATGCGTACTTGCAATAATGATTAGGTGGGGATTCACAGTCCCAACAGAATTTTATATTTCCAAGAGGTACGAGGGAGGAGCGAAGATGAGTCTAATGGTTTAAAAACCTTAGTTCAGGCGTCGGGGCCTCCATTTGCTGAGAGGTGCAAGGGAGAAATGAAGGACTTCTGGGAAGGTGAGTCTAACCGTTTAAAAACTTTTCACAAGTTTACCCATGTATTATATTTTCCCCTCCTGAATTTACTCCTTTGTCCTCCTTGAATTTTAAATTTCTGCCAGCTTTGCTGCTTTTTCTGGCTAATTTATATGTCTCCTCTTTTAACACTATCCTTGACTTCCCTTGTTAGAAATGGTTAACCTACCTTCCATGTTTTACTCTTATGCCAAATAGGGATGTACAATTATTGAAATTGATCCATGTGTTCTTTAAGTGTCTGTCACTGCCTATCTACTGTCAACCCCACAAGTATCCTTAGCCAGGTTATCGTAGCCAATGCATGCCTCATACAATGAAAGTTAGTTTTCTTTAGGTTCAGCACCCATCATGTTTAGCTGTGTCAGTTGCCATCTCAATGAAGAATTCTAACATACTCTCGTCACTCTTCCCCAAAGAATCTCATACCACAATTATTCCTCTCTCAATACCTAGCCTGCTCTCTAACTGGTTGCTTGGCATACTGGTCCAGAAAAACATCCCTCATATATTCCAAGAAATCCTCCTACATTACATTGCTACCCGATTGGTTAGTATAGTCAGTATGGTTTTGTGAAGGGCAGGTCGTGCCTCACAAACCTTATTGAGTTCTTTGAGAAGGTGACCAAGGAAGTGGACGAGGGTAAAGCAGTAGATGTGGTGTATATAGATTTTAGCAAGGCGTTCGATAAGGTACCCCATGGCAGGCTAATGCAAAAACTACGGAGGTATGGCATTGAGGGTGCATTAGAGGTTTGGATTAGGAATTGGCTGGCTGGAAGGAGACAGAGGGTAGTAGTTAATGGTATAGGTTCATCTTGGAGTGCAGTTACTAGCGGTGTTCCACAAGGATCTGTTTTGGGACCATTGCTGTTTGTCATTTTTATAAATGACCTACAGGAGGGCTTGAAGGCTGGGTGAGCAAGTTTGCAAATGACACGAAAGTCGGTGAAGTTGTGGACAGCGAAGAAGGATGTGGCAGGTTACAGCGGGATATAGATAAGTTGCAGAGCTGGGCAGAAAGGTGGCAAATGGAGTTCAATGTAGCTAAGTGTGAAGCTAGTGGGTGGCACGGTGGCACAGTGGTTAGCACTGCTGCCTCACAGCGCCTGAGATCCGGGTTCAATTCCCAACTCAGGCGACTGACTGTGTGGAGTTTGCACGTTCTCCCCGTGTCTGCTCCGGTTTCCTCCCACAGTCCAAAGATGTGTGGGTCAGGTGAATTGGCCATGCTAAATTGCCCGTAGTGTTAGGTAATGGGTAAATATAGGGGGGTATGGGTGGGTTGCGCTTTGGTGGGTCGGTGTGGACTTGTTGGGCCGAAGGGCCTGTTTCCACACTGTAAGTAATCTAATCTAATCTAATCATTCACTTTGGTAGTAGGAACAAGAAGATGGATTACTGGGCTAATGGTAGGCTATTTGGTAGTGTGGATGAGCAGAGGGATCTTGGTGTCCTTGTACACAGATCTCTGAAAGTTGCCACCCAGGTAAGTAGTGCTGTGAAGAAGGCATATGGTGTACTGGGCTTTATTGGTAGAGGAATTGAGTTCCGGAGTCCTGAGGTCATGTTGCAGTTATATAAGACTCTGGTGATGCCTCATCTGGAGTATTGTGTGCAGTTTTGATCGCCATACTATAGGAAGGATGTGGAGGCATTGGAACGAGTGCAGAGGAGGTTTACCGGGATGTTGCCTGGCATGGTAGGAAAATCGTATGAGGAAAGGCTGAGGCACTTGGGGCTGTTCTCATTGGAGAAAAGAAGGTTTAGGGGAGATTTGATAGAGGTGTACAAGATGATTAGGGGTTTAGATAGGGTTGACAGTGAGAACTTTTTTCCATTAATGGAGTCAGCTGTTACTAGGGGACACAGCTTTAAATTAAGTGGTGGTAGGTACAGGACAGATGTTAGGGGTAGATTCTTTACTCAGCGGGTTGTGAGTTCATGGAATGCCCTGCCAGTAGCAGTGGTGGACTCACCCTCTTTATGGTCATTTAAGCGGGCATTGGATTAGCATATGGAGGTTATTGGGCTTGTGTAGGTTAGGTAGGCTTCGGTCGGCGCAACATCGAGGGCCGAAGGGCCTGTACTGCGCTGTATTTTTCTATGTTCTATGTTCTATTCAGATTGAAGTCACCCTTAATAATTGCTGCACCCTTACTGCCTGCATCTCTAATTTCCTGTTTGATGCCATCTTCAACATCAAATTACTGTTGGTCTGTATACAGCACCCACTTTTCCCTTTTGTGTTCCGCAGCTCCAATCATGTAGATTCCACATTGTCCAAGCTAATGTCCTTCCTTACTATCGTGTTAATCTCCTCATTAACCAGCAACATAGGAATTAAGGGCTACGGGGAGAATGCAGGTAGGTGGAGTTGAAATGCCCATCAGCCATGATTAAATGGTGGAGTGGACTCGATGGGCCGAATGGCCTTACTTCCATTCCTATGTCTTATGGTCTTATGGTCTTATCTTTTACACCAACTCTCTTTTCTTTTTGTCTATCTTTCCTGAAAATTGAATACCCATAGAGTTGCTATCCTTGGTCACCTGGAGCCAGGTCTGAACCCAATTGCACAATATCCATTAATAACTATCTGCACAGGTACATTGTTATCACAAATGATCCTTGCATTGAGACAGAGACTTCGGGCTTTTTTTGGATATTTATTGCTGTTTTGAACTATGGTGTAAAGCGGTCCTTTTTGGTTTCTCTGCCTACCATTTTTATTTTTTGCCTTACTTGCCTTTTGTGTCTGTCCTCACTTTACTTTCCTCCTACTTCCTGCAATGGTTCCCATCCCCAACAGCATGAACAAACAATCCTTTTAGGACATTGGCTCCAGTCCTGCCATGTCCCAATTCCCCAGAAATGGTTCTAATGTCCCAGGAATTTGAAATTCTCCCTCTTGCACCATCCTGCAAGCCACGGATTAATCTTAGCTATTCTTCCCTTACTACTCTGACTAGCATGTGGCACTGGTAGCAAAACCCCAGATTAGTACCTTTGATGTCCAACCTTTTAGTTTAATTCCTCACTCCCTAAATTCAGCTTGTAGGAGACCTCATCCCGCTTTTTATTACAGATGTCATTGGTGTTTAATCGCAACATGACAGCTGGCTGTTCACCCTCCCCCTCCAGAATGTCCTTCAACTGCTCCAAGACATCCTTGACCCTTGCACCAGGGATGCAACATACCATTCTGACGTTTGTGCATCAGGAATAGCAATCCATTCCATTGACAATTGAATCCCCTTTCACTATAGCTCTGACACGTTCTTTTCCTGCCATACGTAAGATTGTGAGTGGTAATGAGGACTTAGAAATGGTCCAAGCTGATTGAGACAAGTGGAGTGAATGGGCAAATATGTGGCAAGTATAGAGCAATGTGGATAGATATGCCATTTTGCACTTTGGTGGGAAAATAGAATGACAGCCTACCATTTGAGAAGGGATTGTTTAAAAGCATTACTTCATAAAGGGACCTATGCACCTGTTTTTTGTTTTCATTTGCAAAATCTCTGAGGTTCATGCAGGCGCTGAAGCCAAAAGTCAATACGGAGAATGGCAGTGACACACTGACCAATGCATTGACTCTGCCAAGTGGGTAGCTGTAATATTGCAAAGGATCCAGATCTCCTTGTAAATCAGTCACTGAAAATATTGCAGAAACAGATAGTGGTGAGGAAGATAAATGATGTATTGACCTTCATTTCAAGGGGATTTGAATACAGGAGTAAGAGTATCTTGATGAGACCTCATCTTGAACATTGTGCAGTATTGTGCGCAGTTTTGCTCTCCTACCCTAATACAGGACACACCTGACATTGAGGGAGTTCTGAGAATGATGACCAGACTGATCTCTGGGATGACAGGCTTGTTGTGGGAGCAGAGTTTATGTCAATTGGCTCTGTATTCCATGGGGAAAATAAGTGGTGATCTCACTAAAATATATAAAATTCTGACAGGGTGAGACAGATTGGAAGCAGGGATGACAATTCGCCTTCCTGGGATGTCTAAAACAAAGCACCACAGTATTAGGTACAGGCAGGCCACTCTGCATTGAGCTGTGCACTCAGAGCCGGGGAACTTGTAGAATTCTCTCTCACATGAGCCTGTGGAAGCCAACGCACTGACTATAAATAAAGATTCATAGATACTGAGTGGATGAGGAGAGAACAGGAATATTGTGTGAACAGACAGGATGAGCCATAATTTATATTGATTGGAGAAATGAAATCAGTGGACTAAAGTTATTACTACAGTTCCTGCTTTATAATTCCTGATGATTAATCACATTAAGGGAGAGATACATTGTGTGGCAAAAGACATTGAACAGATATTCAGTCATGAACTAAGTGGGGTAGGCTCAATGGATGGAATGGTCTTCTGCTTTCCCTGTATTTTTGTGCAGCCTATGGGAAAGCAGAATACTGAGGTCAGAGCCAGTGGTTCTGTCCTGTTTTATCCTTTAAGACCTTGGATACAGCTTGATACAATTGAGTGTCTTGCTTGGTTGTTTCAGAGACCAGAGTTTATCACATGTCTGTGTGTCTGCAATCACTTTTTGATCAGATCAGGAAAACACAGGAGATTTACTTTCTGAAAGTACATTGGTGAGGCAAATTAGTATTTACAATTGGCATTGGCTCCAAGGTCACTATTACTGACACCAGATTTTAGATCTTGATATTTTATTAATTGTTATTAACATCCACCAGCTGCCAGACCATTAGCCGGGTCTGGATTAATAATGCAGAGATATTTCCACAACTGCATCATCTCCACATAGAGACCTATCTGAAAATAGCAGGTTATTTCTGTGCTGCTTGGCAGCTCTGTCAAAAAGAACTTCCACTAACTTGAGAATTGTGGGACCTAGCGAATAACAATTAGTTCGATTGTAATTATTCTCCTCTTCAGATACTGGACCTAGTTGAGTAATTTTCCACATTACCAGGAAGATGTCAGAGTTGGAGGTGGAATGAAACAGCTTCCCCAGGGGCATGGTTTATTGCTCAGCTCACATCTTCAGTCCTATTGCAGGAATGGTGTCATGGCCCATTGCTTTTGTCGTATCTCCTTTGTTCAGCTGTTTCTTAATGTCACGTGCTGCAAATCGATTTGGTTAAAGACCAATGAGACCAATCTTCAGAGAGTTTAATGGAATGAATGAGTGCAGTTTGAATCATTGAATGATTGAATGCATTTGGATTCACAAAAAAATTAGTGAAGTTTGTTTTATTGAATCAATAAATAACGTTTGATTCGTTGACTCAATGATTGAAGTTTGACTCAATGATTGAGTGAATGTAGTTTGTTTCATGGATTGAATGCGTTAAGCTCGACACATTGAATAAATGAAAGAAGCTCTACTCATCGAATTAACACGTGCAGTCTGTTTCATTGAATGAATGTGTCACGTTTGTTCCATTGAATCAATGCGTTAAACTCGTGGCATCGAGTAAATGAGAGAAGTTCTACTATTGAATTGAATGATTGTTGCATTGAATGAATGATTTCAGCTTGAAACGTTGAAAGAAGGAAAGAAGCCCTTCTCATTAGATTAACAAGTGAAGTCTGTTTCATTAAATGAATGCATGCAGACTGCACGTTTGCATTCAAAGAGCAGAGCTTCTCTGATTCATTCAATGCCACGAGTTTAACGCCTTGATTCAATGAAACAAATTGCACTCATTCATTCAATGAAACAGACTGCGCTTGTTAATTCAAAAAGTTGAGCTTCTCACATTCATTCAATATGTCAAGCTTAACTCCTTCATTCAATGAAATAAACTGAATGTGTTAATTCAATGAGTAGAGCTTTTCGCATTCGTTCAATGCCACGAGTTCAACGCATTATTCAATGAATCAAACTGCATACATTCATTCAATAAAACAGACTGCTCCTGTTATTTCAAAGAATAGAGCTTCTCTCATTCTTTCAATGTTTCAAGCTTAACTGTTTCAATCAAAGAAGCAAACTGCACGCATTAATTCAATGTGTATAGCTTCTCTCATTTGTTCAATGCCACGAGCCTAAACGCATTCATTTCATGTAACAAACTGCACACAATCATTCAATGAATAAGACTGCACGTGTTAATTGAATGAGTAGAGCTTCTCTCATTTTTTCAATGTCTCGAGCTTAACGCATGAATTCAATGAAACAAGATGCATTCATTCAATCATTGAGTCAGGCTTCAATCATTGATTCAATAAAACAAAATTAACTCATTTATTTAGCGAAACCAACTGCATTCATTCATTCTATGATTCACACTGCACTCATTCATTCAAAGAAACACTCTGCACGTGCTAATCCAATGAGTAGAGCTTTTGCCATTCAGTCAATGAAACAAACTGCATGGATTCATTTAATGAAACTGACTGCACATGTTCATTCAAGGAGTGGAGCTTCTCTCATTTATACAAATTCTGGCGCTTAACGCTTTCTTTCAATGAAACAAACTGCATTTATTCAATTATTGAATCAAACTTCAATCATTGATTCAATGAATCAAACGTTATTCATTGACTCAATGAAACAAACTTCACTCATTTAGTTAGTGAATCCTATTGCATTCATTCCTTCAAGGAAACACGCTACACCTGCTAATCCAATGAGTGCAGCTTTTGCCATTCATTCAGTGAAACAAACTGCTTGCATTCATTCAATGACAATGACTGCACGTGTTAATTCAATGAATAGAGCTTCTCTCATATATTCAATGCCATTTAACGCATTGATTCAATGGAACATACTGCACACATTCATTCAGCAAACAGACTGCACCTGTGAAATCAATGAGCAGAGCTTCTTTCAATTATTCAATATCTCGAGCTTAACGCTGTATTCATTCAATCATTGAGTCAAACTTCTATCACTGAGTCAACGATTCAAACATCTTGCATTGATTCGATGAAACAAACTTAACTCAATTATTTAGTGAATCTAACTGCATTCATTCATTCTACGAATCACACTGCACTCATTCATTCCAGGAAAAACTCTGCACATGCTAATCCAATGAGGAGAGCTTTCGCCATTCATTCAATGAAACAAACTGCACGCATACATTCAAAGAAACCAACTGCATGCATTCATTTAATCAAACAAACTGCACGTGTTAATTGAATAACTGGAGGTTCTTTCAATCACTCAACGTTTGAACCTTACCTCAGTCTTTAATGAAATAAACTGCACGCGTTAATTCAATGAGTAGAGCTTCTCTCATTCATTCAATGCCACGAGTTTAACTCATTCATTCAAAAAACACACTGCACACATTCGTTCAATCAAACAGACTGCACGTGTTAAATCAGTGAACAGAGCTTCTCTCATTTATTCAAAGACTCCAGATTAACGTTTTCATTCAATGAAGCAAACTGCATTCTTTCAATCAGTGAATCACACATCAATGATTGATTCAATCAAACTTCTCATTTAGTGAATCAAACTGCGCTATATCATTCAATTAAACGCACTGCATGTGTTCATTCAATGAGTAAAGCGTCCTGTCAATGCCATGAACTAAACGCATTCATTCAAGAAACACACTGCACACATTCATTCAATGAAACAGACTGCGCGTGTTAATTCAGTGAGTAGAGCTTTTCTCATTCATCAATGTGTCAAGCTCACCTCATTCATTCAATGAAACAAACTGCACGTTAGAATTCAATGAGCACAGCTTTTCTCATTCAGTCAATGCCACGAGTTTAACGCATTCATTCATTCATTCATTCACACTGCACACATTCATTCAATCAAACAGACTGCACATGTTAAATCAGTGAGTAGAGCTTCTCTCATTTATTTAATGTCTCGAGCTTAATACGTTCAATCCATGAAACAAACTGCATGCATTCAATCATTGAATCAAACTTCAATCATTGAAGCAGCGAATCAAACGTTATTAATTGATTCAATGAACAAACTTAACCCATTTATTTGTGACTGCAAATGTGTTGCTGGTCAAAGCACAGCAGGTTAGGCAGCATCTCAGGAATAGAGAATTCGACGTTTCGAGCATAAGCCCTTCATCAGGAATAAGAGAGAGAGAGCCAAGCCGGCTGAGATAAAAGGTAGGGAGGAGGGACTAGGGGGAGGGGCGATGGAGGTGGGATAGGTGGAAGGAGGTCAAGGTGAGGGTGATAGGCCGGAGTGGGGTGGGGGCGGAGAGGTCAGGAAGAGGATTGCAGGTTAGGAGGGCGGTGCTGAGTTGAGGGAACCGACTGAGACAAGGTGGGGGGAGGGGAAATGAGGAAGCTGGAGAAATCTGAATTCATACCTTGTGGTTGGAGGGTTCCCAGGCGGAAGATGAGGCGCTCCTCCTCCAGCCGTCGTGTAGTTGTGTTCTGCCGGTGGAGGAGTCCAAGGACCTGCATGTCCTCGGTGGAGTGGGAGGGGGAGTTAAAGTGTTGAGCCACGGGGTGATTGGGTTGGTTGGTTCGGGCGGCCCAGAGGTGTTCTCTGAAGCGTTCCGCAAGTAAGCGGCCTGTCTCACCAATATAGAGGAGGCCACATCGGGTGCAGCGGATGCAATAGATGATGTGTGTGGAGGTACAGGTGAACTTGTGGCGGATATGGAAGGATCCCTTGGGGCCTTGGAGGGAAGTGAGTGTGGAGGTGTGGGCGCAAGTTTTACATTTCCTGCGGTTGCAGGGGAAGGTGCCGGGGGTGGAGGTTGGGTTGGTGGGGGGTGTGGATCTGACAAGGGAGTCACGAAGGGAGTGGTCCTTGCGGAACGCTGATAGGGGAGGGGAGGGAAATATATCCTTGGTGGTGGGGTCCGTTTGGAGGTGGCGGAAATGGCGGCGGATAATACGTTGTATGCGCAGGGTGGTGGGGTGGTAGGTGAGAACCAGTGGGGTTCTGTCTTGGTGGCGGTTGGAGGAGCGGGGCTCAAGGGCGGAGGAGCGGGAAGTGGAGGAGATGCGGTGGAGGGCATCGTCGATCACGTCTGGGGGGAATCTGCGGTCCTTGAAGAAGGAGGCCATCTGGGTTGTGCGGTGTTGGAATTGGTCCTCCTGGGAGCAGATGCGGCGGAGACGAAGGAATTGGGAATATGGGATGGCGTTTTTACAGGGGGCAGGGTGGGAGGAGGTGTAGTCCAGGTAGCTGTGGGAGTCAGTCAGTTTATAATAGATGTCTGTGTTGAGTCGGTCGCCCGAGATAGAAATGGAAAGGTCTAGGAAGGGGAGGGAGGAGTCTGAGACAGTCCAGGTGAATTTCAGGTCGGGATGGAAGGTGTTAGTAAAGTTGATGAACTGTTCAACCTCCTCGTGGGAGCACGAGGCAGCGCCGATACAGTCATCGATGTAGCGGAGGAAAAGGTGGGGGGTGGTGCCAGTGTAGTTGCGGAAGATGGACTGTTCCACATATCCTACGAAGAGGCAGGCATAGCTGGGGCCCATGCGGGTGCCCATGGCAACTCCTTTAGTTTGGAGGAAGTGGGAGGATTGAAAAGAGAAGTTATTCAGGGTGAGGACCAGTTCAGTCAGTCGAAGGAGGGTGTCAGTGGAAGGGTACTGGTTAGTGCGGCGGGAAAGGAAGAAGCGGAGGGCTTTGAGTCCTTCGTGATGGGGGATGGAGGTGTACAGGGACTGGATGTCCATAGTGAAAATAAGGCGTTGGGGACCGGGGAAGCGAAAATCCTGGAGGAGGTGGAGGGCGTGGGTGGTGTCCCGAACGTAGGTGGGGAGTTCTTGGACTAAAGGGGACAGGACCGTGTCGAGGTATTGGGAGATGAGTTCGGTGGGGCAGGAGCAGGCTGAGACAATGGGTCGGCCGGGGCAGGCAGGTTTGTGGATTTTGGGCAGGAGGTAGAAACGGGCGGTGCGGGGTTGTGGGACTATGAGGTTGGAGGCGGTGGATGGGAGATCCCCTGAGGTGATGAGGTCCTGGATGGTCTGGGAGATGATGGTTTGGTGGTGGGAGGTGGGGTCGTGGTCAAGGGGGCGATAAGAGGAGGCGTCCGCGAGCTGGCGTTTGGCTTCAGCGGTGTACAGGTCAGTGCGCCAAACTACCACCGCGCCTCCCTTGTCTGCGGGTTTGATGGTGAGGTTGGGATTGGAGCAGAGGGAGTGGAGGGCTGCACGTTCTGAGGGTGAGAGGTTGGAGTGGGTGAGAGGGGTGGACAGGTTGAGTCGGTTGATGTCACGGCGGCAGTTGGCTATAAAGAGGTCGAGGGCGGGTAGGAGGCCTGCACGGGGTGTCCAGGTGGATGGGGTGTGTTGGAGGCGGGAGAAGGGGTCGTCAGAGGGTGGGCGGGAGTCTTGGTTGTGAAAGTAGGCACGGAGGCGAAGGCGGCGGAAGAATTGTTCAATATCTCGCCGCGTGTTGAACTCATTAATCCGAGGGCGTAGGGGAACGAAGGTGAGGCCCCTGCTGAGGACTGATCTTTCATCCTCAGAGAGGGGGAGATCTGGAGGGATGGTGAAAATCCGGCAAGGCTGGGAGCTAGGACCTGGTGTGGGACTGGAGCTGGAGCTGGAGCTGGGGGCGGGGTTAGGGGCGGGGACAGAGATCGAAGTAGGGGCGGAGTTAGACGTGGTGACGTTGATCGACGTGGGGGCGGGGTCATGCGTCGTGACGGAAATAAGCGTGGGGGCGGGGTTACGTGAAGCGCCGGGAGATGGCGTGGGGGCGGGGTTATGGGCGGGGTTATGCGTAGTGACGAAAGACGGCGTGGGGGCGGGGAAACCTGAGGATTTGTGCTCCTGCAGGTTAGTGATGTCAGTGGGGGCGGAAGTGGCTGCGTCGACGGCAACCGGAGGGGCGGAAATGGTTGCGGCGACGGAGGAGTGGTGGTCATTCCCGGTGGCCGCGTGGGTCGCGGGTCCGTCGGCGATTGTGGAAGCGGTTGTGTGTGTGGTGGTCACCGGGGCAGTTGTAGGGGCGGCGATCGCGGGGGCTCCGAGGTCGGTGGGGGCGGAAGTGACGTCACGGTCGGCGGCGGCCTTTGGTGCCGCGGGCGCTGTGGAGGCCACATGTGTAATGGCGTCCGACAGGCCTGTGGAAGATTCTGGAATAGTTGAGGGGCCACGAGTGTGGGGGTAAGTACATGAAAGTTTTTGGTACTTACTGTCTTTAATCTCTGATAGGGCTAGGAAGAACTGTTTGTTGAGTTTGTGGATTCTTCTGTAGATGAAGAACAGCAGGGGTCCTTTGCAGGTCTGTGAGAGTGCTGTCCTGAGCTGGGGTAGGGCTGATTGCAGGGAGTGTAAGTGGCGACGCATGGCTGCAAGGGTGGAGCGGAGGATCCGGAGGGAGGTCTGTTGCTGGAGGCTTCGGATTTGTTGTAGGTACAGGTTGTCCTGGTTGGGTCCAAATTTTGTTGGTTGGAATGTAGTTCGGAGTCCGTGTGGGATCAGTCGGTTCCTTAGGCAGGTGCTGAGGAAGGAGATGTGGCTGTGGTAACGGGTCTGTTTGAGAACGTGGCTGAAGAGCTTCTGTGCAGAGGAGATGACCTGGGGGGTGCAGTGAGAGAGGGACTCACTGAAATCCTTGTAGAGGGAGGAAGAGAGCTTCTTCAAGGAAGGCATCCTTGTAAGAGGATTCGCAGTAGGTTAAAATCTTCGAGTAAAAAATGAGGTCTGCAGATGCTGGAGATCACAGCTGCAAATGTGTTGCTGGTCAAAGCACAGCAGGTTAGGCAGCATCTCAGGAATAGAGAATTCGACGTTTCGAGCATAAGCCCTTTCTCAGGAATAGATTTGTGAATCAGACTGCGCTACATCATTCAATTGGTTCATTCAATGAGTAAAACGTTTGTCAATGCCACGACTTAAACGCATTCATTCAAGAAACACACTGCACACATTCATTCAATCAAACAGACTGCATGAGTTAATTTAATGTAACAAACTGAACGTTAGAATTCAATGAGCAGAGCTTTTCTCACTCATTCATTCAAAGCAACGAGTTCAATGTATTGATTCAATGAAACAAACTGCAGATATTGATTCAATGAAACAGACTGTGCGTTTCAATTCAATGAGTAGACCTTCTTTCATTTATTCATTGCCTCGAGCTTAACGCTTTCATTCAATGATACAAACTGCATACATTCAATCATTGAATCGAACGTCAATCATTGATTCAATGAATCAAACATTATTCATTGATTCAATGAAACAAAATTTAGACATTGAATTTACGCGTGCAGTTTGTTTCATTGAATGAGTGAGTGCAGTTTGTTTCATTGAATCAATGTATTAAACTCGGTGCCATGCAGAATATTTCCTTGAATGATTCAGTTAGGATTTAATCATGGAATGAATGAGAAAAGCTCTACTCATTGTAATAAAATGTGCAGTCCGGATCGTGGAATGAATGTATGCAGTTTGTTTCGTTGAATGAACAAGTTAAGCTTAAAATTTTGAATAAACGAGAGAAGCTCTACTCATTAAATTAACACGTGCAGTCTGTTTGATTAAATGAATGCATGCAGTTGGTTTCGTTGACAGAAAGCGTGCAACTTGTGTCATTGAATAAACGCTCTCCTCATTCGATTAGCATATGCAGATGTTTTCATGGAATGAATGAGTGCCGTATGATTCATTGCATGGATGAATCACTAAATAAATGAGAGAAGTCTGTTTCATTGAATTAATGACTACCGTTTGATTAATTGAATCAATGGTTGACGTTTGACGCAATGAATGCATGATTGCAGTTTGTTTCATTGAATGTAAGCGTTAAGCTCGAGACATTGAATAAATGAGAGAACGCTACACATTGAGTTAAAGCGTGAAGTTTGTTTTCTTGAATGAATGAGTGCAGTTAGTTTGATTGAATAAATGCATTAAACTCGTGGCCTTGCAGACTGTTTCCTTGAATGATCAGTTAAGATTGAATCATTGAATGAATGAGAAAAGCTCTACTCATTGTATTAAAATGTGCAGTCTGTGTCATGGAACGAATGTATGCAGTTTGTTTCATTGAATCAATGCGTTAAACGCATTGAACTAATGAGGGAAGCTCTACTCAATGAATTAACTAAATGAGAGAATTCACAAGTTCTGTTTGTTTCATTGATGGAAGGAGTTAAGCTTGATATATTGAATAAATGACAGAAACTGTACGCTTTGAATTAACATGTGCAGTTTGTTTCATTGAATGAATGAGTTAAGCTTGAAACGTTGAATCAACGTTAAACCTATGGCACTGAATGAATGCGAAAAACTCTACTCATTGAATTAACACGTGCAGTCTGATTCATTGAATGAATACGTTTAGCTCTTGGCACTGAATGAATGGCAGAGCTCTACGATTTGAACTAACAAACGCAGTGTGTTACCATGAATGGATGTGCAGTTTGATACACTAAATAAATGAGTTCACCTTGTTGCATTGAATCAATGAATCACATTTGAATCTTTGAAACAATGATTCAAGTTTGATTCCATGATTGCTGTTTGATTCATTGAATGGATGAATGCAGTTGGTATCACAAAATAAACGAAATACGTTTGTTTCATTGAATGAATGGCAAAAGCTCTACTCGTTCGATTAGCATGTGCAGATTGTTTCATGGAATGAATGAGTGCAGTTTGATTCATTGAATGTATGAATGCAGTTGGAAGCAGTAAATAAATGAGATAAGTTTGTTTGATTGAGTCAACGCATAACGTTTGATTCACTGAACCAATGCTTGAAGTTTGACGCAATGAAACATTGAATACATGAGAGAAACTGTACTCTTTGAATTAACACGTGCAGTTTGTTTCATTGAATGAATGAGTTAAGCTTAAAACGATGAATATATGTTAAACTCGTGGCACTGAATGAATGAGAGAAATTCTACTCATTTAATTAACACGTGCAGTCTGTTTCATTGAAAGAATACGTTTAAGCTCGTGGTGCTGAATGTATGGAAGAAGGTCTACGCTTCGGATCATGTGTTGCCATGAATGAATCAGTGCAGTTTGATACACTAAATTACTGACTTAACCTTGTTTCATTGAATCAATGAATAGAGTTTGAATCGTTCAAACAATGATTCAAGTCTGATTCATTGATTGCATGTTAGCAAATTGTTGCTTTGAAATAAAGCGTTTAGCTCGAGGCATTGAATAAATGAGAGAAGCTGTACTGATTGAATTAGCACGTGCAGTCTGTTTCATTCAATAAATGGGTGCAGTTTGTTTCATTGAATCGATGCTTTTAACTCGTGGTAATGAATCAATGAGAGAAGCTCTACACATCGAATGAACACGTGCATTTTGTTGAATTGAATGAATGAGTTAAGCTTGAAACGTTGAATGAATGAAAGAAGCTCTACCCACTGAATTAACACTGCAGTTTGTTTGATGAAGTGAGTGCATGCAGTTGGTTTCCTGGACAGAAAGCGTGCAACTTGTTTCATTGAATGAATGGGAAAAGCTCTACTCATTCGATTAGCATGTGCTGATTTTTTCATGGAATGAATGAGTGCTGTTTGATTCATTGAATGTATGGATGCAGTTGGAAACAGTAAATAAATTAGATAAGTTTGTTTCATTGAGTCAACACATAACGTTTGATTCATTGAATCGATGCTTGACATTTGACACAATGATACATTGAATACATGAAAGAAACTGTACTCTATGAATTAACACGTGCAGTTTGTTTCATTGAATGAATGAGTGTTCCTTGTTTCATTGAATCGCTGCTTTAAAGTGGTGGTTCTGAATCAATGAGAGAAGCTCTACTCATTGAATGAACACGTGCAGTTTTGTTGCATTGAATGAATGAGTTAAGCTTGAAACCTGGAATGAATGAAAGAAGCTCTACCCATTGAATTAACATGTGCGGTCTGTTTGATTAAATGAATGCATGCAGTTGGTTTCCTTGACAGAAAGCGTGCAACTTGTTTCACTGAATGAATAGCTAAAGCTTTACACATTCGATTAGCATGTGCTGTATTTATTTCATGGAATGAATGAGTGCTGTTTGATTCATTGAATGAATTAATGCAGTTGTAATCAATAAATAAATGAAATAAGTTTGTGTCATTGAATCAATGAATAACGCTTGATTCATTGAATCAGTGATTGAAGTTTGACACAATGAATGAATGATTGTAGTTTGTTTCATTGAATGCAAGCATTAAGTTTGAGATATTGAATTAATGAGAGAAGCTCCTACACATTGAATTAACGCGTGCAGTTTGTTTCATTGACTGAATGAGTGCAGTTAGTTTCATGGAATCAGTGAGTTAAACTCGGGGCCTTGCAGACTGTTTCCTTGAATGATTCCGTTAGGATTGAATCATTGAATGAATTAGAAAAGCATTACTCATTGGATTAAAATGTACGTTATGATTCATAGAAAGATTGCATGCAGTTTGTTTCATTGAATGAATGAGTAAAGCTTCACCTTTTAAATAAATGAGAGAAGCTATACTCATTGAATTCACAAGTTCAGTTTGTTTCATTGAATGAAGAAGTTAAGCTTGACATATTGAGTAAATGAGAGAAACGTGTACGCCTTGAATGAACACGTGCAATTTGTTTCATTGAATGAATGAGTTAAGCATGAAAGGTGGAATGAACGTTAAACTCGTGGCACCGAATGAAGGAGAGAAGCTCTACTCATTGAATTAACACGTGCAGTCTGTTTCATTGAATGAGCACGTTTAGCTGTTGGCACTGAACGAATGGCAGAAGCTCTACGCTTTGAATTAAGAAACGCAGTGTGTTACTATGAAGGGATGTGCAGTTTGATACACGAAATAAATGAGTTCACCTTGTTTGAATGAATCAAGGAATAACGTTTGAATCTTTCAAGCAATGATTCAAGTATGATTCATTGATTGCATGTTAACAAATTGTTGCAATGAAATAAAGCGTTAAGCTCGAGGCATTGAATGAATGAGAGAAGCTGTACTCATTGAATTAGCACGTGCAGTCTGTTTCATTCGATGAATAGGTGCTGTGGGTTTCATTGAATCATTGCTTTAAACTGTGGTAGATAGGTTAAACACACAAAGTCTTTTGCTTGGGTGGGGGAGTCCAGAACGAGACAACATAGGTTTAAGGTGAGAGGAGAAAGATATAAAAGAGATCTAGGGGCAACTTATTCATACAGAGGGTGGTACGTGTATGGAAAGAGCTGCTTGAGGAGGGGATGCAGGCTAGTAAAATTGCGACATTTAAATGGCATCTGGATGGGGAGGTGTATCGGAAGGGTGTGGAGGGATATGGGCTGGGTGCTGGCAGGTGGGACTAGATTGGGTTGAGATATCTGGTTGGCATGGACAGGTTGGACTGAAAGGTCTGTTTCCATGCTGTAGATCTCTATGACTCTATTAGAAGTCAACTCCATGTTATGGAGCTGTAGCAGGAGCTGAATGCACTCAGGATCATCCGTGACAAAGAGCACTTCAAGGATAAGAGTTTTAGTGAGGTGACAGTACAAATGACACTTATGTTGGTGGAGTTGTGGATAGTGATGTAGGATGTTGTTGGTTACAGAGGGGCATAGATAAGCTGGGCTGAGAGGTTGAAAAGGGAGTGTAATGCAGAAAAGTGTGGGGTGATTCATTTTGGAAGGAGCAACAAGAATGCAAAGTACTGGGATCATGGTAAGATTCTTGGGAGTGAAGATGAGCAGAGAGATTTTGGTGTCCATGTACATAGATCCTTGAAAGTTTCCACCTAGGTTGAGAGGGTTATTAAGAAGGCATACAGTGTGTTAGCTTTTATTAGTGGAAGGTTGAGTTTTGGAACCATGAGGCCATGCTGCAGCTGTACAAAACGTGGGTGTGGCAGCACTTGGAGTATTGCATACAGTTCTGGTCATCACATTATGGAAGATTTGGAAAAGGGTTCAGAGGAGATTTACCAGGATGTTGCCTGGTATGGAGGCAAGGCCTTATGAGGACAGGCTAAGGGACCTGAGGCTGTTTTTGTTAGAGAGAAGAAGGTTGAGAGTAAACTTAATTGAGACATACAAGAAAATCAGAGGGTTAGATAGGGTGGACAGTGAGAGCATTTTTCCTTGGATGGTGATAGCTAGCATGAGGGGGCATAGTTTTAAATTGAGGGGTGATAGATTTAGGACAGATGTCAGAGTTAGTTCCTTTACTTGGAGTAGTAGGGGTATAGAATGCACTGCCTTCGCCAACTTTAAGGGCATTTAAATGGTCATTGGATAGACACTGTATGAAAATAGGATAGTGTAGGCTAGATTGTTTCACAGGTTGGTGTAACATCAAGGGCCTAAGGGCCTGGACTGCGCTGTTATGTTCAACGTTCTATGATAAGTCCAACTCTAACATTCCTACATCGACATTATTAAACAGTTGATTTTGCTCATGGGGATGATTACTTGTTACATCTCATCTCATTCCTTACAGTTAATATAGTAGTTATTGTGATCCTATCTCGTGGAAGGTGCGGCCTCTCTAAGTGCATCTCTCACTATCTGTTGGCCATGGCATTGGCAGATCTACTAGTCATTATCTTTGATTTAATTCTGAGACAAATTCCTGTTTGTTATTGGGTGGAGCTTTATTTTGTGAAGTCCATTAAAGCATGTAATATTCATGCCATCTTACTTTATGCAACAACTAATTGTTCGGTCTGGTTCACTGTAACTTTCACATTTGATCAATTTGTCGTAATCTGTTGCCAGAAACCCAAAATGAACTATTCCAATGAGAAAACAGCGATTATCATAATAGGAACAGTTTCAATGCTAAGCTGTTTGAAGAATATTTTTTGGTACTTTATGTACGCAAGCGAATACAGGCTCGTAAATGACCCTTGGTTTTGCATTGTAACAACAAGTATTCGTTTTTCCCAACTTTGGAGAGCAAGTGAACATTATGTTGTCACTCCATGTATTCCATTTATTTTGGTTCTGTTGTTCAATGTTTTAACTGTCAGGCAAATCTTAACAACAAGCCAACTTCGTTTGCAGCTTAACAAACAGAATGAGAAAGATACAGAGATGGAGAACAGGAAAAAATCAATCATTTTAATGTTTGCTCTATCAGGAAATTTTATAGTATTATGGGCATTTTTCCTGTTTTACTCTGTCTATTATCAAACTATCTGGCTGACTCATGGCAGGCTAGGATGATATTACATATATGTGAATTGGGATTTTTGCTTCAGCTCCTCAATTGTTGCACAAACACTTGCATATATGCAATCATACAAAGTATATTCAGAGCACAGTTGAAGGAAATGGCAAAATACCCATTGACTGTGCTTCTTAAACAACTTGTGCAATTGTTAGAAAAACTGACGATTTGACCTCTGACTCAGAAAACTAATTTTGGTATTATTGCCAGAAAAACTGAATATTTGAAGGCTCTTAGTTTTGTTAACATGGAGAACCTTCTAGTTTTTTGAAAAGGAATGCAAATAGAACAGCCAGTATCAAAGCCAATGCAGCAGACACTTACAGGAATGCGCACCCAACTCCAGCTCCTTTAGAACCATGTTCGGGAACTGGAGCTGGACCTGGATGAACTTCTGATCATTCAGGAAGTGGAGGGGGTTATTGAAAGGAGCTACTGGGAGGTACTTACTCCACAGCCACATGAAGAAGTGTGATGGGTTACCACAGGGTAAGAAAGGGACCAGCAGGCAGTGCAGGGATCTCCTGAGTGGTTCCCCTCAACAATAAGTTTACCATTTTGAATACTGTTGGTAGTGTGAGGTGGTTGGGGGGGGCGGGGTGCTTACCAAGGTAAGCAATTGGGAACAGGTCTCTGGCACAGATTCTGTTCCTGTTACTCAGAGAGGAGGGAGGAAGAGGAGCACAACTTCAGTCATTGGGGATTCCATAGTTAGGGGAACAGGCAGGAGGTTTTGTGGCAACAAGAGAGACACACGGTTGGTGCGTTGCCTCCCAGGTGCCAGGGTTTGTGATGTCACTGTTCATATTTTTGGGATCCTTGAGGGGGAGCAGCCCCAAGTCGTGGTCCACATAGGCACAACCACATTAGTAGGAAAAAGATGGGATCTGAGGCAGAAATTCAGGGAACTAGGGTGGAGGCTTAGAGCTAAAACAAACAGAGTTGTCATCTCTGGTCTGTTGCCTGTGCCATGTGTTAGTGAGGCAAGGAACATGGAGAGAGTGGAGCTGAACATGTGGCTGCAGGGATAGTGCAGGAGGGAGGGTTTTGCATTTTTGGATAATTGGAGCTCTTTCTGGGGTAGGTGGGACCTCTACAAACAGGATGGTCTTCACCTGAACCAGAGGGGTACGAATATCCTAGGGAGGGATATTTGCTAAAGTTCTTCAGGTGGGTTTAAATTAATTCAGCTGGGGGATGGAACCTGCATTTTAGTTCCTGGGTGTAGGAGGTTGAGGGGAGTGAGGTCAGAGATAGCTTTACAAGGTCGCGAGAGGGACACCGGCTATCAGGATGTTGGTTTGAAATGTGTGTACTTCAATGCCAGGAGCATCAGGAATAAGGTGGGTGAACTTGCAGCATGGGTTGATATCTGGGATTTCGATGTTGTAGCCATTTGTTGTAGACATGGGTAGACAAGAATGGTTGTTGCAGATTCTAGGATTTAAACATTCCAGGAAGAACAGACAAGATGGTAAAAGAGGGATGTGTGTGGCATTGTTAATCAAGGGTAGTATTACAACAACTGAGATAATATTTGAGGACTCATCCACTGAAGTAGTTTCGGCTGAGTTTAGAAACAGGGAAGCAGAGGTCACCCTGTTGGGAGTTTTCTATAAGCCTCTGATTTGTGCCTGGGATGGTGAGGAATGCAGAGCAAAGATAATTCACAATAGGAGTGAGAGTAACAGGGTAGTTGTTATTGGGGACTTTCACTCTCCCAATATTGACTGAGAATACTATAGTTCAAGTACTTTAGAGGTGTCTGTGTGTGGGGGGGGGGGGGGGGGGGGGGGGGGGGGGGGGGGGGTGGGGTGGGGGGGGAGTGGTGAGGCCACATTGGATTTGGTACTGTGTAATGAACCCAGCCAGGTGTTAGATTTGGAGGTAGGTGAGCACTTTGGTGATAGTGACCACAATAGGTTTACAACAGCAATGGGCAGAGATAGGGTATATACCTCAGGGAAAGGCAATTTGATGCGATTAGGCAAGGTTTGGGATGCATAGGATGGGGAAGGAAACTGCAGGGGATGGACATACTTGAAATGTGGAGCTTAATCAAGGAACAGTTACTACAGTTATATTTGATATCTGGCAGGGAGGGAGTTATTGAGAGAGGGAGCCATGGTTTACTAAAGAAGTTAAAAACATTGTCAAGAGGAAGAAGAAAGCTTATGTGAGGAAGAGATGTAAAGGCTCAATTAGGGGGCTTGAGAGTTATACATTAGCCAGAAAAGACCGAAAGAGAGAGCTAAGAAGACCTGGGAGGAGACACGAGAAGTTGTTGGCGGATAGGATCAAGGAAAACCTTAAGGCCTTCTATAGGTATATCAGGAATAAAAGAATGATTAGAGTAAGATGAGGGCCTATCAAAAATAGTAGTGAAATGTTGCGTGTGAAATACTGTTCGTCAACATTCACACTGGAAAAGGACAATGTTAGTGAGAATATGGAGATACAGGCTACAAGATTAGATGAGGTTGAGCTTGACAAAGAGGAGATTTGAGCAATTTTGGAAAATCTGAAAATCGATAAGACCCGTAGGATGGATGGGATTTATCCTTAGGATTCTCTGGGAAGCTAGGGATGAGATTGCAGAGTATTTGGCTTTGATTGTTATGTCGTTGTTGTCGACGGGAGTAGTGCCACAAGACTGGAGGATAGGAGATGTTGTTCCCTTGTTTAAAAAGGGGAGTTGGGACAGCCCTCGTAATTATTGGCCAGTGAGCCTTACTTCTGTCGCGGGTAAGGCGTTTCAAAAGGCTATATGAGATAGCATTTATAATCATCTGGAAAGGAATAATTTAATGAGGGATAGTCAACACGGTTTTGTAAAGGGTAGGTCATGCCTCACTAACCTGATTACTTTGAGAAGGTGACAAAGCAGTTGGATGAAAGTAAAGCGATTGATGTGGTGTATATGAACTTCAGTAAGGCATTTGATAAGGGTCCACACAGTAGGCTATTGCACAAAATACAGTATTTCTGGATTGAAGGTGATTTAGTGATTTGGATCAGAAATTGACTAGCTGAAAGAAGAAGGGTGGTGGTTGATGGTAAATATTCATCCTGGAGCTCAGTTACCAGTGATGTGCCACAATAATCTGTTGTGGCCATTGCTGTTTGTCGTTTTTATAAATTATCTGGACATGGATGTAAAAGGTTTGGGTTAGTAAATGTGAGGATGACACTAAGGTAGGCAGAGTTGTGGAGAGTGTAGAAGGATGGTGTGGGTTACAGAAGAACATAGACAAGATGCAGAACTGGCGGAGAAGTGACAAATGGAGTTTAATACAGAAAAGTGTGAGGTAGTTCACTTCGGAAGAAGTTTCAGAAATGCAGAGTACTGGGTTAATAGTAAAATTCTTGGCAGTATAGGTGAACAGAGTGATCTCGGTGTCCAGGTGCATAAATCCCTGAAAGTTGGCACCCATGTTCAGAGGGTTGTTAAGAAGGCATTTATTAGTAGAGGGATTGAGTTTCGGAGCCACACGGTCATGCTTCAGCCATACAAGACACTGTAAAGCTGCACCTGGAGTGTTGCGTGCAGTTCTGATCATCGCATTAAACAAAGGATGTGGAAGCTTTGGAAAGGGTTCAAAGGAGATTTACTAGTAGGTTGCCTGATATGGAAGGAAGGTCTTACGAGGAAAGGCTGAGGGTGTTTTTGTTGGAGAGAAGAAGGTTGAGAGGTGACTTAATTGAGACGTATAAGATAATCAGAGGGTTCGATAGGGTGGACAGTGAGAGCCTTTTTCCTCAGATGGTAAAGGCTAACATGAGGGGACATAGCTTTAAATTGAGGGGTTATAGATTTAGAACAGAGATCAGGGGAGTTTCTTTATTCAGAGAATATGAGGGGTGTGGAACAGTCTGCCTGTAACAGTAGTAGACTTGCTGACATTAAAGGCATTTAAATGGGCATTGGACATACATATGGATAATAATGGAATGGTGTATGTTAGATGGCCATCAGATTAAGTTCATAAGTTGGTGCAACATCGAGAGCCAAAGGGCCTGTACTGTGCTGTAATGTTCTATGTTCTAATGTGCTGGAGTGATTGCATTCTGAGAAAGCTTGGAAATCTGGACAAGTGGGGAGTGATCGAGGTTTACAGATGGAAAGATAGTTTTGGAGAATTCTCTGATAACTGTAGACAGAAAGTAAGTGTATAGAGGTTGAACTGAAGATCTTGGAGAGGTTTATCTGGAGGCTTGGATCACAGAAATATGTGGGAAAATTAATCTGAGTGGAGACCAAAGAGGTTCAAAATAAAAAGAGGTGAGGATTCCAAAAGGACATGCTTTGGCCAAGTCAATTTCTGATACATTATTTGTCAAGCAGCAGTTGTGGGAGAGAGGAGCAGAGTGAACATTTCAGGTAGTGAACTTGTCTCAGAATGTGCTGAAGATAGAAACATTATCATCTCCAATCAAATGAAACAGAAGATGTTTAGAAATCGTATTGTGACAAGAAATGAAATAGATGCTTGGCTGGAGGCGGTATGGAGGTAGCTGAGTCACTAAAATGTGCCAATCAAAAAAAAAAGCAATTACTGACAGAAATACTCATGTAGTAGATGGCACACAAAACAATGAACACAAAATGGGAGAACAAACATTACACATCTCAATTCATAAAGTCGAGTTTGAAACTGGAAGGCTGGAGATTGCCTCATCAGCAAAGGAGAGATGTATTCCTTGATTATGCATTCCACCCCATTGAAACAATTGTTCTGGAAAATGAAATTCCCCAAAGAAATTGCTCCATGTCTGGAAACTTTCGAAAATCTCCATACCAATCTGTGACTTGAGACATTTTATTGAAATTAAGCAAACAGTTACTTATAAAAAAAAGCTTTAGATACATTCTTTTGCTTCTGTGTAGCTATTCAATGAATCGCACACCCCAAACTCACCTCTCGCACAGCATTTACATCCACCTGACTGTGACTCAGCATGCTCCAGGAACCAATCTCTCTCGTTGTTCTGCCTGCAACTACCTTTTTGCCCATGAATAAATCATTGAACTGCCCCATCTGAGTTGGAATGCTACCCTCCTAACCCTTTGGTACCTGGCCCATTTCACACTTCCCAGCTGAAACCCTACTGACTTGAGACTCTACCCATTATCAACTGGGATCCTTCCCCACTGGCTCCCTACCACTATACAATAAGTAGCATACCCAGCTATCACCTTACTGACCTGATACCTTGGCATCCTAACACATGCTGCTCGCCTTAAAGAGCACCTAATTGTTTACTCACCTATTATCCTACATCCTGGCATCGCACCAACTATGCACTCCTGCACCTTAACAAGCTAGCACATTGTTTATCTAGCACATTGTCATCCTAATGAACTGACATCCTAGCCCCTTACTCCATGACAATTTACCCTCACCACAGTGTAAACAACTGGCACACTAACATACTGGCAACCTCCAAAACTGAGACTCTGCCCCCCCCTTACCCATCTGTACCCTACTGTCCCAGTCACCTATGGTACCTACATTGTTATGAATGTAGACCAGGCTCTGTCAAAATATTTAAAGCCAGTTGCCTAGATGCTATTGTTTTCTTATTTTAATAGCAAGTGCAAAGTGCTGCGTTCCAGATGCAAATATGACCGGTCAAACTACTCCAAGTTAAGCAAAACACAATTTATTTAAATACTACAATAAGAATAAAAGAAATAAGAACTTAGAATAATTTAACTCAATTGGAAAAAGTATAAATGGAATTCTTTGATTCCAATCTTCTGGAATGTCTGCCCTCAGCATGCTCTTTAAGTTTGATGCCACCATTGTAATGTTCTCTTCTGGATGGTACGCAATGGATTTGAATTGTTTTATTTCTAAACTATTCTTAACTTCCCTGAATAATTTTGCTGTAATATTTGACCCTTGATCTGATTGCATTTTTGTGGGTAGTCTGTCTCTAGTGATATAAATTGAGTAACTCTACTACAATCCTTTTAAACATGATACTGCATGATGGATTGGCTTCTGGATACCTGGTAGAAACATCCATTATGATCAGTGAATACTGATTCTCACTTTTTGTTTTAGATAGGGGGCCCTCACAATGAATGAAACCCTTATAAAAGGTTCCTCAAATGCATGAATGGGAATTAAAAGTTGTGTTTTTATTGCTGCCTGAGTTTTTCCAATTACCTGACATATATGACATGTCCAGAAAAATTCAAACACGTCCTTATACAGTCCAGGACAATAAAATTGTTTGTGTATAAAATAAGTTTTCCTTACTCCCAAATGATCACCTTTTGATAATTCATGTGCTACCCTCTTAACATGGTCTCTGATAAGTCAACTTCAACTTTGTTATCGTTATTCTTTGATTTTTCCGACGGCTCCAACCTGTGGTTTTGTGACTTTATTGTCACATCATCAGGAAACATCTCAGGATAAAATTCCTTTAATACCTCAGTTTCCTGATCTTCCACTGGCTTTTCAACAACAGCAGGCAGCACTCTCAGCTGTAGTTCAGCTATATCATTAATGAGCTGAAGATGTGTTGCTGGTTAAAGCACAGCAGGTCAGGCAGCATCCAAGGAACAGGAAATTTGACGTTTCGGGCCAGAGCCCTTCATCAGGAAAACTATATCATTAATGAGGACAAGTTGTATTCCTGGAGCTGAGAACATCTCTTGTACTCCCACTACTGGGAGTACAAACTAATTAGAAGTGATGGATAGGAGCCTCCCTATCTCTTGTCAAAGACAGCAGCCAAGAGAGATAGAATGCTGGGAAATCTCAAAGAAGTCTTGTTACATAGAACGTGGAAAAGTACAACGCAGAACAGGCCCTTTGGCCCATGATGTTATACCGAGGATTAATCCTAATGTAAAATAATTTAACCTATGCATCCCTCAACTCACTGCTATCCATGTGCATGTCAAGCAGTTGCTTAAATATTTCTAATGACTCTGCTTCCACCACCACCGTTGGCAACACATTCCATGCATTCACAACTCTCTGCATAAAGAACCTTCCTCTGACATCCCCTCTATACCTTTGTGCTAATATCTTAAAACTATGTCCCCTTGTGCCAGTCAATCCTGCCCTGGAGAAAAGTCTCTGGCTACTGACTCTTCCTCTCGTTATCATGTATAACTCAATCAGGTCACCTCTTTTCCTCCTTCTCTCCAGAGAGAAAAGTCCAAGCTTAGTCAACCTCTCATCATAAGGCAAGCCCTCCAATTCAGACAGCATCCTGGTAAACCTTCTTTGCACCCTTTCCAAATCCTCTGTATTATTCCTACAGTAGCGCGACCAGAACGGGACGCAATATTCCAAGTGTGGTCTCACCAAGAACTTGTAGAGCTGCAGCAAAACCATGTGGCTCTTAAATGTGATCTCCCTGTTAATGAAAACCAAAACGTCATTTGCTTTCTTAACAACCCTATCCAATTGGGTGGCAACTTTGAGGGATCTTATGCACTTTCACACCCAGATCCCACTGTTCCTCCACACTGGCAGGAATCCTGTATTTAATCCTATATTTAGCATTTGAGTTCGACCTTCCAAAATGCATCACATTGCATTTATCCAGGTTAAACTCCGTTTGCAATTTCTCAGCCCAGCTCTGCATCCTGTCTATGTCACGCTGCAGCCTGCAATAGCCCTTAATACTATCAATGGCACCTCCAACCTTTGTATCATCTGCAAATTTACTAATACACCCCTCAACCTCCTCGTCCAAGTCATTTATAAAAGAAAGTACAAAGAGCAGAGGCCCAAGAACAGAGCCCTGCGGGACATGACTCAACACTAACCTCCAGGCAGAATATTTTCCATCTACAACCACTCTCTGCCTTCTGACAGCCAACTAATTCTGAATCCAGATAGCCAAACCTCCCTGTAAAACATACTTCCTGACTTCATGAATGAGCCTACCTTGGGGAACCTTATCAAATGCCTTACTGAAGTCCAAATACTCCACATCCACTGCTCAACCTTTGTCAACCTGTTTCGTCACCTCTTCAAAGAACTCAATAAGATTTGTGAGGCATGACCTACCCCTCACAAAGCCATGCTGACTGCCTTTAAACACACTGTGCTTTTTCAAAGAGTCATAAATCCTATGCCTCAGAATTCTTTCCAAAACCTTGCTGACCACAGATGTAAGACTAACTGGTCTGTAATTGCCAGGGATTTACCTATTACTCATCTTAAAACAGGAACAACATACACATCCTTCCAATCCTCCGGTACAACTCCCGTGGAGAGTGAGGAGGTAAAGATCTTTGCCAATGGCTTAGCAACCTCCTTTCTCGTTTCCTGGAGCAGCCGAGAATAAATTTGGTCCGGCCCTGGGGACTTATCAATCTTAATGTTTTCCAAAATTTCTAGCACATCAACATCATCAATCTTGATCTGTTCAAGCCTGTATCCCAGCTCCTCAACGTTCTCATTCACAACAAGGTCCATTTCCTTAGTGAAAACTGAGGCAATAAACTCATTTAGGACTTCCCCTATCTGTTCAGACTCCACACACTACTTCCCTATGCTACCCCTGATCAGCCCTACCTTTTCCCTGATCATTCTCTTATTCCTCACACATGAGTAAAATGCCTTTGGGATCTCCCTAATCCTTCCTGACATGCCTTTTTTGCGCCCCTTTCTGGCTCTCCTCAGTCCATTTGTGAGCTCCTTTCTCGCAAGCCTGTAATCCTCTGAAGCATTCTTTCTTCCTCCACCTTACGGAAGCTGCCTTCTTCCTTTTGATGAGAAGCTCATCTGTTCTTGTCATCCAAGCTTCCTTAATCTTACCCCTTCTTATCTGTTGCATTCCTCGCCACAACTGCTCCTTAAACAGTTTCGACATGTCTGCTGTGCCCTTTCTGTGGAACAATTGCTCCCAGTCTGTACTTCCCAATTCTTGTCTGATAGCATCATAATTTCATTTTCCCCAATTAAACATCTTCCTTTGGTAATTGCCCGTTTCCCTCCGCAAGGCTATGGTAAATGTGAGGCAGTTGTGATCACTGTCACCAAAGAGTCCTCCCACCATGAAATCGGACACGTGTCCTGGCTCATTGCCAAGCACCAAATCAAAAATGGCCTCTCCCCTCGTCAGCCTGTCTACAAACTGAGTAAGGAAACCCTCCTGAACACACCTGACAAAAATGCCTCCGACCAAACCATCTGCACTAAGGAGGTTCCAGTCAATATTGGGAAAGTTCAAATCACCCATAACAACAACCCTGCTACATCTGCATTTTTCCAATATCTGCCTGCCTATGAGTTCTTCAATCTCTCTATTGCTATTCATGGGTTGATATGAAACCCCCAAAGAGGTAGCTGTTACATTGCTGTTCCTAAATCCCACACATACTGATTCAGTAGACAAACCTTCCTCAACAACCTTTGTTTCTGTAGCTGTGATGCACTCTCCGATTAGCAATGCTACATCCCTTCCTCTTTTTCCTCCCTCCCTGTTCTTTTCAAACAGTCTAAATCTTGGGACATCAAGCAACCCCTGTAAAACCCACGTCTCCATTATGGCCACAACATCATAGCCCCAAGTACTGATCCAAGCTCGAAGTTCCTCATTCTTATTTCCTCACTCTTTGCATTCAAGCAGACACATTTTAAACAATCCCTTTGTTTCATTCCATGAGAAACCTTCTCGATAGATTCACCACATCCTGTCACTGCCCCGTCTGCAACTGCCCCCCTCTCAGATATGTGGCTCTGATTCCCAACCCCCTGCCTTACCAGTTTAAACCCTCCTGAACCACACAAGCAAATCTACCACCCAGGACAGTTGTTCCCCTCCAGTCAATGAAGGCAAGCATGCAGGTACAGCAGGTAGTGAAGAAGGCTAATAGCATGCTGGCCTTCATAACAAGAGGAATTGAGTATAGAAGCAAAGAGTTGCTTCTGCAGCTGTACAGGGCCCTGGTGAGACTACACCTGGAGTACTGTGTGCAGTTCTGGTCTCCAAATTTGAGGAAAGACATTCTGGCTATTGAGGGAGTGCAACGTGCGTTCATGAGGTCAATTCCTGGAATGGAGGGATCACTTTACACTGAGAGACTGAAGTGACTGGGCTTGTATACCCTTGAGTTTAGAAGACTGAGAGGGGATCTGATTGAGACATATAAGATTATGAAAGGATTGGACACTCTGGCAGCAGGAAACATGTTTCCGCTGATGGGTGAGTGCCGAACCAGAGGACACAGCTTAAAAATTTAGACCATTTAGGACAGAGATGAGGAGAAACTTCTTCACCCACAGAGTGGTGGCTGTGTGGAATGCTCTGCCCCAGAGGGCAGTGGAGGCCCAGTCTCTGGATTCATTTAAGAAAGTGTTGGATAAAGCTCTCAAAGATAGTGGAATCAAGGGTTATGGAGATAAGGCAGGAAGCGGATACTGATTAGGAATGATCAGCCATGATCACATTGAATGGCGGTGCAGGTTCGAAGGGTTGAATGGCCTACTCCCGCACCTATTGTCTATTGTCTATTGTTCAGATGCAACCTGTCCCTTATGTACAGGCCCCACCGTCCCCAGAAGGTATCCCAATGGTCTCGGTATCTGAAGCCCTTCCTCCTGCACCAGTCTCGCAGTCACATGTTAAGCTGCATTCACTGACTGTCCTCACCTCACTATCTTGTAGCACCGGCAGCAAACCTGAGATCACTCCTCTACTTGTCCTGCTCTTCAGCTTCCAACCTAACTGTCTGTCGTCACTTTTCAGAACCTCAATCCCTTTCCTAGCTATATGATTGGTGCCAATATGTACCATGATTTCTGGCTGCTCGCCCTCCCCCTTCAAAATCCTGTAAACCCGATTGGCGACATCCTGTACACCCGATGGGCGACATCCCGGACCCTGGCACCGGGGAGGCAACATACCTTCCGGGAGTCCCGTTCCTGACCACAAAATCTCCTGTCAATCCGTCTAACTTTTGAGTCCCCTTCCACTAGCGCTTTTCTACTCTCCTCATTTCTGAGCCACAGTGCCAGGCTTAGTGCCAGAGACCCCACTTAAAGACGTCCCAGCTGCCCTCATTTCTCTTCACCCTCTCTCCTTGTCGCTCTGTTAAAAAAAAAGTTTTTTTATTCACCTTCCCTGCAGTCCTTCACTCCTCCCTCGCTCCTCTTGGCTAATGGAGGCCCCGATGCCTGAGGTACGTTTTTTAAAACTTAGGTTACTGCCTTGGACAAGATAGCAGACACAGACATAATAGGTGGTAGATACGGGTCACAAGTGACCAGAAAATTTTCACTTTTCACATACCAAAATGGCCCAATTAGACCAGAGCAACAAGCAATTACTAAAAATAGAGTGATGTACTAAAACTCCAATCACAGTTAAACATCCCAGCACTAAAGAACAAAGAAAGTTCACAGCCCAGGAACAGGCCTTTCAGCCTTCCAAGCCTGAGCCGATTCAAATCTACTATCTAAACCTGTCGCCCAATTCCAAGCATCAGTATCCCTCTGCTCCCCACCTACTTATACATCTGTCCAGACACATCTTAAATGAATCTACTGTGCCTACTTCTACCACCACTGCTGGCAACGTGTTCCAGACACTCACCACCCTCTGTGTAAAGTATTTGCTGCGTATACCCCCCTTAAACTTTTCATGTCTAACCTTGAAAGCGTGACCTCTCATTATTGTATCCTTCATCCTGGGAAAAAGCTAATCTCTATCCCCCTGTCTATACCCTTCATGATTTTGTAAACCTCAATCAACCCCCACGCCCAATCTCCTTTTTTCTAATGAAAACAAACCTAACCTACACAACCTCTCTTCATAGTTAGCACCTTCCATACCAGGCAATATCCTCGTACACTTCTCTGCACCCTCTCCAAAGCGTCCACATCCTTTTGGTAATGTGGCGATCAGAACTGTACACTGTATTCCAATTGTGACCAAATCAGTGTCTTGCAGAATTTTAACATGATCTGCCAGCTCTTATACTCAATACCCCTTCCGATGAAGGCAAGCATACCATATGCCTTGTTGACCACTCTATCCACCTATCCACCTGGGCATTGTTCAGGGCACAATGGATCTGAACTGCCAGATCTCTCTGCTCATTAACGTTTCGCAAGGCTCTTCTTTTTACAGTATAATTCACTCCAGAATTCGACTTCCCAAAATGCATCACTCACGTTTGTCTGGATTAAACTCTATCTGCCACTTTTCCACACAACTCTGCAGTCTATCTATATTCTCCTGTATTCCTCGACAGTCCCTTATGCTTTCTGCTATTCCACCAATGTTAGTGTCATCTGCAAACTTGCTGATCATACGAACAGTGCCCTATTCCAGATCATTTATGTATATCACAAACAGCAGTGGCCTCAGCACTGATCCCTGTGGAACACCACTGCACATCTCATGTCCACATCTCCATTTCGAGAAACTCCCTTTGACTGTCTCCTGTTGCTCAACCAGTTCTTTATCCACCGAGCTAGAACACCCTGCACATCAATTGACTTCACTTTCTCTATTAGTTTACCACGGGGATAGTTTGATAGTTTATCAAACGCGTTACTAAGGTCCATGTATATGATATCGACAACTTTTCCTTCATCCATCAACTTGGTCACTTCGTCATTCTGTTAAGTTGGTAAGGCACAATCTCCCTTCTCCCTTGCACAAAACCATGTTGCCTATCACTGATAAGATTAGATTAGATTATATTAGATTCCCCACAGTGTGGAAACAGGCCCTGCGGCCCAACAAGTCCACACCAATCCCCCCATTCTTTAGTAAATATAAATAGATTGTATCCCTCAGTACCTTCTCCAGCAACTTTTCCACCACTAACGTTAGGCTTACTGTTCTGTAAATACCCAGAATATCCCTACTACCTTTCTTGTACAGGGGAACAACATGAGCAAACTTCCAGTCCTCCGGTACCCCACCTGTATTTAAGGATGCCGCAAAGATATCTGTCAGGGCCTCAGCTATTTCCTCTCTTGCCTCCCTCAGCAACATGTGATCGATCCCACCCGGTCCTGGGGATTTGGCCACCTTCATAACCTCTAGCCTACCCAACACATCTTCCCTACTTATTTCAACATGATCCAGACTAATCAAACTTCTATCTCTAATCTCAACATTCATCATGTTCCTCTCCTCAGTGAACACAGATGCAAAGTAATCATTTAGAATCTCACCCATTCTCTCAGGTTCGACACACATCCTTCCTTCATTATCCTTTACTGGACCAATCCTTTCTCTAGTTAATCTCTTGCTTCTTATCTAAGAATAAAATGCTTCATGATTCTCCTTAATTCTGCTTGCTAAAGCTATTTCATGACCCCTGTCAGCCCGCTTGATTCCTTGATTCAGACTGGTCTTACTCTTCCGATATTCCTCCAGGGCCCATCCTGTTCTTAGCTGACTGGACCTTATATACACTCCCCCTTTTTCCTCTTGGCTAGTCGTATGATTTCTTCTGTCATCCACAGTTCATGAATCTTGCCTTTCCTATCCTTTGCCTTCAACGGGACATGCCTATCCTGCAGTATCTTTAACCTATCTTTGAAAACTCCCACATATCAAATGTGGACTTCCCTTCAAATAGCTGTGTCCAATCCACATTTCCAAGCTCCTGCCTAATTTTGATATAATTGGCCTTATCCCAGTTTAGTACTCTTCCTAGAGGACCACTCTCATCTTTGTCTATGAGTATTCTAAAACATAGAGAATTGTGGTCACTGTTTGCAAAGAAATCCCCCATCGCAACTTCTACCACCTGTCCTGGCTCCTTCCCCAGTACAAGGTCCAATATTGCCCCTTCCCTCATCAGACTATTGACATACTGCTCTAGAAAACTCTCCTGGACGTTTCTTACAAATTCTACCCCATCCAGACCTCTGACACGAAGTGTATCCCAGTCAATGTTGGGAAAGTTAAAATCTCCCATCACCACCACACTGTTACCTCTACATCTTTCCATAATCTGTTAACCTATTTGTTCTTCTACCTCACCCTCACTGTTGGGAGGCCTGTGATACAGCCCCAACAATGTAACTATATCCTTCTTATTTCTCAGCTCTCCCCATAATGCCTCAATACCCAATACCACCATAGTGTGCTCCTTTAGCACAGACGTGATTCCGTCCCTGACCAGCAATGCAACTCCACTCCCCCTTTTACTTCCCTCCCTGTCCTGTCTGAAGAATCTGTATCCTGGAATATTTAGTCGCCCTTCCTTCAAAAAGGTCTCTGTGATTGCAATAACATCATACACCCAGCCATCAATCCAAGCTCTAAGTTCATCTGCCTTACACACTATAGTCCTTGCATTAAAGTAGATGCATTTCAGGCCACCAGTTCTTTTGCATTCATCTGCTCTCTGCCTATTCTTCCCTTTATTAATGCTATCTTCATGATTCTTACAGTCTGCACCTCACTGCCTACTTGTTTTCTCTTCTGGTTCCCAGTCCCCTGCCACATGAGTTTAAAACCTCCCCAAGAGCAGTAGCAAGAACTCCCCGAAGGACATGGGCTCCAGTCTGGTTCAGATGTAGACCATCTCTTTTGGGATAGTCCCACCTTCCCCAGAACTGGTCGCAATGTCCAACAAATCTGAACCCCTCCCTCTTACACCATCTCTCAAGCCACGTGTTCATCCTGCCTAATTTTTTATTTCTACACTGGCTAGCACATGGCACTGGTAGTAATCCCGAGATCACTATCTTTGAGGTCCTCCTCTTTAACTTCTCTCCTAGATCCCTGAATTCTTCTTTCAGGACCTCATCTCATTTTTTATTTATCTTTGGTGCTTATATGTACCAAGGCTGTTCACCCTCCTCTTTTAGAATGCTCTGCAGTTGATCGGTGACATCCCTGACCCGAGCTGCTGGGAGGCAACAAACCGTCCGGGAGTTCCGTTTTCAGCCACAGAACCGCCTATCTACTCCCCTTGCAATATAATCCCCGATGACTATGGCACTACGAGTCTTTTTTCCGCTGTTCTGACAGCAGTGCCTGCCATGGTGCCATAATCATGGCAGCTGCTGCCCTCCCCTGGTGAGCCATCTCCCCAACAGTATCCAGAATAGTATACCTGTTTTGGAGGGAGGTGACCGCAGGGGACACCTGCACTGCCTTTCTACTCTTTTTCTGTCTTTTGGTCACCCATTCACTGTCTCCATCAGCAATTCTAATCTGCGGTGTAACCCAGTTCAATAAACGTGCTATCCACGACTTCCTCAGCATCGCGGATGCTCCATAGTGAGTCCATCCACAGCTTCAGAGACATCATTCAGTCAAACGACAGCTGCAACTGGACACACCTCTTACAAGTGTAAGAGTCAGAAATGTCAGCCACGTCCCTGAGCTCCCACATCAAGCAAGAGGCACATGCCACGGGTCTGAGGTCCCCTGCCATTGGAAACTGAGCTTTATATCAACTCACTAAAACCAAACAATGCACTTAAATAAATGAAAAAAACTAAAAGCTCTGCCTTAGAGTCTTTTTCTTCTGGTTCGACGAATGGGGCAGGAGGAAGATACTACACATGTATTTTCTCGGGATTAGCTGCTGCCCACATATATATTAAGTCCTTACCTTCCCTGCATGTTCCTGGTCTCCACCTCCGCAGTGTCTCCTGCTGCTTCTGGATAGGAAAAAAATGGGAAAACTTACCCTTCCCAGCAGCCCTCACTTTACTCGAACCTCTATCCTTGCCGCTCTGTCAAAATGGAGACCTGAATCCCCAGGTAAGTCCCTTTTTAAGAGTGAAATCTTACCCTTCCCAGCAGCCCTCACTCTACTCCACCTTCTCTTCTCGCCGCTCTGAAAAAGAAAACGTGAAATGAACCTTTCGGGCTTTGGATGGAGGTGATGGGGGAGAAAGTGAGGACTGCAGATGCTGGAGATAAGTGCTTAAAAATGTGTTGCTGGAATTTCCTGAAGAAGGGCTTATGCCTGAAACGTCAATTCTCTTGCTCCTTTGGTGCTGCCTGACCTGCTGCGTTTTTCCAGCAACACAGTGATAAGGGAAGGTACCAGTAGTGGAAGGTGGGTTGGTCAAGGCCATGGATCTAAAGAGGGAGTCACAGAGAGAATGGTCTCTGCGGAGCTCAGATAGAGTTGAGGTTGGAAATATATCTTTGGTTGTAGTGCCTGACTGTAGCTGGTGGAAATTGAGGAGGATAAGGTGGAATTTGGGAATGGTTTCCATACTTGCTGCAGTTGGGGCGGGGGGGAGGCTCGAGAGCAGGGTGCGGAAAGTGGAGAAGATTCACTGCAGGGCATTTTTGATCACATGGGAGGGGAAATTGCAGTCCTTGAAATAGGCCACCATCTGGGACGTCCTGGAGTTGAATTGAGAGAAAGTGAGAACTGCAGGTGCTGGAGATCAGAGTTGAGAGTGTGGTGCTGGAAAAGCACAGCAGGCCAGGCAGCATCCGAGGAGCAGGAGAATTGACGTTTCAGGCAAAAGCCCTTCATCAAGGCCCTCGTCAATGCCAATTCTCCGGCACCTCGGATGCTGCCTAACCTGCTGTGCTTTTCCAGCGCCACACTCTTGACTCTGGAGTTGAATTAGTCCTCATGGGAGCAGAAACAGCAGAGGCAGAGGAATTGGGAGGAAGGGATCACGTTTTTACTTTCTCCCATGCTGTAGCTGTCCTTCATTGGTTGATGGGAACAATGCAGTGGCTGATTTAATGAATATCAAGTGCGATGCTGAACATAGTCTGGAAATTTTAAAAGGGCTAATGTAGATGTGGATTTGTTTTGTATGGAAACCCATACAGTCGCTTTCCTGAACTGATGATGGGGACAGTGCAGCATTATTCTGCATCTAACCTTTTACTATACCTGTCACATTTGTGTGGATGAGTGCAGCTTCACCGACGCTCATTAGGAGCAATGTGTACTGTCTACCAGGCTCCTAATACAGCACCTTTCAAACTCATGGCCACCTAGAAAGGCAAGGAGAAAAGGTTCATAGGAACACCAACAGGTTCAGTCCTGTTCCTAACCATCCACCATCCTGATTTGGAATTATGCCACCGTTGATTTAGTGTCACTATTTTAAGACTCTCTCTCATCATTTTGTAACTCTTCCAATTGCATATGGATGACAAGAGTTCAAGAAGAAAATTTACCAACACCTTCACAAGGGAAACGAGGGAATGGGAAATGATTACTGGCTAATCAGCAATGTCCATATCTTATGAATGAATTAAAGTTTAGAACATTGTCTCAACATGACCAATGTTGGACATGGAGGTTTCAGTTAAATTGGAGGTTAATTTCGTCCAATCAGTACATTGTTTGTTGTGAAGAGTGGAAGGAATATCTTTATTTTATTTGGATGAGGGACTTGGGCATCACTGGCTGGCCAGCATTGATAGCCCATCCCTCTTGACCCTTCAGAAGGTGGTGCTGAGCTGCCTTCTTGAATCTCTGCAGTCCACTTGCTGTAGGTTGACCTGCAATGCCAGTAGGGAGGGAATTCCATCATTTTGACCCAATGGCTGTGAAGGAACAGTGGTATATTTCCAAGTCAGTGTGGTGAGAGGCTTGGAGGGGAACTTGCAGGTGGTGATGTTCCCAAGTATCTGCTGCCCTTGTCATTCAAGATGGAAGGTACTGACTAAGGATCTTTGGTTAATTCTGCAGTGCATCATATAGATAGTACATGCTACTGCTGTTGAGTGCCAGTGATAGAGGGTTTGCATGTTTGTAGATCAAGGGGGTTGCTTTGTCCCGGATGGTCAAGCTTCTTGAGTGTTGTTGGAGCTGCACTCATCCAGGCAAGTGGGAAGTATTCCATTGCATTCCTGATTTGTGCCTTGTGGATAGACCTTGGGGTGTCTGGAGGTGAGTTACTCGACACACTAACCTGCTCTTATAGCACTGTGTTTATGTGGTGAGTCCAGTTGAGTCATAGAATCCCTACAGTGTGGAAACAGACTCTTTGGCCCAACAGGTCCACACCAACCCTCCGAAGACTAACCCACCCAGATCCATTCCCCTACTCTACAATTACTCATGATTAATGCACTTAGCCTTCACATCCCTGAACACTATGGGCAATTTAACATAGCCAATTCACCTAACCTGCACATCTGTGGACTGTCGGAGGAAACCATAGCGCACCAACGCATACATGGGGAGAATGTGCAAACTCCACACAGACAGTCACCTGAGACTGGAATCGAACCCAGGTCCCTGGTGCTGTGAGGCAGCAGTGCTAAACCACGCTGCCACCATTGAGTTCAGTATCTGGTCAATGGTAACTCTAGGTATGTTTACAGTGGGGGATTCAGTGAAGGTAATACCATTGAATGTCAAGGGGCAGTGGTTAGAGCATCTCTTATTGTCTGGCATTTGTGTGGCACGAATGTTACTTGCTGTTTCAAACAGTCTGTCAGGCTTTCAGAGGCATGGCCTGCATATCTAGCATCTCGCGGAAACTGACATTCACATACCACATTACAGGGCTGTGAGAAAGACAGAAGCAGTTGAAAATGTGCTCGTATCTGACTGTGGCACATTTAAACGCAATTACAATATTCCACAAAAATGATTGTGTGTGAGTACTAGCACACGATATTAGTATAAGGGAAAAAGAATTGTACATTGTCTAAATCCTTGCACTTCATAATGAGATCTCCAATACTTAACCAGATTAATTGTCCTTTATTTTAAAGTCCTTTATTTTGATTTGTGCACACTGTTCTCATTATTTCTAGTCATAAAATTGAGCAAAATAAATGAGTGGATTTGTGCCTTTTGAACAATCAAAACTTGGATAATATCAAAAAAAATCAGAACCTTCAGTGATGAACATTGCAATTAATGATCACAACAATGCATAAAATTTCATTGAACTGTCAATCTCAAGTCAAACACAAAGATGTTGAGTTGGGATCAAACTGGCTGTCAATGTAGCTGCATAATTCTGTTTGGATACCGATGTTGTGGAGCTGACATGGTTATGGTTTATGAGGGATTCATTGTAAGAAACCATGTGCAGCAGAGAGTCCATCATGCAACACCTTCATTCGAGATCGGTCCAAGGTGCAGAATTACAAAGCTTAGGTGATACACCAAAAATCATCAGCAGAGATAAATTTTCAAGACATGGTTGTAACGAGTCATTTATACAAATGTTGAATTACATTTGGAACAGCACTGAGCCCTGTGTCAGTCCACTGGCCAGTTTGCCCCATGCATTTCCTTGTCTTTCAGGGATGTCTCTAACTGGTGTATCACGAGGGATTGTGTAAATCACTGTCTGGGCCCAGTTTGGAAGTCCTCAGATTTAGGAGATGGCCAATGTTTTGGTGGTTGTGATGAGGCCTGGTTGCACTGTCTCTGATTCCAAGTTTGTAAACTGATGTTCAACAGATTATGGGTGGCATGGTGGCACACTGGTTAGCACTGCTGACTGACAGCGCCAGAGACCTGGGTTCATTTTCCCGCCTCAGGTGACTCTCTGCGTGGAGTTTGCACATTCTCCCTGTGTCTGCGTGGGTTTCCCCCAGGTGCTCAGGTTTCCTCCCACAATCCAAAAATGTGCAGATCAGGTGAATTGGCCATGCTAAATTGCCCGTAGTGTTAGGTGATGGGGTAAATGTAGGGGAATGGGTCTGTGTGGGTTGCACTTCGGCGGGTTGGTGTGGAATTGTTGGGCTGAAGGGTCTGTTTCCATACTGTAAGTAATCTAAAATCTAATCTAATCTAAAGATTTGTTGACTGCAACATTGTATGTTCACTGACTTGATAGTGAATCAGCTGTTTGCTTTGTCACTAAATTGAAGTATTTAATTGAATTAAAGTATTGAAGAATTAAAGAGAAGTTAACTCTTTATTGCAGAAAATAATTGCAGTGACCTGCGATATATTTCTCACAGACTAATCAAGCAACAGTCAAACATTGTCTGCAGCATAGCATTCCAAACCGATCTCATCCATGTACCTGTCTAAGTGTTTCTTAAATGGTGAAATTGTACTTGTTTCCACCACTAACTTTGGCAGCCTGTTTAGATACTCAGAATTGTCTGTGAGGAAACAAATTATCCCTCTGGACCCATTTGTATCTTTCCACTCTCACCTAAACCAAAGCTCGCTAGTTTTAGACTCCCCTACCATGGGGAAAATCTGTTGGCTATCTACCTTAGTTATGCATCTCACAATTTTATAATTCTCTAAAAGATCACCCCTCAGTCTCCTATAGTTCAGGGAAAAATAGCCCAGCCTATTCAATCTCAGTTTATAACACAAGCCTTCCAGTCTAATTAGCATTCTAGTCAATCCTTTCTGCACTCCTCCTTGTTTAATAATATCATTTCTACAGTAGTGTGACCACAGTTGCACACAGCAGTCCAAATTTGGCCTCACCAATGTCTTGTACAGCTGTAACAAGACGTCCCATTTCCTATACTTAATGCTCTGACCAATGAACGCAAGCATTCCGAAAGCTTCCTTCATTGCCCTGTCCACTTGTGACTCCATTTTCAAGAAGCCAAAAATCATAAGAGCATTAGGCATAGGAGCAGAAATTATGCCATTCAGCCCATCGTGTCTGCTCTGCCATTCAATCATGGCTGATAAGTTTCTCAACCCCAATCTCTGCTTTCTCCATAACCTTTGATACCTTGACAGTCAAAAACCTATCTATCTCCAGTTTAAATATTCTCTGTCACCTGGCCTCCACAGTTTTCTGTGGCAGTGAATTCCATAGAATCATCACTTTGGATGAAGAAGTTTCTTCTTATCTATGTTTTAAAAGCTCTTCCCTTTACTCTAAAGCTGTGCTGCCTGGTTCTAGTCTCTCCGACAAATGGAGACATATTCCAAATATCTACTTTGCCCAGGCCATTCAGTAATCTGTAACTTTCAATGAGATCTGTCTTCTACCCCTCGATCTCTGTGTTGATAGCGCACCGCAGGGGCCTACCATTGACTGTCCAAGTCCTGTCTGGTTTGCTTTGCCAAGTGCAACATCATGCATTTATCTAAATTAAACTCCATCTGCCATTCCTCAGCCAACTTTCCCAGTTGATCAAGATCTTACTACATTCCCAGATAACCTTCCTCACTCTCCACTATACCACCAACCTTGGTGTCATCTGTAAACTTACAAACCATACTTCTAAATTCTCATCCAATCATTTCAATGGATGAAAAATCACAGTGGTCAAGGTTTGTGTAAAGATTTGTAGCTTGGGTGCTGGTTGTTGTGTTTGTGGGTATATTTGCCGAGCTGCGAAGTTAAGTTGCAGATGCTTTGGCCCCTGTATTTGTGACATCCTCAGTGTTTTGGAGTTTCCAGTGAAGTGCTGCTTTACTGTGTCTTCCTGCTGCTTCCTATTGCCAGTTGTGGCTGTTTATTGCAGTGACCGTTGTATTGGGTCTAGGTCAATGTGCTTGATGATGAAGTCTGTGGCTGAGTGCCACATTTCTAGAAATTCACTGGTTGTCTAATGTTGAGATTGTCCTATGAACATTGTGCTTAACCAGTCCAATTTGTGGTCCTTGTCATCCATGTGTATGGCTACTAGGCACAGCTGGCCATGTGTCATCAAGCACAAGTACAATAGTTTGAGCATGCAGTCCTTGTTGATAGGTTCCCATCATGTTGTCTCTCTGTTTGTCCAGAAAGTTGGCTATTGTCTCTCTGGCTAGAGTTCTGTCCTTTGTAGTGAACGGTGCAGTTATATTAAATAAGACAGTTGTGTCATCCTTTTCTCAGTTTATGTTCTTGAAGTTGGCTAGGAACTCTTGTGATGATTGCATGGAGTATTTGAATCCACTAAGAAGATGTTTTAGTTTTTGTTGGAGTTCTTTTGCCAGTTTTCTTTGTGATTCATGTGATGATTTTCCCGGGAGTGCTGCAATGCATCTAACTGGTATAGCTTTCTTGTGTAATTTGGATAATCTGAAAAATCTTGGGGTGTTGTTGCTTTCTGATTTCATTCTTTGAAAGTCAGTCCTGACTATTAGTCTATTTTTTTTAAGGTTCTGTAGTGTGTTGTTTACTATTTCGGTTAGCTGTGGCGTGGGGCCACACTCCCTCTGTGCGTAGGTGTTGATATCTGCAAGTAGTTTCTCTGCTTTCTGACTGTCTTTGGAGTTGTCCATGATAACCAGCATTCTGCCCTTGTCTGCTGGTGCAGTAACAGTAGAACAAGCACCAATCCCATGGCAAGCCGTTGGTCACAGGCCTCCAGTCTGTAAAACAACCATTAGGTATCTCCCTTGCAGGCCAGCTGAAATAATAGCACAACATTAGCCATGCTCCAATCTTTAAGCCCTTCACCTGTGACTGCCGATGATCCAAATACATCTTTGGTAGATTCTATTCCACTGATAGGACAGAGTTGGGTAGAAATGGAAGATCCTTGGTATATGGTCATTATCATACACAGTATTTGTGTTGTTTCCCTGTGTCAGTACGTCTCTGTGTGAACACAGTATGGAGGCTGGAAGTCCAGAGAATGTACTCCGGGTGGGTGGCTTCAATATTCATCACAAGGAGAGGCTCCACAGTACGACAGTTGAGTGGGCTGTCAGAACTCAGAGGGACAGACTTCAACAGATATAGCAATTCACAATGAGGCATCCATAATGCGCTGTGGGCCACCACCAGCAGCAGAAACATATTCTGCATGATTTAAACAGTGCGCAACCTCACAGCCCAACAGTGTTACACTCAACAGTAACCATTAGGTGAGGGACCCACCCTAGTTCAATGAAGAGGGCAGAAGGAGATGCCAAGAGCAGCACCAGCCTGACCTAGATATAAGGTGACAACCCGGAGAAGGTTTCATGGCCTTCAGCTGCGAGTCAGGACATCTTGCATGCCAAGCAGCATAAGTAATGGACAGAGCTAACCGATCCCACACAATCAATAGTTCAGATCTATCACTGCAGTCCTGCCACATTTAGTCGTAGAAGATAGTGGATAATGAAACATACCCATTGCAGGAAGACGCTGCTCTTAAACAGTTAAATCCTCAGTAATGGGGGATCCCAGCATTCCTGGGCAAAAACAAAGCTGCAACATTTGTAACAATCTTCAACTGGAAGTGCTGAGGCTTCAATCTCCTTCAGTGGTGCCCAGTATCACAGATACCAATCTTCAAACAACTCGATACGTTTCACAATATCAAGAAATGGCTTGAGCCATTGGAAAAAGTAAAGGCTGTGGGTGCTGATAACATTTAAATGCAGAAGTAGCCACATCCCTTGCCAAGCTATTCCTGTACAGCAAGAACACTGAAATCTACGAACAGTGTAGTTAATGCCCAAGTATGCCCTATACATAAAAACAGGGCAATTTCTTGGCAGCCAATCACTGACCCATTGTTGTACATAAACATGAAGGAATGTGTCAGTAATAATGCGATCAATCAGTAATAACCTGCTCAGTGATGTTCAGTTAGTGTTCCATCAAAGTTGTTCATCTCCTGATCTCATTACAGCCTTAGTTCAAAAAAGTGGAACTCCAGGATGGAAGTGAGAGTAATTACTCTTAACATCCCTGCACCATTTGAGAATAGAAGATGGTGAAAAATTATAGTTACTTAGAATCTGAGGGAAGCTCTCCAATGGTTGGAGCAATCATCAGCAAAAAACTGATTGTTGTCATTGTTAATAAGTCAAATTCCAGAACATCTCTGCAGTCATGCCTCAGGTGAGAGATTGTCTGAGGGTCAACCATCTTCAGCTGCTTCAATGACTTTCCCTCATCAGAGGGTCAGACATGTTCATTAATTATACCATTCACTCATCTGCATCTCCCTCCCTCATAAGGTAAGATGTGATGACGTTTGCTCTATATTTCACAATTATCATTTTCTCAGATCACAAAATCAGTCTAGATCCAAATGCAGCAAGATTTGGACAATAGCCAGGCTGGGGCTGACAAGTGACAAGTATTCTGCACAAGAAAGGTGCTAGCAATGAGAGAGAATCTCGCTCCTTGACGTTCAGCAACACTGCCATCAATGAATGGTGGGAGTTATCACTGCCCAGAAACTGAACTCAGCTTTCCATATAAATGTGATGGTTCAGGAACAGATCAAAGTCTAAGTATCCTGGTGTAAATAGCTCATCTTCTGATTCCATAAAGCCTATCCTCATCTACAGTTCAGGAGTGTGATGGAATTCTCTCCACTTGCCTTAATAGATACAGCTTCAGCAATACTTGAGAAGCTTGACACCATCCGAGACAAAGCAGTCCTTTTATTCACTGTCACATCCATAAACACACATTCCCTCCACCATCACTGCACAGTAGCAGCAATGTGCGCCATTTACGAGATATACTGAACACATATACCAATCCTTTCAAAAAAACACATTCCAAGCACAAGAGAATTAGCAACAAGAAGGACAAGTGCAGTTGATGCACAGGAACGGTATGAGCTTGAATCAGGTTCAAACCCAAGCTGCAGGAGATAGACAGGGCTAAGTGAGCTAAGCATGTTTGCAATACCCAGTTGTGAAAGGTGGAGGGCATTTAAACTTTGGAGCCAGAGACTCCACAAATATTCCCGTCCTTAGTGACAGGAGAAGGAAATCTGTTAGTTCAAAAGATAAGGTTGAAGCATTCTTCAACCAGAAACATCGAGGGGGTTGGTCCATCTCAAACTTCTCCAAATATCCCTCAGAAAAATCGATTGAGTCCATTTGATGTTGAGAAACAACTGGATACTGCGAAGGGCCCTGGCAAGAGTCCAACTGAATCAGTGTGCTCCAAATATTCTGCACGTTTGTCAAGCTGTTCCAGTGTCGTACATCATTGACATCTGTTCGACAAGGTGGGAAATTGTCCAGTTATGCCCTGCATACTAAATGCTGTACAAATCCAAGCCAGTCATTACAGACCCAACGGCTGTCTCTTGGTCATTGGTAAGATGATGGAAGAGGATATCAATAGCGCTATCAGACAGCATTTGCTTTGCAATAGACAGGTGACAGCTCAGTGTGGGTTCTACAAGGCCCACCCAGCTCCTGCCATTATTCCAGCCTTGGTTTAAACATGGGAAAAGAAGTGAATGCTGGAAGCGATGTGAGTGTATCTGCCCAAATTTCATGATCACTTGTGACCTAATGTGACATCAAGGAGTTCCAATGAAACTGGAGTCAATGGTGTGTAATGTGGGAAAAGAGAACTTGTGTAATTTGGAACCAAAGAACAGAATGTTATTGAAATGGAGAAAACTGTTATAACACAAAGGATTTGGGATTCTTCTACAGGAAATATGGAAAGCTGGATTCTTAAGGAGCTTGACAAGTGAAATGCTGAGAGGATGGTTCCCATCAAATGTGAATCAGAGACATATTCCAAGAGTATAGAAACACTAATTTCAGACTGAGATGAGGAAGAATTTCTTCTCTTCGAGATTAGAATGTCCTTGGATCCCCTGGCCAGGGACAGCTGTGTGGGAGGATTATATGTGTTCATTGCAAGTTGAGATTCATAGATTTGTGCTCAATAGTAGAATCAAGGATAACTCAGAAAGCAGATGTGAGCAATGTTAGATCAAAGATGATCCTATTGAATGGAAGAGCCTTGGGCTGAATGGCCTACTCCCGTTCCTATTTCTTATAATCTTACAGGAATCAGAGGAAGTTTCTGTGCTGGTTGGAGTGTCACCTCGCAGAGAGGAAGATGGCTGTGATTATTGGAAGTCAGTTCTTTTTTCAGCTGCAGGGTAAGTCAGCTGGAGTTCTGCAAGGTTGTGTTCCGGGTCCAACTATCTTCAATTACTCCCCTTGACTATATGTTCAGAAGTTGGAATGTTTTCTGATGAGCACACAATGTTCAGCAGGATTTTTCAGTCCTCGGATACTGAAGCACTCCATGTCCAAATGCAGCATGTTCTGGAGAATGGGAAGGTTTGGACTGACTAGTGACAAGTAACCTCTGTGCCACACAATTGTGTGGTGATAATGATCATCTTGTACAGTGAAGAATTTATCTATCACCATTCCACATCCAATGGCATTACTATTGCTGAATGCTTTGGCATCAACACTCTGAGGTTTATCCAAGACCATACAGCTGCAATGGTTAAAACATCAAATCATAAGTTAGTGATCTTGAAGCTCGTAACGTTTCTCCTGTCTTGCCAAAGACTGTCCATGATCTCCGAGGCTCATGTCAGGAAAGTGATGGAACATACCCCAAATAAATGACGAGCAACTCCAGATCAAAGACTGAGCAACCGATGTGATTGGTCCCCATCCACAACCACACGAACCCTCCAACACTGACACTCAACAGCAGGTATGACACTCATTAGACAGCACCTTCCACACCCATTACTACCGCCATCTGGAAAGAAAAGGGCAATTGTTCGGGAATGATGATCACAATTCAGTTGATTCTGATATAAATATCAAAAAGGACAAAGTTAGATGAAGAGGTGGCGTGTTCATTCGAGTCAGTCTAATTTTAATTAGCTGAGAAGTGATCTCGTTAAAATGAATTGGAAACAACAAGAAGGTAAATCAGAATCAGAGTACTGGCAGGATTTTGGAGGGAGATTAACATGGTTTCAAGAAAATGTTTTCTCACAAGGTAAAAAGGGTCAGGGTGCTAAATCTATAGCTCACAGAGGTCTAGGAGCACACAGAGAGAAAAGGAAAGGTTATCTCAGTAAGTGGGAATTCAATACTACAATGGGCGGTACGGTGGCACAGTGGTTAGCACTGCTGCCTCACAGCGCCAGAGACCCGGTTTCAACTCTCGCCTGAGGTGACTCTCTGTGTGGAGTTTGCATATTCTCCCCGTGTCTACGTGGGTTTTCTCTGGGTGCTCCGGTTTCCTCCCATAATCCTAAAAATAAATGTGCAGGTTAGGTAGGGGAATGGGTCTGGGTGGGTTGCGCTTCAGCAGGTTGGTGTGGACTTGTCTAATCTAAAAAAAAACCGTGAGGTGTGTGGAATGTGGAGAGGTGCAATCCAAGAGGAAATTAGTAAGCGAACATAGTGTGAAATGAGGCTGGCAAGAAACACAAAGCGATGTTTAGAAACTTTTCTTCAAAACAGAGGAAGAAACTAAGTAAAGTCAGGAGCAAGAGCAAACAATAGAAAGCATATGCAGACATAAAATGTTTGTATGTAGTTCTTAATTTGGATTGAAGCTTAAAGGTGCCTCAACAGTGTGGGTCTTAATAATGAATCTGTGAGAATTATCAGAGGATCCAGTCAGATACATCTGGACATTTCAAACAGCTAATTGCATTTTGAAGCATGAGATCTGGGTTTCGAGACAGGACAGTAAGGATGGGAAGACCTTGGATGTCAAGAGAAATTGTGAGCTTTGTCAAAAAGAAATGGCACATGGAAGATTTAGAAAACTGAAGACAGACGTGACACTTGGAAAATATTTTTTTAAAAGAACAGGACAAAATAAACAAAGATTTAGGAGAGCTAAAAGGAGCCATGGAATCTCTTTGGCAAACAGGATTAAGGAAAATTCCAAGCAATTTTATACTTCTCTAAGTAACAAGAAGGTATCTAGTAAAAGGATAAATCCATTCAAGGACAAATAAGAGAAAGTATGTGTGGAGCTGAAGGAAGTAGGTGAAATCTTTACTGAATACTTTGCATGTGTTTTTACAAAAGATTAATGTAGTGGATGGTGAGTGCATAGAGGGATATGTTGATATTCTACAGCATTTCGATATTTAAAAATGGGGAATGTGCTGGGTGTTTTGATTAAGGTAGACAAATCAACAGGGCAGATCGTGTCTCACAAACCTCATTGAGTTTTTTGAGAAGGCGACCAAGCATTTAGATGAGGGTAGGGCAGTTGACGTGGTATACTGAGTTCAGTAGAGCCTTTGATAAAGTTCCACAAGTTAGGCTGATGGAGAAAATGCAGAGGTATGGAATTGAGGGTGATTTAGCAGTTTGGCTTAGAAACTGGCTTTCTGGAAGAAGGCAACGAGTGGTGGTTGATGGAAAATATTCAGTCAGGGTAGACAGAGAAAGACTTTTCCCTAGGATGTTTGTACTAGAGGGCATAACTGCAAATTGAGGGGTGACAGATTTAAGAGATGTCAGAGGCAAGTTCTTTATGCAGAGAGGTAAGGGCGTGGAATGCCCTACCTGCTAAGGTAGTCAACTCAGCCGCATTAGGGAGATTTAAACAATTCTTGGATAAGCACATGGATGATTTTGGGATTGTGTAGGGGGATGAGCTGAGTATAGTTCACAATTCAGCGCAACATCAAAGGCTGAAGGGCCGGTTCTGCGCTGTATTGCTCCATGTTCTATGATGGGATGAATCCCTGAATACTAGGGAAGTGAGGGAGTAAATTGTTGGACCCTTGTGCATACTCTTTATATGCTCTTTAGTGACAAGAGAGATTCTCGAGAACTGGAGAACAATTAACATTATTCTTTTGTTTCATAAAGTCAACAGCGATAATCCCAGAAATTTCAGGCTGGTGAGTCTTACACTTGAAGAGGATTCTGGGTAATCCAAGATGGAGGGCGGGAAAAATTTCTGGCTGGAAGAGCTGCTCCTTTTTTTAGAGTTTTTTAGGTGTTGTAGGTGATTTCCTCGACTTCCAGGAGCAGCAATTACTGTTTTATATGCTGTTGCATTGTTCTAGAACTTTGGAAAAAAAATCAAAACAACAGCAGTTTTAAAAGTGAGAAGAACAGACAACGGAAGCACATGGTGAGGACAGTGTAGGGGGGAGAGAGAGAGAGAGAGAGAGAGAACCTGCACAGTTATCGCCTTTGCTGTTTGAATTTGTGTATTGCTGGACATCGGAGTGCATCTGGGAAATTTAACAAATAGTGAATTTCACAACTAATCTTGGAGGAACCAATTTGGGCTAAGTTCACAACACAGAATCAGGTAAGTTAATTGTTGTTTTAAGTCTGTCCAAGAGAAAGGCTGCATCAGTAAATATAGTGGATTCTTTCTTGATTATATGATTTTCAATATAAGTCTCTTGATTAACCTTAAAATATAAGCCACAGCTATTAACTTAACCTGGGGCAGTGTTTGTAAAAGAGTAAGACGGTGTTATTTTCTGGGTCTGTAAATTGTGAAGGAGCAAAAATGGCTTTGCAGTGATATGCACTTCTTGTCAGATGTGGGAGCTTAAAGAGAGTTTAAGGGTTACTGTGGATTATATCTGCTATAAATGCTGTTGGATGCGAGTGGATCGGTTGGAGAGACAGATAAAAGCGATGAGGAATTTGCAGCAGTAATGGTATGTGATGGATGGCAGTTATTGGAAGGGGGAAGTCTCAGATACAGTCACATAGATGGGTTAACTCCAGGAAGGTTAAGACACCTAGGGCAGGAGCCTTTTATGGATATACCTATTTCAAACAGGTATGCTGTTTTGGAAAATGTAGGGGGTGATGCATTCTCAAGAGAACGTAGCACAAACAGCCAAGTTTCTGGTATTGAGACTGGCTCTAATGCAACGAGGGGTGCATCGGCTTCCAAGAGATCAATTGTATTAGGGGATTCTGTAATCAGAGGTACAGACAGACTTCTCTGTGCTAGCAGAGAAAAAAACACAGAATGGTGTGTTGTTTCCCAGGTGTCAAGGATGTCTCAGAGAGGGTGCAGAATGTTCTCATGGGGGAGAAGGGCCGGCGGGATGTCATTGTCCACATTGGAACCAAAACATTGGAAGGGAAAAGGTTGAGACTCTGAAGGGAGATGACAGAGAGTTAGGCAGAAATTTATAAAGGAGGTCCTCCAGGGTAGTAATATCTGGATTCCTCCCAGTGCTACGAGCTAGTGAGGGCAGGAATAGGAGGATAGAGCAGATGAATGCATGGCTGAGGTGCTGGTATATGGGAGAAAGATTCACATTTTTGGATCATTGCAATCACCTTTGGGGTAGAAGTGAGCTGTACAAGAAGGACGGATTGCACCTAAATTGGAAGGGGACGAATATACTGGCAGGGAAATTTGCTACAATTGCTTGGGAGGATTCAAACTAGTAAGGTTGGGGGGGGTGGGTCCCAGGGAGATACTGAGGAAAGAGATAGATCTGAGACAGGTACAGCTGAGAAAAGAAGTGAGTCAAACAATCAGGGCAGGCAGGGACAAGGTAGGACTAATAAATTAAACTGCATTTATTTCAATGCAAGGGGCCGAACAGGGAAGGCAGATGAACTCAGGGCATGGTTAGGAACATGGGACTGGGATATCATAGCAATTACAGAAACATGACTTAGGGATGGGCAGGACTGGCAGCTTAATGTTCCAGGATACAAATGCTACAGGAAAGACAGAAAGGGAGGCAAGAGAGGAGGGGGAGTGGCATTTTTGATAAGGGATTGCATTCCAGCTGTATTGAGGGAGGATATTGCTGGAAATACATGTAGGGAAATTATTTGAGTGGAACTGAGAAATAAGAAAGGGATGATCATCGTATTGAGGTTGTATTATAGACCCCCCAATAGTCAGAGGGAAATTGAGAAACAAATTTGCAAGGAGATCTGAGCTATCTGTAAGAATAATACACTAGTTATGGCAGGGGATTTTAACTTTCCAAACATCGACTGGGACTGCCATAGTGTTCAAGGTTTAGATGGAGATGTCTTGTGTGTACAAGACAATTTTCTGATTCAGTCTGTGCATGTACCTACTAGAGAAGGTGCAAAACCTGACCTACTCTTGGGAAATAAGGCAAGGCAGGTGACTGAGGTGTCAGTGTGGGAGTACTTTGGACCCAGCGACCATAATTCTATTTGCTTTAAAATAGTAATGGAAAAGGATAGACCAGATCTAAAACTTGAAGTTCTAAATTGGAGAAAGGCCAATTTTGACAGTATTAGGCAAGAACTTTCGAAACTGCTGGAGGCAGATGTTCGCAGGTAATGGGACAGCTGGAAAATGGAAAGCCTTCAGAAATGAGAGAACAAGAATCCAGAGAAAGTATATTCCTGTCAGGGTGAAAGGGAAGGCTGGTAGGGAATGCTGGATGACTAAAGAAATTGAGGGTTTGGGTAAGAAAAAGAAGGAAGCATATGTCAGTTATAGACAGGATAGATCGAGTGAATCCTTAGAATATCAAAAAAGTAGGAGTATACTTAAGAGGGATATCAGGAGGGAAAAACGGGAACATGAGATGGCTTTGGCAAACAGAATTAAGGAGAATCAAAAGGGTTTTTACAAATATATTTAGGACAAAAAGGTAAGTACGGAGAGAATAGGGCGCCTCAAAGATCAGCAAGGCGACCTTTGTGTGGAGCCGGAGAAAATGAGGGAGATACTAACTGAATATTTTGCATCAGTATTTACTGTGGAAAAAGGATATGGAAGATATCGACTGTAGGGAAATAGATGGTGCCATCTTGCAAAAGGTGCAGATTACAGAGGAGGAACTGCTGGATGTTTTGAAATGACTAAAAGTGGATAAATCCCCAGGACCTTATCAGGTGTACCCGAGAACTCTGTGGGAAGCTAGAGAAGTGATTGCTGGGACTCTTGATGAGATATTTGTATCATTAATAGTCACCGGTACAGTCCAGAAGACTGGTGGTTGGCAAATGTGGTGCCACTGCTTAAGAAGGGCGGTAAAGACAAGCCATGGAACTATAGATAAGCCATGGAACTATAGTGAGCCTGACCTCGGTGGTGGGCAAGTTGTTGGAGGGAATCCTGAGGGACAGGATGTACATGTATTTGGAAAGGCAAGGACTGATTTGGGATAGTCAACATGGCTTTGTGCATGAGAAATCATGTCTCACAAACTTGATTGAGTTTTTTGAAGAAGTAACAAAGATGTGATCTATGTGGACTTCAGTAAGGAGTTCGACAAGGTTCCCCATGGGAGACTAATAAGCAAGGTTAGATCTCATAGAAAACAGTAGAAACTAGTCATTTGGATACAGAACTGGCTTAAAGGTAGAAGACAGAGGGTGGTGGTGGAGGGTTGTCTTTCAGACTGTAGGCCTCTGACCAATGCAATGCCACAAGGATCAGTGCTGGGCCTTCCATCTTTTGTTATTTACATAAATGATTTGGATGCGACCATAAGAGGTATAGTTAGTAAGTTTGCAGATGACACCAAAATTGGAGGTGTAGTAGACAGCAAAGAGGGTGACCTCAGATTACAACAGGATCTGGACCAGATGGGCCAAAGGGCTGAGAAATGGCAGATGGAGTTTAATTCAGATAAATGCGAGGTGCTGCATTTTGGGAAAGCAATTCTTAGCAGGACTTATACAATTAATAGTAAGGTCCTAGGGAGTGTTGCTGAACAAAGAGACCTTGGAGTGCAGGTTCATAGCCCTTGAAAGTAGAGTCGCAGGTAGTTTGGATAGTGAAGAAGGCATTTGGTATGCTTTCCTTTATTGGTCAGGGTATTGAGTATGGGAGTTGGGAGGTTATATTGTGGCTGTACAGGACATTGGTTACGTAAAAACAATGACTGCAGATGCTGGAAACCAGATTCTGGATTAGTGGTGCTGGAAGAGCACAGCAGTTCAGGCAGCATCCGAGGAGCAGTAAAATCGACGTTTTGTGCAAAAGCCCTTCATCAGGAATACAGGAAGAGAGCCTGAAGGGTGGAGAAATAAGTGAGAGGAGGGTGGGGGTGGGGATAAAGTAGCATAGAGTACAGTAGGTGAGAGGGGGAAGGGATGAAGGTCATAGATTTGGGGGGAGGGTGGAGTGCATCGGTGGAAAAGAAGATAGGCAGATAGGACAAGTCATTGGGACAGTGCTGAGCTGGAAGTTTGGAACTGGGGTGAGGTGGGGGAAGGGGAAATGAGGAAACTGTTGAAGTCCACATTGATGCCCAGGGGTTGATGCGTTCCGAGGCGGAAGATGCGGCGTTCTTCCTCCAGGCATCTGGTGGTAAGGGAGTGGCGGTGAAGGAAGCCCAGGACCTCCATGTCCTTGGAAAAGTGGGAGGGGAAGTTGAAATGTTGGGCCACAGGGCGGTGTGGTTGATTGGTGTGGGTGTCCCAGAGATGTTCTCTAAAGCACTCTGTTAGGAGGCGTCCAGTCTCCCTAATATAGAGGAGACCGCATCGGGAGCAACGGATACAATAAATGATATTGGTGGATGTGCAGGTAAAACTTTGATGGATGTGGAAGGCTCCTTTCGGGCCTTGGATGGAGGAGGTTTGGGCACAAGTTTTGCAATTCCTGCGGTGGCAGGGGAAGGTGCCAGGATGGGAGGGTGGGTTGTAGGGGGCATGGACCTGACCAGGTAGTTACGGAGGGAACGGTCTTTGCGGAAGGAGGAAAGGGATGGGGAGGGAAATATATCCCTGGTGGTGGGGTCTGTTTGGAGGTGGCGGAAATGTCGGCGGATGATTTGGTTTATGTAAAGGTTGGTAGGGTGGAAGGTGAGCACCATGGGCGTTCTGTCCTTGTTACGGTTTGAGGGGTGGGATCTGAGGGCGGAGGTATGGGATGTGGGCGAGATGAGTTGGAGGGCATCTTTAACCACATGGGAAGGGAAATTGCTGTCTCTAAAGAAGGAGGCCATCTGGTGTGTTCTGTGGTGGAACTGGTCCTCCTGGGAGCAGATACGGCGGAGGAATTGGGAATATGGGATGGCATTTTTGCAAGAGATAGGGTGGGAAGATGTGTCATCCAGGTAGCTGTGGGAGTCGGTGTCAAGTTGGTCATCATCAATGGAGATGGAGAGGTCCAGGAAGGGGAGGGAGGTGTCAGAGATGGTCCAGGTAAATTTAAGGTCAGGGTGGAATATGTTGGTGTCGTTGATGAATTGCTCAACTTCCTCACAGTAGCATGAGGTGGTGCCAATGCAGTCATCAATGTAGCAGAGGAAGAGGTGGGGAGTGGTGCCGGTGTAGTTATAGAAGATCAACTGTTCCACGTAACCAACAAAGAGACAGGCATAGCTGGGGCTCATGCGTGTGCCCATGGCTACCCCTTTGGTCTGGAGGAAGTGGGAGGATTTGAAGGAGAAATTGTTAAGGGTGAGGACCAGTTGGGCCAAATGAATGAGGGTGTCGGTGGAAGGGTACTGTTGGGATGTCGGGAGAGGTAAAAACAGAGGGCTTGGAGGCCCTGATCATGGCGGATGGAGGTGTAGAGGCATTGGATATCCATGGTGAAGATGAGGCGTTGGGGGCCAGGGAAACGGAAGTCTTGGAGGAGGTGGAGGGTGTGGGTGGTGTCTCGAATGTATGTGGGGAGTTCCTGGACTATTGGAGATAGGACAGTGTTGTGGTAGGTAGAAATGAGTTCAGTAGAGCAGGACCATGCTGAAACATTGGTTTGGCCAGGGTGGTCAGGCTTGTAGATCTTAGGAATGAAGTAAAACTGGGCCGTGCAGGTTTCCCGGACTATGAGGTTGGAAGCTGTGGGTGAGAGATCTCCTGAGGTGATGAGGTTCTGTATGGTCTGGGAGATGATGGGGAGGTGGTTTCAGAGTCAAGGGGACGGTAGAAAGAGGTGTCCTCGAGTTGGCATTTGGCTTCAGTGGTACAGAGGTCAGTGCACCAGACTACCACTGCACCCCCTTTATCTGCTGGCTTGATGGTGAGTTTGGGATTGGAGCAGAGGGGTTGGAGAGGGAAAAAGTGTTTGATGTTATGGCGTGTATTAAATTCATTGATGCGTGGATGGAGGGGGATGAAGGTGAGTCCTTTGCTGAGGACCGATCGTTCATCCTCAGTGAAGGGGCGATCTGGAGGGATGGTGAAAACTCGGCAGGGCTGGGAGTTGGGACCTGGTTTGCATGTGGAGCTAGGAGTGGGGTTCAGGCCTGTAACTGAAGTGGGTGTGATGGTGGGGGGAATGGGGGTAGAGTCATGAGCAGGGGTGGTTTTCCCCTCAGGGTTCGGGGGGGGGGGCTGCGGGGATGGTGACAGTGGAATCTGTGGGAGACATTGGTTAGGCCACTTTTGGAATATCGCATGCAATTCTGGTCTCCTGCCTATTGGAAAGATGTTGTGAAACTTGAAAGGGTTCAGAAAAGGTTAACAATGATGTTGCCAGGTTTGGAGGATCTGAGCTACAGGGAGAGGCTAAACAGGCTGGGGCTGTTTTCCCTGGAGCGTCAGAGGCTGAGGGGTGACCTGATAGATGTGTACAAAATTATGAGGGTCATGGATGGGATAAATAGGCAATGTATTTTCCCTGGGGTCAGGGAGTCAAGAACTAGGGGGCTAGGTTTAGGGTGACATGGGAAAGATATAAAAGAGACCTAAGGGGCAACTTTTTCACGCTGAGGGTGATACATGTATGTAATGAGCTGCCAGAGGATATGCTGGAGGCTGGTACAATTGCAACATTTAAGAGGCATTTGGATGGGTATATGAATAGGAAGGGTGTGGAGGGATATGGGCTGGGTGCTGGCAGGTGGGACTTGATTGGGTTGGGATATCTGGTCGTCATGGTCGGGTTGGACTGAAGGGTCTGTTTCCATGCTGTACATCTCTATGACTCTATGACTGACTTAAATTTGTAAAATATGAGCAAGAGGCAACATGGCTCTGTGTGGGAGAGATCATGTCTGACAAACTCGATTGTGTTCTTTGAGCAAGTGACAAAGATGCATAATGTGTGCATGGGGCTAGCTGTTGTCCATATGGATTTTAGCAAATTGTCTGAGAATGTCCCTTATGGCAGTTGATTCTAATATAATTATTGTAAAGGACAAAGATAGATGAAGAGGTGAAGTGTTAATTCAAGTCAATCTAATTTTAATGAGCTGAGTGAAATCAAATGGGATCTGTGGTGAGCTGGTAAGATGGATACAGAACTGCTTGGTAATAGAAGACAGACTGACTGGAGATCTGTGACCAGTGGTGTTCTGCAGAGACCAATACTGGAATTCCTGGTATTTATAAGATATTAAATGATCTGCAGGTGAACGTGGATAGCCTGATCAGAAATTTTCCAGATTACTCAAAGATTGAGAGAATTACGGATAGTGAGGACAATTTCCAGAGGATACAGCAGGACATGCGTATGCTGGAGACTTGGATGGAAAAAATGCAGATTTAATTTAACCTGGACAATTGCGAGGTGATACATTTTGGAAGGTCTAATGCAAAGGAAATGAAAGAACTGTTTGTAGCACGATCGATCGGTCCTCAGCAAATGACTCACCTTCATCCCCCTCTATCCACGCATCAATGAATTTAATACCCCTTTAAGGGGTGAGGGGGTGAAGGTTGGAAGCCCCTGTTCCCACTTGGCTGCCCTAATCTGGAATGAGAGAATTACTGAGATGTATTAAGGGAGATGGAAGTGGATGGCACAGCTGATAGTGCTGGCACAGCTGGGGGAAAGATGGTGAACAGTCCTGAGTGAATGATTAGACAGCACAGATACTAGGCAGAGTTGGGAAGATGGGCGGAGCATATCTTAGAGAGAGAGAGACTAAGAGAAGGTGCTGCATTCAGTAGCGAGAGTGTGAAAACATGATCCTTGGTGGGAGGTGGGTGCAGTAGCAGTGAGGGCGAGGTCACAAAATGCAGTTGGTGGCACTTACCCTGGATGAGTGGAGAAAGTCTCTGACCTTCATTCTATACAGTTGGGCATTCACCCAGACGGCTGGCACCTCACTGACTCAGGAGTCAACCTCAAACCAAACTGGGGCAAGGTCTCGAAGTTTGAACTCCCACCCCACCCACCTAAGGTCCTGGGGAGGCCATGTCCCATTTCTGCACCATGCCATCTACCAGAACCTTTGGTGCTTGTCTACATAGTGGGGCCCATACTTCCCCTCTCTAATATGTCCAGGGGAGCATCTTGAAGAAGTGAAACTTGCAGAACTTAACAGAGTTCTCCATATTCAGCACGGCACGGTGGCTCAGTGGTTAGCACTGCTGCCTCACAGCACCAGGGACCCAAGTTCAATTTCCACTTCGGGTGACTGTCTGTGTGGAGTTTGCATGTTCACCCCATGTCTGCGTGGGTTTGCTCTGATTTCCTCCCACAATCCAAAGATGTGCAGGTTAGGTGAATTGGCCATGCTAAATTGCCCATAGTGTTAGATACATTAGCCAGGGGTAAATCTAGGGGAATAGGTCTGGGTGGGTTGCTCTTCGGAGGACCTGTGTGGATTTGTTGGGCTAAAGGGCCTGTTTCTATACTGTAGGAAATCTAATGCTGCTACTTCTACTTCTACAGGGCTGTCTGAATGAAAACAGCTTTGGTCACATTTGACTCCCTCCTGTGCTGACAGAATTCCTGATCCAAACTGAGGCCTTCTCTGCACCCAGTTTAACATCATACCAGTTTCTATTGTCTCTCCTCAGTGTAATGCCCAAAAAGCACAGGTCACATTTTGCTATATTTCTTCTGCAGAAAAATCGAGAGATGTATAAAATGTGAGAGGTGTTTTAATCTGCAGATCTGGAATGAATGATTCTGAAAGTGGTAGCCATTTTAGCTTTGCTCACAGCAGCCATTTCACATTAGCACAGCACTGACATTGACTTTACATTTAGAGAAATGCAAAAATGAGTTGGAATTAGGAATCCATTACTCCTCCGAATGAGTACAGGTTAGATTCACCAGAAAGATAGCTAAACAACAATGGTTCAATGGTTGAATGGAGTGAAATGAAATGAACTCAAGGTTGTATTCCTCAAGGAGGCAATGAAAGTTTTTGAGACAATAATGGAAATTCTGTGTATAGTGAGAAAAGAAGGCTTTTTGCTGCTTCTGGATCTAGGACTAGGTTTGTCTGTCTAAATATCTAACAATATTCTGAAACCCTTTCAAGGATAAAATAAAATAGGATAGCCGCACGTTGTTCTACATGTGCGGATACCAGGTGAGGACAGCAGAATTCCTCTTTAAAGGATACTATTGAGTGAGATGGGTTTTTACAACAACTGCCACTCTGTTTCACTAGCAACAACCTGTGAACCCATCTCCACTCAGTTCCACTGGCATCAGACAGTGCCCCCACATCCACTCTTTTCCCTGAGGAACTGTGTGTGGTCACACTGAACACTATTTCCTTGCAATGGAAGATGATAGGATTTGAGGATGGCAGGGGCAAGATGAAGAAAGAAGTGAAAGCAACGACAGAGTGACTGAAACCTAACTCCTGAGCTCGGCCCTGGTCCCCTCCCCTTCACTAAGGACTTGGAGTTGAGGTTGAATCTGTCTCTCTCCAGCACAGCTTCTTCAACACAAAGGCAAACAACAATTAAGTTCAATGTGCTAGATGGCACTTTTTAATGTAAATTTATATTATTTACGAATTGAAATTACACATAGTCAGTGGAATAATGCCTTTTCTCACTAGTCCCTGAGTTGAGAGAAACTTTGAAATGTGTCCCTGTGTCTGTTACCATAGCAACAAGCTGAAGTATTGAACTAAAATGAGAAAATCTTGAACTGGATTGATTAATTGGTGAATTTGATTGATTGCTAACCTTGGGTAAAGGGATATATCGGCACATTCTTCAGCTGCTGTCTGAACTTAGTCTGGGTCACAGCGTAAATCGCGGTGTTTGTGCAGCAGCTGAGGAGCTGCAGCATGAAGCTCAATTCCCGCACAAACCAGTCCAGAACCAGAAAGGAAGGACCAATCAGAGTCATCCGGTACCATATAGAATATGCCATTAAAGATGACCATAACAGGTCAACACACAAAGAGTAAAATTATGGATTTTTTTCGATTTTGCATTTTGTATCACACCGACGGTCCCCACTGGTGTAAACCCGGAGTCTCCTGCGGGCTCTGCTGGTCACTAAAATGCATCTGATGGTAAGCACGTTGAGCAGCAGAATCAGGCAAAATGGGAGACCCAGGGTTAGAATGTGGTGGAGGAACTCAATTGCGGCCCAGACAAAAGAGTAATTAATTCCAATTGTTATGTCACAAAACCAGGGGGTGGTCACCAAAAGATACCAAGGTGTGAACGTAAAATACCAGAAAATGTTCTTTAAACAGCTCAGCGCAGTCACTGTTCCCAGAGCTACAACTGCCGTTTTCTCACTGCAATATTTACATTTCAGCTTCTGGCAACAAATGGCCACAAATTGATCAAAGGTGAAAGTGACAGTGAACCAAACAGAACAGTCAGTGGCTGCATAAAGCAGGGCGGCATGGATATTACACACAGGGATGGACTTCAGGAAATAGAACTGTTCCTAATAAACAATGGGAATGTGCCTCAATGTCAGGTCGAATATAATGACCAGTAGATCTACCACTACCATGGAGACAATCCACAATCTTTAGAAAGCAGGATGTAGATTGTCACTATGTTAACTGTGAGAAGGAAAACAAACAAATTATACATCAGCCTGGAGGCAAACTTCCCAGTGTGACTGAGGACCCTGTGAGATTTTCAGATTTGTCACTGTATTTAGAATTTTTTTTGTAATTCAGGCCGAAATAACAAATGGAATGTCTGAATCACTTACAAAATATGACTTAAAACACAAGGAACACTCTGTCCTCAAACACACAGAGACACATTCATAAGAACATGTGATTTTTAAAACATTCCCACACAGTTGATCACTCAAGAGCAGACACGGGTCATTTCTTTACAGTTCCTTGTACAGAGGGTGAAAATATTGCCATCCTGATGGTTTCTCTCCTAGTTCCTCGAAGACACAGAGATTGGAAATTTTTGTCTTTTCATCTAAGTTGTGGTTGATCATCTATCGTGAAGAAATGTAAATGTAGGGGAAACATATTCACCCCTTTATCTGCCTAAGGGGACTTGGAAACAGTGTCTCATTCTCCTGGAATGTGACCTCTTCCCTGGAGATCTTATTTTTTGTTCAATTAACTTATATCTGGCTGTTCATAGACAAGGTCGGGTACAGAATGTTCCGGAAAGTCAGTCATGTAATATTACAAAAAATGTCATTTATAGAAAGTTCTGGGGAATGTCAGTTGCAGAATACACTGGGGAATGTTGGTTATCTAATATTCCAGGGAATGTTAGTGATTGAATGTGATGGAGTCTTAAAGATCTACATCACAAAGGCCCTTCTGCACATTAAGTTTGGTGAGATCCACTCAGCCTCATGGTGGGAATCTCTCGCCAAACTAAACTCACCTGGCACTTTGCACAGTAAGATGAAGCCAATGATTTGGTCACGTGAAGTAAGTTCCTCTTTTACGATCATACAGATGCCAGCCTTTATTCAGATATCTCCCCCACTTTCTTTTCATTTTGGTGTAACATTCTCAGTTGTATATTCAGTTCCTAATAGCGGTCATCCTCTTGCCATGTCTCTCTCTTATAGTATTCAATCATGTCCATTTACCTCAATGAATTCCTTAATCTTTCTTTGAGTATACAACATACATTCCAACAGAGTGACCTTCATTCAGCTTTTCAAGCCATCATTCCCATTTCATTGTCACCTTATTCCTCATGTTAATTGGTCAAGAAACAGTCTGACATTGTCATACTCTCAGAATCAGACCCGATGGGTCATATTTCATGAAGTCCTATCATCGGCAGGACAGGTCTACCAGTGGTGGGGCACTGTGGTATGCAAGCAGGAAATGAGGTCCCCTGGAATTCCCCAACATGGATTCCAGAACATGGGAAATCTCATGGTAACTGGTTAAAGATGGTCAAGAAAATTATCTGACAGTGGACATCTACTGCACTCCACATCATCCCTTCGGCAGTAAATCAGCTCTCCTTGAAGTTGAAAACAAATCAGAGGAAGCATTGAGGGTGACAAGAGCACAGAATGTACTCTGGGTGTGGGGCTTCAATGTCCGTCACCAAGATTGATCACTGGTTCATCACTGACTGAGAAGGGTGAGGCCTAGAATATACAGCAGCCAGACTGTATAAGTAAGACGAAAGTAATGTCTCATCCTCATGTTGAAGATATTGCCCACTGTGCTATGTGGAACAACCTACTCAAAAGCAGGAACAAAAATAATGATACAGACCAGACAGAGAGTGAAATATTGAGAAAATCACCACTTGATTAACCAGGACCTGCTTGAGGTACATGAGAGTGTGCATTTGCCAAGTGACACATGCAAACCCATGAGGAAAGGTATTATCACCCTCAACTACAAGTAATTGACAAAACACTGCTGAATGAAACTACAAGGATAGTAGTGGGAAGTTGTTTGTGGAGGCAGAGGAGATTGGAGAGACACTAAATCAATACTTTTCATCAGTATTCACTCAGGAACAGGACACTGTTGCTGATGTGAATATGGAGTCACAAATGATTAGAATGGATGGCCTGGAAATATGCAGGGAAGAGGTTCTGGGAATAGTACCAGAGGACTGGAGGATAGCGAATGTGGTCCCCTTGTTCAAGAAAGGGATTAGGGATAGCCCTAGTAACTATAGGCCAGTGAGTCTGACTTCAGTGGTGGGCATTAGAGAGAATGGTAAGGGATAAGATTTATGAACATCTGGATAGGAATAACGTGATCAAGGATAGCCAGCATGGTTTTGTGAAGGGCAGGTCGTGCCTCACAAACCTTATTGAGTTCTTTGAGAAGGTGACTAAGGAAGTGGACGAGGGTAAAGCAGTAGATGTTGTGTATATGGATTTTAATAAGGCGTTTGATAAGGTTCCCCATGGTAGGCTAATGCAAAAACTACGGAGGTATGGCATTGAGGATACATTAGAGGTTTGGATTAGGAATTGGCTGGCTGGAAGGAGACAGAGGGTAGTAGTTGATGGACTATGTTCATCTTGGAGTGCAGTTACTAGCGGTGTACCACAAGGATCTGTTTTGGGACCATTGCTTTTTGTTATCTTTATAAATGATCTAGAGGAAGGGCTTGAAAGCTGGGTAAGCAAGTTTGCGGATGACACAAAAGTCGGTGGAGTTGTGGATAGTGAGGAAGGAAGTGGTAGGTTACAGCGGGATATAGATAAGTTGCAGAGCTGGGCAGAAATGTGGCAAAAGAGAATTCAATGTAGCTAAGTGTGAAGTCATTCACTTTGGTAGGAGTAACAAGAAGATGGATTACTGGGCTAATGGTAGGCTACTTGGTAGTGTGGATGAGCAGAGGGATCTTGGTGTCCATGTACACAGATCTCTGAAAGTTGCCACCCAGGTAAATAGTGCTGTGAGGAAGGCATATGGTGTACTGGGCTTTATTGGTAGAGGAATTGAGTTCCGGAGTCCTGAGGTCATGTTGCAACTGTATAAGACTCTGGTGCGGCCTCATCTGGAGTATTGTGTGCAGTTTTGGCCGCCATACTATAGGAAGGATGTGGAGGCATTGGAACGAGTGCAGAGGAGGTTTACCAGGATGTTGCCTGGAATGGTAGGAAAATCTTATGAGGAAAGGCTGAGGCACTTGGGGCTGTTCTCATTGGAGAAGAGAAGGTTTAGGGGAGATTTGATAGAGGTGTATAAGATGATTAGGGGTTTAGATAGGGTCGACACTGAGAACCTTTTACCGCTAATGGAGTCAGGTGTTACTAGGGGACACAGCTTTAAATTAAAGGGTGGAAGGTATAGGACAGATGTTAGGGGTAGATTCTTTACACAGCGGGTTGTGTGTTCATGGAATGCCCTGCCCGTATCAGTGGTGAACTCTCCTTCTTTATGGTCATTTAAGCGGGCATTGGATAGGCATTTGGAAGTTATTGGCCTAGTGTAGGTTAGGTAGGATTCGGTCGGCGCAATATCGAGGGCCGAAGGGCCTGTACTGCGCTGTATCTTTCTATGTTCTATAAAACCCTACCTATGGTCATTGGCAAAAAGTGTTGGTCTGTGCAGTTCCATCTCTGAGAGCCTTGTGCTCCTCAGGGATATGATTACCTATGTGCAGGGCAGCAGGTGGATGCCTGACCCATCAGTCTGGAACATAATAAGGCCTTTGACAGAACATCATACACATATGTCTGGAACGGGCGAGATGAGATGGGCTGTGGCGAGAGAATTTGCAACTGGATCCAACTGCTCACCATCAACATTGAGTCGAAGAGTGTGGTTCTGGAAAAGCACAGCCGGTCATGCAGCATTCTGAGGAGCAGGAGGGCCGACGTTTATTCTCCTGCTCCTCAGATGCAGCCTGACTGGCTGTGCTTTTCCAGCAGCACACTCTTAGACTCTGGTTTCCAGGATCTGTAGTCTTCACTTTTTCTTACATCAACATTGAGAAAAGTCTCAATCAATGGATGGGAATCAGAAAGTTTCCTGATCAGATTCAGAGTCAGGCAGCACTGCTCACTCTCTCTTTGTTTGCGTGTTGTATATGCCAAATCCATCAGGAAGGATGCAAGCTTGAGAGGGGTGACTATTCCAGGCAGTTGGAGCTTGCAGGTTAAAGCCTCCCTGTACATGGATGGCATTGCCATTTTCTGTTCACATCTGCTGTCAGTGAACAGGCTCATGAGTTCAAACTGGCCTCGGGCATCAAGGTAAATTAGTTCAAACTGGCCTCGGGTGGCACAGTGGTTAGCACTGCTGTCTCACAGCGCCTGAGACCCGGGTTCAATTCCCGACTCAGGCGACTGACTGTGTGGAGTTTGCACGTTCTCCCTGTGTCTCCCGGGTTTCCTCCGGGTGCTCCGGGTTCCTCCCACAGTCCAAAGATGTGCGGGTCAGGTGAATTGGCCATGCTAAATTGCCCGTAGTGTTAGGTGAAAGGGTAAATGTAAGGGTTATGGGTGAGTTGCGCTTCGGCGGGTCGGTGTGGACTTGTTGGGCCGAAGGGCCTGTTTCCACACTGTAAGTAATTTAATCTAATTCTAAATCAAGGCAATATTGAGGCCATGTTCTTTGGGAATTGGGCCATACAATCCTTTATCCCCCTGACTGTGAGGGCAGATTCTCTGAAGGTGCTGGGAATATGCTTTGGAGGAGACAGGGCAATTGCAAACTTTTAAGAGGAGCACATCATCAAGGTGAGGCAGAAACGGGTCTTTTGGGGCAGCAGTTCCTCTTCATTGTGATAAAACCTGGTCATCAGGTGTGAGTGCTCTCTCTGTTGCAGATCTCGCTCATCCCCAGGCCTCAGATAGACTAGGTTTGCAGGAACTCCATGGACACAACTCTGGATAGAGGTGGGAGAATGTTATTCAATGTCGCCCTCATCATGGTGGCGACCTTTTTGTGTGTCTGCATCAAGCTGTGCCTCGACCCTTGGTATAGAGACACAAAGTGTCACTACGTACTGAGGTTCTAACTGTCCTAGTATTGCTAAGAATGGGACTTACCTCAATGCCATGGAACACTCCAAGCAGGTAGACTTTACAGTATCATCTCTCATTAGTGGAGAAAATTGTGAAGTAAAACAATTTTGACAACAACTCCATCATGATTATGGATAATCAGCATGTCTTTGTCCATGGGAAATCATGTCTCATGTATTTGATTGAGTTTTATGAACAAGTAACAAAGAGGATTGATAATGGCAGAATGGTGGACATGATCTATGTGGACTCCAGTCAGGCGATTGACATCCAGTAAGGAATCAGGTTAGACTGGTTAGCAAGATTGGATGCCATGGAATACAAGGAGACCTAGCCATTTGGATACAGAACTGGCTCAAAGGAAGAATTTGGTAGTGGAGGGTTGTTTTTCAGACTGGAGGCCTGTGACCAGTAGTGTGTCACAAATATCAGTGCTGGGTCCACTACTTTTCATCATTTATATAAATGATTTAGATGTGATCATAGGAAGTACAGTTAGTAAGTTTGCAGATGACACCAAAATTGGAGGTGTAGTAAATAGTGATGAAGGTTCCCTCAGGTTACAATGGGATCTTGATCAAATTCTTTATTCATGCATAGGATGAGGGCAGCGCTGGCTAGGCAGCATTATTGCCCACCCCTAATTGCTGAGAGAGCAATAAGAGTCAACCACATTGCTGTATAGGCCAGATCAAGTAAGGATGACAGTTTCCTTCCCTCAAAGACATTAGTGAACCAGATGGATTTTTCCTGACAACCCGACAATGGATTCATGGTCATCATTAGACTCTTAAATCCAGATTTCAATTTTAATTGAATTCAAATGCCACAATCTGCCGTGGCAGGATTCAAACTCAGGTACTTAGAGCATTATCTGGGTCTCTGGATTAATGGTCTTGCGATAATACTCTAGAGGCTGTTCCTTGGAACACACAATGAGACAAATATCAACTGCATCTGGAGGACCATGAACTCAGTGAAGGATTCTTTTTGGTCTGTCCAAACCTTGTTGGTCTTCCAGAACAAGGAGTTCACTTCAATGCGAATATTGCAGACTGACACATTCCAATGTCCAGGACCACATGCCATGGTGCAGTGCGGAAAGACTGAAGTTTCCATGCCAAGGTTCAGTTATTTGATCCTCTGAGTGCTTCAAAAGAAAATAAATATAGCCCGGTTCAAATAAAAGATTCCTTTTGTTTATTTGGACACTGGAAAAAGTAAACTGGTTTGATTCTGGAAAGTTCCAGAATCAAACCAGTTTACTTTTTCCAGTGTCAGCCCAGTCCTCTCCCTAGTGTGAGACCATAGGTTATGCTGAAGGGTGTGACACAACTCTGTATCCTCCTGATTGTTGAATCAAACTGGTTTCACACTTCGTCCTGGACATTGGTACAACATTGGCAAATAGTGCAGTGATCCTCCCTGTTTACAGAGCTTCCATTCTATACAGACTCTGCTTCATACGTTAGCCATGTTGCAGACCCAGATGCACTGTAAACGCAGTGGCATTCCTCGTCCTGCAGCATCTTTACTCAGAGAGTAGAAAGGGTATGGAATGCTTTACCTGCAACGGTAGTAGACTCGCCAACTTTAAGTACATTCAAGTCGTCATTGGACAAGCATATGGATGTACATGGAATAGTATAGGTGAGGTGGGCTTCCGATTAGTATGACAGGTCAGCGCAACTTCGAGTGCAGAAGGGCTTGTATTGCGCTGTAATGTTCTATGTTTTATAATTTTGGATTGTCATCAAAAGATGAAATGGTACAAGGTAAAATCTACAATTGCTGTTAGGTGAAAAAGTAGTGAGAAAATTAAAAGGCTTTGGAACAGTGGGTTGGAATTGTGTGGGTAGTGTTCTGAAAGAGTCTTCACAGTCATTTTCAGTTCATCGATAAAGTCCTCAAACTTTCTTCAGAAAAATATTCCTCAAATATATCATCTGAAAGTGGTCTTTCATCTGTCTTCATTTTATCTTTGCTTTCTTAGAGCCTCTAACATTAATAATCTCTGCCTTTTTATCAAAACCTAATCTCCACTAGACTTATAATGTCTTTCTCCCGTTCTGCCCACAGGCACTGAGGCTACGTTGCCTAAGGGTTAACACAATCTGTAGTTCAGAACTGTGAGTAAGTTTATAGACAAGGATGTTAAAGGGAGTGCTATAAATAGTTTCTAGAGGCATTTTGGAAGGAAGAAGGGATTGATGGATAAAGCTGATTAAATCTAATTGTTCTATTGAAAGAAAAGGTCAAGTTTTCATTGGGTATCTTTTCATTCAGTACCAGTATGTTCTTACATTTTAAAGGGTTGGCACTACATCAATGGCCGAAGGGCCTGTACTGTACTGTACTGTTCTATGTTCTATTAACTGGCAGCACAAACCCGAGGAAACCGTCTACAGAATTTCCACTTACTTTCCAATGGTAGGAACAAGTCAGATCGGTGCAAACATGGTTGAAAATGCCTCACCTCCTCAGTTTCGTTTCTTAGCTGTTAAACCATTAGATCTCTGTACAGTTTAATGACCTGGAGTTTTAACAGCTCCCTTCTTCACCTAAGTAATTGACAATCTAACCACACAATTTTGTATCTCAGTCACAATAACAGCAACATCATTTTTGCATTGAGATTATTGGAGATACTGGGGAGGCAATCAGCCAACATCACCTGCTCAGACCTATGTGTGACTCCAGACCTGCACCATAAAGTCATGGAGAAGTACAGGTTCATTCCGGGTTCATTCCTGCCTCAGGCGTCTGACTGTGGGGAGTTTGCACGTTCTCCCCATGTCTGCGTGGGTTTCCTCCGGGTGCTCTGGTTTCCTCCCACAGTCCAAAGATATGCGGGTCAGGTGAATTGGCCATGCTAAATTGCCCGTAGTGTTAGGTAAGGGGTAAATGTAGGGGTATGGGTGGGTTGTGCTTCGGCGGGTCGGTGTGGACTTGTTGGGCCGAAGGGCCTGTTTCCACACTGTAACTAATCTAATCTAAGTAATCTAATCTAATCTACAGCACAGAAACGGATGCTTCGGTCCAACTTGTCGACGCCTTCTAGAAATTCCAACCTAATCTAGTTCCATTTGCCAGCACTTGCCCTCTCAACCCTTCTTATTCATATCCCATTCCAGATACCTTTTAAATGTTGTGTAGAGGAACCTCGATTATCCAAACATCAATTCTCCAAATTTAAGATCGGAACAGTATCTCAAGGTCCTGTTAAAACACCATTACGCAACCCAGCACTCAGTTTCACTTAAATGCCATTATAGTGTGCATTGCCGGATAATTGAGGCATGTTCAATAACCAGCAATCATCAATTATTGCTTGTTTAAGACCAGATCAATTATCCAAATAATCAATTATCCAAACAAAATACTGCCTGCCCATCTCATTCTGATAATTGAGGGTTCCTCTGTAATTGTACCAGCCGCCACCACTTCCTCTGCCAGTTCATTCTGTGTGACAATGTTGCCCCTCAGGTCCCCAAAATATATTCCCTCTCACCCTAAACCTCTGCCCTCTAGTTCTGGACTACCCCATCCCAGGGAAAATACCTTGTCTATTTATCATATTCATGCTTTTATCAATTTCTATAAAGTCACGCCTCAGTCTTTGACTCTCCAGGGAAAACAGCCCCAGCCTATTCAGCCTTTCCCTTCAACCCTCAAATCCTTCAACTCTCAAATCCTTCAACCCTGGCAATACCCTTGCGACTTAAACACATGGAATGCAGTAGTTCAGGAAAGCAGCTCATTGACTCTTTCTCAAGAGTAACTGAGAAATGGAAATAAATGCTGGCCCAGCAGTTGGCCCAGCATGTTCTTCCTGGAGCTCAGTTACTAGTAGTGTACTGAATAATGAATAAAAGAAGGTGACAACATTCAGAGAAGAGAGACTGAGGGGACATAAGTCCTTTTAAAACAAGAACTTGGATATATACCTACATGGCATGTTATTAAGGAATATGATAAAAGGTAAAAAATAAATTGGATTAACCTCACGTTTTATTTCCATCCCAGCTGATCATCACCAATCCCTATTTTTCCGGCATCTGTCTTTCTCCATCTCCTCAACTCACTTCTCCCCTTCAAAACAAACAACCCTGTCACCATCAGTGACACTATTTCCCAGTTGCACTCAATTCTGAATGTGCTGCAAACTGATTTGAAATGCTAACTCTGTTTTTGTCTCGACAAAGGCTGCCAAACCTGCTCAGTTGCCCCAGCACTTCCTGTATCTTTTGGTTCGGATCTCCAGTATCTTGCTTTGTTTGATTTAACATTTAATTCTGTTATTTCACAGCATGTCGGCACTGCTGGCAGGGGCAGCATTTGATGACCATCACTGATGGCACTTAAATGTGATATGATTCCACAAGGCAGTTTAGAGTCATGCACTTTGTTGTGGGTCTGAAATCACACTTCAATTAGGTAATGATATTAGATTTCCTTACCAAACAACATTAGTGAAACAGCTAAGTTGTTACTTGAAATCCTGCTGGCTTTATGTTTGAAATTTCGTGAAATTCACTTTTATTCCAATTCAATCATTTCAGTGTAAGTTCTTCCAACAGCTGTGGAAGGATTTGAATCCGTGCCTTTAGTGTAATAACCTGTGCCTCTGAAATACCTGCTCAGTGATATTACTACTTTGACATGGTGCCCTTATTGTGAAGTAACTTTAGAGACAAAAAGACATTTGTGATCAAAATATTTATAACTGAAAGAGTAGCCAGTATACAGCTGTAACCGTAATATCTGAATTTTATTAAGGTGCATATGTTTTCTTTGTGTAGGTTACCAAACAGGTGGATGAGGGTAAACAGATTGATGTGTTGTATATGGATTTCAGTAAGGTGTTTCATAAGGTTCCCCATGGTAGGCTAGTGCACAAAATATGGAGTTATGGGATTGAGAGTGATTTAGCGGTTTGGATCAAAAATTGGCTAGCTCAAAGAGGAGAGAGGGTGGTGGTTGATGGGAAATTCTGGATTAGTGGTGCTGGAAGAGCACAGCAGTTCTGGCAGCATCCATAGTGCAGCGAAATCGACGTTTCAGGCAAAAGCCCTTCATCAGGAATATAATCCTGAACTGCTGTGCTGTTCCAGCACCACTAATCCAGAATCTGGTTTCCAGCATCTGCAGTCATTGCTTTTACCTCGTTGATGTGAAATGTTCATCCTGGAGCTCAGTTACTAGTTGTGTACTGCAAGGATCTGTTTTGGGTCCACTGCTATTTGTCATTTTTATATATGGATGAGGGTGTAAAAGGATGGGTTAATAAATTTGCGGGTGACAGGATGGTTGGTGGAATTGTGAATAGTGACGAAGGATGTTGTAGGTTACAAGGGGCATAGATAAGCTGCAGAGTTGGGCTGAGAGCTGGCAAATGGAGTTTAATGCAGAAAGGTGTGAGGTGATTCACTTTGGAAGGAGTAACAGGAATGCAGAGTACTGGGATAATGATAAGGTTCTTGGTAGTGCATATGAGCAGAGAGATCTCGGTGTCCAAGTACGTAGATCCCTGAAAGTTGCTACCCAGGTTGATCGGGTTGCTAAGAAAGCATACGGTGTGTTAGCTTTTATCGGCAGTGGGATTGACTTTCGGAACCATGAGGTAATGCTGCAGCTTTACAAAATGCTGGTGTGGCTGCACTTGAAGCATTGTGTACAGCTCTGGTCACTTCATTATAAGAAGGATGTGGAAGTTTTGGAAATGGTTCAGAGGATATTTATGATGATGTTGCCTGTAATAGAAGGAAGGTATTATGAGGAAAGGCTGAGGGACTTGAGGCTGCCTTTGTTGGAGAGAGGATGTTTGAGAGGGGACTTAATTGAGACCTATAAGGTAATCAGAGGGTTCAATAGGATGGACAATGAGAGCTATTTTCCTTGGATGGTGATGGCTGGCACGAAGGGACAAAGCTTTAAGTTGAGGGGTGATAGATATAGGACAGATGTCAGAGGTACTTTCTTTACTCAGAGAGTAGGGGTGTGGAACGCACTGTCTGCAATAGTAGTAGACACGCCAACTTTAAGGGCATTTAAATGGTCATTGGATAGATATATGGCTGAAAATAGAGTAGTGTAGGTTAGATGGGTTTTGGATTGGTTTCACAGGTCCACACAACATGGAGCGTCGAAGGACCTGTACTCCACCATAATATTCTATGTTCCTATTCCATGCATACAATAGTTAATTCAGCAATCACATTGATGTAGAGGTAGATACTGAGATTACTGTGGAACTGGCTGTTGACAATTTTATGATGAAGAGAATATTGAGACATAAATCAGTTTAGGGGAAAAAGAACCTCGAGATTGTAAACAGTTTTGTTATCAGATGTGAGGGAACATAGAACATAGAATATAGAAAAATACAGCGCAGTACAGGCCCTTTGGCCCTTGATGTTGCGCCGATCCAAGCCCACCTAACCTACACTAGCCCACTATCCTCCATATGCCTATCCAATGCCTGTTTAAATGCCCATAAAGAGGGAGAGTCCACCACTCCTACTGGCAGGGCATTCCATGAACTCACGACTCGCTGAGTAAAGAATCTACCCCGAACATCTGTCCTATGCCTACCACCCCTTAATTTAAAGCTATGCGCCCTCGTAATAGCTGACTCCATACGTGGAAAAAGGTTCTCATGGTCAACCCTATCTAGACCCCTAATCATCTTGTACACCTCTATCAAGTCACCCCTAAACCTTCTTTTCTCCAATGAAAACAGCCCCAAGTGTCTCAGCCTTTCCTCATACGATCTTCCTACCATGCCAGGCAACATCCTGGTAAACCTCCTCTGCACCCGTTCCAGTGCCTCCACATCCTTCCTATAATATGGTGACCAAAACTGCACACAATACTTCAGATGCAGCCGCACCAGAGTCTTATAGAAATGCAACATGACCTCAGGACTCCGGAACTCAATTCCCCTACCAATAAAAGCCAATACGCCATATGCCTTCTTCACAGCACTGTTTACCTGGGTGGCAACTTTCAGAGATCTGTGTACATGGACACCAAGTCTCTGCTCATCCACACAACCAAGTATCCGACCATTAGCCCAGTACTCCGTCTTCTTGTTACTCTTACCAAAGTGAATCACTTCACACTTAGCTACATTGAACTCCATTTTCCACCTTTCTGCCCAGCTCTGCAGCTTATCTATATCCTGCTGTAACCTGCCACATCCTTCCTCACTGTCAACAATTCCACCGACTTTCGTATCATCCGCAAACTTGCTCAACCAACCTTCTAGTCCCTCCTCCAGGTCATTTATAAAAATGACAAACAGAAATGGTCCCAAAACAGATCCTTGCGGAACACCGCGAGTAACTGCACTCCAAGATGAACCTTTACCATCAACTACTACCCTCTGTCTTCTTCCAGCCAGCCAATTCCTAATCCAAACCTCCAACTCACCCTCAATGCCATACCTCCGGAGTTTTTTGCAGTAGCCTACCATGGGGAACCTTATCAAACACCTTACTAAAATCCATATACACCACATCTACTGCTTTACCCTCATCCACCTCCTTAGTCACCTTCTCAAAGAATTCAATAAGGTTTGTGAGGCATGACCTGCCCTTCACAAAACCATGCTGACTATCCTTGATCACGTTATTCCTATCCAGATTATCATAAATCCTATCCCTTACAATTCTCTCTAAGACTTTGCCCACAACAGAAGTGAGACTCACCAGCCTATAGTTACTAGGGTTATCCCTACTCCTCTTCTTAAACAAGGGAACCACATTTGCTATCCTCCAGTCTTCTGGCACTATTCCTGTAGACAACGAGGACATAAAGATCAAGGCCAATGGCTCTGCAATCTCCTCCCTTGCTTCCCAGAGAATCCTAGGATAAATGTAATCAGGTCCAGGGGACTTATCTATTTTCACCCTGTCCAGAATTTCCAACACCTCTTCCCTACATACCTCAAAGCCATCCATTCTAATTAATTGTGACTCAATATTCACATTAGCAACAATGTCCTGTTCCTGAGTGAATACTGACGAAAAGTATTAATTCAGTGTCTCCCCAATCTCTTCAGCCTCCACACGCAACTTCCCACTACTACCCTTGACTGGACCTATTCCTACCCTAGTCATTCTTTTATTCCTGACATACCTATAGAAAGCCTTTGGGTTTTCCCTCATCCTACCAGCCAAGGACTTTTCATGTCCCCTCCTTGCTGCTCTTAGCTCTCTCTTTGGATCCTTCCTGGCTACTTATAACTCTCAATCGCCCCAATTGAAACTTCACACCTCATCTTTACATAGGCCGTCCTCTTCCCTTTAACAAGGGATTCCAATTCCTTATTAAACCATGGCTCCCTCACATGACCTTTTCCTCCCTGCCTGACAGGTACATACTTATCAAGGACACTCAATAGTTGCTCCTTGAACAAGCTCCACATATCGATTGCGCCCTTTCCTTGAAGCCTACTTTTCCGAGTCACGCATCCTAAGTCATGCCTCACCGCGTCATAATTTCCCTGCCCCCAGCTATAACTCTTGCCCTGCAGTGCACACTTATCCCTTTCCATCACTAGAGTAAAAGTCACCAAATTGTGGTCACTGTCCCCAATGTGCTCACCTACCTCCAATTCTAACACCTGGCCTGGTTCGTTACCCAGAACCAAATTCAGTATGGCCTCACCTCTTGTTGGACTGTCTACATATTGTGTCAGGAAACCCTCCTGCACACATTGGACAAACACCGACCCATCTAACGTACTCGAGCTATAGCTTTCCCAGTCAATATCTGGAAAGTTAAAGTCCCCCATAACAACCACCCTATTACTTTCACTCTTCTCCTGAATCATCCTCGCAATCCTTTCTTCTACATCTCTAGCACCATTAGGAGGCCTGTAGAAAACTCCTAACAGGGTGACCTCACCTTTCCTATTTCTAACCTCAGCCCAATCTACTGCAGATGGTGAGTCTTCATCCATCATCCTTTCCACCGCTGTAATACTATCTTTGACAAGCAATGTCACACCTCCCCCTCTTTTACCCCCACCTCTGACCCTACTAAAACATTTAAACTCTGGAACCTGCAACAGACAATCCTGTCCCTGTTCTACCCATGTCTCCATAATAGCCACAACATTGAAATCCCAGGTACCAACCCACGCTGCAAGTTCACCTACCTTATTTTGTATACTTCTCGCATTGAAGTATACACACTGCAGGCCACCTTCCTGTTTACAGGCACCCTCCTTCGAGATTGATGCCATGTTCCTAACCTCCCTCCACTCCAGGTCCTGCACCCTAAAGCTCCAGTCTAGGTTCCCATGCCCCTGCAGAGTTAGTTTAAACCCCGCCGAAGAGCACTAGCAAACCTCCCCTCAAGGATGCTGGTGCCCCTCAGGTTCAGGTGTAGACCATCCTGTTTATAGAGGTCCCACCTTCCCCAGAAAGAATTCCAGTTATCCAGATACCGGAATCCCTCCCTCCTGCACCATCCCTGTAGCCACGCATTTAACTGCTCTCTCTCTCTATTCCTCTACTCTCTATCACGTGGCACGGGTACCAAACCAGAGACAACAACTCTGTTTGTTCTAACTCTGAGCTTCCAACCTAGCTCCCTGAAAGCCTGCCTAACATCCTCATCCCTCTTCCTACCTATGTCGTTGGTGCCAATGTGGACCACAAATTCTGGCTGCTCCCCCTCCCCCTTAAGGACCCGGAAAACACGATCAGAGACATCATGTACCCTTGCACCTGGGAGGCAACATACCAAACGTGCGTCTCTCTCACCCCCACAAAACCGCCTATCTGTGCCCTGAACTATCGAGTCCCCAATAACTATTGCGCTGCTCTTCTCCACCCTACCCTTCTGAGCAACGGGGACAGGCTCCATGCCAGAGGCCTGAACTTCATTGCTCACCCCTGGTAAGTCGTCCCCCCTACAAGTATCCAAAACGTTATACTTGTTCTTGAGGGGAAGGCTCTGAAATTCATCGATATTGAGTAGTGTTTGTGAATGAAACTAAAGTGTTTGCCAAATTTTATAAATTAAGAAAAACAATGAAATTCAATATGGTTTTTTTTTAGATTAGACTTACAGTGTGGAAACAGGCCCTTCGGCCCAACAAGTCCACACCGACCCGCCGAAGCGCAACCCACCCATACCCCTACATATACCCCTTACCTAACACTATGGGCAATTTAGCATGGCCAATTCACCTGACCCGCACATCTTTGTTTCTGGACTTAATTAAAAGGACAGTAATGAAGAGACTTACCAAGTACGCCAATAATAGCAAGAAAGGGTTAGTAACATGCCTGAATAATCATCAGCATCCCATATATCCGATATGACAGGAATTGCCAATACTAGGAAACATAGAAAATACCATCAGATAAACTCCAGTTCATTGTTGAAGCATTCCACTCTGTTGTTGTCGGGTTCTGATCCATTGTTGGAACATCTGAGTCCATTGTTCTGAGATTCTAATCTCTCCTGTCCGTCTCTGCTGCCATTTATTCCTGTTGGTGCCAGAGGCGATGTATCTGCTCATACAATGGGATAACACATTGAAAAAAGCCCTTTACTAATAGGAGATGGAAAGCCCCCAGAGACACAATTAGAATCCATGGAGATTGACTTCAATCACAGTCACTGAACAAACAGCTCCAGTTAACCCCTTCCAATCTGGCACACCCAGTTCACAATAATAAGTGGATTTTGGCTATCACTGGCTATCAATTGGATTTTGATATCGCAGGCTATTGGCCTTATCTCCTCTCACCAATATATTTTGCAAAGTTGGTGGTGAGGGAAAATGATAGATGTTTTCTTTTCACAGGTGAGATGATTCTGCTGTGTTGTCCATTGCAATATTATAACCATCCACCTTGCACCTCCCCCCTCCCCAAGGTAAAAAACACTGTTACTGTGCTGATCTCTCCTTCTCTAGAACAATCACCAGGTAAGTTGCCGTGACCACCCAAACGAAGTGGGGGTGCCTCTGGACACTCTCATTACTCCAATAAGGCAAATCTTTATCTTCAACGCAAAATGCGTCTCAATAACTTTCTGGAATAAATTGACAAACATCATATTGCAGTTTATTTGATACTTCCATTTCTGACTTCAGACCAAAGTCAAATGTCGCATGTACAATGACCTTGCTTATTAAAACCCATGAATGAATGATTAAGGAACAGAATAAATATGACATTGGCTCAGAGGCAGAAAGGAATCGGTCCAGTGATTGTGGAAGTGAGAAGGCAGTACAGTCATATTGCCCAATCACCATCGCTCTTTCTGACAGATGGAATGAAATATAATGCAGAGCAAGGGAGCAGATTACATTTAGGACGTGGAATGCCAAATGACAATGTGAACGGAACAGGATAATTTTAAATGTGATGTAGAGAATTGTATTTTATACATACTCTGTTTAATAACGAGTTTACAATTCAATAGAATTGTTCATATCTGCATCGGATATTCAGAATTAAACAAGCATAGACAATATGTGTGGGGGTACAAGAAGGTTACAGGATAATAAAAGTAGAAATATAGCTCAGTTCAAGCCGATGGGCTGAGTGACCATCATGTTTGCTGTAATTATTCTGTGAATTGCATGAAAAACTTTCAGAGACTCAAGAGACAAGCTTGTTCATTGAAGGACACAGAGCATGCAATTATCAATAACCTGTCCTATTGCTTCATGAAGTGATTTTTGTAGTTGCAGTGCACAGGAGGATGCGAATGTGGAGGGCATGGGCAGGATTTAACAGTCACGGGAGTGTGCTGGTAGACAGCAAGCTGGTTTGATGAGTATCTACTTCAACATCAGGAGCATCCAGAATAAGGTAAGTGAGCTTACAGCATGGATAGGTACCTGGGACTTCGATATTGTGGCCATTTCTGAGACATGGATAGAGCAGGGTCAGGAATGGATTTTGCATGTTCCAGGGTTGAGATCTTTCAGGGAAGATGGTAAAAGAGGAGGAGGTGTGGCTGAAGAAACTTTTGACGTGGATTCATTTACTATGTTGATATGGGCTGAGGTTAGAAACAGGAGAGGAGAGGTCACACTGTTTTTTATAGGTCTGTGTAAATTTCCAGGGATGACAATAGACAATAGGTGCAGCCCTTCGAGCCTGCACCGCCATTCAATATGAACTTGACTGACCATTCCTAATCAGTATCCGCTTCCTGCCTTATCTCCGTAACCCTTGATTCCACTATATTTGAGAGCTCTATCCAACTCTTTCTTAAGTGAATCCAGAGATTGGGCCTCCACACAGCCACCACTCTCTGGGTGAAGAAGTTTCTCCTCATCTCTGTCCTAAATGGTCTACCCCGTATTTTTAAGCTGTGTCCTCTGGTTCGGCACTCACCCATCAGTGGAAACATGTTTCCTGCTGCCAGAGTGTCCAATCCTTTCATAATCTTATATGTCTCAATCGGATCCCCTCTCAGTCTTCTAAACTCAAAGGTATACAAGCCCAGTCGCTTCAGTCTTTCAGTGTAAGGTAATCCCTCCATTCCAGGAATTGACCTCGTGAACCTACGCTGCACTCCCTTTATAGCCAGAATGTCTTTCCTCAAATTTGGAGACCAGAACTACACACAGTACTCCAGGTGTGGTCTCACCAGGGCCCTGTACAGCTGCAGAAGCACCTCTTTGCTTCTATACTCAATTCCTCTTGTTATGAAGGCCAGCATTTTATTAGCCTTCTTCACTACCTGCTGTACCTGCATGCTTGCCTTCATTTTCTGTTGTACAAGAACACCCAGATCTCTCTGTACTGCCCCTTTACCTAAATTAATTCCATTGAGGTAGTAATCTGCCTTCCTGTTCTTGCCACCAAAGTGGATAACCATACATTTATCCACATTAAACTGCATCTGCCATGCATCTGCCCACTCACCTAACTTGTCCAGGTCACCCTGTAATCTCCTAACATCCTCATCACATTTCACCCTGCCACCCAGCTTTGTATCATCAGTAAATTTGCTAATGTTATTGCTGATACCATCTTCTATATCAATATATATTGCAAAAAGCTGCGATCCCAGGACCGATTCCTGCGGTACCCAACTGGTCACTGCCTGCCATTCCGAAATGGAGCCATATTACTACCCTTTGTTTCCTATCAGCCAACCAATCTTCAATCCAATTTAGTACTTTGCCCCCAATACCATGCGCCCTAAGTTTACTAACTAACCTCCGATGTGGGACTTTATCAAAAGCTTTCTGAAAGTCCAGGTACACTACATCTACTGGATCTCCCTTGTCCATCTTCAGAGTTACATCCTCAAAAAATTCAAGATTAGTCAAGCACGATTTCCCCTTCATAAATCCATGCTGACTCTGTCCTATCCTGTTACTACTATCTCTGCCGTAATTTTATCCTTTATAATAGACTCCAGCATCTTTCCCACCACTGAGGTCAGACTAACTGGTCTATAATTTCCTGCTTTCTCTCTCCCACCTTTCTTAAAAAGTGGTATAACATTAGCCACCCTCCAATCCTCAGGAACCAATCCTGAATCTATCGAACTCTAGAAAATAATCACCAACGCACCATGATTTCCCGAGCAATCTCCTTCAGTACCCTGGGATGTAAACCATCAGGCCCCGGGGACTTATCAACCTTCAGACCTAACAGTCTCTCCAACACCAAACCCTGGCAAATATAGATTCCCTTAAGTTCACGTCCTTCAGCCACTGTTACTTCAGATGTAGAGGAAAGGATTGGCAAAATGATTCTGAGTAGGAGTGAAAGGTACAGAGTGGTCATTACGGGGGACTTTAACTTGCCCAACATTGACTGGAAATACTATAACTCTAATATGTCAGATGGATCAATTTTTGTCCAAAGTGTGCTGGAGGGTTTTCTGATACAGTACGTCGAAGGGCCGACAAGCGGGGAGGCCACATTGGATCTGGTACTTGGTAACAAACCAGGCCAGGTGTTTGATTTAGTGGCAGGTGAGCACTTTGGACAGAGCAGCCATAAATCTGGTACATTCGGTTTAGCGATGGAAATGGATAGGTAAATACCACAGGGCAGGAGTAATAGGCAGGACAAGGGCACTTATAATGTGATTAGGCATTGCGATTAGGCAAGACTTAGGAGGCATAGACTAGGGTAGCAAAATGCAGGGGATGGGGACAATCAAAATGTGGAGCTGGTTTAAGGAACAGATATTGCGTGTCCTTGATAAGTCTGTCCCTGTTATGCAGGGAGGAAGTGATACGATAAGGTAATTGCGGTTTACTAAATAAATTGTACCTCTTGTTAATTAGAAGAGGGAGGTTTATGTTGAAACAAGATGGTTCAGAGGAGGTGATGGAGAATTTCCAGATTAGCAAGAAAGGACTTAAAGAGAGAGTTAAGAAGAGCAAGGAGAGGGCATGAGCAGTCTTTAGCAGGTAGAACCCTAAAGCTTTCTATAGGTATTTGAGGAATAAAAGGATGACTAGAGTAGGAATAGGACCAGTCAAAGACAGAAGTGGCAGGTTGTGTGTGGGCTCTGTGGAGATCAGAGAGGTGCTAAATGAATATCTCTTATCTGTTTTCATTCAGGAACAGGAGAATATTGTAGAGGATAAAACTGAGATATGCATTGTTAGACTAGAAAGGATTGAGATTAGTAAGGAGGAGGTGTTATCAATTCTAGAAGGTGTGAAAGTAGACAAGTTCCCTGGGCTGGATGGGATTAATCCAAGAATTCTCTGGGAAGCTAGGAAGGAATGGGAGAAACTTTGGCCTTGATCTTTGAGTTCTCATTATCTCCAAGTTTAGTACGAAAGGACTGGAGGATTGCAAATGTTGTGTCCTTGTTCAAAAAGGGCAGTAGAGATGACCCAGGTAATTATAGACCAGTGAAGTTTAAGTCTGTTGTAGGAAAGGTTTTGGAAATGATTATAAGAGATACAGTTTGTAATCATCTAGCAAGCAACGATTTGATTGGAGATAGTCAAGCTGGTGTCAGCAAGGGCAGGTTATGTCTCACAAACCTCATTGAGTTTTTTGAGAAGGTGACTAAGCATGTGGATGAGGGGAAGGCAGTTGACGTGGTATACATGGACTTCAGTAAAGCCTTGATAAGGTTCCACATGGTAGGCTGGTGGAGAAAATGCAGAGGCATAGGATTGAGGGCGATTTAGCAGCTTGAGTTAGAAACTGGCTTTCTGGAAAAAGGCAGTATGTGGTGGTTGATGGAAACTATTCAGTCTGGAGTCCAGTTGTGGTGTGCCACAAGAATTTGTATTGGGACCATTTTTGTTGGTCATTTTTATACATGACTTGGACGCAGGCATAAGTAGATGGGTTAGTAAGTTTGCAGATGATACTAAATTCAGTGGAGTGGTGGACAGTGTGGAAGAACATAATAGTTTTCAGGGGGATAAACTGCAGAATTGGACTGCAAGGTGGCAAATGGAGTTCAATGCAGATAAATGTGAGGTGATTCATTTTGGGAAAATAACAGTAAGGCAGAATACTGAGTAAGTGGAAAGATTCTTAGTAGTGTTGGTGGGCAGAGGGATCTTGGTGTCCATATACGCAGATGCTTGAAAGTTGCCACCCAAGATAATAGTGCTGTTAAGAAAGCCTATGGTGTTTTAGGTTTTTTGGTAGATGGATTGAGTTCTGGAGCCCAGATGTCATGCTGCAACTGTACAAAATGTTATTGCGGCCACACTTGGAATATTGTGTACAGTTCTGGTCAACCCAGTACAGGAAGGCTGTGGAAGCATTGGAAGAAATGCAGAGGAGATTTATCAGGATGTTGCCTGGTCTGGCGGTAAGGCTTGTGAAGACTGGCTGACAGACTTGGGTCTGTTCTCATTGGAGTGAAAATGGCTAAGAAGGGATTTAATAGAGAAATACAAGATGATCAGAGGATTACACGGGGTGGACAATGAGAGTCTTTTTCCCAGGATGATGACGTTGGCGTGTATGAAGGGGCATAGCTGCAAATTGAGGGGTGATAGATATAAGACAGATGTCAGAGGCAGGTTCTTTACTCAGAGAGTGGTAAGGGCATGCAGTGCCCTGTCTGCCAATGTAGTTAACACAACCACATTAGGGGCATTTTGCAGTCCTTGGATAAGCATATGGATGATGATGGGATAGTGTAGGGGGAATGAGCTTAAATTAGTTCATAAGTTGGTGCAATATCGAGGGCTGAAGGTCCTGTTCTGCACTGTATTGTTCCCTATTCTATGTTTTCAGTGAAGCTGCCTCTGAACTGTCTTTTCAATCAAAATCAATTTCCTGAGATATGTGCATTTGGCAGGATATTTGCAATTTTTGTTTTGGAACTTCAAAAAAAAACAGAATGTAATGCAAGTATTCTCGACACAACGGGTCTGATGGAAACAGGAATTGATCATATTGTAGAAATATAGCCAAGTTCAATGTCTGAATCTGTCAAGAAGAGCAAAGTGCTAGAGATCATGGAAATCTGAAATATAAACAGAACATGTTGGGGAAACAGCGCAGATAAGGCAGCATCAGAATTAATATGGTGAGTCTGATATGAACCTGTTCTGAAAAAGTTATATTGGATTCAAAATGTTCATTCTGTTTCTCTCTGCTCAGATGCTGTCAGATCTGATCTGTTTTTTCAGCACTAAGGTTTTTTTTCTTTCGGACTGTAACAAATTGTTTAATCTGAGCTAGAACAACAAATCTGCTATTTCAGTTGACTCTCGAGTATTTTGTTATGGTCGTTAAATAAGAAATAACAAACCTTTTTTGTTTGACAAGTTCACTAAATATGGGTGAGGGGCTGTGCTCCTGATGTTGGCTGGGATCACACTCATCTAGCAAGGTATTACCATTCTGAGACTTTAGACTAATCTGTGAAAACATCTGGTATCTTGTTACTTTTAGCAGATCACATTCATCCATAGGTTTTGGAAGGCTCTAGCAAGGGCAGATTCTGGATTAGAGTGTTGCTGGAAAAGCACAACAGTTCAGGCAGCATCTGAGGAACAGAAAAATCAATGTTTCAGACACGGGCAAGGGCAAGGGCAAAGGCAGAGTTTATTCGTCATCCCCAGTAGCTCTGGAGAAGGTGACAGAGAGCTGTTTTGTTGTACCTCTTCTGTCCAAGTGGTAAATATACACACACAAAGTTGTTTAGAAGAGTATTCCAAAATTTCTCATACATAATAGTAAGGAACAGCAAATTAGTTCCAAGTGTGTGTGGCTTGGATGACAACTAGCAGGGGTCAGTGCAGAATTGTCTCCAATTCACATGGATCACAGTTTGATCAGGGTCCTTGATGTTACCTTTATTAATAAGGGACGTACTCTGATCTCACCTCAAATGACATTGGAAAATCACTAAGACAGTACAGAGAAATTGTTTAATTCAACAAATTTGTTGAATAATCTGCTCACTGTCCTCACATATTCAAATGAAAATTGTTGCACAGACTTCCAATCTGTTATGAGACATTCTTTGTGATGAGGCTGTTTTGTTGAGCACCATAATAAAGGGACAGAAAGAAGCTCCTCTCGTTAACATGAAAAGCAGGAAGAAAATCAAGGTTTGCTTGTGACATTCATAAATGATGATGATGAAAATGGGGGATATGGTGGGGGGCAAATGATAAAGCATTTTGTGGATGAGACAAAGATCAGCCAGGTAGTTTGCAATGAGGAGCAAACGTATTAACTTATGGGGGTTAAAAACAGGTTATTCATATGGCCAGATCAATGGCTGATGTAATTTAACACTGAAAAGTGTAAGGTGATGCACTTCAGAAGAAACAAGCCAAGCAAGTACTTGGACTGTGAAGAGGGGTTAGACTTCTTTGTGCTTTTCTTTGGCGCAGGGAATGTTGAGAGAGGGAACCTGATAGAGGTGTGTAGGAGCATGTGCGGTACAGACAGAGTGAATGAACAGCGGTTATTCCCCTTCATCAATGTGTAAATGACAAGGGGGCACACTTTAATAGTGAGAAGCAAGACGGTAAGAAAGGATTTGTTGAATCTGTTTGCGACCCAGAAGGTGGTATGCGCCTGAAATGCACTGTCAAGGCGGATCGTTGAGGTGGGTAACCTCACAAAATTAAAAAGCACCTGGATCAGCACCTGGTGATGCAGACTCAATGGATATTTTATTTATTGTTTGTTTCAATGTGCTGACATCAATGAAAGCTCTGATATATTCTGAAACTCTGCCAATGGCACTTGCTGATGTGTTCCATCGGCAATGCTTAGTTAATGGCTGCATTACATATCAGAAATTACTCAACCTGGGAGATCCCAGGAGATCCAGGTTAATTCACATGATCAGTGCAAGAATCATCCAGCAGCAGCACCAAAATTATTCCTGCTATTTGCCACTATTATTTTACCTGAACCATATCATGGAAACAGACTTGCCTTCATTGTTATACAGACTGCTATGTGTAAGGGTGATACTTCTCATAAGAATAATAAGTTCGTTCCCAGGTATTTGCTTTGACAAACCATCACTTTTCCTGTATTTTCCTGCCACTTGCTCATCACAGCATTCAGGACCATCCTCCCTTACGTCATCCAACACACCCAGGCCCGGTAATTTTGCTGATTCCTTGATCAGATTCCATATTTCTTTGACTCGAAGATAACTTTCCAAAGGGAGATTTGCATTTGTGCCAGGATTGTGAATGCTCGAAAACTAACAGATCACTTTGACAGGGGAGGAAAACACCAGCAACCAAATTGAACTCAAACCCCTTCTTCATCACCGTTTCACGTTCCTCAGGTACTGCAGCAGTCTATGTCCCCGTTCAGTAATAGGTGGACACCATTCAGCTTTCACTGATGAGTTGCATATAAGAATAATGCTTCAATATTGTCAGACCGAAATTACCTGCAACGGAAGAGAAGGCAAAAGCCTTCCATCAATATTCATTGTATAATTAATCTCCAATGACAAATATCCTTTGCGTGACTATGGACCAGAAATTCAACTGGACCAGACCTGAAAAACAGATTGTAAAATGCTGGCAATGTAGTGGCGAGGAACTCACCTCCTGAAGCTCTTCAGAGTCTGCCCAATTCTACATGACACCAGGCAGGAGTGTAATGGAAGATCCCTCTGGTAATCTGGGTCAACACGTCTGCAACAGCCATTTCAGAAGAGAAAGTAGGCGCCTTGTTTAACACTTCATAGTTTTATTACTTACTCCCTGGAACACTGACACACAAGACGTACTCCCTTCCAATAGCAAGTGGATGCACCAGCACCAACTGGACTGGAACTTCTCAAGGGAAATTAATGCTGTCTAGCTTCATTAAAATTCTCAATGAATTAAAAATAATATCTGATTTTCTAATAATTATTGAACAATGCAGATATTTTGTATTGATCTGATGAGCCCGTCACCATCTTTGAAGTTGTGTGATCTATTTGCAGAAACCATTTCATGCATAAATTGAAAGAAACGACCAACTCACAGCTGAGGTCACAGATAATAGAAAATAACGCATTTTAGAAACAACTGGAGGATCAGTAAAATGCCAGGGCTTAGTAGGCTATAGAACTCGAGGGGTGCGTGATCAACACAGTTTGGTACTTTTTTGGGTGGCAAAGACCTCGGGCTGAAGGTTTGCATACCGTATGACTCTGTGACCTTAAGGTTTGAAAACAGAAAATGTAGACTCACTGTCTCCATACTAGGTGTGCATCATGTGGTCGGGAACTCAATCTCCAAGGTTCTGTAGCATCTTGACTTGAATCTACATCATTGTCCCTTCACTGCGGCTTGTTCACAATTCTGTATGTCTCACTGAAACGTATTTGTGAGTATCCCTGCATTATGAGGACCATTGGGGCACACCTCCATATTCTGAATGTAAATTAGACAGAGACAATAAATGCTGGCAGTGCTAATGAAACTTACATCACTGGAACAAATGAAAGGTATCTGCAGTATTTAGCCCAATATGATATCTTTAGCAGTTTTAAGAAAGCGTTCTACACCTCTGACCTTTCTGCAAAACTATTAAGCTTTCCCCAGTATTTTCCAAATGGTGTTTAAGAAGCACATTTGGAATTTGGACCCATCATTCTGAAAGGGAGAGCCTACATAGCTATGAGAATTCTCTCATTATTTTTCAGTATCAAAAGAAAATAAAAATGAGAAACTACGATCAGCAGTAGGAATTGGTTGTCTCAAACCAACTTCACCATACAATAAAATGATCTGATAGTAGCCTCAAACACACATTTTCGCCTACAACGTATAACATTAGTGAGTCGTTTTTAGTCAAGAATCTGTCTTCTTCTGCCTAAGAATGTTCAATGCTGTATCCTGTATTGCTTTCTGCAAGTTACACAAACACATGACGCTGTGAAACCATTTTTAAAAATGTTTTAACCAGGACATTCTTAGGTTTTTATCCATCGCTCACGGAAATCTCTCATGCAAATTGAAATATTGCTTCAGCATTCAAGTCGAAAAGCTGACTCAGAATGTCATGCGTTTAAACCAGATCATGTATCATTCGCCTAAAGTCCAATAGATCTCAGGGGCAGTCTGGTCGAGATTTCCTCCCGAGTTAAACGTGCCTCACATAAATGAATTGAATTAAACTTCTCAGGGCTGCTTTCCATGTCATTATGCCGACAGCTGTCTCGATGTGGTCTCATCTTACCCTGTAAAACTCCAGAAAGAACTTCTCAGAAACTGAATGTATTCAGTTTCAAAATGTTTCAACATTTACACTGACTCACTAAAAACGCGCTGTCCATGCAAAGATTTATTTGTGATCCAGGTTCTCAATTAAAGGTTGAGAGTGACCGGTATTTTGGGTCGAGGTCTTTGTCTTTGTTGATGGAGTCCGTGGCTGCGTATCATACTTCTAGAAATTTTCCAGATGTCCTTTATTTAGCTTTTCCTATGATCATTGTATAGTCCCAGTTGAATTTGTGGTCCGTGTCATCTGTGCGAATGGCTACTAGGGACAACTGGCTGCGGCGTTTCGTGGCTAGTTGATGTTCGTGGATGCGGATTGCAAGTTGTCTTCCTGTTTTCCCTACATAGTGTTTCGTTCAGTCCCTACGTGGATCCTGTAAATTATGTTAGTGTTGCACATGATGGGCACAGAGTCTTTTGTCCTGGTGAGTCATTGTCTGAGTGTTGCTGTCAGTCTATGGGCTGTAATAAATCCCAGTGGTCGGAGAAGTCGGTCTGTCAGTTCCGAGATGCTTTTTCTGTAAGGTAGTATGGCTAGTGAGTTAGGTAGTGGCATGTCCTCATCATGTTATTTGTGTGTTAGGCATCTGTGGATGAAGTCAAGGGGATATCTGATGGCGAATACTCTGTAGAGGTATTCTTTCTCTTCCCTTCCGAGGTCAGGAGTACTACAGTGTGTTGTAGCCCTTTGAACAGGATCCTAATGCAGGTTCTCTTGTGTGTGTTGGGGTGGTTGCTGTTGGAATTCAGGACCGGGTTAGTGTGTGTGGCTTTCCTGTACACTTTCCTGGTTCATTCACCATTCTGTGTTCTTCTTGTACCATCACGTTCAGGAATGGGAGTTGATTACTGATTTCTTCTTCTTTCATAAATTTAATCGCTGTGAGCATGGTGTTTATAATCAATTTCTGTTCTCTTTATGATAAGAAAAAGTGTTGTCTACATATCTAATCCACTTCTTGGATTGGATTTGTTTTAGGGCTGTTTGTTGCAATGATTAAGAAAACAGAAATTTGTTGAATTTTCAAAGGAGAAAGACACATTGCATAATCAGTGGTTCTGTCAGATCAATTGAGCCAGAAAAACATGTTGAGAATGTGAGGGTAATTGTGATCATTGAATTCGAAAAGCAGCCTATCAAATTTAGAAACTTATTTCAATAGTATTAATTATTCAAGGTTAAAGAAGTTTTTACATCTTCATTGCATCAACCTACTTGTCCACCAGTTTTAGTATCATCTGAAAATGTGGCAGCAGTGTTCCCTATCCTTCATCCATGAGATACAATTGATGGCAAATAGTTAGGGCCTGTGGTCTGAACTCTATGGTACCCCAAAAGTTGCAAACCATAAAAGTTGCAAACCATTTCTTCCTGAGTATTTCATCTCTGCATTTTGTTGGTCCAGCAACCCTCTCTCCAAGCCAGAGGTTCAATTCCCACCTCTAGCGACTCTCTGTGTGGAGTTTGCACATTCTCCCCGTGTCTGCATGGGTTTCCTTTGGGTGCTCCGGTTTCCTCCCACAATCCAAAAATGTTCAGGTTAGGTAATTGGCCATGCTAAATTGCCCTTAATGTTAGGTGAAGGGGTAAATGTAGGAGAATGGGTCTGGGTGGGTTACGCTTCGGCGGGTCAGTGTGGACTTGTTGGGCCGAAGGACCTGTTTCCACACTGTAAGTAAACTAATATAATCTAATCTAATCAAGTTAATAAACTCCTGCTAAGCTCATGTGCTCTTATTCAATGCCTTGAAGAAGCCCAGGTAACTTACATCCCCTGTATCCCCATTATCTATGTTTCTTGTCACATCTTTTAAAGAACTCGTGCAAATATTTTTTTCTTAAAGCCCTGCTGACTCTGATGAATTGTGGTTTGACTTTGTAAATCTCCTGTCATTAATTAATTAATAATGGATTCTAACAGTTTGCCTTAAATCTCAGCAGTTTGCTCACTACATTTTATTCCCTCGTAAAGATGATTATTCTAAGTTCTTCCCTTTACGTTCCCTTTCAAATCTTCTATAACAAGCACAAGGTTTTAAAACTTTTGCTCCGATTGCTGTGTTAGAGGCATGAACTGACTCATTCTGTTCCTAGTTTACACACTTGATGGGCTGAATGTCCTCCTGGTGATCCTACATTATAGTCTTGATAGCTGGAATGTCCTAAGTAAGAGACTCAAGAGACTTATCCTCCTCCTGATAACACGTCAGAGGCTTAAGGGTTTATGGAATCCATCTGTTGCAATGTAACAGTTTGAGAGGCTGAAGGATCTCCTTGTGTTCCTCCATAACAGGCTTGATTTACTGAACAGTCTCCTCCTGCATCCCTGAATGGGATTGAGGGAGTGATTGGTCTTCTCCTGTTCCCAGACAAGGAACACCTGGCTGAATTTTCCCACAAAAAAAGTCTAAAATAGTTTTGTCTTCTTCTCCAATTCCTTTGCTACAGGCTTGATGGGCTGAGTGACCTCTTCTTATTCTCGTGTGACAGTCTTGAGTCACCTTATGGCATCTTTCAGTGCCTGTGTTACAGGGCTTTGGGGCCTGAATAGACTGATCCTCTTTCTGTGTAACAGGATACTGGTGCTGCATGGCCTACTCTGGGTCCTGTATTATTGACTTGAAGGGATTTTTGGCCTTTTCCTGCAACTGTATATCAGGATCCGGGGCTAAATAGCCTCACCTTTTCTGGTGTAACAGGGTCAAAAGCCTTAATATACTTCTGCTTTTCTTCTGTCACAGGATTGAGAAGTGGAATGGATTCCTCTATTTATTATGTGATTGACCTCTGGTGCAGACTCCTTCCGGTGTTCTATGTTAAAATAAGACTAGTTTTCATTCTTGTAAACTCCAAAAGGTATTGGATAAACCTGACCATCCTTTCCTTATAAGTTAACACCTTCATTGCAGGAATCAATTAAGGAAACCATCTCTGAGCTGCTTCCATTGCAACAATATCCCTTCTTCAGTGAGGAGCCTAAATCTGTACGCACTTCTCCAGATGTGATCTCACGAAGATCCTGTCCAGCTGCAGCACTTTGCCAGCCTGATGTAAGGTTCCCACCCAGGTTAGAGCAGCCTCAGCTCTCTGGAGATTTGAGAGATCGTTGTCCATTGTTTTAGATTAATTTCTGTAGATTAGATTCCCTACAGTGTGGAAACAGGTCTTTCGGCCCAACAATTCCACACTGACCCTCGAAAGACCAACCCACCCAGACCCACCACCCTCTGACTAATGCACTGAACACTATGGGCAATTTAACATGGCCATTTCACCTGGCCTGTACATCTTTGTGACTTCTGTACTCCACCAGCATGACAGGAGATTTGGTGAAAATGTCACAGTGACACTTGAGAAGAACATATAAGACGGTATCTCAGTGCTGCAGCTGGGTTCGATTCCAGCTTCGGGCAACTGTGCGGAGTTTGTATGTTCTCTGCATGTCTGCGTGGGTTTCCTCAGGGTGCTCCGGTTTCCTCCCACAATCCAATGATGTGCAGGTTAGGTGAATTGGCCATGCTAAATTGCCCATAGTTTTCATTGATGTGCAGTAGTCAGGAATAAATATAGGATAATGGGGTGGGTCTGGGTGGATTGCTCTTTAGAGTTCAGTATGGACTTGTTGGGTTGAAAGGCCTGTTTCCACACTGTTGGGATTCCAATTTTAAAGTTCAGCGAGATGATGTCAAATCTGATCAAAATAGGCCTCACCTAATATCACACCTCAATCTACCATTCATCTCTCCAAGCCCATGTCATTCAGATTGCACAGAATCTGCTAAGTGTAGCTCAGAAAGAGTAAGAAGAAGCAAACACTGATAGGTGTTACATATCAAAGTCAAAAAGGCAATACAAATGTTGGGCATGTTATAAAACAGGATTGGCTTAATTTCACAGTCTAATGCTTGAACTTTTATCTCCAATAAAATGACAGACACCAGCTGTTGACAGAACACAGCAGGCCAATAGCACGCTTCAATCCTGTTATTTCCTGTTCAAAAGTGGATTAATTGAAATATGGTGGGACACCAGAAGCAGGAACTTATCACCCATATCCTGACAAGAATGAGAGACTAGAGCAGGGAATTCCAGAAAAAGGATGTGAGGCAGGGGCAGGGGCTGACAACATTAAGAGAAGGGGAATATCACACATGAGCTGGGAATCAAATAACGTTTTAATGTTGTGGTTCTGTTCATCGAGCTGGGAATTTGTGTTGCAGATGTTTCATCCCCTGTCTAGGTGACATCCTCAGTGCTTGGGAGCCTCCTGTGAAGCGCTTCTGTGATGTTTCTTCCAGCATTTATAGTGATTTGTATCTGCCGCTTCCGGTTGTCAGTTCCAGTTGTCCGCTGCAGTGGCCGGTATATCGGGTCCAGGTCGATGTGGTTATTGATTGAATCTGTGGATGAATGCCATGCCTCTAGGAATTCCCTGGCTGTTCTCTGTTTGGCTTGTCCTATAATAGTAGTGTTGTTCCAGTCGAATTCATGTTGCTTGTCATCTGCGTGTGTGGTTGTGTCGTTTCGTGGCTAATTGGTGCTCATGGATGCGGATCGTTAGCTGTCTTCCTTTCTTCCGGCTGTCAGTATGGCTACCATACATCAAAAGCATTTCTGAACTGACAGCCAGACTACTGCGACCACTAGGAATCACAACAGCACACAAACCAACAGCCACTCTCAGACAACAACTTACCAGGACGAAGGACCCGATACCCAGCATGAGCAAAACCAATGTAGTGTTCAAAATCCCATGCAAGGACTGAACAAAACACTACATAGGACAAACAGGAAGACAGCTAACGATCCGCATTTTTGAACACCAACTAGCCACGAAATGACACGACCAGCTATCCTTAGTAGCCACACACGCAAATGACAAGCAACATGAATTCGACTGGAACAACACTACTATTAGAGGACAAGCCAAACAGAGAACAGCCAGGGAATTCCTAGAGGCATGGCATTCATCCACAGATTCAATCAATAAGCACATTGACCTGGACCCAATATTCCGGCCACTGCAGCGGACAGCTGGAACTGACAACCAGAAGCGGCAGATACAAATCACTATAAATGCCGGGGGAAACGTCACAGAAGTGCTTCACAGGAGGCTCCCAAGCACTGAGGATGTCACCTAGACAGGGGATGAAACGTCTGCAACACAAATTTTCAGCTCGGCGAACAGAACCACAACGAGCACCCGAGCTACAAATCTTCACACAAACTTTGAATAATGTTTGAATGTTTTTTTTAAATTTTGTACATCATATGCATTCTGCTTTGTTAACTGAACCTCCATTGAAAATTCTGAATGCGTTGTGCACACATGAACAATCTTTGTTATCTGCACACACACTATCGAAAATCATTTTCCCTCCATTCCATTTTAAATTATCCCATTTTGTTTACATTGTAATTTGCCATGTCTTCTTCAAACGTGTTCTGTTACTTTCTTTGCATTTTATTTTTGTTCCCTTTATCAAGAAGACATTGATGACTGGGAGATATCGCTTTTCTCCTCTCCATTCTCCACGGCCATTGCCTCCTATTCCCTTATGTTCCTTAACCAGTCACACATACATACTGGATGTAGGTTTGCTGGCTGAGCTGGAAGGTTCGTTTTCAGATGTTTCATCACTATACTGGGTACCATCTTCAGGGAACCTTCAGATGAAACCTTCCAGTGAACGAGCAAACGAACCTTCCAGCTCAGCGAGCAAACCTACATCCAGAACCTCAACCTGAGCCAGAAATCTTCCCAAAACTTGCTAACATACAAACTGTCTCTGACCCTTTAATCCCAATAACAATGGAAGTTGTAAATATAACATTTCCTTTTGGACTAAAGCCAATAAAACGATAACGAAAAGGCATATGAGCTGTTCAATAAGATGTTTGCAGTTTTAGAAACAAATGATTTAAGTGTGTTGTATTAAAAATAAAATATTGCCTTCTTAGACCATTGAGAGGGAGGTCTGGATAAATCCTCACTTCCTGTGTGTTTGGAGCAGCAGTGCCAGAGACAGGTTTTAGGTTGACAGATATTGTGGTGAAGACACAGTGTAGTAACAATCTCTCAATTTTCTCTTGGCAAGGTAGAGCATTGTATGTGGATAGCACAGCAGAGTCATCTAGCCTGTGAAGAGAGAGCATCGCCTTTCTCTTTTACTACTAACGTTGTTCGATTAATTGAAGATGAGCATAAGACTAAATAGCAGGCCTTGTCAACATCTCACCCAGACCAAGTATTGTTGTTACATTATAAGTGGGGTGTTGTGCCGAACGTTCCAGCTGAGAGGTATTGCTTCAGGTATCAGGGCCATGGAATGGGGTGATTGGGGTGATTGTCTCGAAGCATTGTTAAACACACACAAAAGCATAGGTCGTTGCCAACTGATATGAGTAAGCAGGGCAGAACGCTAGCAGACCACAGAATGTTCGGGAGCCAAGGTTAAGGGATGAAGGAGGGACCACCTATGTGAACGAGCACAGTGTGCTTAGTAGATGTGTAATGTATGGCAACTTGATGAAATTAGCAGCATAGTTACCGGTTAACTTGTAGACTTGTGATTTCGATGTAAATATGTATAAAGATAGTGTTGCATGGGCATTCTGCAGAGCGAGCTCGATTGTCCTGGGTTCCTCACCTTGCTGTAATCAATTGTCGCCAGAATACTGCTGTTACTGCTGAATTCCCAATGCTCTCAGTCTTTTTTGTCTCACAGATTGAGGTCACTCTGACAACTTGGCAGTCGGCAGGACATCCCGCCTGAGACCACCGAGATGCAAAGACCAAGAGGCTAAGTGATTTTAATCTACAACCTTGTAAGAGTATTTCTGGTGACCCCAAGTCATGGTATCCAAGTTTAAATGGACTGTGAATATGCCAGGGACGCAGAGGAACAACAAATAACCTGGGGGTGTTGTAACTACCTAAAGTTGACTGACAGGCGCGATAACAGAGCATGTGTATGATTCACAATGACTGACTGGTGTGATATATAGTAATTTTGAGTAGAAAAATGGCAAGTGATTATCCGTCGGACAAGGCGAATTGCGGCTCAGACGGCTCCATTTTACAGGCCTTCAATGAAGCAAGTAAAAATTCATTTGAGTAATGATTAAGACTGGGTGGAATCAGTAAAAGCGCAGCAGGTCAGGCAGCATCCAAGGAACAGGAGATTCGATGTTTCGGGCATAAGCCCTTCTTCAGGCTTATGCCCGAAACGTCGAATCTCCTGTTCCTTGGATGCTGCCTGACCTGCTGCGCTTTTCCAGCAACACATTTTCAGCTCTGATCTCCAGTATCTGCAGACCTCGCTTTCTCCTGGAATTGGTAGAAATCAGCAACCGAGCAGAAACCCTGGTAGCTAGCACAAAGAGAACCCGTGGAAAGGGGCTGTAATACTAGCAGCATCAAATAAATAAGGTGCTAATTGTAAACAACAGGAGAGACGGGTAATGTCTGTTAGCAGACAGGAGGAAATAGAACCGACGGGGGCTTTCTTCCGCATTCCACTACCCTACGGCCCACCCAGCATCATTTCACCTTCTGTAGTAATAAACCTGGGTAGCGACGCTTCCAGGAAACTTGTAAATAAATGACCAATGGACAGTAACAAAGATGACTGGGAATTAGAACTGAGCGACCGATAAATGAAAATGACGATGATGGTGAGCATGGGATGAAGTCTCTGTTATCTGGTCCAACCCATGAGAATGCCAGTGATTCCAGGCTGGGGGCAATTCCAAACCAAACAGGTAGAGATGGCCTGAACAGGCGGGGAATAACAAGAGATATTAGCTAATTCCAAATCCCAGAGGAATGCCAGCAAAATAGAATTCCGAGAAAAAGTACAACAATTTAAGGAGGCTCATGATTGAAGTTTAGGTGACCTACAAATGCTAGTGAAAGTTAAAGGTACCAGCATTACTTTGGACTAACTTGCCTAGTAGATCTCAGGACAAATATTGGAAAACCAGGCTGACAAGACATTAATCAGGCTATGTTCAATGATTTTAAACAAGTAGAGGACACCTTGGGCGATTGGACCCATGTCACTCTGATAATCCGGAAAATAGGCGAGCCTTTTGAGGATTATACGGAGAGGAAATTTAGACTGGATTGCGAGCAAGGGGAAATGCATCCCCAACCGAGATAATGCTGTGTTCCTGTAGACATTGTAAAATTGAATAGGATCACATTTGAAGCCGTAATCTGAATGTATCTATCCCCAATCAGATAGTCAGCAAGGCGGAGATAACTGAAACCAATCAATCAGGACGAAGCGAGCTGAAGCCAATCAGGGCACAAGTAGCGGGAAAATGTAATCTCCAGCTGCCGAGGAGGAGCGACCCATGTGTAGTCCAAATGAGTGGAATTGTTCTCAAAGACCACTCGCAAAAGGTGTGCTTTGCACTGCAATGAAAAGGTGAAATTCGCATGAGATTATCCAATAGGAATGCGAGTATAAACACTCAGAATCGGAGTCCTGCACAAAATGAGATTAGCAATTGTGGCTAGAAGGGACACAAACAATAATATTGAGCAAAAGAAGGTGGATTTGCCCACGCTAACAATAGCAGCCACAATAACACAACAATGGTACCGACACAGTTCCAGGCACCAGTACAGGTACCAGCATTCAGATGATGGCCGAAGAGTTGCCGCATCTAGTGTAACTGCAATGACGGATAGCAGCCCTCTGAAGTGGTAACATGAACCAGGACAACCGTATCTATAGAGAACCCTGTTCGGGGCCAGTAGTGTAGAGCCGCTGCATCCATTGCTGATATACAAGGACCCCCTTTATCAGGAAAAACAGTTAGGGTTGCAGGAGGAGCACAAGGATTTCAGACAGAACCAATCACCATCCAATTTAAAAATGTTTTCGGAACAGTCAATGTTTGGTATTGCCGAATAGCGAGAGAATCCATCATGGGAATGGACCTGCTTGAACAATTATAATCGATGCTCACGAGAAATTGGTATCTTGGCCATTCTATGTCACAACGAAGGACTGGGCGTGGGACCCGAAGAACCCCCTACCTTTTACTGGGAAAAGGTGTCCACGGTTGTAGGCTACCACTAAAACGGAATGTGGAAATGTTGAGATGCTGCCAATCCAGATATCAGGACAAGAAAAGCAGCTGGAAAGATAGTACAAGAATTAACTTAACTACAACCTCACCCATGTGGCTCTGGAAGAAACCAGATGGATCATACAGATTGACAATGCTACCCTCAATAAGTATGCAAATACATTTACACCAAAAGTAAGCAGACCCAAACACAGTCCTAAATACAACTGGGCCAAACCAAAAGGTGTTTATACAATATTGAATATAGCTAATGGATTCTGACTTGTACTGATGATCTTCATGCAGTATTAGAAGTTTTCTTTCACAGAAGGAGATAAACAGTACACATGGATTTGGTTGCCACAAGAGTTTCACACTAGCCCTGTCATATTCCATAAACCAATGGCCGACATGCTGTCACCTGTAATCCAAGAACCCCCCGCCCCCCACACACACACATATACGATCTTGCAGTATGATACTGATCACTTCCGAAAATCATTGACATCACATGGAGAAGAAGTATTAAAATCTTTAGAGAATGCTGGATTAAAAGTTAACCCGGAAATTTTTCATCTAAAACAAACGGAAATGTTATGTTTATGACAAAACAATTCACAGGGAAGCAGGAGTCTCCCAGAGGGAAGGAAAACAACCAACCCAAAACTCCCACAGCGGCGATGGTGAAAGGGATCAGCTAATTAATGGGACTTCTGAATTAGTGTAGACAGTACAGCGAGGATAATAAAATAATGAGACCAGTTCAGGACTTTAAAAAGGGGCAAAGCCAATTCAGAGAGATTCAACTGTGGCACTGTGGCTCGCGTTAATGCATTATTTATGTCCGTCCCTGCCCTCCCTCTGCCAGGTCTCAAGAAACCGTTTCACCTGTTTTGGTCAGGAACATAACAGGCAGCAATCAGCAGTAGTCCTTCAGGAACACGGCAACAAATTAAGAACCATTGCGTATGGAAGCCATCATGATGGGCCAATACTCCTGTATCAGGGTGGTACAATGTGCTGTTTGGACTGTGGGGTATCAGAACCCTGTTAGCTGGGGTGGGTAATACATGGAATAATACAGTTGTTAGAGGAGGGCGATCTAAAAGGGACCACTGACAGTAGGAGGAAGCAGTCTTGGTTCCAGGGGATAGGCACCTGGAGCTAGTCCGGGACAGCGCAGGAAACCCGGCCTCCTACCTTCTCTATTCGAAGAGAGACCCCCATGATTGCACGGCTAAAATACAGACCGATCAGGATTAGAGAGTCGCACCGGAAGGAAAGAAAGTTATGAATATGTAGGTAGATATGTGAAATACTTTGAGGGTGAGCCACATCCCGCTTGGGCAGTGGACAAGCAATAATAATTAGTGTTGGGAGCCAGGATAGAAGGACACCATTTGGCTCAAGTAAGGGAATGAATAGCACTTATCAAAGCGTTTTGAAGAGGAAAGGGTCAGAGAATCAACATCCATACAGAAGGTCGATCCGTTTTTGATGGAGTTTATGATTCCATGACAACATGGGACAGGAGAGAATGTTATATCCTACAGTACTCTCATCCATCATTCGGAACGAATCAGGGCCCCTAAGGGAAACCACTAAATGTCCTGCCGAGGCAGCAGCAATAAAAAGACAGTAAAATGTCGAGTGAACAGCAAAGAAGAAATCTTGCATCCAAAAACTGTTTCCAGAAACACAAATAACCCTTATGCGGGTGACTAAACCACTTACTGAGGAAACATACTACAATATTTCCTATATACAAGTCACAAGACGAAAAGGCCCAGTGAGTAAAGGACAGAGACAGTGAAGACCCCGACTGTTTGGAGAAAGGAATTTCCTCTGACAGGAATAGAGCTCCCTCATTGTACTCAACACTCTCTGCAATGTATGCCATGGTACCACCCACCTAGGAAGAGATAAGATGCCATTCCTCATGGAAAATCATTGGTCGTGGCCCGGAATGGATTAGAACATAGCGAGGCACTGCCAGAGATGTCTGACATGTGCCAAGGCAGAACAAGAAAAGGACTTAAGATCAAGGTGGGTAACCAGCCAAGGCCAAAGAGCCCTCAGGAAAACATTCAGATGGATTTTATCGGTTCGCTACCTTCAGAGTCAGGGCAAGCAATATTGCCTTGTCAAGACTGAAACCTTCAGGTGATGTGTTGAGACATTCCCGACTAGGGAATGCACAATCACTACAGTAGCAAAACACTCAGCCAGACAAATCATTCCCAGATGGGGAGTTCCCCGACATTTTATCAAAAAAAGTCCTTCAAAGACACCTGCAAACTGCGAGGAATTGCACAAACATTCGATATTCCTGATCACCCCGAGTTCAGAACTCATGGAACTGAAGCAATCTTTAGCTCAGGTCGCCCGAAGAAGGAAATAAATGCGTACGAGTGTTACCGACAACACTCATGTCCATGCGTGGTACCTCTGACAGAACCACTGGACTGACACCCTTTGAATTCATAACCGGATGTGCCCTGACCCGCCCGGCCGTTATGATCACTGGGAGAGCGGACCATATTAATGGCAAAGCGATCATAGAAAATTTTACCAAAATCTTACATCACCAGTTGGATAAATGTTAAAAAAAAACGCAAGCTATTCTTCGGCAAGCAGAGATTGGGTGAACAAAATAGAAATTATGAAATTAAATCGCGAGATCTGGTAATGGTACAATTATTTCTCCGGAAAAGGGGCCTTGCTCCAAAATGGTAAGGACCTTGCGAGATAATTACCACAGGTAATTGCAGGGTTTCTGTAGACGAAGCCTGCATACGAAAATGGCGCCACCCTTCGCAGACGGAAATATATGACCTCTAACTGTCAACCAGCAAGGGCTTGCACTTTCTCTCCCACTTTCTATTCTAACAGGTTATTCCCAGGGAGCATGCTTAACAGGGACGAAAACCATTGTACAGTCGGGGTCGACTCTCATTGACCATGCCTCCCGACAAAACATGCAGTGAATAGTGAAATTGATGAGACTGGCTTGAAGGACTACTGCATG